>NW_024502014.1:4646056-5246056 GCF_017590055.1 Onychostruthus taczanowskii
GGGTTTGCCAAACTGCTGCATCTTGTCTTCCAGAAATTAAAACTTACAAAATGTACTCCTGGTGTCTAAATGCACTGTATCATTAAATCAAATCTTTCTCCACCCCTTAATTTTTTCATTCTTTATTTAATTTCAACATAGATACCCTCACCTGCTTCCTACACTTTCCCCAGAGCAAAGAGCCTACAGCCAGGTGAGAGAGATGGAAACAGAACTTGTTGCTGCTCAGCATCACAGCTGGAATAGATCTGGTCTTGCTTTCCTACATCCTCTGCTTAGCTACCAGGCAAAACCAGCAGGGCACCATTTCCCTTCTTTCAGCCACATTTAAAGGAGTATCCATTTGTCTTTGAATGTAGGAGACAACATTCAGCTGCTGGTTAAGCGCTGTAAACCACAAGCTGAAGAAGACCAGCCTCCAATCTTCAGTCCTGGGCCCTGGTCACTGAACAGGATCACAAAAGGCTTAGGCTTGTTCCCTTCCTTGCTCCTTTAGGCTTGTTCCCTACACAGGTAGCAATTCCCAGTATAGGGCAGTGAGTGTTTCCCAGCTGGGTCTGACCAGTTCACACCAGCACAACATACAGTGGGATGCCAAGTTCACACTCAGCAATGCAGATCAAAATCCCCTGTGTGTAAAGAGAAAGGAATAACTCCAGACTCACACCAAGAGCACAAACAAGATCAAAAGCAGGATGGCAGATTTCAAATGTGGCATCCCCTGCCCTCAGGTAGCAGCATGCTGAAGGTCCATTTGGACTTGTGCAATGCACAATCTTGCTGTTGTTACATCATGAACCCAGACAGAATGAAAGGATTTATTTATATACTCCTCCTGATCACAGCCACAGGATTTGGCTGGGCTAGCATGTGTCCCATTTCAGCACAACAAGCTGACAAAGATTTACACATAACTTGCTGTGCAGCAGTGACTACAGAGACAGTGAGAGAGAAAGGAGCTGTGTAGGTCTCAGTACATTATTTCTGACAGGTAAGACTCTGTGCTCCTCATTGTACTGATAATGAGTTCTATCTTATTTCAAAACTGTATTATGTGAGTTGCTGCAAGTATTACATAGTTTATTAATATATATGGAAATGCAGATTTAGATTATTCCTCTGGGAAGTTTCAATTTGAACTTGGCCAGGATCAAATGCTTCTCTGACAAAGAATTATGTACAGCATTAAATAACCATTAAAAATGCAAGACATTT
Source organism: Onychostruthus taczanowskii (assembly GCF_017590055.1). NCBI lineage: Eukaryota > Metazoa > Chordata > Aves > Passeriformes > Passeridae > Onychostruthus > Onychostruthus taczanowskii. The sequence continues at coordinate 4,647,272 of NW_024502014.1, forward strand.
GTCTGCAAAGAGAGTTGTGATTATATAACAACAAAATTAATCATATGATTGCTCAGGTTAAACACATCAAATCTGACTTGGTGCTGAAAATACACTTCAGTGTTTGCCCAGGACTAGTGACTGATGTGCCACAGGTGGAGAAAAGGGCACTGCCAAGGTCAGTGTCTTTAAGAAGATTGTTGTAAACCATCTCTCCTTTCAGAACCATGTTACAGGCCTTCTCCAGCCCCAGCTCAGCAGGCCACGCAGACCATCGAGTGCTACCAGGTTACACACTCGCTCCCTGGGTGCACTGCAAGGGAAGCAAGACCACATCCCTCTCCCTCTCTCACACAGTGATGGAATTAAATCATTACAGCAAATACCAAAACATCAGATCTGTCTTAAACCAGTAATGGCAGATTTCAGTTTTAATTTCTAAAATATCAACAAGAGATCTGACTGATAGATGCAATGAGTCTCATCACATCTCCATACAGGTTTTGTCTGTCAGCTGAGTTCTTTGAGGTCAGAACTGGGCTAGCATTAAACCACACTGGCCTGGCTGCTCCTACAGCAGTGTCAGCCTGCTAGCACATAGGCTGTGGTCACAGCAGGGCTGGACACTCCACAGCTCACTTCTGGTGCTCTGCCTGCCCTTTTCCACCAAGCAGATACTGGAGTATTGCTGTAACTACAGCACAGAAGAATGGAAGAACTGCAGAGGAGAAAGTCTTTTACAATATTAATTTCATTACACATCACAAGAGTGAAAGTTACAGAGGAAGACGAAACATTAGAAATTAACACAGAAAGTACTCTAAATGCAAACAGCATGGAGAAGGTCGTGTCCACCTTGCTTTGCCATGAGTCATAACGGTCCTGTTGACTCTGAATGTATTTTCAAGTTGTTAAGTTAGAAAACTAAGGCAAATAAATTTTCATCACACTGATGAAAAATACATGGCAAAAAGAAAGTATCCAGAGTCTATCTGCGTCAATCAGTGTGGTCTTTTTAGTTTGAATTGTTCCTATTTAATATTGCAAAGAACAATTTTATTTGCTGTGCAGTTTCTTTACTTAGTCCAGACAGAAACTGAATTAATTCCTGGAAAACAAATTAATAGTTGTATGAAAACTTTTGTTTTATTGGTGTCACTGTTTAACTATAAACAAAACAGAATACTAAATTTCTCAGTGCAGCTGTAAAGGAGTAGAAATCTTGGACTGAGACCATAAGTCAGAATACCCTGGAGATGGATTTTCTTCTCAGCTATTGAACTTGTTCTTGGTTTTCATGCAAAAATTCTATCAGTTTAAATATACACTGGATTATTTTCACCCCTCAGGCACTAAGAACCACTTCACAGCTCTCCTCATCTTTGTATGGTTTCCTTTTTTCTTCCTGTGCTGCTTTACATGGGATTTTCTGCTTTTTTGGCACAAGTTCAAAAAGAGAGCTACACCTGATTATGAGATTTGACCTCCAAAGTAGGAGGAAGGGGGTTTTGCTCTGCTGGGGATGTGTCATCTTAGAAGATATTTTAATTTCTTTGCTGTGATACATTCCAGTCAGGGACCATAGAAGGTCACCATCCTTCGAAGTGTTGGAATTCCAGGTAGCCAAGAGAAACAATTTCAAGAGCAGCTGCTTGCTCCTCTTGGTCTTGAAGAAGATTAATCACAGATACTGGTTCATTTGCTGGCAGAAACTGAGCTGGGAGTCTCTGCAGGCTCCTCTGGAAGTGGGGAGAGCTGTGAGTTACAGGGCAAGTGAAGCACATGGATGGCCAGGCTCCTTCCCTCCAGGGAGCTGCAAGCCCACGCAGAGCTAATCCCCCCTGACATGCTTCTAATCCACCAGGGAAGCCATCTGAGTCACAGACAGAAGTCACTAGAAAATTAACTGATAACACGGGAAGAATTTTCTGCAGAAATGACTAATCATCAGCAAAACAAAAAGAATAAAAATACCTAACTCAAGGATCTTGTGCAAGTTGGTTTGACTGTGCAAACAACAGTTTATCCCATGGTGTATTTATGTTTTCTGGGTTAAGACAGTAGCTACTGCTGTTTTAACCATTTCCTTGCTCTTACAGCAGAGAACATCCAGCTGCCCTGCTCATATCAAATGTTCTGCATATGAAGGGCTGAAATGGCTTTGAAATGTCTATTCCCCATCAGAATAAATTATGCACACAGATACTAAGGATGACACATTTTACTTTGTATCTGAGAAGCACTTTCAAGATTAGCATAAATTATATTTGTAAATTAGAGGTTGGATGCCAAAACAACAGAAGATATACTATTTTTATCCCCCTAAACATGATTTCAAGAGACCATGAAATGTAATACTGGAGAAATAAGGACAGGATCACAATCATGGATACAGGAACTACACTGTAGGTATGCTTTTACACAAATCTATACCATTTTTGTCACAAAAATTAAACATGTAAATCACACACATTTATCTCTATTTTTTTAATAACACTTCAGAGTTCCCCATTCTTATTCCCAAAGAACATACACACTTCTTTTTTTTTGTGCATTACTTTTCTGAAATACTCCAAATGACTCACCATGATCTTAAATCAAGATCCAGAGGATAAGACTACCATCCTTTTAGATGTAGGCTAAAGCATAAATGAGTTGTGACAAAGGTCAGATTTAGAACCATTCTGTGCACCTGGAGGACTGCCTAAAATGAGCAGTCAATATCTCTATACACATCATTCTTCCCTCCACCATACCACCCTGCTTTTCAGGTAGGAGGTCAGGTGCTGCTTCAGAAGTCAGGCCTCTAAGGATATACAGATAACATTAGTGCTACAAAATAAAATTTATTCTTTCATCCCACCTGTCAAACCCACAAGCCCAGGGTTTGATCCTGCAGACATGCGATGACAATCCCACTCTGAGTACCCAAATTATTGCACTGAAACACCCAGGAAGCTTTGTGGAAATTGTTTGTGCCTCATCAATCTCTTGTAAGCAATGCCACTCACAGATGTGTATCCACTGCCCATTTTGACACTGGGTTATTTCTTTAAGCCCTTTGTGCTCCTCTTGAGAGTCTGCCATCCCCAACAGGACTCACAGAAGATTCTCCAGAAGAAACTGAACTGCCACACCACATGTTGTGGCTGTGCTGTAAGATTAACTGAATCCCTGGAGAGCAACCAAAAGACAGCTGTAATCTCTCTGCAGTGCACAATGGATAATAAAAGCAAAACTAACCAAGACTGTCCACAGCAGGTTTTCTATATGATGCCAAAAAATCTGATTTCAAATGATGACTTGGTATGCTCTGCAGTGAACTACTTTTATAATGCAAAACATTGAAAATTCTAGCAAGAGCTGGAATTTTAGGGAAAAAGGGGGAAAAAAAAGGCAAAATCAAAACAAGCCCAAAACACTTTACAAGAAACTCTGATAAATTTAAAACTTTGTTTGCTATTTTTAGAACAAATCTAACATAAGCTAGGACAGCTTGGAAAGGAGTAACTGAGGAGTAAGGACCTTTCTGATCCACAGAGAGCTCAACAAAATTGTTTCATGAGTCTGAACAGAAGTGCAGGTATTAGCTCTATTTTCCACTGGCACTGCTTCTATTTATAGCAGACTGTCTGTTAAACCAGGGACTAAGGGTTCCTGCATTGGGCTGAGCATCCCCAAAGGCCTGGCACTGCTGTCCTCAGAAGGACAAACTCTCCCTGCTGTACCTGGGGTACAGGGACCCCAGTGCTGCAGCCCACGTGTGCCTGGTGACCAGCTGGTGCACGTGGGGACATCTGTGGGTTGTGAATACACAACACTGAAGAGGCTGGAGTGAAAAGTGCTCTGCTGTTATATGGATACAGTTATTTTTAATTTTGTATTGGGGGATGCAGAGCTAAAAGCCAGCAAATGAAAGCTCATATGTTCAGAGTCACCTAGAATTAGACATGGAGCATATGCAATGTTTAAACTGAGTGCAAATGCATGTTCACATTAATGGAGTGGGGTTTTGCATCCTGTCAAAAACAGGTGGAGCTCAACCAAGGCTGTGTTTTTATCACATTCACTGGAAAACCACATGGCTCAGAATCCACTCTGCCTGAGCAACTGCAGCTAAGTAAATATTTCAATGAGATATGGGAATAAATTAACATACAAAATAATTCTTGGGCATTTCTGGAAGAAAATGTTCCTTCAGTTTTGACTCAAAGTTTCAATGGAAAAAAGAAATCTGTACAGATTAAAAAACCCTATTTGTGGATCAGATGCCGTGAAAAGTTAAAACCTGAAGAAATTAATGAAATGTGGTGAAACTCTAAGACAGAGAGCTGTAAACCAGGTGCTCTGTGCGGGCTGAGATGCTACACTGGGTCTAGCTGTTCCCAACTCAGGCTTATTTCAAACACGGATTGCACAGATGCTCTTCTCAGTCCCTCAAGCAAACATGACACTACTATTTTTTTTAATCCAAGCTTAAATTGGATTGACACGGAAATTATGGTTTTAAATAAATGCTTCCTGTGCTATCCAATTCCAAAGAGAAAGGACTCTGAAAGTACTCTTCAATCCTGAGTGGCAGTGAAGAGGAAGAGCAGCATTTCAGTTCAGAGGAAAACCCCTGACAAATTGCACTTTAGCATGATCCATAGCAAAACATACAGACTATTTTTTACATACCTAGTGATCCAAAGGTCTAGTTATTCACATTATTCTTCTGGTAGTACAATTTGCAGTTCAAAATACATTCCCTGAGCTGATTTGCCTCTTCATTTCCTTTTCTGAGTGCCCTGTGAGTAGGTAAGAGTGGGAGAGGCACTTCCTGGCATACTGGGAGAAGGTCTCAGTAGCACAGTTACAGCAGGGATGTGACAGGGATCCAGGTCCCACTGAAGGGACAGTTTTATGCCACCACTCCAGATCTGTTATATTCATATGGGGCAATTTTGCCTCCAGACATCTCAGCACGTGACAAAATTTGGAAGTTTTGATCAGGCATTTATCTGAATATCTTGGGTACAATTTTAAGCACTGTTTTCATTGACATTCAGGGTCAGTTGGTAGTTACTAAAAAAACATCTACACATTAGCAATTCAAATAGGACTAAATCAAGTTTAACCTACAAACTGTATATTAAAATTTTCATTTTAGGGGAATGCACAGTGCAAGTTTTTACAAACAGTGCAAGGCTTATTTGGGCATTTTTCCACTTACAATACTCTGGATGTTGGACTGGTCTTTGCACAGGAAACAAAAAAACAAAGTAACTTGTCTGCAGTTCACCCAGCCTAGCTACATAAATATTCTGCTGGATGCATAATTCTGCTGTCATAGGTTGTGGAACTCTTAAAAGTTTTCACCAGAAAATCCATTTTTACCTGGAAGAGCCCTGCCTGAGCCCATCACCTTGACTTTACAGCTAGAATTACTACCCTTGTGCTATTAGGAGTCACCATCTCCCTGTTCCTTCTGATGTCTGAAGGAAATGTTTCAGCTCTTTTGTCAATCACTACTCTGTATTTTAAGTGGACAGCAGTGACAATCTCTGCTTTGCAACATGAAACAGACTCAAAAAATGAAGTGAAATATTTTTGATTAGTGTAATAAACCCAGGAAACAGGAAAGGGAATCAATCCACAGATGTGTACATTGGTGTCCCTCCCTCCTTCCTCCCAGGACAGTCTCAATCTGCTAAATAAAGCTACATTAAATCCTGTATATCAGTATCAACAGTTCTTCTCCTCAGAGCCTAGAGAGGTTTCTCACTAAGATACAAAATTCTCATCAAGATCTCCCTGCTTATGTCACTTTTCTATGTGTAACAAAGTGATCATTATTGCCACAACAGAATATTAATGTGCTTCACATCTAAATTTAGAAATAATAACATAAAAAACTCTTTCCTTGTCTTGATGGATGTCAGTTTTTTAGCCAGGGTTGTCAGAAGCTACTTATTTGTTCATAGAAATAAATTAAGAAGGACATTTTATTTTCAGAAACACAGTTGATTTAATATTGCATGTCAGAGCATGTGACAAGCAAGTGTAGTGGGCACATAGGTGACCAGGACCTGTGATTTGAGTCAGGACACAGAGAGGCCAGCAAACACACATCTGTCCCCACTCAGCATGCACCCAGCACAACCCTGAACCCTTTCCACACTGAGGTCTTCCAACACATTCATTGCATCTCCAGTCCCTTTAGAAATCAAGGTGAATTGTCCAAATGCAAAAACACAGAAACTCTTTTCTCCTCTGTTTCCATGCACAGATCTAATGGGCCAGACCCAGGAACTCCAGGAGACTACTAAAAGGTCTTTATGTATACAGGAATTTAACACCAGAGACAACTGGCTACAATAAAAGCTGCCAATAAACTTCCAAAGCTGCCAGAAATTAGCACATGCTGAATTTCATCACTTTCAGAATTACTTTTGCAAATGGGGATGATCAGATAATTTTGGGAACTGCTGTGTTGTGTTTTTTTTTTCTTGTAAGAGTAGCTTTTTGCCAAATTTTTGAGCAAAACCCATGTCCAACAAGCACTGACAATGAAGGAAGATGGTGCTTAAATGCTCCTTTAGGGACATGTACTTACACTGCCCAAAGAGTCATCACTACAACCTACGAAGCCCCAGTGAAATGGAATTTTGCTAAAGCAACAGCTTGTTTTCCAAGCTGTGAAAGTCTGTGTGAGGATTTGTTAGAGAGCTAAAACATTAAAACAAAGAGCAACATCCTTGCAACCTGCATTTAATGGTGTAATGGTAGATTAAGTGGGGGGTGTGCTAGTTTAGTTCCCTGCATGAGAGGTGATCAGCTCTGTGCTGTTCACACAAAGTATGGAAATTCCGTTTATTCCTCAGGCAACTCTTCAGAGCTGTCATTTATTGAATGTTATGTTTCAAGAGCCTCAGCTTGAGGAAATAATGCTGTGTGTGCACTGAGGTTGTGAGCTGTGGCAGTCAAGGTCACACAAAGTCTGGACCTAATTTTATGTAAACAGGACAAACCAAAAATAATGTGTTGTTGCTTTCTTTTGCTCTAAGAATTATTGTTAATATCTGCAAAGCTGCTGATAATAAGTTGTAGTGCATGGACATTTCCAGGTTGCTTAAACCCCTTTGAAAAGTCTTCTATCTAGGAACAATAACCCTGACATAACAGGGATTTGCCTCTCCCAAAGCTACATGGCAGGCAGCAGCTCACTTTAAAACAACTGGAAGGAGAAGAAGCTCAGAGATAATTTTTGTGTGAGCTCCCAGCACTGAAGTCCAAATCAGCTATCTGCACACCAGGCTGCACACAGGAGATGTCACAGTCTCTCAGAAGAGCACTTCAGCTATGCTTTTCAATTGTTTATGTATTTTTAAACCCAAGAAAATACTGTTCTCTGTTCCAGAATATGCACTACCCCTGTCCTTGCCCTGAGGCCCAGTGCCCACACAGGACACAGAGGCCTGTTGTTCTGTCCTTGCTGCACCAGCCAGCCCTCTGTTTTCAATTTTTGTCTTTCAATAAGACAAAAAACTTCCCTCAAGGTGGTCTCATGATAAAAAACTTAAACCAGAGCAGCCTCAATTCAAACATTTTGGGTCATTATGTATAAGACTGGAACAGTAGACTTTTAAGTCCTACAGAGCTCATGACGACATATCTTTTAATAGGCATTTTCACCCACTTAATAAATGTAGTGATGCCTACTGAGCTTTAAGAAATAGAGTCACTGAATCATTGAAGTTGGACAATATTTTTAAGATCATCAAATCCAACCATTAACCCAGCACCATCACCATTTCCACCACTAAACCATGTCCTCAGTGCTAGAAGGATGAACCTTACTGGATTTTGCACACACACTTCTGTGAATTTGCATGTGAAATGGTTTTGTACCCTACCTAGAATGGCACACAGAAATGCTAATGTTCCTGGTGGTGAACAGCTTATTATTCTGATCTCTAGAATCTCTATTTTATTTTCACTACAGTAAGAAGTGAAAGATAACAATAGTTAAATACGAGCTAGCAGTACCTAGTTATTTAAGCAGTGGATACACTGCTTTACAACAAAAGTAGATGATTACAGGTAAGAAAAGACAGATGCAGCACAATTGCATTGTTGCAGTTCTTAAGTGCCTTCTAGAAACTTTGTGGAGGAAAAGGGTAAAACCAGCATATTTCCCATGGTGGGTTTTGAGTTAAAGAGTTAAATATGACCGGTTGCAATATTTTCAAGTTTTGCCTTATATCCACAACATACTTAAAATGAGAGCCAAGGCTGTTTTAGAGTCCTGCTATTGGATTCTGGAATGGAAAACTAAATGCAATCCAAGGTTGTAAGACATTAGAAAAAAAATTGGGAAGGCAAAACTATAGAGTTTGACAGATGTTCGTGGGTGATCCAAGCTGACACTTTTAATCCACACTTAGATATTAAAAAAGGGATGTTTCATAGGTGTATCCAGTAAAATTAGCTTTGGTTCAAGACTCACAACAACTTCAAGAGGGCTCACAAAAGAATAGTATCATGGAAAGAAATATCTCCTAAGGAGAGATTCCCTCCTGTGACAGTGACAAAATTGGGTCATCTCCGAGATGCTAGCTAGCATCTGTACTTCTTGAAATGCAGATAAAATGCAGATAAAAATAAATACAAAATATAAGCTTTCACAATACTTTGGAGTTATTTATGCATATATTTACTTATCTGTGTTTACTGCCCTTCAAGCTGCATACAGAAACAATTAGATGCCTTTTTAGAAGGGGTAGTATGGAGCATGCAGATCTATAGCTTTGATTTAAAGACTATGACAGGCAATCAGTGTGTGTCAGAGGAAGCCTACATCAGCAAAGAGACATGTTAAAGCCACATTTGAATTTTCTTTTTTAGGACTGAACAGATGAGTGTTTCCTTCATGCTCTGAACACAGTGGGATTGGAAAATGTTCTGAATTTCCGGCTAGGAGAAAATGGATTGCTTCAAATTATAGGAAAATGAACAGCGCTGATTTTATTCCTCACTTTCAGCAGAACTGAGTAGTGCATAGCAGAAAAAGGAAAGCCAGATGCATTCCTAAGTCAGTTATATATATAGAATACATATTGTTATATATTCTACCAGAAGTAGCATAACAACTAGAAATTAATTATTTCCCTACATTTTTTATTTTCATGAGATAAACATTAAATTTAGCTAATGAACTGGAACAAAAAAAGAAAGTCTGTGGATAAATATTTTTTAAATTATTAAATGAAACAGGAATATGGACAGGAAATTAAAGGCTGTATTCCTGTATTAATACTGATGTACAATGAGAGCAGCTAAAGATCCCTTTTAGAAAGACATCAATATCACTTCCACAAAAGGTTTACATTGCTTGTGAGAATATGGACTGAAGCTATTTCAGCTGGGAAGAGTCTGATTGCAAAGTCACAAAACTGTTAAAGACACAGACTTAGAGAAATAAGACATCTAAGCTGAACAAATGGGTTGTATTTTGTTTTAGAAACCAGAGACTCAAACCATTATGTATTAAGTTTGAAAGAAGCCACCACAAAATTGAGAAACCTGAGCAGGACTCCCCAGTCCCTTCTGTCCCATTTCCACGGACAGTCTCCTCACATCCTTTGTCACAGCCGGGTTCAGATCTGTCCCACGCGCTCTCTCAGCACTACAGGGCCAGAGAGGAGTATCAACAAACTGCTCTCTTTCCCATGAAAATAACCAAGGTCAGCTTTTCCTCCCAAGTGAAGTCACTCAGTGACTGCAGTGAATATGAATGGCTGGACAAGTGTCTGAGACTGTCCCTGGAGAGGAGCACTCTGTGCCCTGTGCTTCTTGTGGCCAGGAAGAATGTGAGCCAGACAAGTGTCTGTCCTGCTTTTTAACTGCAAAGTGCAAGGTCCTTGAGAGTCAAAACAGAGCCTAAATTACCCAAAAAACAAAGTTCTTGAGATTCAAGCTCCCCAAAACTTCCTTTAGAGACAGTTATACACACATGTACCACTCACACAGTCTCACGCAGAAAGCTTCAATCTCAATTTGTGCTGCTTCCAATGACCACATTGCAATATGTGGTTTAATAATTCCATTGATATTCTTTGAGAATAATGACTGTTGTTGTTGTTCCTTTTTGTTTTGCTGCACTTTTTGTCATTTTGCTAGCTTCCATCTCTAATGTGTTTTATTATTATTCAGGTCCTTGCCCAGTCTGTCTGTTACCTGCTCATTAGAACTCCTGTGGTAGAAAATGTTCCTGCAGGAACCTAATTCTAGTACATTCCAATTTATTTTCAGGCTGAGTGAGTCTGAAAACTCAGATTATTAAGGTGAGTTTGCAGTGATGGATTTGATAGATTGTGTTTTGTTGTGTTAAGGCAAAGGGAAATCCATCTTTAAAGTTTTAACTTCACACTTAGGAAGCTAAACAAAAATATAAGTAAATCTAGATCCTCAAAGAAGTGTGCATCCACTGGGGCTTAAAGTGACTAGGAGATAAATGGGCAAAACAATTTAAGGCATTTCTTTGTAAGACATATGAGAGGGATACATGGCAATTAGCAATACAAACTTGTTCTGATGACACTTTCAACGTAGAAATCCACTTTGGAATTCTCCAAAATAGCTTGAAAATTTCCAAACAGGTGTTTTTAGTTTAAATTGCTAATAAAACCACTGAGTGGATCAATGAGTTGAACCTACAACAAGCTCCAGCAGCACAAAATTTTCATATGCAATTTTAGGACTGGGTTCTCCACAGAATGACCATAGGGTTCTCACTACTCTGCAGTTATGGCTATAAAATATTAGTAGTGTTAAGTAAATTACAATATATTATATGAGAAAGGCCTTCCATCAGGTAACATCTGGGCCTCCAAAATATTCAGGACAGGCCTTATTACTTGTCTCCAACTTATTTTAAAATAATTTATTTACTTAGACTTAATTTAAAACAAAAGAAAAAAGAAACAAAATTATAAGAGTTTAATCATAGCTAAAAGGTTTACAGCATGCGCATTTTCTTCAATTTATTATTAAAAACAGCAGCAAAAATTGACTGCAATATTGAAAGGACAAGAGAAAATTAAGCAATGCCTCATCTACTGCTTCCAACTCAATTTTAAGCACTCTGGGCCTTTTAATATAAATGACAATTTTATTGCTGGCATTAGAGAAGTAGTTATCCTGCTCTCTGAAAATGCCTACTGCTTTCTGGGCAAGTCTGTGGAATATGTGTAAATGATTAACCACAGGCCAGGTCAGCTCAGACACAGAGCAATTACAGACTGCTGCAGAGCCTTAGAAAACTTTAAAGCCACAGGCCAGCAGAGGCTCCTGATTAAGAGATGCACACTTAGCCACTGGCCAGCCACCGCTGCCAGAACAAGGTGGCCTCAACAGTCTCTTTCCTGGCCCCTGCACTGATTTTTTTCTCATTTCCTGAGGCAGGACCAGTGTGCACATACCCAGCAGGCAGCCCCCAGGAGGCTCTGGTCTCCACAAGAGCTGTAACAGCCCAGGAGCATCTTGTCAGACCAGCCAGCCTGAGCAGAGGGAGCCTGGCTCTAGCCCAGTCCATGCTTTAATATCATCTCCCTTATTACAAAAGACACCAAATAAAACTGGATTTAGGACTCATACTGTCATGAGAGGGAAAACTGCTACTAAATATTAGCTTAGCACTAGGTATCCAACCAATTTCACAGAAGACTAGCAACATCTCATTAGGTTTATATATATAACTGTCATCTGTTCGGTCCATTTATAAAATGTGGGAAGGCAGCAGGAAACCTAAGGATTCATGAGGAGTTCTTGGAGAGGAACATCCACTGCTCTCTTTGTCATTTCTCTCAAAACCTTTGATTTCTCTAAAATCAAAACCTTTGATTTTAGCCTCATTTTTTCACTGTTCTTTCTCCTCCTTTCTGCATGCCCCTGCTCCAGCAAAGCCACCAGTCACCCTGGGCACTCCATGTTAGACACTGAAGGAGCTTCTGTGCAAATGTTCGGCACCAGCACATCTGTCAGCAGCTGTGTGCTGTCTCTGGCATTTTACACCACTTGCTCTAAACCCAGGGACAAGGATGGCATGAGGGAAAAGGGGAAAGCAGAAGCCACCTTACAAAGCTTGTTGTGACAAAGCAGAACTAGGCCAACAAGTGGAGCTGCAGGTCAGCAGGAGGGCAAGGACTTCAGCAACCCCACTGAGTACACAGGGCCCAGCTAGGAGCAGCTGTTTTGTAGAGTGATAGAGTCTGAGGGACTCACACTACCTTGGCCTCTCCTGATCATTTCCACTTGGATAGCTGCTGTTGCCCGATTTCAAAAGTTGGCAGATGATGCAGAACAAACAGCTGAGCCAAAACCTAAATTCACATGCCATGGTTCCCAAGTGGCAATCTCAAACCCAGAACAACCCTTTGTCACACTTCTGCTTTTCTCTGTGTACTTTGAGTTTCACCTCTGAAATACACAGGAACACTGGTCTGAACCCAACTTCAGAGCCCTCAGAGAGGGGGGCACAACAAGGCACCACACACCAACTCAAGAAGGAACTGTTGAGGCTATGAAGACCCCTCCAATGCACTCTCTTTTGACACAAATGAAAATGGCATTTTCTCAGGAGAAGACCAAGTCTTTGGCCTGAGAGCACACAAGGGGTTTGCAGTGAGGTCACAGACCTGGAAAGTAAAGCAGAGGAATATGTTCTTGTCTTATCTACAGCTGCTATCTCATTATTTCCCACCTTGCTGTCCAAAGTTCCCAGCACACTAGCAGGAGAAGCAAGTCTGCAAAATACAATATAAATACAAAAAAAGATAAAACACCTCATGTTGTCAATGTGATTTAGCCCTTGGCCAGCAACCTGTGAACAGATTTGAGCATTTGGACAATCTGTTCATAACAAAAGACATGACAGACAGGAATGCAAGAGTGTGTCCAGTAAACATGGTGAAGTGTCAAGGCTGAGGGGATCAGTAACAAATGGAGAAAAACAAGTTATTTTGTTTTCCACAAGCCAGATAAACAGGAGGAGAAAGATGAGGAAGAAAGGGAAAAGTCCTGCCCTGAGCATAGCATGGATGGATGCATATTTGCTGCACTGCAGATACACTTACACATAATAAACCTGAATTCATTAATACTAAATATTTACGCTCAGCTTGTAACTCATCCAAAAAAGCAATTATGATACATCATGTTGATGGAGAGAATAAAATCATTAAAATTTGGATCACTCACACAAGATACTGTGTCAATGCACAGTTAACAGTAAAATCCCTAGTACAGTATATTTAATGGGAATAGTCCAATGCTTTCTAATAAAGCAATGCAAAGTCTGTTTTGCTGTAACACTGCCCTGGTTCCAGGTGGGATGCAGTTAATTTCTTCTCAGTAGCTATTACAAAGCTATGTTTTGGATTTGGAATTAGAATGGTGTTAATAATACACTGATGTTTTGGTTCTTTGCAAAATTGTGTTTAGCCTAAGTCAAGGACTTTTTTCTTATCTCATGCTCTGCCAGTGAAGAGGTACACAAAAAAAACCAAAAAAGAATTAACAAAACCCCAAAAACAAATTTAGCGTAGCTTAAACTAAGAGGCAGCTCTTGGGACTGGACTTTGTTTGTAATATTTTCCCAGCAGCCTGACATGTTACAGGTGTCATTTGTGGGGGACTAAAAACACAGTGGTGAGCTGCTAGCAGCAGCACCTTTCACCTCGTCATGGCAGGTGAGGAGAAGCTATACAAGAAGGGACTCCTCAGTGCCCATCCTCAGCCTGTTTCCAGTCCACTTGAGTATCTTTGAGAGAGGCTAAACAACAGAAACTCCTTGGCTAGAAATGAAGAGTGGAGCCATCAAAAGTCAGACCGCAAGATGTGACAGTCAGAGTCCTCTCTTTCTCAAATAACACTTGTCAGAGATTAACCATGTGGTCTTTTAAAAGGCAGCACATTCCCTGCAGAAGTCATTGTCCATGCTGGATAGGGCTTCCAGCTCTGACAGCACAGTGGCCTTGGAATCAAAGCCTGGTTGGAGATTGTAGGTGTTGGAATTACCAATAGCTCCTTAAAAGATATGTAGCCTAAAGCACAGTCCAAACACACTGGAGGGACTCTGATACAAGCTGATGACAGACACAGGTTTTAGGGGAAGTGGCTGTCCAGTCTGGCACTGGGAATACATCACTACAACATGACCTACACGAGTCGTGGGCATCCCTTTGGATAACCCTGTATGTAAACACATGGTGCCAGTGGTAAAATATCAGCTGGCAGGATAAACTGTATAAGACATAGTATTACATCAGGCATTTTCAGGGCTCAGGTCCAAAGATACTAATCCTTTCATCAGGATTCAAACTGGCAATATTCCATATAGGAGGACATTTGTTCTCTCTCTAGACTGGATACAAAATTCATCTGTTTAGGAGAGCAAACCCTCTTCTATTCTACTCTCAACTCCACTACTGAGGAAAGGCATGAAACCTTGTTTGCCTTTTGTATGTCTGAGATCGTGACCACGAGTGCAGTGACAGTGCAATGACACTATTTGGGGAGGTGTAATGCTCAGATAAGACTTTCTATTGTGTTTTACAAAGCCCACCAATTGTACAGGAGCGTGCAACAGGTTTGACCTACACCAGGATCAAGTATCCTCACTCACTTGTGTTTTGATACAGGCCCACCTTAGCACATGACTTGATCAGATTCTTGAGCGCACAAACAAACTGAAAGTTTGTATTTAGATCTGCTGACATGGGGCTCAATGCTCGCACAAGAACAGTATTCAAAATTTCTTTGTTTGGAAATAATTCCAGTGTTCTAGATACACATCATGAAACTGCTGACTTTTTTTGTAATGACTGCCATTCCTTCACAAAACTCATCTACAACAAGCAGCTCTCCAAAACCAAAACTGATATTCTGATAAAGATGATCTGATGATTTAAGTCAGAGAACAAGTAAAACAAATTAGAACTACTTCAGAATATTCAGTCTGTGATCATTTCCTTGAGTTTCTGTTTTGCCATTTTGTTTATTCTTGAGGCCGAGCCTGAAAACTTATATCCGTGCTTAGATCAAATTGTATGTTGCTAGTTTGGGCAACCACATATGGTAAATATCACTGTAGGTATAAACAATAAAGATGTCTTATGTATTTCTCTGCTCAATTCCTATGCACTAGGATGTTTACAAGGTGGCCAGAGCCAAATAAGTAGTCATTTTCAGTGGTAGCAATAAAAGCATGATCATTATCTTGAAGGTTCTATTTCACCGTAATACCATGGGACAGAAGTGTGATACTACCACTGAGAATAAACAAGTTTATTATTTATGGAAGTGCTTCATTGATCCAAACACAAATCACAGTTAAGGTTTACCCAGCTATAGAAAGCCCAAGGAAGTATTAAATGAAATGTTAAAATAATGCCTGTGTTATCTCCCAGGTAATTTAATGAATTATTACAAAGAAATTTCTCCAGTTCTGTGTTGGCCATCACATGTGGTAAGTGAAGAACCTCAGCCTGTACATTTCTATACGTTTAAGCAGAGCATTTTCAAGGCCAAGTTTTTTCTACTACTATGTGTTAATGCATCTTATAATGTGTGAAATACTGTTCAGGCAACTCAGTCTGAAAATCAAATCACTTTTGCTACACATACTCTCCAGGCCAAGATGGTAAGTTTCTGGATAATAACTATGCTTTAAAAATAGATTTCTATAACCTAAACATAAAACCAAGTATTGATAACCTGAGTTTTAGCAAAAGAAGAAAACTCCTTATGTTCTAAGGAGAAAACTGCTTGTGGAAACATAATGTAAAGTATTACTCAGCAGAAACCATCAAACAACTGTCTATTTCCCCAAAGTTTTATAAAGCACTTTTGTGCACAATTCATAAAAAATGTATTTAGCATTAACATCATTATTGGAACTTACGGTCCTAGGATAGTGTAAAAAGCATCAAAATCCCCTGCCTTAATAACTTTTTATTCATTAATTTCAGCTCAAAGAAGAGTCATGGAATCATGTTCTTTACTCTTGTTTCAAAGTCAAGTAATGCCTGTCTTCTCAGTTTTTTCTTGTGTTGCTCCTAGATGGAGTTACCCTGCCAATAAAATGTCAAAATATTTCTTGAAAGTACTTGAAAATACTTTCTAGAGGTGTTCTTTTAGGATAGATTACAGCACAATAAGCCATTCCATTGCCTTTGAAGAATTATAACAAACTGCTCTAAAGCCCAGCATATCAATGAGGCCTGATTGCGCACTGCAGCAATTAGCAAGGGGATACATCTCATTTATCCATCTCCAACAGGAAGGTGAGGAGGATGGGTGCAATAACCCACTCAAGCCTGCAAACACAAGCCACAAACCCTCACTTGCTTTTGGACAATCGAGACCCTTTCCTGCCAGCCTGCACCATACAAAACCCAGAACTGGCCAGGGAGGAATGTCAATGAGACAAGCCAAATGAGGAGCACAGATCTTCAAAGAATGACAAAAGTACTTGCTCCATGTGAGCAACTCTATTTTGCTAGTTAAAATGTCCTGAAGGAATGGGAGCTGGTCAGGGAGTAGAGTTCAGTGCAGCCTGGGAAACGGAGGGAAAGTAATGAAACTAAAGGGGCTGCAAAGCTGCTGCAGTAGTACATGAGGCTGTCTCAGAAGGGAAGGGCTGATAGCATCCTTACACTTTTCTAGAACTGTGTAAAATGTCCCTCTAGAATGGGAATTATGCTTTATAACTAGAGGAAGTACCTTTGGGTCTGTGAACTGCCAAGTGCCACCAGCTTCCTGGGGTGCAGCAATACAGCCTTGGAGCCTTGCCTCCTGCCCAGTCTGAGGTCCTTGTGCAACCAAGCCCCACAGGTGAGGTGATGACCTACTTGAGGAGTTGGATCTTCTCATGGAATAGGAGCTTCCTGTCAGGAGTATCCTAGTTTTGTCTCCCCAGACCAATATGCAGGAAAATGATGTGGTTATTTTCTGATTTTATAAACACTAGAACTCCCTCGTCCTTCATAAAATATCCCTGACTGACTGGCGTATAACCTCGGGTAATTAGGTAGATTCCTAGATGGCAAATACCCAAGATTCATCTTTGATCTCAAGGGAAAGAATAGTTACAGAGCTTTTTAAAGACTTTCAGATAATTCATAGAGACATTACATCCCTCATTACAGTCATCTTAAATGCAGCAGAACTGACTGAGTTGGAGTTCCTGGAATGAAATGAGATACAGCCTAAAGCATGCTGAACAGCCCTTTCCTAGCACCTCCTCTTTCCTACTCAGCCTCCTCAGACAGGTGATAAATGCAATCTCTCCATTTATTGGGTCATATTTCATCAAACACAAATGTGTGTGTCACTGTACATCTGTGAGTGCCCTACATGGCCTCTCCAGATTGTGCTAATGGGACTGCAGCACAACAGAACCTGCTCAAGCCTCCATTAAACACAACTCGGGACAGCAAGGCACGCTGACACAGGGAAACAGTTTAATCTGACAATTAATTCAGGGCCTATGTGGAAAAAATAAATGATCCAATTCTTCAGAAGAGCTCTCTAATTTAATCCTCGGCTAAACAGGAGAGCAGTTTCTATTCTTCCCTGTCCTCAGAGATCCTGGGGTGAGCAAACCCCTGAGTCAACATCTGAGGTAATTCACCCCGATCTGGGATCAGTTCAGACCTGGTTCAGGGATAAACACTAGAAAATATTCCCAGACAGCAAGATTCCAGGTGGGATGATCATACCAGATACCTAATATACTGTGTTGCTAAATCAAGCAAGCTAAAGTCACTTTTATTTCTATGCGACTGCAATTCCTCTTAAAGGTCCCAACACCCATCCTACAGACCGTGAAAAAGCAAGAACCCAGAGCTAGTCTAGAACACAGGGAACCAGCTACTGATAGCCTATGAATTTTAAATCAAAAATTCTCAAAATAAAAAAGTAAATAGTTTATAAACTATTTAGCAGATCAAAGATTAGCCACAGAATTATCCAAACAGTTATAACAAATTTATAAATCTATGAATAAGATCATAAGCCTCCCTTGAGCAATTTATAAAGCAGAAAAACAACATGTCAATTATTTGCTGCAAAAAATGTTTTCTACTTTAACTTCTACTTAAGTAGCTGCAAAAATAAATAGCTTAACAGCCTGCAACCATGTTACTTTGGCACAACTGCATTTAAATTTAACTCTTAACAAAAATAATTTATGATTTACATTCACTTTCAGAAAAACAAAAGAACATTTTTTTCCTGTCTGTCTGTACATTTATAAAGTAGGACCTTACAAAGAACAGCCTACAGCATGTAAATCTGGACTGAGGGAATTGCAGAAATGGCTCAGCTGTCCCAGACTGGTCACTGGGAATCAGTGAAAGTCAACTCAGGATTCAAAAACTCCTGCCTGTCAAGGATGAGATGTTCATTGGATGTGACCTATTTCAAAGTTCAGCAAGGTTCAGAAAAAAATCCAAACTTAGTTTCAGATGTGAAAACATCTAGTAAAATACTAAACCCAAACTCATTTCACATCTGGTTAAATGTAAGTTCTGAGCCCACCCTTCAAAAGGTTGTTCTAGAAACCTCTTGGGACAGAAGTGCAAAGAAGGGGCAAGACTGTGGAATTGGGTGTTCTGAGGAACAGGAACATTGGGAAAATGGATGGGAACAAGTGAGAAATTACATCAAGAAGTAGCAGAGATTCACTTAAGAAAAAACAGTTGTTTTCAAAGAGAAAGATAATGGCAAAATGAACTATATGGGCAAACCTGAGAGAAGCTTGATAACTTTCAACACTTATGACATGGTATTCTTATTGTGCAGACCAGCTCTAATAGTTTTGCCATACAAGCTAAACAAGTCCAGCTATAAAAAGGAGTTAATTATACATGCAGGTAAGAGCATGTACTTATTTTTCAAAATATGGTCAGATCTATGGTTCTGGAATTGCATAGCTGATAATATTTCTAAGCTTTAGATATGCAGCAGAAAACATGTGGACTGATTTTACTTAATCAAACAATTTAAAGTTTGAACTGCTTTCTCATTTAGCTAACAGCACATAATAACCATTAGAATGTGCCATAAAGTTATCATCTTATTTGCATGAATACCATACTAGAGGAAATGAAAGCATTCCAGATTTACACAGTCATTGAGAGGAAGATCAAGTCCACAGTGTATAAACATTAAAAAAACCCTAATTAGAATCAAGGTTTTTTTTGACAATTTTATTTCCAGCTAATTAGCACTGATGTTTTAGTACTAGGACCTGACTGCACTGTATTCTGCAATAACGATGATTCATACCTACATTCAAATAAATAATTCAGCAAAGAAAGATGCGTAGAAGTGCTTTTGTTTATAGTGCTGTCAAAATGAAATGTTTGGGAAAAAAGAAAAAAGGTTAATTGTCATCCACTTTTAACAGGTTGAGACTAGACTAAGTGCTATTTACAGGGAATCAGCCGCCCTGCAGACTGGGAATAATTAGACACCAGAGCAGGTTCCTTGCAACCTGACATGTAAAGGCCATTTTCTGGTGTGTCCACACACTCCCACGCCTGCAAGCTCTCTGTGTACAGCTGGGAGGCTGCAGCTACAACTCTGTCATTTTGTGACATATTAGGGTGGCAGCCTTGCCCAAAACTCTCTTCCAGGGAGAGGAGGTTCTGCTGGCAGCATGGGGGAAAGCTCTGCCCTGTATCCTGTGGGAGAACAGGGTGATGCACTTGCACAATCCAACACCCAAAACCAGAGTCAAGTGCCAGGATTGTGCTCCACCCTGGGGCTTCTGCCATGCTCCCATGCAGGGGATATTGCTACCAGAATACCCCACACGTGCTGTAAGACTGCAAAGGCAGATGGAATTTGCAGGTAGAAACACAACAAAATGGGATCACTGCCTTTGGAAATGGGTATTTTCATGTCCAAAATCTGCTGTACACATGCAAAACTGTAAAGGTTACACGTACAAGCCTTAATATTTAATGTGGAATCTGTAGATGAAGCAGCCTGGAAGTACATTAACCACAGAGAGAGAAACTCACAGCCAAACCCCAGAAATATATTGACAGTAGGAGGCAGGGAATCCTGAATCACTCCTGTGCTCAAAAGAATTACTACAGCTAAGGTCATTTAAAGAAAGAAATTATCTCTAGGCATCAGAAATAGCACAGAATAAAAATAAAACATCAGAATAGTGTAAGATTGCTCTGAAGGATGGGACAGGCTATTCAAAATATGGAAGACCTTCCTTTATCTCTTTGCTTCATTGCACACACTGCCTGGCTTAATACTTCATATCTTTTATAAAAGTATTCATCCTTTGGAGGCTCCTGTCCTTCCACAGCAGGTACCCAGGCCATTCAAATGTGCAGTTAAGGACACTCAAACCATGGGACTAAAATAAGATGGGTTGTGAGGGGGCTGCCCCATTTTGCAGCCACTGCTGGCATCAGGGGGCACCGTGGATCAGAAGTTGCTCCAAGCAGCAGCATGCTGGTACTTACACATCCTGAGGAGAGTGGGGCATTACAGCTACCATTGGTCCTGTCTGCTACCAAACCAATTTAACAGGCAATCAGCAGCAGCTGCAGAATGGAACCATATTTTTTACTCCAACTTTCTATCACTGAGTACAAATAATTTTATTTATTATTACAAATAATGTCCTGTTTTGCTCCTCTATATGTGGCAGTGCACTGACTTCAGCTAGAGTAACAATCCAATATATGAATCCCTTGGAGGTGATGTTTCTCTTCCCTTGTTCCAGGCCTGCTTTGGGCCAGATTCCCAGGTGGTGTAGACTAGAAAACGTCACAGGACTAAAACAATGATACTGACTTATGGCAGCTAAAGATTTCTGCTCTGTTAAGTACAAGGAGGAGGAAAAGGAAAATTTATTAGTGCAGTTACTTTAAAAGGCCAATAACAATTTTATTAGAGGAAAAGCTTCAGCAGTTTCAGTTATTTACAATTTAACAGCAATGCTATGAATTTAATTGATACAAACTTCCCCTCCCCCCCTCCCCCCCCCAAATAATTAACACTATAAACAGTAAAAATGAATTGAGTGTGGATCAAGACAGTTTGGAGTAGACTTGGTGGTATTTTCCATTTAGTGAAGCCTTTATTTTTACCACTTTAATGACCTGAGCTTAGGCATTCTGCTTCCTTTTACCATATGTCACTTTTATTCTGCCCTTTTAGATACACATGTGGAAAAGAGCAGGCCTGATGTATATTGGAAAAATAAAGTCATTCAGTTAATTCAAGCCTTTGTTTTTACAGTGCTAGCATCCATGAAGTGGGAAATAAAAACTGCAGTGGAAACAAATAATAAAGAATCAACAGCATTAATTAGATCTTAAATAGTGAGTAACAGTAATAACCCCAGAGTCTAAATTCCATTTTAACCATGGTAGATAAAAGCTGATGCAATAGACTTGTGGTATTTGTTCACTAGTAGAGATTCACGTACCTCACCTGGTATCTCACCTGAGGACAGTGAAGTCCCTGCTGAAGTCTCAGACAAGGTACCAGATTTACATGCAGTGACTGATTCTGTTGGATTAAAGCAATTCAGCTCCTTCCTTATTCCCAGAGAGCTGACATGAGTAGCCAGAGTCTGATTTCACACCAGTTTAACACATCAGTAACATTTCAGTAGTATAATTCAATCTCAAACTATGCCTTCACTTACACAGATAGCCAGCCAAGGTGAAAAATCAGGCCAAAAAGACAATTCCAGAAGCAAGGTTGCTATTGCCTGGAGACAGAAAGGCACATACCTCCCACATATCTGTGCTCCACAGAGAGATTTGTTTCATCCATTCACCCAGAACAAGCAAACCCACAAACAGAAGAAATGAAGCATTCTGCTTCAGGCTTGGATCCACAGCATAGTTTGAGCTAAGGTGCATCCCCTCTGCCATGGACCTATTAGCAAGCAGCTCCTGCTGCCTCGGGGGAAGAGGGAAAGTGGGGCTAAGACAGCTCCCCCACACCCTCACCTACCTGCTGCACCAGCAGGACAGGCAGGACCAGGGCGCAGCAGGACTGGAGCCAAGACATGAATTGGTTCTGCTCTATCCAGCCAGCTACAACTACTTCTCTCACCCTGACTTATTTCTGTAGCTGTTATCTAAGCTGCTAGCCCAGAATTTTGTCCTGGTAACTCCATCATGGACTGGGAGAGAAGTGAAGGCATTGCAGCCCTGTGGCTGCAGTTCCTCCCCAAGCACAGCCCTTCCCCAAGCTTCCACTGGCAGTGCTGCACAAAGCAGTTTCATCCCTGAAGGGAAGAAGAGCTTCCAATACCCAGTTCTGAAGCAAAGACACATTTATTTTGAGCAGGCTCCAAAAGCTGCAGAGCTGCATCCTTTTTTTGCAAGATCCAGTCAGTCATTAAAACTGACTGGGCCTGGCTGCTGGATTCTGCTTGCTTGCATTTTACAAAGCAGCCATGGCAGCTCCTCATTTGCTCCTCTGTGCAAATGTTAGCAATTATAGCTCACACAGACATCAAATGTAGGTATGCAGGCTTAATTAGAGTTAAAAAGATTTAAAGACAAATATTTTCCTTAGAGAAAACCCATCCAAAACCATACTTCAGACACTTGCTTGGACAGGTTCTTTGTGCTAAAAAGAGTTATCCACACTGCACTGTGCTGGAAATCTTAAAGGAGAATAAAAGAATCAAGAGCTCAGAGCAAGCTTTAATTCCAAATGCACCACTGATGTCTATATTCCTGTGATCCCTTGACAGGTTTCTTTAACCAGCCAGCTGGGATTGCAGCCAGGCCAGCAATATTTAGTTCCAGACTAGAGGAAAAGCTATTTGCACATTCAGCCCCCCGCTGTAGATCAGCAGCACTAATAGTTATGGTTCTGTTATATATAAAATGAATTAGAGCTCAAACATTAACGAGCTTTTAGCAGATGCGTTCATTAGACCCTGCTGCAGTGAGTCTGAAAGCAAGCAAAATGCTGAGCTGCCTGCTGCAGTTCTGTACACTCTGCTGTCATTGCAAGTAATAGGAGAGATATTTTGGAACACCTTTGATCGGGCTTTTTTTTACTCTTCACAGAAATAGCTGAAAATAAGGAGTGCCTAGTGCCATATCATCCTTTCCCCTCACCCACCACTTGCACTGACTGATTCCAGATAGAAAAATTCATTGGCTGATGGCAGAAATCCTGTCACTTCATCAAAGCTGGTGGCACAATCTGAGTTTACATGCTTTGAAAATTTGGCTCGGTAAGGATTTACCTACCATAGCAAAATGTGGTCCTGGATAACAATTTACCTCCTCTAGCTAAATTAAAAATCCAAAATAAAATTCGTTTAAAACACTAAAACAGAAAATTCATTTTCTCAAACAGGCCCCATGTGGAAACTTCAGAAATCTGAATTTTCATAAGCAGATTAACTTTGGCATCTCCCACCATGAAACATCAATATTTAAATCTAAAAATAGTATGCTAAAGCTGTTTTAAGTTGGATAATTCAGCCAGAGGTGGCTTTCATTTCATCTAGCTTTACCTAATTTGCTACAGCTAAAACCTATTTGAGACATGCTGAGCTAAACAGACAAGCAAAGCATCCCCTTGTCCACAGCTTAAAACTCCACTTTAAATCTTGCAAGTCACTGCACACATCCTGTCCTATATTTAAAAGGTCACATTTGACCAAGCTATAATTAATCATACATCCTCACAATTTAATCAATTGGTAGAGAGATTATACTAGTAGATTTCTATAGCAGCATGCAAATCTTTTCGCCCTAGTTCAGCTTCTTTCCAAAAAAGCAAGTCAGTTTACAGCAGACATGTGAAAAGCTAATTCTCATCTGTTAGAGGAGACAAACACAGGAGATGCCTCTTCCTTTTGTTTTCCTACTTAAAGATCAAGGAGAATGTACATAGGTATGTGGAGGCTGATGTTTAATTATACAATAGCTGTGGAGAGATAACAATCTCTTTGAAGTGCTTTAACTTCTGTGCCACTTCTCAAGTGCAAAAGGAAGGAAGATACTTATCATTTTGAATGATGCCAGCTTAGATGTGGGGGAGGAGACAAGGGGGAAGAAAGTCGCACTAAGGAAAATATATATTCAAATTGATTAATAAATGTAAACACATTAGATTAAATAGCAGGTTAGTTTCCTGACGGGTAAGTTGTCAGGAGGAGAGAAAAGAAACAAAGGAAGATCGCAAAACCCAAACAGGTACTAAAATAAAATAGTGGAGCTATTTGGAGCTTGATTCTGTTTCTATTTGTGTGGGTGAGAATCTTTCCATCAACTGGATGCAGCAGGAGCGAGCCATGGGTTGTTTTCTGCAGTTCTTTGTGTCGGTGTCAATTAACCAATTCCTACTTTATTCAGCTTATGCACAATTAAAATCTAGATTTAAGCCACAAAGTGATTCCTCATCCTATCCAGAATTACGTCTGAAGCCCTTTCATGGGAGATTTCTTGTTTCAAGGAGGGTGTTCTGGTCAGGAGTAGGCAGGGATACCTTCCTGCTACCTACAGAAATACTCTATTTTCAGCTACCAAAATAGTAGGAGTAATCAAGAGGAGAAAATTCTGTAAGTGCCTTGAACTGATCAAATCTGGCCAAATAAAAAGGGATAGATTTCAGATTAATAACTTCTTGAACAGGGAAGGCAGACTACAATGAAAGAGATTTTCCTTCCACTAAGATCCTTTATAAATGAGTACTCTTAGTAGGTAGACTATAAAATCTAGAACAAATCTTTAGAAAACAGAAAATCTATACCTAGAAAACAAAGAAGAAATGAAATTAATTCCATTCTCTGTTCAAAAACTCATACATTTTTTAGACATAAGAATAGCAGAATTTAGTAAAAAATACAGACTGATAACATAAGCAATGAAAGTGTTGCCAATTGAATTTTACAGTTGATTAGTAGCCATTAAAACAGAGGGAGAAGAGAAATATTATAATTTAAGCATAGTGTGTGAGAAGACATAAACTGGTACCCTTTTTGAGGGCTTCAGATCTGATCAAATAATCTTCTGCTATTTCTTACAAGTTTTTGGCCCTCTCCATGACACATTTATTTATTTAATCTTACATACCAGATGTACAATGTACAGGTAAGCCTATACACATTTTAAAATGAACTGCTGCTTAATCTAAAATAAGCTTTTTTATTAAATAATATATAATTTCCATATGGCATATGACATACATGGTTTGATTATCATAGCAATAACCTCCACTTATCTCTGTGTACTTGCAAATACTCCTTAGAGACCAATAAAAGGACATATGGCTTAATGGCATCTCTTCAACTGTAATCATTATTACTGGTACATATTAAAGTATTAAAGGTGAACTGAGGGCTTGTCAAAGATGATCTCTTTAACACAGACATTTGCTTTTTCTTTCAGACAAAAAGCCCTTCAGTTGGCTCATGTTACAGTTTGTGTTTAAAACAACCCTTTTATTTGAAGGCACAACAGAAATTTCTTCTCTGTAAACATACACATACAAGTGTGCTCTGTTCCTACCTTGGAAGGTTTACTTTTGGAGCTATCTTATCCCATTCCAGCAGAACAACTGGTTACCTCCTATTTGGAAAACACAGCTTTATTTCTGTGGCTGAGAGACAGGCAAAGCTTATGAAAGCATGTAACAGGCAGTGAAAATTGAATCCAGAATTAGAGCTTCAGTTCAATTTTTCCAAATTTTTGAGAGCTGTCTGGATCCAAAGAGTTATGACTGTAGGCCAAACATCAAGGTTCAGTGCCTAAACTCACATATGGAATATGCTTTTAATTTAGAAACTGGGCCAACATCCAATGATGACAGCGAGGACATTCATTTCTACTCTCCTTCTCAGGGAGGAACCAGTGGGTGTAAATGAGGGAACTATTTGTACTACAACAATTGCTGTCTGATGCAATGATGCTAAGAGGTCACCAGCTTGTGCCTGATACCAAGTAGGGATTCTCATCCCAAAATTACAGCTTTACTTGATAGCTGAGTCTGCAGCTTTCATCCTAGCAGGTCAGAGGCATCCAAACCCCCTGAACAAATCATCCAGACTCTGCTCCCAACATCACAAATCCACACTGAAACGGACCCTGCCTGAGGACTGCAGCTTGAACATCACACGTTTTATGGGACTCCTCTAACTTAATTCTAGCATCCAAATACAAGCTGAAATAGTCAATCCCTCATATTTTCTCAGGAGTTGCATTCAGTGCCCAGGCCTTCAGAAATGTCATTTGAGTGTGAAACATGAGGTTGGTTTAATCTTCCTCAGAGCTTCTGGATGGTGCAGTTGTACAAATATCAGACAACATTATTATTTATTGTTTTCCAAACCAGAATAATTAGGATGTGTGTGAGTGTTTTTCTCATCAAGATGCACATTAGTAATTCTGGGACTCCATCACGTTTACCTATGTGTATACACAACAAGTGGAGTTGGCTTATCACTCCAGATGTCTGGTGCAAAAGACATCTGATCCCAACAAAGCTGGGACATTAAACATGCAGATGTAAGTAGCATTTTTAAACCACATTCTACTGCCCCTCCAAATAAACCAGCTCAGTATCACTTTGAATCACACTAGAGTTAACAAGCTGTCAACCCAAGCTACTGACAAAAAGGTTTTTTGCCTCAAAATTTACATCTCCACAGCTGCTTAAGGAGTACTTTATTAACTCTTTTCATAGCTCATCTTCTCTCTCTAATGAAAACTGAAAATTTGGTTCCTGTTGTTTCCCTACAGGTAATGAAATTATATGGCTTCTGAACTTTAGTCTGTCTCAGAATCTGCAATTAAGGAATGTTACCTCCATTTTATACGTAGAGATTTTTCCATTATTAAAAAGTATAACAAGATATAAAGGAAGAAAGTCAGTCTGAGGCTCCTAAAATGATCAACAACCTCTGATCCAGCAGCTTTGAGTTTAAGATGATGAAGAATAGAAGAAAGCAGCCTTACTCAGGAGGTGCAGAGGATGCACCCCACTGCTCCACAGGGGCTGAGGGAAGGGTCTGCAGGCAGGACACTCCAGAGCTGCTGCCTCCAGCATCCCTCACACGCCTCTATGGTCCCATTGTGGGCACAACCACAATGAGACATGACCACTTCTACTAGGAGTTCATAGTCTGAAGATAAGAAGCAGGCAAAGCAAGGGGAGAAGTAAAGGAAGATGGGTTTAGTGACTTCAGGTTTTATTTTCCAACAGCAGAGTGAAAAGAAAATCCTTCTCTCCAAAGCCCTACTTTGGTTACTTTTTGTCCTCCAAACTGCTGCTTATGGAGGGGAGTTCAAATTAGTCTCTCCAGCCTTCTTCCCCTGGACAACAGAATACCCCTTTTTAAGCTCTTGTCTGACTTTTGAGGAGCTGAGAATTTATTTACATCAGCTCAAGTCCTCTTACTGGAGACTTTTGAAACACATATACAGTTTCCAGATGTTTTTTACTGTTACCATCTCCTACTCCTCATCTTTTCTCCCTTCTTCAATATCCACCTTTCCAGAAAATCAGATTAATTGCAATTTTCACAAAAAAGAAAGCAGCAAAGAAGCCCATTAAAATGTTCTGTTGAAGGGGGAAAACCAAAAAGCAAACAAAAAACACAAACAAACAGGAGGACGAAAACACATACAGTCAGTCATAAAAACATTTCCTGAGAAAATCCATGCAGAACCAGACAACACTTTGTGTTTGGACTTTCAATTTTAAGGCCACACACATCTGTGTGGCCTTCTGCTTGAAGATGTAAACAGCTCCAGCCCCAACAATGCTTTTGTGTTAAAATCAGCTCTGGCAAAACATGACATAAATACTTTTTGTCTCACACAGGCAAGGATTCCATTTGCTTTAGGAACTATTCAATGTTATCTACTACCCTCCAACTTAAAAGTTTTGTATAGTATGAAAATAAAACCAAACACCATGCTCACACACAAAGAATAACAAGCACAAAACAACTCACGGGTACTCTATAGGCTGAAATTTGTTTGCACAAATTATTCAGTGAGCCCTTATGAATAATGAATGCATTGTGGAAGCCACAACTAGCTCATGAATTATTTATTAACTGAAATATGGGCTGAATTTGTCAGATAACCTTATTTTCCACAAATCATTCAACCATCTCCTATATTAAATGGTACCAACTGGTCTCCAAATAGCCCTACCTGCAAAATATAATCTTTGTTTTCTGTGGCATGAGAGGAGCTTTTAAAATCAAATTTCTGGAGACCTTCCATAATATTGTCTGTCAAAGCTTTGCTCAAAAACCAAGTAATTATCCAGAACCAATATTAATGCCATCCTATATTTTAATTACCAAAGGCTATAATGTGACAGCTTGGCACCTATCCTATCAATCCCAAGTCTGAAAAGAGAGTATGGATGGAAATTACCTACCACATAATACTTTAGGAATAGTCCTGCCAATCACAGTGCCTTTAAAAGGAGTCATTATTTTTGAGTTGTCTGGGAGAGAGAGAATAACTAAAACACCCCGGTAAGTGAATGAACATGACCCGAAATGTAAAATATTTAATTTTGAAGTGTTTTTAAATGCTTGGGAAATTAATTCAAACTTGACATTTTATAACATAGCCTCTTTTCTTGAAGATGTTGCTCTATAGCCTGTTTAACCAAGGAGTCTGAAAGGAATTTATCAGTATATGTACAAGTCTTCTGCATGGGAGGTAGCACAGAAATTATCCTACTGGGCTGGACCTGAAGTTCCTTTGATGGCACCCAAACTTTACAGAAGCTTGCAAAAACCTGCAGCAAGCATCCAGGTCTCTCTCCATCACGCTCACAAACACCACAAGAGCAAGCTGCTGCTCTTGACCCAATTCCAGCTTGATGCCAGAGGCACATGGAGGCGTTATCACTGCATCCCTCCCGATCCAGGCGCTGCTCAGCTCTGTCCCTTTCGCAGCGCTCACGAGGCACAAGGAAACTCCTCTCCGTGCCCTCTTTTCCCGAGCATCCCAGAGCCAGATGAAACTTGACCGAGCGTGAAGGAGGGGTCAGGAGCACTGAAGAGCCCGGTGCTGTTAGAGATAAGCTCTGCCGGGACAGTGAGCAGCGGTCTGACACAGCGGGGCCCTGCCGTGCCGAGCGCTCCCCGCATCGCACGCGATGTCAGCAGCGCCGGCCGGGCTGCTCCTCCCCAGCCGCTCACACCTTCCCAGGACCACGGCGAGCAGCCACAGGATGCTCCTCCCCAGCCTGTCACACCTTCCAAGGACCACAGCGAGCAGCGGCAGGGATGCTCGTCCCCAGCCTGTCACACCTTCCCAGGACTGCCACAGCGAGCAGCGGCAGGGATGCTCGTCCCCAGCCGGCCATGGCGAGCAGCTGCCGCCTGCATCAGCCGAAGGAATAGCTCAGGTGGGATTTCATTCCCCTTGGGCTGGAGCGGCTCCGCACGGCAGAAAGCCGCTAATGACGGCGGTGCCGGGCTGAGGAAGGCACTGATTGTGCCGTAATTGTTGCTTGCTTATGCAGTTGTGGGGAAGGATTGCTGCGGCAGTGCCAAAAAACCTGGGGTGCTCGTGACCTTTTGTTTTGCTTGCTGCAGTCTCTGGCAGCTGCAGCAGCGCGATGGCTCATGGCAAGCAGCAGCCGCTGGAGTATTTATTCGGGGTACAAATGAATAATGAATAATGAACAGGAGCTGAATCAGGACCCCCTACATCAGCATTCTTACCCTAAAAATGTCAAGATGCAACAGGCTACTCACAAATAAACCACACAGAGATGAAAAAATAGCATTTCCCCAGTGGTTCATTGCAAAGTCAGTTCAGGAATAAGTTCATCCCAAATGTTATTCCGGTAAATAAAGGAAGTTGAATTAGATTTATGTTATCCTTCACTGCCCCAGGACAAATTGTGAGCTTGAGAAAGGTGGGAAAGTATACAAATTAAAGATCTACTTATTTATAGATCCAGTTGGAATCTATTTCTAGTTTCTCATCTGGACAAATACAACTAAATCAAAGTGGAAGAAAATTTATCTTTTTCTGCAGTGGTGGGTGCTTCATTCTCTTTTTCTTTATAGCTACTATATCAATTCAACAAGTATTCCACATAGATGAGATGTGGTTATTTCCATAGGATGCGTTATCAGCATGGCCAGGAAATGGTTCACTTGAGGCAATTAGAGCTGACATACAAGCCTTCATTACAATTACAAAACTGGGAGGGTTTTTGACCACACCAGCTTTTTTTTCCTGTATGGATATAGCGTGACCTGACCACAGACTCACCACACATTCCCATTAAAAATCAACAAAAAACAAATCAAAAGCATCAGTCTCCAAGGAAGAGGATAAAGACTAAACTGTCTTAACAGTTTCCTCCATGAATAGGCAGATAGGCCCTAAAAAAATAGCAGCACAGACTTTACAAGAAGTGGAAATCCCATTTTATGAAAAACAGTCACAGACTGGATGCTTTGAGGTACTTGATGCTCCTTACGATGCTTTGAGGTACTTGATAAATAAAAAAATTAAAATTTTAATAAAAATCCAGAGGCTGAGAACTCTATTCCCAAAATTACTTCCTTTAGGCTGAAAATTAAATATTTAATCATGTATGCAATGAGAATCTAAAACTGCAGTGGGAGAAAACTGGCTAATTTTAGGATTAGGCTAAATTTTCTCCTGGATGCTTCACCAGATTATGAGAGACATTTGTTCTAAAAAATGCACAACTGCATCTCCTGTTCCCCTTCTGTGGTCAGGTGAGTGGGCTCAGAGTGTGCTCTGAGTGCATCCTGTAAAAGCATTACCCAACACAGGCTCAAAAGGCTCAGATTAGGGTGTTCCACTGTTTCCTATGCACACAGAGAAGAAGATGAAAAGGACTGGGAAAAGAGATTTGCATCTCTTTCAGCAGAAAATATTGCAGAGACAAATGAGGACACAGCAGTGAAAGCAAAGCAACTACAAAGCTTTAGGTGAGGCAATCAGAGAGTGTGAATCATCTGAGCAACTTTGCCACTGCTTGTCAAACAAATTATTAATCAAATTACCTCTGCTGGTCTTTGACTGGTTCTAATAAATATCCCAAGCTTTAAAAAACACAGTAGTAAACCAGCAAGATTAGATATCTTTGTATCATGTGGTCTCATACACACAATGAAGAAACTGAAAATTCTTGCAAGTTGAAGATGCCACTGAGGAGGCAAAGAATCAATTTTGATTAAACAACCTGAAATTTGTTTTAGTTCAAACTAAAAATAGATCAATGCGTTGACTTCACAGAGAAGGAGAGAAAAATAGCAGGCAATGCATTTCTTTGTCAAGCTGTCATTTCATGTTCACCCTTCTAAACAAGTTCCACTCACCTCAGCTACCTTAAGGCTACTGCTGACTTTTAAGCCAACAGCTTTGGCAGGCCTGCACCATATGGACCCTGCATCGCCTTCTAAATTCTAAGTTACTTACAGTCATACAGTAAATATTCAGGGAATCCTGCTCATCCAGGCACCTTCTGCTACAACTTTAACACCTGGGTCATATTGGTACAGACATTTACATTTGGGCATAGTGCAAAATTTAATCTGAAAATGGCTGAATCAGCCCCATCTGCTCATGGACATAGCTGTGGTTTGCAGAGCTAAAGATCCCCAGCTCAATGAACCTAAAGGTGACTGTTGTGTGCTGTGAAACCTTGCACTCACCAGAACTGCAGTGCTCAACACACACATAAAACTGCCAACACAACAACCAGTTCATCTAAACTTTACAGGTTGCAGGTCTCCCAAAGCACTGGGATTGGCCAAAACCAGCGTGTCTAGGAAAGGCTACCTTAGCAAACAGGCACCTCGATTTTCTTCATATGCATATCTGCTCTCCTGCATTGATCTACATGACTAAAAAATGGGGAAAATATAGAGTCAGGTATGCAAATAATAACTAATATTAACAGTCCTCAACTTAGGTCAGGAATCAAGGCAAAGAACCAAAAATTAAATGTTTTAAATGAAACAGCATCCAATTTTCTCTTTCAATGAAATTAAAAGGCCTTCCTCAATGCACAGCCTAGCACTATAACTTGCTAAAGAAAGATTAATCTTAGATCTTCTTAGAGATGTCACACTTTTTTTTCTTTTTTTTTTTTTTTTTTTTTTTTTTTTTTTTTTTTTTTTTTTTTGTTTTCCTGAGAATTGACAGAAGGTTTCCATATGCTACAAAGGACACAGGAGAAATGGTTTCCAGTTCCCAAACCAAGAAATGGAAAGGGTGAATTGTGGGACTGCAACTTGCTAACAACACACTATTACAACTGACCAGCCTGTTCCTTTTGTTTTGGCAGAAAACAACTGAGAATTCCAATTCCTCTGCTGCCTTTCTCAGTTATCCTATTTCTGCTTCACTGCCTCTGGTCATGGAGAGTTTCTTCCAGCAGGTTGACAAACACTATGGAGCAAGTGGCACCTTAAATCACTGATGGTTCATAAAGCACATTGAAATAAACATGGATCAACTACTTTTGCCTTCAGATGATCTCAGTCTGTGTTACTGCCCTGAGACTGCTCCTCATGCACTTCACTGAAAGCCAACACTGGCACATTTTCCTGCTGTCATAGGTGTCTCCTTACAGGCCCCCTTTTACCGCCCTGAGACTGCTCCTCATGCACTTCACTGAAAGCCAACACTGGCACATTTTCCTGCTGTCATCAGCACAGAAACCACAGCAAAGCCACAGGACAGAACACAAAGGACCTGGAGGTCACAGCCTGGCAGGGACAAGACATGGACGAGCATTTTAAGCAAGCAGGCTTAATGTTTACAGTAGGTTGGTTAGTTTGGTTGGGTTTTGGATTGTGTTTTTTTTTCCATCCAACTCCTACATTTTACCATATTTAATCTAGAATCTCACCTTATGTGAGAAGACGATGAAAGATGTTGCTGAAAGCCAGGCCATCTGCAGCCTGTGCCACTTTTGGTAGTGTTTTAGGTCAAGAAATAACTTAGAAGTGAGCATAGCCACTGGATTCACATTCAATGGTCACATTTGAAGTTTTCAACATGTAGATGTTTCAACATGACGTGACCTTTAACTTCAGTATTTTAAAATTACATACCGAAAGAAAAAATTTGGACTTCGCCTTTTAAATTCGTTTCACAGGAAAAACCAACCAAACAAAACTAAACAACTCTGATTTGGTTTTAGTTGGAAAGTAAAATTCAAAATATTCAGAATATCCTACAAAACAGAAGTTTACAAGTCTGCATAATGTTTTTTCAATTCCTCACAATTATTTTGTAGAAGAAAAACATAACTGGGAAGCCGAGAAAAAATTTCTCATGACATATATAGCTATTACCTAATGATCTAAAAGAGCAAAAAGACAATAGATGCTGGCTTATTATTTGCTGCATTTAGAGGTATTAGACCAGGAGAATTCTAAACACTTGGAATATTTTTACTATTGCACACTTTATCTTATGTTGTTCTTTGCCCTACTTTGATCTCGTCTTCTTCAGACCACCATTCTTAAGCTCTGTTTAGTAAACAGGGAAAATTATGGGGCTCTCTACCCACAGATTTCAAAGCAGGTAGCTTCTAACTCTCAGCATGCTCTTGGCTGGGCTGCTCAGATTAGAAAGGGAAAAAGCAACATTATACAGTATTTCTGCTAGAATACACATGGGCCTAATACACTCTTAGTTGTTATAAGAAGCCAGGAGACAGACTGACAGAGCTTTCTAGAGGAAGTAGTTTTTTGAACAAACAAGAAAATAAGACAGGAAGAGAAAAATTATTCCAGCCTTCACAAATTTTTCTTGATATTTCATCCTCTATCAATAGAAGGAAAGCAAATGGTCTCCATATGCTAATATGGGTGTACCAGTTCTTTATTAAAAATGCAGGTCTGATTTTCCTTTCCTTTTACATGGCAGCTCCAAAGTTTCAAAGGCTAATATGCTGAGAGCTATCATATTTTGTATGTTACTTTGTTTAGTAAAGATCATTGCACAACCAGTATACAAACACTACTGTAAGTAGCCAAAGATGTGTTTCAACCACCAAAAAAAAACCCCTCTGATTCTTGTACCAAGTATATTCACTTAGTTTAAACAGAACCTAATAGCCTCCAGCAGACACCTGAACTCATGTGCAATGCTTATTCTAAACAGAGTGAATAAGGATTGAAAGAAAGCTCCTGTAGTTGTGTTTTTATTTGTACAAATGCCTTTCCTCAGGAGCTGCAGGCCAATGCCAGGTGGCAGCAGATCTCTTCTGGAGCACAGGGCAAAGCTTGGCTATGACACTGAGAAAAGCAGCTCTGCCTTGTGCCCTGAGTTTGTGCTGTGTTGGGATTTGCAGCTGCCAGAGGACCCCAGCTCTGGAGCTTTCCACCCAGGTCTCCTCCTGGGCCACTGTCCCCCAGCCTCTACAGTCCCTGCTGTCTGGCTCAGGGAGCAGGAGGCTCTGCAGCACTATTTATAGGCACACCAGCCCCTGCACAACAGTAAAGCCAAATACTGAGCAGCTGTTGGTTCCTCTGCTCCATAAAACACATCCAGGACAATGACTGACAGGAACAGAGAGCACTGAGGCTGGAGCTCAGGTGAAGTGAACACCTCTGCTGGTCATGTGGAATTTGACCTCACACCACAGAAAACCTCCAGGCAGGTTACTACAACTTTGTGAAATCAAACAGACACAATCAAGTACCAAAAAAGCGCAACAAATGTGTCAAACTCACTAAAGGCCAGCAGGGATACTGACAGATTTTTCCACCAAAAGCAGAACTTTATCCTGTCTTAATGCAAAAGATAATGGTATAAATCAACACATGGAATGATAAAAGACTTCCTAAAAATTATTCCAAAAAATAATGGCAAATTGTTGTTAATTTTCACACAGAGGCTGAACTATAAGCCATTTAATCATGGAATTGACCTTGCAGTTGGAGGTTTAGTGAGACTGTACAGCACGAGATGTGCTAGAAAAAACAATACTTGCTATGCATGACCTGAGGAACTAGGCTACTGTGGTTAATAAATATATGTGTAAACTAACTGTTAATATGCTCTGAACAATTATTTACATTTCTTTAATTAATAAAAATACGGACAACCATATATTTTATTAAAACAAATCTTAAGGTCGGTTTTGCAAGTAGTATCAACTAAAATCACTAAACAGCATCACCTTGTTTCAATAACATCACCAGAGTGTGCATTCCAGTCATTTACAAGGCACTTTATGCTAGGAGGTCTATAATAAATATGCAGTTCTGATGGCCTTGCCATTAAAGAGTGAAAAAAGCTTTTTCTATCCCCTTATTTACATGAAATGGACAAAAAAAGGTTAGAAATAGCCAACCTCCCTTTCTATTTTTCTGTCACTGCATTTCACTTGCTCTCAAAGAACACCCCAAAGTAATTCTGAAAAATTAAAGGAAAAAAATATTGAAAAAGTTATGAGATTCTGTACAAAGGCGGGGGGGGGAGAGGAGGGGGGAATTTTTCCATCTCAGCAGTCGAGCATCCAGAAGTTGAAATGTATAAAGGAATATCACTTATCTTGCCCTATTTTTCCTAACTATTCATTCATTTTGAAGTAGAACAAAAGTTGTCACACAAAAACAAACCAAACAAACCAGAAAGTTTGTTGCAAACTCCTTCATGGCATGGCATCTCCTTACATTAAGGACTTCTGCAGCAAGACACAGCACTTGGGGTGTCAGTGTGGTCACAAGAGATCACCTGGGGATCACAGACTTCACCCTTTTTCTTTAGGCAGTCCCTTGGAGCCACATGTGGGAGCCAGCTGCAGATCCCTGGGACCCCGTGGAGAGAAGAAGCAACCACCAGAAAGCCCTTGCTGAGCTCCCATGGCCTGAGACAGCCTTCCTGAGCAGTCAGAAGGAAAACTGGGACTGCATCCTTTAGCTACCCAATTCAGGCTTCTGCTGATGAATTTCCACCTCTGGAAATTAAAAGAATACCCTGTGACCCAGGCCAGTGTGCCTGCAGCCTTCTTGTGTCTGATGCAGACTTTAAAAGATGGATTTAATCAGAACTAAACCAATACTTTTGCAGCCACATGGATCAGAGAATAAGCCAGTGTGACATCAAGGAGATGATGCTGTCTCCTTAAAACTCCCGTGCCTCCCAAAAGAGCTGGCTCAGAAGGTGACCAATCTCTAAAAAGAAGTTCTTGGCAGATAAAGTTGCTCTGGGACAATTTTTCTGGGGAAGCGACCTGCAGTTTGGCTTTGCTAAAGCTTGGTAAAACCATTTACATCCATACATCCCAATGAATTTCAGTAAACAGAAAGATTCCCAGCTCTTGCTGGGGTGAGGTGCGGAGGCCAAAGACCACATTCCAGGACAGCCTGTCCCAACCTTCCCAGAGAAACATCCCACAAAACAGAAATGCACCTGTATGGACATACTTCAGCACTACACTGTCAGAGATACTGATTGAACACAGACACAGATTTGAGCTCACTATTAGGCTGGTGAGAACTGCTTATTCATTTAGTATTGTGGGAAATCTCCAATTTTACAGCTAGGGGGGGTTTCACATTGGCTAAAAATAAATATTTATTTCCATTAAAGAAAGCAATGGAAGAAGCTACCATTGTGAAAACAGAGGCAAAACCTCTACTTCTCTCTCTTTACTGCCCACATTTAATTTATCAGATGCACGCCCTTAAAACAAAGAAATTTAATAGCTTAGGATAACATAAATCTTATATTGCCTACACAATAGCCATTGTGACACCAAGAAATGAAAACTTCATTGTGGCACAAACTATGTTTGCACCCAATGCTAATTGCAGTATTTATCTCAAAGTGCAAACCAACCCAAAACATTTTGGAGAAAGAGACATAAGAAGAGTCAATAACACATGCTGGTCAACCTCACATTAACATCAGCATACATTAGTAATGGCATCATAACACAGGAACACTAAACGCTGCTACTTTAGAAGAATGTACCATTTTCAAGCAAGCACAGTTGTTAATTCTCTTACTAGAAAAACTGCATATTTCTATACATTACATTTTTTCAGTTGTTTGGTTGTTTGATTGGTTTTTTTTTATTATAAGTTAAAATGAATATAATGAATATTTGGAGAGTGAGAGGGACATGACAATAACCGATATTAGACATTTAGGAAGAAACCAGAGGTCAAAGCTCTCGTGTCACTTCCAAATGCCCTTAAAACTGCATTTGACAGGAAAATGCATTCAGCTTATTTTGTGCATAGCTTAGAATTCAGGGCAACCCACAGCTCTCCCCCTTTCAAGTGTTTGGGAATGGTAAACAAATTGGCAGATAATTACATTCCGTCTCTTAGCAACCCTAAATGTCTTGCAATGAAGTTATCGGGCTTTTTTTCTGATATGTACTTGTAATGACATTATTTCCACAAATTTTAGACCCAGTCCAACAAACCCACTTTGTACAGAACCTCCTGCATCAGCATTCAGTTTAACAGCAGCAAAGATGAGCTAGAGAAAGCTACCATCTTGTTTGTAATCTCTTGGGAAGACAATTCACAATAAATATATATTGAGAACAAACAAATGACTAAGTAGGAAGAGGCTAGTCAAAATATTTTGTCAAGAGCCTAAATAGCCTTTTCCACTGCCATAACTCAAACAAACAATACAGAAACCTGCAGTTTAAACACAAACCTTTAGACAACAAAATTCATTAGTTTACTGAATTAATGAAATTTGGAATTTTACAACCAAAGAGAGGTTTGGGCCAGTTTCTCAGGAAAAGAATTGATTGTGGTAATCTTTTCTGAAAATGCAATCCCACTTGTAGGTATGAAGGAAATCTAAAAAGCCAGTTCATGAAAGCAGAAATATTGCTGCCACTCCTCCCTTTCTGCAGACACAGCACAACACAGCAGCAGCAGACTGCTGGGAGCGGTTGTCAAAATCTTCACTACATTTTAG
Organism: Onychostruthus taczanowskii; assembly: GCF_017590055.1. Classification (NCBI taxonomy): domain Eukaryota; kingdom Metazoa; phylum Chordata; class Aves; order Passeriformes; family Passeridae; genus Onychostruthus; species Onychostruthus taczanowskii. Next base: position 4,685,242 of record NW_024502014.1, read on the forward strand.
TGGAGTGGAGAGGGCCTTTGTTCAGTGCCTTCTCTGGAAAGGCATAATCTCCAAGTTTCCTTTCCCTCTTAAAAATACATCAGAACAGGTATCAAAAACAAACAAACAAACAAGCTGAAAAATCAGTACTGTCATAAAATGCAATAAAAACAGCAACCTAGAATACCTTGTTCTGCCAAAAGAATTTTACTACCCATTCCCTTACATGTCTCCTTATTTAAAGGCTGATTTTGTATTAGAATCTGTGTACAATCACTGGCAGAGATGCATGGATACACACTTTGTCACTGTGTCCCTAGTAACAAAGATAATATTGCTTCTCTGTTTAGGGGTTGATTTAGGTAGAAGTATCTCTCTAAATTAATTCCTAAAGCAGGTTATTGTTCCCTTACCATAGATCTTCCCCAAAATGATAACCAAATAATAAACTCATTTGAAACTGAAGGAACAAGCAGTCTCTCATTGAATAGTGTTAATTATCAGTATTTGCACCTTGACTGATTACTTAGGAAATGAAGATGAAAATCTGGCAGCCCGGAACTGGACACTGAAAATAGATTTTCCTCAAGTGCAAAAGCAACACCATAAATCACAAAAATTAACTTCACATAGACTTAGGAGTTGGTCTCTCTATAATGCTTGATAAATTACATCTGCATAGCAGACAGAAGCCTAAATAACTTCAAGGGGTTTTGGCAATAACTAAGACAAATGAAGTATTTCACAGTGTTTGGCTGCTGTGCAGTGTTCTCCATTTCAGTCAGACACCTGGTGATGTACCTGGGCTCATAAAAAGTTCTTGACACAAAAACGTCAGGTTCCAACTAGATAAGAATGAAATACAGCATCACTTCAATCAGACATCTGACAGAGGAGTGGCAAAGAGAAGGGGAAAGTGATTCCTTTCCATTGTCTTAGTAAAGATCAGTTTTTCAGGAGCTCATTTCCATGACACTGACAGCAGCATATGCTGCACCTGCCCTACAGCAGAGGAACCAGGGCAGCCCTGCACTGCTGCTCCCTTCCTGCACCCTGAGGTGCAGGCCGAGTCTTGCTTAGCTCCAGCCCCACCTCTTAACTTCTCCTTGCACACCACCACTCATTCCTGGGAGGCTGCAGCCCCCCAGGTTTCCTGATCAAATGCCGCATGTAACTCCTTTTAAACAAGCTAAGTTAGGGAAAACTTCTATCAGTCTATATTTTGCTGCGGAAGGAGCCAGAGATCAGTGTCATTGTCATCATCATCAGGTCTAAGAGGAAGTATAAAGGAGCAGAGGTGTTTTTGAAATGCTTTGTTGATAATGGAATGGATCAGGGTTGGTTATTTTTTTGCTCTGTCCTCATTTACTCTTCTAAAATCTGGTGGCATCTAGGAGGTGAGAGCAACAAAGGTTTCCAGGAAAATATATTCAGTGTAGTTCACTCAACTGCAAAGAGCTCCTTCATATCTAATTTTTAAAAATCATAATTAAAAAACCCACTATACTTTATCTTCACACATAGATTTTTTTTTCCCATTGAAAGACAGACAGAAGGGAAAAAAATAAGCTATGAGCAAAGCCTTTTTAACCTCCATCCACTTTTTTAAATGCTCAAAACATCATCTAAGAGGAGAAGAAGCAAGGCAGGCAAGATGATGCAGGTGAAAGCAGCGATGCTCAAAGCCAGTTTCCCTTTAAGGATCTGCCTGGGCTGGAGCAGTCACACGGCCACTGGTGTGTGTGGCTCTGTGCTCAGGAAGCCATGCAGCTCTTGGTCTGCACCAGCCAAATGTGTCATGTGAGCCAGGGGTTGCCATGGCGAGCACAAATGCGGCTCCCATCCGCTTCGGCACCGAGGCAGCGCAATTCAGATCAGCAACGCACAAATGTGATTTTGTGAGGAAAATAACCCTGCAGTTTGCTTTGCCTAACAGTCTGGATATAGAGCTGAAACAATTAAAATTATCTCTGAAATTATATTTATGATAAAGTGCTGAAAAACCTTTTAATCTCAGAACAATAGCCATGTAACAAACACTAGCAGTTCAATCTTCGATAGCAGCTGCATTTTGGCATAAACTGCAGCACATGAATATTTGTCCATTTAAATATCAAGAATTTTGAATTTCTTCTTGAGTCCTTTAGTCACTTACAACTGGAAGGGAGAATGGGAGATAGCTGTTCCAGTGAAATAAAAATCATGTCAAATCAACCCTAAAATTCACTCATTGCATTTCTTAATGTGGTAATCCACACACAGGCTGACATTCAATGCAGGAAATTTCTGTGAAAGGTGTTCCCGAAGCTGAGGTAGCATTTTATCATCAGAGTCCTAACATCTGCTACCAAAATTAAGCAGCTTGCTAATACAGCAGGCTAATGAAGAGCTGCATCATATGGGCTGCCATTCCTAACTTGGTGATGGAATGTAGCTGGAGCTACTTGCAACCCAAAGGCAGGTTTATTGAGGGATTCTGTTTCCGTAGGGGCAGCCATAGGACTGTTTTACCAGACTGAGGTCAATTCCAGCAAGGCATGTTCTTGCACTTTCAGGAACCTCACTACAATGTCAGGATCTGACATAAAATGTTTAGAGACCTCTGGCATATCACGGCCTTCAGTGTTTAATGCACATACAGGGGATATTCCTGTGTGCTGCTGCTTTCACAGAAAAGATAATCAAGTCCTGAAATAATCTCAGATAGAGACTCTAGACAATAATTTATAAGGAGCCTAACCGTAGAGTTTAGCCATAAAAAGTGAGTGCCCAAGCTTCTGAGCAATTATGTAAAAGTAGACAGATCTCAAAGTAATTGAAATTTTTAATAAAAGTCAGTCCTTTTTCTCCATGTTTGTAGAAGTGCCTGAAAAGGGATAACTTATATTGGAAAAGGACAATTGATTCTCTCAGTATTTCCTTCCTACCAGAAAACCAAATAAAAATTCTTTTAGTTAAAGCCAGATAGATTCACCATACCCCTATTTCTGCCCATCTCTTATAAGGGGCTGCTCTCAAGTCCTACAGCACCATTCAGCCTGTAATTGCTACCAGCTCAGGGCACATGGAAGTGCAGAGCTCTCTCAGCACAGAAAGATCATGATGTTGTCTTTGTTCTTTCCTCTCATTAGAAGATACTCTGTTGGGGCTTCATGGGTTAATTTCAGATTCTTCTCTTTTTTAACCTTATGCTTTTTACTGCACCCCTACACATCTCCCTTCCAGCACATACTATAGATTTTTCTCCAATAGCAATAAAAGGGAAAATCTCCATTGCAAATCACTTGCTGATTTCAAGGAATCAGAGTACTAAAGCATAAAGTGATGCTCCAGGATTTCCTCTCCATTAGAGTGAGCAGCATTTAGCATCGATTGCTATTATTTTTAATCGGATGTCCAAAAAATTGAAGACCTACATCACTACTGATCCAATCAAGATGCTTCTCCCACAACAAAATTACATAACAGATAATATGAATTTTTACTGAAACTACTTTGAATCTCTCTGCCTACAGAAAATGAATATCAAAATCTAACCACTAAAATATTGGATGTAGTCTCAGGATGAAAATAACTGATTTTGTTGCACTATTGAGTTTTGTTAATGACAAAATTTTTAATATCTCACTCAAATTCATCTCATCACCAAAAATTAGAAAAATGAGATCACCAGTCAGACTCCTACTAATGTGATTTTAGTGTTAGCAGACTATGTTTTTAATTAGCCTCTCTTGGTTTACTTATTATGGATGGCTGCAGGATTGTCTCACATCAGAGTCACAAAACTGAGCATAAGATAAATAACTTCTCACACTCCTCAATACCTCTCCTTTAGCCATAAGCATTCTGCAAACAGCAGGAATTTGCTACCCCATAGCTGCACACAGAGAAGCAAAACAAACTTTGTGTTTAATTATAGGAGATTGTTTAAAAATGTAGCCCATCTAGAGAATAATCTCTTCTTGCAGTAGTAAAGGACTCAGCAGTTTCCTTTTGTCTTTAAAGATTCAATTAAAAGTATGTTTCTGAAATTAAATTACAGCATGAAATTAGCTAAGGGTATGAAATACGGCATTTGCCCTGGCATTCAGGGGAAGGCTGTTCAAAGCAATTCACTTAATGGCTCCAACATGTGATCTCAATAACTAAAGTGCCCTCAGCTCACAGAGGATCTACTGGTGAGATGCACCCTGTATAATCCACCAAAAAGAGAAATGGATTAAACACAGGTAAATCTTATTAATTTATGGAAAACCCTGCTGTCACTCTCATTTTTGATCTTTTAAAATGTTACCATTTTGTCAAGAAACACACTCATTGGCAGGAATATTTCTGTGGGTTTTAGCTGCCTTTGGCCTTCTCGATTTTGACACATTCCAGAAACATCTGCTGGAGTCCATTGGAAGTGTTTGCTCCTCTGCAGCTTTCAGAGAGAACTGCTGGATATAATTCATCACAACCACTGGGGACACACTGCAGCTCATTCTGTGCTTCACTAATATAGGGAAGGAAATGAGCAGACCCCTAACTCCTCAGGTGCCCCTTTAGTCACCTGTTGGGTGCAATTTCAGCTCATGCTGTGAGCTGTCTTTCCTCTGCACTGGGTTAGTGTTTCAGAGGAATCTAATTTCCATTTGGGGTCCTTGGCTGCTGAGCAATAAAAAGGGAAATAACCAATTCCATTGACTCCCACCTTCTGTGGGACCACAGCAGCTCCCTCTGCTCATTGCCAGGCTCCTGGCAGCTCGCAGGGGGCTCCAGCCCAGCAGGGCTCTCCCAAGGGCTCTACTCTTCCTGAAGGAAGGCCCTGTGCTCAGGACACACCACACAAAAGCCTTTTTAGTTGGTTGGTGTCATGGGGGGCTTTTTGTGTTGAGAGTTTTGTGCATTTATTTGCTTCTATATTTATTTTTAACTGACTTCGCTTAGGATTGCAACTTAGAGTAGAAAGCCAGAAGGAAAAATAAAAGCATTCTCAAATTATCTATAAAACCCACAGCTAATAATGTCTCTGTAATCCATTTCTTCTCTAATCTCTCCTTGGACCTATTTTAATCCAAATCACACAAAAATCTAATCAGTGCACATACATATTCCTCTTTTCATACAAATTTTAGCCACTGATGCAGCATAACTTGACAACAAGATGCCATTCATCTGATGCTTCTGTTCCAGAAGTGGTGTGACATTCTCTTTTTCCAGGGACACGCCCAAGAGCAGACTCTCTACTTCTGGCTAAGGAAGTAAACATCCCAACTAAATAATCGAGTGCTATACTATGTTTCCCTGTGAAAGAATAGAAATAAATGAATAACTAGAAGTATGCATAGCCTGTCAGGAGGGTGCTGAGGAGAACATGCAAAGGGCACAGATGCCTGCCAGCTGGATGGGGCTTAAAGCAATCTTTATTAATATTAAATCCAGCCAAATACAGCTGTGATTCATGGCCCTGAAAAGAGCAATGAACTGAGCTATTTTGCTCAAAGGAAACGTTTGTTTTTCTTCAACTTTATGAACAGCTATTGTTAAATGATGGATTTTCCTGAAGGTACAGAAAGATTCACTCTTGCTATTCTAATGCTGGCAACAAGCATCAGTTTACTGGGTTCTCAGACTGGGTTGTGTGTTCCCAGTGCCTAGGACCATGGCTAGCTGCAATTTTGCTACAATGGGTTGTGAGATTTCTTTTCACATGTTTTCTTGTTCAAGTATCTGTCCTCCAGGTTGCAACATGTGCTCTAAATTTGGGTCACAGGCATTTACAAAATTTGTCAGGGGTCAATGAACTTCAGCATGGAGCACTTTTTGGTTACTGGAAAACTTGAGCCAGAACAGATCAATGCTTTTAATTTGCATATGAATTGTGCTGCATTACTGAATGTATTCCCCTGTTAATGAAGTCCATCCTAAAATAGTTATAAAAACTTTATCTGGGTATGCTTGAGAACAGTCTTCCTTATTTTTATCCAGTCTTCATAACAACAGTTTTAATTAAATCCTAATCTACTCTTTTCAATTTTGTAACGTACTTGAAGACATTTTCCAAACAAATGCAAACCCTTGATTCCATATAATGGCACCACCAGAACTCTACAGGATCGTGCAAAATATGTCTATTTCTAGAGCTCTACATGTATATCTCTTGCTGAGAGGACTTTTGGGTTAGAGGAAATGCAGGATAATTTTAACTACATCCTGTAGTGGATGAGTAATCAAAAGATAGTGAGAGAAGAGACTGGAAATAGAAGTGGGAACAAATGGCTACAAACTGTCCATTAAGACCCACAGAGCCCCCAGGATCTCTCAGCAGCAGTGTGCCAAGGGCTGTGTCCAGCGGTACAGCACAGCTCCAGGGTGGCTCAGCCTGGAGCTGGGATGGGAGCACAGAGCCAGAGGGCTTGGAGCCAGGCCAGCTCACCCACTGACACAGGTGGGCAGGCAGCCCTGGGAGTACCAACAGCATCCAGACACTTCCACTGGGCTCTGGAACCCCTTTAGAAGCCTTCCAGACTTTCCATGACCCCATACTCCTAAAGTGCTTCTAAATAACCCAAATGAATCCTGAGAGAAAAAAATGCACCTACCATAGTGGATCAGTATAATATCTGAGCAATTTGTGGAACAATGAAGGGAAGGAAACCATGTAAACTTCCTGAGAAGAAGTAAAGTTATAAGCAAAAGCTTTAAAATGGAACAGTTTTTGAAAATAACACCAAGATTTAGATCGCAAACTGATAATGATTTCTGCTTTATTTCCTTGGTCTTTTGGATTGTGAGGCTGGATATCAGCCTCTATGGTAAATTTTAAATGACATTAATCACATGACTGTTCTAAAATAAAACTTGTCAGAATAACAGCAACAGCAATATAAAATAGTTTGCATTGTGTCTGTTGTTTATTTTGGGTGGCAATAATACAGGCAACCATATGGATATGAGCATTTGGAAGGGAGGATTTGTTGGCTAGATCATCACATCTGTTTACTTTTAAAAGCAACAAAAATACATTTGGAGGTCACTCACTTCACAACCATTTTTCTTACTCTTGATGAAAAAAAACCAAACTATTAATGCTACCCTTTCTACATTCAACCAATTACAAAAGACACAGCAGGATATTTTCATGAGAAAAAGGTTTTGAAATCATAGAAAAATTAGTCTCTATCACACCTCATCAGCCATTTCCACCATAACAGTAATATCAGAGCAATAACTTAATCTAGGATGAAATGAGCATGCAACATGTCCAGAAAGAAGATAAAGAAAACAACAGTGCCCCAGTTAAGCTTCCTCATAGCACAGACATTTTGATCAAAGGAGCTCGTACCACTGACCTCATATCCAAAAATGACATTCACCAAGTAAACTCAGATTTAAATTAAAAACAAAAACAAATAGAAAAGCCCAAAACAAACTAAAACACACAAAAAACCCAAAACAGAAATCCTAACAAAAAAACCCCACAACTTACATCAACACACCGAGCCAAAAACAATGGGCTAACAAGCTTGTAATGTATAATATTTCAATAAAGTGTTTACAGGTATTTCAGCTGAGGCTCTCACCATGACCCATAATATTTAACTCACTTCCTTCACCGTTTTTTTGAGGTCAGGCTATAAACATACTGTAATCTAGCAAGCATAATTATTCCTGCAAATTTAGAAGACACAGTTTACTACACAGAATTTCAGCTACAGACAGACATTCAGAAAAGAAGAAAATACCTTCACCTAAAGTATTGTTCTGATTTCAAGACAAAATTTTAGAAATTAAGTTCATAATGAAATTATTTTAGGTTATTTTTTATTCTGGTAAAAATATTTTGGTAAAAACTCTTCAGCATGTCCATGTAGTCTAAGATTACACACATTTTCTCAGCTGAACAGGGTTTTGGCAGTGAATAATCCCATGCTTAGAAATCTTTTTATATTTTCTTGCTGACACCCACACTTGATAACACAACTTTTAGCTAAAGGACACATAATTTACGTCTTGTTCATGAGGGAAACTAAGGATAGGAATGACAGAAGACTACAGAAAGATAATACCTGAATTAAATTACTTCCACAACCCCTTCAAAAAAAGAAAAAAAAAAAAGCAAGAGAAAAATATGATCTTACTTTTGCTGATGGGTTAGTCTTCAGTACTTGGTTTGCCAAAGAAAGGAGAGGTTATGTTGACAGCTGTTCATTACAATTCCTTTTTACTACAAGAGCTTAACTCTGCCACTGGTTGGCTGGCCCATTTCTGCTAGCTTTAGCACACAACAGTGCTCCTAAAAGCTCCTCCTCTTGACAGCATCTGTCTGGATACAAGCACAAGCAAGGCTTTCCATAGAGCCATTTAGATCCTGGGAAGGAGCTACAAGTAAGGAAAACCATTAGAAGTAAATATTTTCATGACTAAGTCCAGGATTTGGCAGGCAGAAATTCATGCCCACTGACACTACCAGCTTTACAGTGGAGTAATCACATCTTCACAGTGTTACAAGTGAAAATGACTTCTCTGACAATAACTTGAATGATGCACAAAAAACAGAAGCCAGACCTTTGAAAGCATGCACTCTGATTTATGCAACATGTCTGAGCCATCAAAGGAGGAGGATTCATTATTTGTTTCTTCCCAAGTTTTCATATTTGTGCAATTAAAAAGGGAAAACATTGGTGAAGTATCCACACAAAACAATAATAAAGTATCTAAATATGTGCACGTCAGTTATGGATGAGTCAGAAAGCAATTGCTAATTCCAGCAGATGCCCTATATAAACTCCAAATACTCACCTTTTTCCTGGCACCCACAACAGCGAGGCAAATCTACCTTCTGTTCCCAGAAATGCTGCCTACAGCTGCTGTTGTATCATGGCAAATGTACATCCCATGGTATTGCCAGTGAAAATGATACTGCTCCATAACTTTATTTGCAATTTACAGGCTCTGTGGGCATTATGCCAGCACCTTCTCTTAATCTGGACACAGCTCCCTGAATAGACAACGATCATGTAATTAGACCAGATGAATAAAAGATGGAAGAAAAATCATCTATACATTATGTGCTATATACATACGTATTTATTGTGCCCTACTCTCAGCTACTAATCAGCACATTAACCTTATTTTCTCCGCATGAGCGCTGAGAACCATACTAAAATTAGGTCAGAAATTCAGATCAGATCAGCTGACTCAGCCCAGCAAGATTAGACAAAGACTAGTTGCTTTTATTTTTCCCAATCCAATACGCTGTGTTTATCTCCCGCAACGTACAATGGATCCATACATTTTTCCCCACAATTAACTTATCAGAGGCAGACACCATGAGACAGCAATCAGACGGAAGGTACATCAGTGCTACTGAAGAAACAGCCCAATGTAGCCTTTGGAAAGCAAAATGTACGATCAAACATTTTTTTTTTAGGTCATTTCTCAGATCTTGTTTCCAGACTGCTCAGACTAATGCATTTCAATGAACTTTAGTCATTCAGCATAGTTATGAGATGATTTAGGTAAATAACAGCTGCTTCTAAATAGTGTTGTGTGTGATACCACCACTTTATTAGACAATATATTACTCATTATTATCTTGTTAATATACACACACAGCCTTCTTCTAATAGAGGACATCTGAACACTAAAACTGAATAGCTTCTAAATAATTTAATATTTGGACTAGCAGGTAATTCTCAGTAGGTGCCAAAGGCTTCTGGCTGCTTTATTTTGATTCTCACATGCAAAAGAAGAGTATTTGTGGGAACTCTCTCTCCTTCCCAAAAATCTACCTGCAGTTAATTGCAGGGGATGACTCTCTTGTTGCTAAGGAGATTGTTTTCAGCTATTGGAAGTCTCCAGACTGGTAGCAGTTACCACTGCACATGTGCACCCCTTGCTATCTAGGCCACGCTCTCAGGAATTAGGGATAATAAAAATACCCACCAAGACAAGATAAAGGCATAAAGAATAGAGTGCAGAGCAAAGAAGAAATCAATGTTCCTACTTTACCTTTCCTGACTGTTGCATTTCAATAGACAGCACAGTCTTGGATAAATCTCTAGAGGTTACTAAAGGGAGCCAACTCAATTGCAATCAGCCTAAGTGACTTCAGACATCATGGTTCCTTTAGTCAAATCAGGTATTTTCCCTTGGTCTGCTACTGCTTTTAGTTTTTCCCATTAAAAGTTGATCTCAAGTATCTTTTTTTACCTCTCCAAGTTTACATGGGAGAAAGCAAAAAAGACTTAAAGAAAGTGCTTTTCATCATTTTCTGAGATGTTTTCCTACATTGTTTCCTCAGGCAGATATTGTTCTCCCCGCAGTGTTATTGAGATAAGCCAAGTAGGGAGGTGCCACAGCATATGCCCCAGTCGAGATGGCCATGACACACAGAATATCAACATACAATTTCACAAAGCTTTAAGCATTTGCCCATACACAGTAACACCTTACCACATCAGAAGGCTTCAGGTGTCTGCCCATACAGAGGAACATCACATCCCTGCAGAAGGCTGCAAGCAGCTGCCCTTCTTGTTCTTTGTCCCAGCCTTTTATCCCCTCATGCTGATGCCCTGCCCCTGTGTGCCCTCTGCTCCCTTTGGTGCTGGTCAGTGCCCCTGGGCACTCCATGGCTCATTGCTGTCAGTGCTGCTCACCTGCTGCTCACAGCTGTGCCACTGGGGATGAGGCTGGGCCAGCCCCATCCCAATCACCACAAACTGTGTGCCTGCAGGGAGGGATCAGAGGGGATCACTGCAAACAGTTTCCTACAGAAGAGCACTGTATTGAGGAAATGTTATCTCCAAACCACATGCAAATACATGCTGTTCCTCTAATAAGCCCACTGTGTTGCTGGCCCTCTACTTCCTGTCTTCTGGCTCTATGACTGAGGATAAATATTCTGTTCTCATTGATCTCAGTTGAGTGTGGGCAAGAATTTCATGGTTTGGCTCAGCCCTAAATCATCTGTACTTCTCCAGAGCTCTTCATCAAATAGCTTTGCCAGGATCAATGAACAAAACCACACAAACCAAACACATTGTAGGAAATACTGTCACTACTATTCAAATGAGGTAGAGAAGCTTGGCCAGAGGACTATAAAGAACCAGGTAGGCACATAAGTTACTCTCTCATGTCCAAGAAAACTATTCATAACAAAATCTGTTCTGGTACTTAGTAACCTTTATGGTCACACATATAAAAGTATGTGCAAGCAGATTAGCCAGAGTACCACCTAATTGGCTGTATTCACCTTAATTTCACATTATTCTTATCGCTCCAATGAAATTGCTGACAATCCAAATAGTTCCACTTCCTGGAACATAAAGCAGCCATATTTTTGCTTTAAATTCCTTCATCTCTCTTCTCTCTCAAACTGTGTGTGCTGCTCTTTTCCTTTTAATGTTCCATCAAAATTATCAGACTACCGAGGCGTTGCTCGAGCGTTCACAGCACAGCATGTCTGTTATACCTGGGTGTACAGTACCCAAGACATAGCATAAAATTTAATCACTTAAACAGAAATACAGAAGAATCATGCTGGGGATAAAAATTCAAAGGACCTCCTATCAGTTTATGCTCAAGCCATCCATTCACATATAAAAGGTAAAGATTTGGGTGGAGGATTTACCTCTATTACAGAATTTTACCTTCACCTCAAGAAAATAAATTTTTTTGTACTGGCAAATATTATATCTATATATATCTATATATCTATAGATATATAGATATATATATATATCTATATCTATATATATCTATTCCATTCAACCTTCTTTTCCTCTCCAAGAGGCTGCAGAGATTTCATTGATATCCATTGGCACAAGCCACCAGGTCATGCAAGTGCTCCTCTCATTAACTGTCAATTAAAATCAATGGAATTGTTCAAAAAGAGCTGTTATAGGGTTCTGCCCATCAGGGGCTTGATCCATTTTCCTGTAAGTGATTGCAATATTGTTACTGACTTCAGAGATTAGAGAATTGAAAGGAAAATGTAAATAATAGTTGCTTCTTTTAAAAAAAACCTCAGACACCAGTTAGAAAGCTTTGAAAATTTAGCAGATTTAAAACATAAACTAAAGAAGAGTCTATTTTGACCTGTGAGACTGTCCCCATCGTGCTCACACACAAATACATTTTTGCACAAAGTATAATCTGTTCATCTAAAAGCCCTAAGAGGATAACAACCCATTTGTCACTAGATTTACATCTATTCCAAACACCCAAACTTTTTGTTACAAATCACACCTGTTCAAGATGCCACACATGCTCAAACTATGTCTACACAATATAAACCACACGTGCTAGAGGCCTGACAGAGGCCAACGGTCTGTGCTGCTTTTGCCAGCTTAGAAATCAACTGCTCTACACACATTCACCATATCTGAATCCCTTGCTTTCCATTACTCTGCCAGACCACTCATCTTTTTATCAAAATATTTACCGTTTTATTGCTTCTTCTTGCTTTCGGCGTTTTTCACTCTTTTCTTTCAAGTAAGCCAGGTTTGTTTCATTCCTCATGCGATCATTCTCTCGAGCAATGTCTGATGCATTCTGTATGACCAAGCCATCATAGGCCTTCATCCCCATATCTTCAATATACTGGAGAAAAGCGCCCAAAGTGACCTCCTCCTGATTAGAACTCATCATCTTGCAGGAGATAATGAACAAAGGAAAGCAACGTTTCCTGCAGGTTGAAAAACACATAATACCTCAATCAGTAGGAAAATAGCTTATGGTTTATGACAGTAAGATAGTGTCAGTTGTAATTAACATCTCCGTAAGAGACAATTTTTCAGACTTTCCCATTTAAAGGATAATAAACAAAGAAATTCAGAACACAGAACAACATTACTCGAGATGAGAGGAGACAAAAACAAGAGCCTCTTCTCTTGCAATGCAGATCCAAAAGATTACACTGTTTAAAGCCCAAAAATATTTTATTCTACCCTTTCCCATTTCCTAGTACCCAACAGTTGCATAAACACTGCCATCCTGAATATCAGTTTGAATTTAACTGAGAAGGCTTCCATCACAGGACAACAGGTCCTCTTTTACAGTTTAGATAAGACTACAATAGAGCAGATTACCAGAAAAAAAATCCTATTCTGACTACTAGAAAAAGTTCCTAATATCTGGAGGATGTTCTAAAGTTCAGGTGAAAAGCATTGTTCCATTTTTTTTTTTTAAACAAAAAACTTAAAAGCATTCTTCAGGCTCAAAATTCAGAAAGAAATATTGTGACATATATTCTTGTATTTCTTATTAATGTGATATGAGCCCATAAGCCCTGGTCATCTGTTGCCCAACATCTTGTTAGCTTGAAGATCCAAGAATGGACAGGAATGCCCAGCTGAGCTGGGACCTTCAGAACAGACCCTTGATGTCACCAAGAATCTGTATTCCAGAGGTATGACAGACATTGAAGTTTACAGCATCCTCAGCTAAATACCTTTGAGCAGAAACACTTACACCCCTGGGTCATTCCTGGGTCTGTGGCGGGCAGGCAGAAAAGCCTACAGAAAGGCCCTGAAGGTTTTCCATTCATCAACAGAACTCCTGGGAGCTGCAAGAGCTCCAGTGAATAGATACATCAGTAAATACTACAGAAGACTAAAGGCAAGGTAGAATTTCAAGCGACAGACTGTCTCTCTCTAAAGTCTGTGCTGGATAGGCCTGTTCCATTTTATTTTAAATACTGATTGTTGTAAGGTCCAGAAGCATTACAAGTTTGAGTGGCATTACCTGCACACAGCCCCTTGAGAAGCCCTCATCCCCCAGGCAGGGAGTTGGTGCAGGAGTCTCTGAGTGATTTGCTGGCAGAGCTGGCAGCTGAACTCAGCTCTCTAAGGCACATTTGCTTATTCACTGCTACAGCATTCCTCCCTTCCCTGAAGAAGGATGCGTGGCTTCTTGGAATTGGCCTCAGAACATGCCAACACTACAGTTAGAAAGGATCTTATTGAATAGGTAATAAGAATCCTGTCTGCACACAGATTTTAGGGGCAGTGCTCCTGTGGAGTCAGTGACAAAAATCTTTCCCCTATTTCTTAGTACAATGTTATATTTCTAACATTTATTACATAATTGGAGAAGTAAAATTCTGATCTAGGTTGGCACTGATTAAAAATAAATAAATTTAAATGATCTTAAGGATTCTAGAAGTCCACTCTGGGCCTTCAGCTCTGGGCTCTGAGTCTGAAAATGCAAGGGATGAAAAGAGTAGGGAAATATATTTCTGCCCTTGAATGTTTTGATTGGGGCAAAATTTTGAAGTGACAATGGCAACAAGCAGCTAGTTTCAGGCACTAAATACCTCAAAATCACACCGATAATTTCCCCTTTTTCTCTCATGCCTGCATATCAAAGTTATTTCTGTACAATGGTAACACAACTGTTAAAATCATGAAGACTCAGAGGATGCAAAGGGTCTTCTCCTATTACCTCTCCTGCCTTCCAAGAACAACCTTTTCTATCAACTATGCCTGAACATGAAAATAAGGCTGATGTTGAGGGTCACTGAAGTGACCTTTAAGCATTTTCAAGCATGAGTATAAGCATCTCCTACTAATCCCTGCAGGGTAAAAGCAGTGAAGGAGGTCTTAGTGCAGCCCAATGTGCCTGCATGCCATTTCACACAGCTCTGACAGTGGAGCTGGCTAGAACTCTGCTGGGCTGGAATGTGCATTCAACCATTCTCTATGTTCACCATAAGCAGCACACTGTCTGCACAGGAGGATGTTGAAAAGCTGGTAGTGAGCTGAATAGACACCATGAATGCTATGATTCTTCAGCAGACATCATTTCAGACTAATTCCTAACCTTGGTGATCAAGAAAAGTAAGGCCAGATATCAAAGCCCCTTCCTGAGTCTCTCTCTATAGCATGAAGGCTACAAGATTAAAAGCAATGCTAACAGCACAGACAGCTCTAACTCCCCTTTCTCTAAACTCCTGAAACGACATCTGCTTTTGATGGTTAAAATCTGGGTTGTTTCCCCAGTAGATTGTTATTTATTGTGTATTTTTGACTTCTAGTAAAAACTTGTTTCAGCATATGTTGGATTAAATTCAAATAAACCTGCACAACAGAGAAATCTCATCCTAGTGACCTGCATGCCAGTATTGTCATTGACTTCTTCAGTGACCATGGTTTACTTCTGAAATATAATGGGAAATTTTATACTGAAGATAACTTCAACAGGGTTTCAATAAATGCAGTTCTCATCCTTTTTTCCCCAAGACACGATATGCTTTACACTGTCTTTTGTGACGATACTGCATGTCTTCCTCTCATTTCTTCCTTTATTTTTGGAGGTCAGAAATGAGCTGACAGTTAAGGATATGCTGAATCTCCTTGCATTATGATGCTTATTTTTTAAACAGGAGGATGAGGTCATTCCAGTAGCAAAAGAATTAAATAAAAATCCCTTATTCTGCTTAATGAACTGAAGAGAGACTTCATATTCTGGTTTGCTACCCATTTTTATGATTAAATGCATGCAAAAATTTACTATTCCCTAAATAGAGCAAGATCTATTCTTTGTCTTAACAGGGACCCAATCCCACAGAAGTACTGAGCAACTGTAGCTACTGAACTTGCATTCTTGTGGCACCAAATTCAGTTTGGGGTACTCCTGGGGGTAGCAGGGGAAACACAGATATTTCAGAACCTTGAACCTGCTCTTATGGCACTAACTCCAAAAAGCCTCTGTGCAAACAGCAAGCATTTTCAGATTCAAATCCATTGTACCTCCCATGTATGTGGTATTTTACATTCTCACTACATTTACTAATAGTGAACAGTTGTGCATGCTATACTTAAACAGGGATTAAAAATGCAAACAGCAGGTGCAAAAAGCTTAATTAACTACTGTAAATATTTTTACAGTCTTATTATTCCTTGGGCAGCACACCAGGACCAATTTTACTTACAGGTATTAATTCCATTTCAGAGAATATGTTACCTTAATAAATGTGCTCGATAGCTACAACAGGCTGCAAACACATATGGCCCCTGGAGTCCCATGCAGTGCCTGCCTGTCCCTCTCCTTGGAAAATGGCTGGACAGCACTACCAACTTCTGAGCAAAGGTTGTGATGACTGGTAAATTCAGGCAGTGAGCAATTCCTAACCATTTGTCAGGGCAGATATAGACACAAACAGGGGTTCTGTTTGAGTACATTCATATTTGATTAAAACTGTGCAAATGCAAATAGCTAAATAAGTCATGTAAGCTGAGGCCCCACGATTCTGGTATCCCTAACATGCACACTGTGGTCAGAGATTTGTTAGCCAGTAACAAGGACTACATGCAGTCACCTATGTATTTGTAATCAAGCTGCTTTCAGTGCATTTTGTTTTCTGAAATCAAGCAGTCCTGGAAAATTATAACTGGCAGTTGTACCACTTGAGAAATTCTTTAGACACTCCTTTCTTTTCCCCTCCTCATTGTGAAGGAACAAAAGGAGACAACAGGGCAGAGGAAAGGCCTTGGAGTTTAGCTATTGAAGCTAACATACTGAGAAGCCAACAAAACTGTTTGGGGGAACTTGGATCTGACTGTTCCCTGAACATATTTGAAAATCTGGCTGAGCACAAGGACACAAAGAAGGAGCTCTCCATCATGTACACTTTGCGTCTTAAAGACTAACACTGTGAAACCTCACTGAGAAAAAGCCACAATCATACCCATCTTTCTCACTGACACCTGCCCCTTCAGGTACCCCCAGACCAGAGCTCACACTGGCACAGCTCGTGCATTCAGCTGTCAGCATGGGAGGAGTAAAGCAAGAAAGATTTTTTTTTTTCCTTCCCTGCCAATGCATCTGGTTTACTGACAAGGACAAGCAGCCCCTTTCCTGGTTTACCTAAAAATATTTGCATAACTAAATTCAAGATCATTGTATTGATTCAGATACAATTTCTGTGAGAGCAGAGTGCACTGTGTTTCACAGGACACTTGCATACCTTACTTCTGATCTAACTCTCTGCTCTGATGCCGCGTATGCAGCATTTTGGATCAAACCACCTCATTTTCATATGATCAGTGTGCAAAAATATTGATTTCAGAATATGAGTAATCAACTGAATATCACAGTATCCAAGCAGTGCTACATGTGAAGATTCTGACATGCCATTCTCTCTTATTCACATCAGGATCCCCAAAATATCAGTTGCTTTTCAGCTTGCTTGACAGCCATAAGCTGCAGCTGTGCTGCATTGAAAATTGGCAATGCTGACACTAAACTGAAGGAGCTTTTTGAAGTAATGACAAAGGCACTGATTGCCTTCTTCCAAACCAGAGGGATTTTTTTTTTTTTTAATATAGCATAGGAGAAGAGACCATGGAAAAACAAGTCTGGGCTTGCCCAAAGTCCTGAGTCCAATCTCAAATTTATAAAGGCCTACTACACACCTCTCTAGTACTTCCTGATTCCCTCCCAAACACTGCCTCCTCTCTTTGAAAGAGCCTCTGCTTTCTCATTACCTTTTAACTCCCCCCACTAAATTCATTATATCAGAAGGATTCTGCACAAACATGGATAACCAGCTACTCAGCCCTCGAGTCTGAGCTGTTGTATTCTAGCTTCTTGCAAGAATAAAAGCACACAGGCCAGCCGTATCCAGTTTTCACAAACTGCTGACCACAGCAGCAGTAATAAGGACCTAATGGTATTGGGTGTAAAAAAAACCACTTTCACTGAATCATGAAAAAAATTAATGAGGGAAAAATATACTAGAGACTACTTTGTAGAACTCTGTCTCCTATCATAACTGTGCCTTATATCAAGTGATATTTGAAATACCCAAACAAGTGAACGTGATGAGACAAGTTGCTAAGAAATACCTTTTAGAGTTGCATTCCCTGCTCATTCTTAAAAATAAAATGACATTTCTGTTTCCACATACAGTGATACCAGAAATTATAATGTCAAAGAGGAAAGACCTTCTGAAATTGGCTGCAACTTTCCTACTACTTATCATTTGACAACTATATATGCAGCTATTTAAAGAAAAACAACAAAGGAATCACTACTGTCATTTGGAAGTACAAAATACACTTTATATTCTGGCTGGGATTGCCGATTATATACCTGGTGCTCATTGTATTGCACAGCATGAGCTCTAGCACCTGGGTGAAACCACTAAAGCTAAGTAGTGCTGAGCCCTTCACTTAAAGAGGTTAAAAGTGTCTCCTTCAGTAGACTGAAATTGCTACTGCATGGGTTTAAAGGAATAGTCAATTTCTACAGATGGCCTACCCTTCACAGAGGAAAGCTGTGCTCCCCATAGTTTTAAGAATTAAAACAAATAGTCTGGGCCTTGAATTTTGGCCCTGTTCCAGGTACCTTTTGAAAAGGAAAAAGGTCTTTGCTAACAATGATTGTTCTATGACTTCACGATGTAAAAAGCTGTTGTTTACTTTGCAATACAGCAACACTTCTATCACTTTTATTCCCAGAGGAAAATAAGGCTTCCTCCTAAACCTGTGGATGTTGGACAATTGCAAACCTAGATTCAGAATGGCCAGCACTAAAGTGCAATTATGACTTTTTATCATCCCATTATTATGCAGATGACTCATAAATAACAAGAAATAAAGCCACACAACAAGCAGACATATACACACATTGTCTATGCGAAGTGCATTTAGATTCAGAAGAAATCATAAGCTTCTTGCTGATGGACTTATTTTTTTCCTCCTCTTTAAGAAAATGAAATGGAGATTTCACTACCACCAGCATCATGTTAAGATGCTGTAAAATATTAATGGTGCAGTGGGTCTGATAAGTGACTATTGTAGATGTTAGAAATTATTTTAATTAATTCATCCGAAAATACAAAAGAATGTTTTAATTAAGTGTTTTTTACAAACAGAAAAAAAAAAATCAGCCGCCAATGTCTTTATTACAAACTCAATCAACATGTGAAGTACACAAAACCAGTCAAACAGACTTCAGCTTTTAGTTTAGCGATGGCTTGATTAATACCTTCTAAAAATACATGCAACCTCATCACTTTGCATTCTGACAACTCATTATTTCATTTTGTAATGTTATTTTTTTCATTCTAATTAGCACCACATTTTATTAGCATGCTCATATGATGTATTGAAATAAGTACGTACCAAAATTCAAGTCCACGGGGACCACTAAGTGCAATAATCAAAGGTGACTTTTGCCTGTAAAAGCCCTTTCCTGTGGTTATCTCAGTGCAGTCGGAAGGGATATTTCAGCACCATAAGAAACAGATTTTCAGTTAGGCTCAGCTTTTTCTTCAGTTAAAGTGCATTAAATCTTGTTGGCAGAATTGCCCAGATTGTAGAATACGACATCACTATAAGTCAATGTTACAGATCTTCTTAACATACGATTGAAATGGCATGGAAAGTTTGGCTTTAAAAAATGAAGTGGAAAGAAAAGACAGGTGCTTGCTTCTTTAAATCCACATTCAGAGAGGAGAGGGTACGGATAATGGGAGGGTATAAACAACACCCTGCGTTGAGGTCCAGCAGAGAAGAAACTGGATGATTTTTACCCACTTTACAACACAGACGATTACAGCACCATCATATGCACTAACACTGAGATTTCTAAGGTGCCTCATTTGAATATGTTCTGTGGAGACAAAAAGAAAGGAATATAAGGAACAGCAAATATCCTATCCAAATGGCTTCTTGCAGCAGGAAAGATGCTTGCTCGCTCATTGCCACTTACAGAAGGTCTGAAACAGTCTGGCTCGTGGCATCGTCTCTGTCTCTCCCCTTGACTACAGGCAGGCTTGCTCCCTCCAGCTGCCCGGGTCCGTGGATGCTGCTGCTGATTAATCAGGGATTCTCAAACAAAGAGCAAGCCTACCTTCGGGTGCCAGCAGGACTGTGGGGCTCCTCTCCCGCTGCAATCCGGCTGCAACCAGCATCCTAGCACCTCGGACAGCTCCGCCGCGCCGGGCCCATGGACGCGCGGCACGCCGGAGCTGGGGCGCGCCGGGAGCGGCGCGGCAGCGGCGTCGCTCCTGCCTCCGAGGCTCGGGCGCCGGCACAGCCTCCTAGCTAGGCAACAGTCTCGCCCTTATCGCCACTGCACTGAAGTCTGATTAGCAAATAATCCAGTTGGGGGGGAGAGGGGGGGAATCTGCATGAGCAGCACTGTACATCACATGGAGTCTATAGGTAGGAAGGAATATGAAACAACGCCCTTTCCCCCTCCTTCTCCCTTCCCCAAAAAAAAGAGAAATTGTTCTTCCACGGAGAATGTGTAAGTTAACCTTTAGCCCATATTATGGCTCAAGGAAATGAGTAGCCGCTTAAAAGCGGCACCTAAGCCTCAGTTTGATACCTCACATTGATGTATCTTTTGCACTCACCCTCACTGAAAAGCAGTGCAAGGCACACAATTACTGCTGACGCAGATGAGAATGCTGCTCGGGGAAGGAGGGGAGGAGCTTCTCAGCCCATCAAAACAACCTCCCACCACCTGCTCCCATTGCACGAGAACAAAACTACGCAGCTCGGACAGACTGAGCGTGACATTTATGCCGTTTGCCTTATATTGACATGCACACTCCGGAAAGAAGCATTCTGTTTGAAAAGCATTCAGGGTGAAACTACACAGTTTTATGCTCATCCAGAATTGGTGTAATGGTTTGGAAGAACACATTTCCTTTCTTCTGAACCGGATCAATCTGTGTTATAGCTCCTCCTTGCAGAGTATGTGCAGTTTTGTTTTCTCTCCCCCCCCCAAACCTGCAGCCTGGACACAAAGCAAGAGCGTTCACTCCCTGCGCCAAAGCCAGGGAATGGAGTGATGGCTGAATGCGCACAGATTGCATTACCCTATTGTCAAATGACATTTCGTTCTTTCTTCTTTAAGTTACAGGCATATTTTTCTCTAGCATAAATCTTGATTTTGATGTTACAGTAACAGTTGAATTTATTCCTAAAACTAATAAAAGAAATTATGGTCATGGAATGAAATCCTTTCAATGTAATGCATGTTCACATGAAAAGCTGTGCTGGAACACAAATAAGACCTCACCTTCAGAGCACAGGAGAACTTTTTGCAGATTTACTACCCCACAACTGGAATATCAACATTACCCCACATTCAGCAGCACTCAAGATAGCCAGCTGGACACATTGAAAAACACAGTGACCACCTTAATTAATTGGAACCACAGCCTGAAGAAAGCTTCATGCTAAAACTGTCTCATATTCACTGGTAATTCATTTCATGCATTTCACTGTAATAATGGTGCATGTCCCAGTGCACCTCTTGCAATCCCGTGAAACAGGGAAGTGAATTTTCCTTATGACATCTCCAAGAGACCATTTCAAAAAGAAGGGTTGCAAAGCCAGAAGAACAGGTTTTGAAGATATGGACAATGTTTCTTTGTGTTGAGGAAAAAGGTCTGGAAAGGAAGGACCTACAGTGTAGAACTGGAGGCAGTCCTGTGAGGAGAGTTCCTTTCCTAGCCCAGAGGCTAGCCCCCAGCTCTGCTTCTGATTTTTTAATTCCTTGAAGGATATCTTAAGAGCAGCTGTGGCCATATGGTAATTGGAAACATTTTAATTTTCATCACCTGGAGATTCCTGTCACATAATAGCCTCTTATTCCCAATACTTTTCCAGAATTAAAGATCTTCTCTATCTCTGCCCTCCCTAAGTCATGCACTGAAAACAGAAATTGCACAGTCAAACTTCCTTCCAACTTATTTCAACAAGGATACCACTAAAGTCATTACAATTTCATAAGCAACTTGAAGCACTACTACTCTTAATTGCAAAGTGTGAAACACTTGCCTAGGTCTTCACCACATGGTTCATCACAGTAACTGGATTCCCTCAGACACAATCCTTTCCCTGACTACCTATGTTATTGCACCTTTTTGGCAGTTTCCGTATCTTCTCATTCTTGCACATGGTTCCTGGGAATCATGTGTCCATCAGCTGTGGAAGGAAATGTCCAGGTTTTATTTCCAGTAGGATTGTGGGAAGGGTGCTGGAGTTACAATCTCTGCAATGCTGGCAGTTCCATTCCTTGTTATTGCACAAAAAAGCTTCTAATTTAGTACACAATCCAGGAAAAAGCACCTACAGAATCGAACATGGCATTTCCTGCATCAATGACAGAAGGGCTGGGTCAAAGTTCAGGTAAGATGTTTTGTGTTGATCATGGTTTTTTCTACAGGTTTCTGCAGAACAGTGCTACTCACCTTCAAACATCTTTAATGACAACCCTCATGAACCCACAAATGGCTTTCACTCCTTGGTTATAAAAGAAGCCTAATCTGCACAAATACATGAACCTCACAAATTACTGCCTGTGTTCTCATGCTGCAGAGGCCAACACCTGCCTTCCCGACCTCCAAACATCCAGCAGTGGAGAACCATTCATTCCTCACAGTAGCTGCCAATCTTCTCTCCCTATCTCCTTTGCTCCACATCCTTCCCAGAGTTTACAACCACTCAGTTCCAGCAGATTCCACTTGCATTTTCTTTGAATTTCTAAAGAACTTGTGCAAGGCTTCATTACGTACCTGAAAGATTAACCCATTTTATTTCTGTATGTGTATGTACATGCTCACACACATATAAAACAAATATACGTACCTACAGAGACATGTGGCTTGACCTGTGGTTGACATTTGCAAACCAGAAAAAGAGAATATGAAAAATGTGCTGTGGAACTGCTCACTGGCAACTACTCAAAATAGTTGTGGGATACTCCAGTCTCTGCCTGGCTATGCTGGCAGTGGTCTGGAGCACAGAGTATGTAATGAGAAGACAGCAAACCTCTGCAGGAGGCTCCTTTGTCCAGGGCATGACAAGTCCTTTCAGCCTCAGTGACAGGATTGCAAGGCCTGAAGACTGCAGGCAGCACAGAGACAAAGGGCTTTCAGAGACAAAGGGCTTTCAAGAGGAAGAGAATACTCATTTAAGATGCTAACAGACCACCTACTGACTGAGAAGGACAGTCTACCTGTCCCTGAAGTAAGAGAAGCTTGAGGACAAATGGATTAGAGTCAGTGCCAGTGATTCAGTCTCTCCTTGGCTGGTGAATGGAGGAAGGCTCTCCAAAAAGCCAATCCCATGTTTCCAGGCCTGAACTGGTAATACCTGAGTTGATACACAGACTGTTATGTAATTATTTGCATTTATGAGAGTCAAAAAGGACAGGTTTCTTGTCTTTGAATGCACCACCCTCCAGGTCACCTGAAGCTTCTCCAGAGAAGGCACTTCCATTACAGATTTCTTTATCTGACCAACAGACCATAGAAGAAGAGTTCTAGGAATGGACACCCCACAAGTTCTAAAAAAAATCTGAAATAAAACCCAGAAACTGAGGACCTAAGCTAGAAATTCCTGACACCTAACCTAGGGGACCATGGCAGGAATATAGATCCCTGTATCCAAATCCAACATCCCAGTGAATGGGAAGAGGGAAGCTATTGAACAAGACCTGTCCATGAGGCAATCAAATGAGCTAGGGCTCCTATCAGTCAGGTTTTGCTGAGACCAAAGGCTAACCAAGCCAGAATCAGCTCAGCAGAAGCTAAGCTTTGCCAGTTCACTCACAATTACAAATATGACACCATCAAGATGCTGCTTTTGCTATTTTACAAATTCTTTGCTTAGAATAAAACCAAGCTTAGCTTTCTCCTTTACAGTACCTCCTTAGCTTTACCCTGTCTCCTGTGTGCTTGGTCCTCACTCTCAGGGTTTATTGCTGCCAATCTGCAGTTGCTCTAATGACTTCATGCCCCTTGAAGTAAGGATTCCTTACCTGATCCCGGGCCACATCTCTTAACCCAGGCCTTGCTACTATCCTTGGCTTTTCCAGCAGTCATCTTTAGTTTTCTTGCTGCCAACACAGGATTCTAATCTTTTCTTGCTTCCAGCATCAGGTTCAAATCAGTCCCACTTATTATGTGTCTGTGATGGGCCTCTAGCACCAATTGAAAAAAGCTGCTTAGATTTTTATTTGTATTGAAACCTGAGTTAATAAATATTTTTTTAATGGAAGTGGGTTAATTTGAGGAAAAAGCATAGAAAACAAACTACACCCAAACCCAAGCACAGAGCTTACCATACCTCTGACCTTGAACAAACATCTCTTTTGTTTGTTCATGCTCTTTATACCCACCTACCATCATGCTAAGCAAAGGGAAAACTTAAAGGTCTATTTTAAATTAATTTTCAACCTGACATGCTGAAATACTAAATTGAGCCTTCAAGGCCGCTTTTCCCAAATTATTTAATTCTATGCCCCAGAAAAATTTTGACATTCATGCTTTTCCCCCTCAAGCATTCTTATAAACCCTTGAAGTTCTGCAGTTGCTCCCTCTCCCATTCTTTTGCTCCTCTCTCGCACACACTGCTGCCATGGCAAGTAAAACTGCTCACATGATGAGAGAAATGGAAGCTCTCAGTGCTCCATCTTGGCATTTGTTTCAGCCATTTCCCATCCCTCTGTAGCATTCTTTCACTTCCCTGGAGCACACTAGCTCTATCCCTCCCAGCAACAGACTATCCACCACCACCATGCACATTTCTCTCTTCAGAGTTCTGAGAGGATTCTTCTAAAGGTAAAACAGTAGAGGGGTCCCTACTCATGTAAAAAGCCAATTAAAGTTAAATGCTTAACTGCCATCTGTGCCTTTAAGAAAAATCTCTTAATTTTCCCCAGTGATCAGGTTTTTTCACATGGGACCAATTTTGCTGTTATTGCTTAGGCAAAATTCCCATTGAAGTCCACAGGGAACTTTGCCTGAATACAAAATATGAAGCAAAACCTTGTGCTTATTTGCATAGACCACAAATCACAAAGATCACGTCCTGATGCAAGTGATTTATCCTGCATGACAGCTAGTAAAACTAGGCTATTTTTAGCCATGATCTTTTGTAAAATATTTCATGATATTTACCATTCAAAAAAGAGTCAATTGATTCTTTTTTCTTAAACTGGATTAGATGGAAAGATTCTGGCTGCTTTCCAAACCCCTTAATTACTAAATGGTACATTTTCCACAGAAATGTTAAGCTATAAGTAGTTCTTCTGGAGCCAGTTAGCTCCTAGCTAAAATCAATTAAAGCTGGTAAAGATACATTCTACGGTCAGGTCCCAAATACAGACATCTGTATTTACAGCACAGTGGATGCTGGTAAAATCCCCCAACACAGACACAGTTGCACTGGCAAAACTGTGCTTTCACTGTTCAGCTCACACAGGGGGCAGTAGGTGTGTTTATTACTCAGGACAATCCCAGCTGTAGAGCTGCACTCACATGATGCTCTGTTTCTGCTCTGGTAGCCTTAGTTTTCTAGCCCCAAAGAAGCACTCTTTTTCCTATGGAGTACAAAAGCCAGGCAGTTTAAACTTGTTTGTCACCTCCCCACCCTGCTGTTCCTTCCCACTTGTGGGGGCTTGCAGGGAACTGGGTCATGGAAATGATCCAGAACAAAACTAATTTTGGGTGAGAATGAGGAAGAATCTGAAAAAAATAAAAGGATGGTGTTCCTTTCAACCAAATCACTTCCTTGCACTCCACAATGCAGAGGGCATTTCGCAGCGTGAGAATGGTACCCCCTGCCAAGGTGATCCGTGACTTTTACTGGAGTGAAAATTCACCGTGCTACAAACACTGCTTTGCTGGGAATGAGTCCAGTGCCCAGGCACTGGTACA
Organism: Onychostruthus taczanowskii; assembly: GCF_017590055.1. Classification (NCBI taxonomy): domain Eukaryota; kingdom Metazoa; phylum Chordata; class Aves; order Passeriformes; family Passeridae; genus Onychostruthus; species Onychostruthus taczanowskii. Next base: position 4,710,893 of record NW_024502014.1, read on the forward strand.
ATGGGACTCAGCCTGCTGAAGATTCCATGAAGAAAAACCTGGAGGCAGCCAGAGAGCTGACATGCAGTGTTCCCTGTCGCAGAAACCACAACTCAGGCAAGTTTATGCAACCACCCAGCTGCCTTAGGGCAGGAAAGGGTATGTACACAACACACAAATGTGACCCTGCATGTAAGTTGCAAAGTGCTGTACCAGACAATCTCTGGGCATTCCAAATCTGTATAAGCCAGCACTGCACCTTAAAAAGCATTACCAAGAGTGCAGCTCTGCTTTCCTGCCACCCTCAGCTCTTCCTTTGGCCTTATTCTGGCACAAACGTCACTTGGCCGTGTGGCGAAGCAGATTGGGAAGCTGATCAAGCTGAGAACTAGCCTGGGATTTTGGCACCACGTGGATGTTATTTGTGAGAGGACCACCCTGCCTATGCAATCAGTGGGCAGCATAGACCCAGCACATGGAAGGCAGGCCAGTTGGGTCTCATTCAGGAACATCCAACTTCTTGCTTTCATCCATGCTGGGGAGAGAGTCAGCTGTGAGCAAGGAGTTCTAGTGAGCCCCACAGCATCTCTGAACTCTGAAACAAGTGTGCTTGGAGTCCTACAGAGCACAAAATCCATAAAAGCAACTGATGATGAAGTCTAGAGCAAGAGGTCTTGGAATGAGAGATGAGAAATTCTCCAGAAACTTGAATTCTCCTATCTGCACTTATTGATATAATCTGCAATTTTTCCCCCCCCAGTACTACAGAAAAAGCAGTCCCATAAATCCATTAGGAAATGGGCAAAGATGGAGAAAGTCAGCTGTATTCACTTTCACCAAAAAAAAAGCATCTGGACCACTAAATAAAATCCCAGTAAACATCTGAAGACTGGAAAGACTCAAAGAAGAAATTGCAGTTTGTACTTTAGGACTGACAAATTGGCAAATTCCTCTATTAAAACATAGCTATGCTATATACATTAAGATGGTATTTATGAGTAAATTGCTACTGTTGGTTAAATTCTTTAAGGCATTAACTGTGCAATGAAACCAAAAGATGCTATTTGTTCAATGAAATATACTCTATACCTATAAACCACACAACTATATAATGTATTTTTAAACATGTTTTCTTTCAGTATTTAATAAAAAAACCACATGAAAGGTTTCTTGTTATATACTTCAGAACAAGACAGGAGGACAAGTGAAATATGAATGAAAAAGCTGTTAGACCTCTAGAGAAAACATGCACAGCTCAGTGAACACTGGGGGAAACCGGAAGTGAGGAGATATGATTAAAAAAAAAAACAAAACCAGACAGAAATTAGAGAACATTGGGAAGATGACTGAGGCAAAGAAAAAATGGCCACAGCAGAAGAGACAGAGGGCATGCACATGTGCTTGTTTCTTTGTTTGCTTTTCCTAATGAGACAAAGATGGTCTCAGTAATTCCTGAGATGAAGAAAATGGCCTCAAAGAGGTTTTCAGGCAGGAAGGCTTCATACAGGGGCTATAAATGGTGAGGAGGGCTGGGTACCTCACCCTGCTCATATCACCCAAACCAGCGAGTCCCACTCAGAGAGGCAGCAGCAGTGTGAGGAGCTGGGTAGGCTCAGAGCATTGGGCAGCAGGGTGGGAAGGTGCTCAGCCCCTGGAGCCCAATCCAAGCATGGAGAGCTGCAGGTGGGTGATGGAGAGGGGCTGTCATGTAGGCAGGAGGCACTGCTGGCAGTTTGTCCCAGTGGCTCATGGCCAGGCTCCCCCAGCCCTCCCTTGGCTGCTCCTGACCTAAACCCTGCACAATGATCCAAGCTTAACCCTGCACAATGATCCAAGCTTAACCAGCACCAGGGGAAGATCTTATTGTCAGAACAGGCTGGTGACAAGGTGAGAGGTAACAGGGCAGCCTGTTGACATTAGCTGACCTGTTCCCCTGGTCATGGACCAACCAAGATCCTATGAGGGCAACAGGGAGCAAAAGCCCAATTTTGTTCCCATCAGCTTAGGGAAATAAGCCTCATTTTAGGTGTCTGAGTGACTAGACATGGGCTATGTTAACAGTAGCTATTCTCTTACATTCAGAAAATCCTATCTCTACAGAGAAAAAGGTTGAGGTTTGCAACACGTAAGTCACAGTAAACTCTTTAACCAACATGAGCTATTTTTTCATGCCCAGATAGAAAACAAAATTTTAAAAAATCAAATTCTTCTAATTATTAAGGAAAGAGTAATTTCCTGCAGGCACTGTCTTAATAAATTCTTAGAAAATCAGTTTATTCCTCAGCTATAGCTGGATAATCATCATATGTCAGTTAATATATTTCTGGTTTTCCCTCCTGCATATTTTCTTAGAGAAAATATTATGATCCTTCATATTCTCTCAGTATAAAAACCATTCCTATCTCTGGATGAGCTCAAATTGCCACCACTCAGGAAGAAAGGAATGTAAATGAGGAATACCAATTAACCCCTTTACAATTAAAAATATCTCTCTCTATTATATCACCCATTAGTGATACTCTAGTTAATGGTCTGTCAACATTTCCATTAGACCTTTTCCCCCTGCTCTCACACAGAACTAAATCCCAGCTAATCACCTTGAATATACCTCTATGGATTTACACAATGCATAGACACAACTGCAATGAGGAAAAATATAGATTTCACTGTTATCTTGAGCCATTAGATTCTCCCAAGTATGTTTTCTAATATATCATGGTAAATATTCTGTACTCCAAATACACTGAATAACTTTGCAGGATTTTTTTCCAGTGTTACAAACACTTCATGTACAAAAAGCTCAAAGTAATTGCATAAACCTGTCCTAAATCCACACCATAAAAATTGTGGACTGAAGTTCAGTTCACAGCAGACTACTTTTGCCCAATATACTTCACATTATACCATGCTTTTTTTTGCACTAGATGTGAGACAGTGTGTTACATTTGGTGCCACACACTGTAATACCTAGAAATGACAGGGTGAATTAAGGACAAATCTCCAGCCTTAATAGCTTAAGATCCCTTGGCAGCCTTATGGTCAAACCACGTTCTCCACACTTCTGCAACGTATTTTTGTGTGTGTGTGTGTGTGTCAAATTAATTACAAACCTATCAGATTCATATATACTGCATTTGTTAGTCCTTTCAACTCTCAAAATACACTGAAGCATTTTATAGTGTGCTCATGATCAACCATACCCAGTACAAGAGCTGGCACACTGGAGACAATAAGAACTCTGTGCCTGATAGGCAGATGGAAGAAGGGAGAGGTATACGGCGTGTATCCAAACCTGGAGTTTAACCCTTGTTTTCATATGAGATTTTCAGTAAATTTATGATGGTATTGTTTGGTGTCTATATGCATCTTGGCACTATTTTTAGTCATGAGCTTGCACACAGCAATTCAGCTCTGCCAGATTTTCCTGGCTTGTTTTTAATCCCCAAATAGAGGATCCATAGCTCTGATGAAAACTAATTAAATACCTCTTGTACACAGACTACCCTTCAGAAACAAAACCTGCACTCTTGCTCACCATAGTTAAGTGTTTAATACAGTGTGACTGGTTTTGTTTGGAATTACTGTTTGCAAACTCTAATTAGACTAAATGAAAATGACTCATATTTTATATATTACAGCTGATAAAATACTGGTTGGAAAAACTGTGTGTATAAGCATGCAAACCAATGCCACCACACACAAGTGCCAGAAATACTGATCCCTGGCAGCCAGGGAAAGATATCCTTTATTTTAGAGACTATTTGAATTTACAATACCCTGGATTCATGAGGCTACTTAAGATCACACATTTGTACACATGTAATACCAATTTTGTTCAATCTATATTTTTAAATATCAATTTCTTGCAACATAGATTGAACATTATTTACCATCTAAACTGGACCAAGTATTTGCTAAACTAATCTCATCCAGAAAACAATAAGCAAACATGTGATGGAAGTTGCAGTTCACATCTTCCAGTGTAAAACTATGCCCTCAGATTCCTGGAAAATGGGCCTGGCACTGCTAGAGGCCAAGCACAGAATTACATCTTTCTGTGACAAAATTACCTGTCTGTAGAACATCCCTGAAACCAACTTTTTTGCCTGGTCATATGGATAACAAAAATAAATACTTTTTCTTCATAAAGACTCAGCATTACACATAACATCAATAATGATGTGTTCCACATTGGTGTGGGGTAAATGAAAGAAATAAACAGGAATAGCCTTGACTCTCTTAAGTTTATATGTTTAAGGGCCAGCTACTCTGTTCACTGTAAATATCTAGAAGTAAAAACCTACCAAATAACTAAAACATGGGCTGGGGAAGATAGAAGAATGGGCAGAAAAAAAAATAAAAACCAAATATATTTATCTTGTCATCATATACACAGAGCCAGCAATAAACTCTGAAGGGGATTGAGACTTTTTCTCCTGCTATCAGTGTAATTATATTTTCTGTGAGAATGGATGAATAAACCACAGGTAGTATTAAGAATAAAACTTTGATGCAAGTGCTGTTACCTATCCTGTTATGAAGAAATTGTTCTCACCTTACTGCTGAGAACAATGCCAAGGGTAGGTGAATGTTAAGGGTGCACCAACCAGAACCAGTGAGATATTCTATGTGAGAAAATTCTTCAGTGGGAAATTGCCTCATTTTCTTTCTAAACTAAAAAAAAAAAAAAGAAAAAAAGAAAAATAACACATCAACATTTCCAAAAAGAGTGCAATAGCAGGCAGAAAATTTAATGCAGACTTGACTCAGTTTTCCCACCTTTCTTGATATTAAGCTTATAACAAGAAAGAGGAAATGAACCTTCTGCCCTGAAGGGGAGAGAAGAGGGCTGAGAAAGCACAACGGGGAAGTATTTGTTGACTTGAGGAAGAACAGACCCGATAGAAAAAGAGATCCTTTCACCTAAAGACAGTAATGAGATATTTTAAAGAATACATATTAACTTCAAATAATTAATCATTTCTGGATTAATCCCTGGGAAAGAGGAACAAAAGGAAACATTTGGAGTACAGTTGTGGCTTGCCTGAACTTATTTCAAGTTTCTAAGATCTAAAATAGAATATTTTTTGAAAGCCAGACCACAATTAAAGAAATTACAAATCAGCTCATTTCCCCAAAATGTTTTGGCTTCCAAGAATCAACATTTTCTGATTGAAAAAGCATTTAATTAAAATCACAACCAAATCAAACTTAAATGAGGCATAGGAAGTCAGGAATATATCTTGAGCATGAGACATCTTGGCCTTGTCCAAGGGACATCTTTCATTATCAAGAAAGCTAATTACTGTGGTGGAGCAGTGGGCAGAAATTAAAGAAATGTAATGCTTTTTCCTTCATTATCAGGAGAATTCCATATTACTGATATTTCAAGACTTACTATTGGCAAAAGCTTGAACAGAAGCTTTTTGTGCCAGTAACAAATAAAAAAAGAAGGAGGGAAGAGGGGAAAGAAAACAATTTGCTTCTCCTCTAACCCAAGAACAGCGACAATGGCACATCTCCTAAAACCATTCCATTACATAGGTGTCCTATATTCCAGTTACTCAAACTGTAACATGCAGTCACAATCAGCTATGCAAGCAAAGTGGCAGCAGGAACTAAATTTGCCTTTGTCTGAGTATCTTTGCCCTACCCAACCTCACCTTAGAGTTGAACAGACCTAATGCCTCCATATTTCTGTCACTGCATCCTGTCCACTGTGACTTACACAAACTTGCCCCTTCAGCACACCACACAAATATTCAATAGAATTTTTATTCCTGCTCTTCAGATTGTTGAAAGCAATGCTATGTAAATAGCACAAGATTAACCATGTTGCATATTCACAGTATTGATAATTTTCAGCTACAAAAAGGAGATCCATATAAAAACAGAGAAAGAGTTCCATAGCTCCAAGAGTTCCATAGCTCCAAATCTAAATAATTAGATTTTTTTCACGTGGAAAAATACACAAGCTAAGAAAGCTTCAAGGAAAGTCTTCAGATCTCTGCAATCTCGTGCTCATTGTTCACTGAGCTTTGCTTTTTATATTTTTCACAAACGTGCATTATCCATTAACACAGAATTGTCCCAGGCTAATATCTGGGAAGAAATAAAAAGGTAGCTTATGGTGTTGTGTCAGCTCTACTCACACACTGCTCAAAATGGGTAAATCCATGAAAAAAAGCACAAGCATGAGTCTCCTCTTTGCTAATGCACTTCAGATTAGCTTAGAGAAGTGTGTGGATAAAGCAATTTCAGATAGCTAATTCTTAATCTTTAGCAAAAAGAGCCTTGAAGTTTTTAATTTTCATAATTTAAACAAATCAGAGGACTCTCCTCTGGTAGGATTTTTTCCCCCTTAATCATTCCTATGACTCATAAATAGCATACAAAACTGTAAAAGGTGCTGTGAACTCCTTGCCAGAATAGGCACTCCAGAATGAAGTGGCATTACTGCTTCTTATCTTGTGCCTCTCATTATTCATCTGTTTCATGCCTCTTCATTGCCAAGATAGTCTAACATTTCTGGTGCTTCACATTTCACTGAGGTTTAATTGCAAATAGCTTCAAGGAGGAAGAAAGGCAATAAAGACAGACATGAGCTAAGGGATTTTGGCTTAAAGAGTAAAAGTTGTCAGTGTACAATTTAGACAAATTAACTGGGAGGGTGACACAAAGGATTGAAAACAGACCTGACTGTAGGGACACATGGAACAGACAGACTGACTTTCATATTAAATAAGATAGAGCCAGTGAATAAATTTCCATCTGGTAAAGTGGAAGAGTTTTACAAATATAAATGAGAATTTAAAAGGGTTCCTCAACAATGGTCTCAACAAATGAAGGAACACAGTAAAAAACTCTGCATCTAGATTAAACTTGAGCAGTGGGAGTTATCTGGAAGTTCCATTATGGATTCATACAGAAATTCTAGCAGCCAACCCAAGAAAGCCCCTTCTTTTCTACCACTGGTCAGTCTGATGCACTCAAATACTACTCTTGGCCTCCGAAAAAGCAGTGCATGGCATGAGACACAGACAGTGATGTTTAAGGTAAGGTTACTGCCATTCTCTGCCCCATAAGCACAGGAAGCAGTCTGCAGTCTAACAGGACTGGCACAAATCAGCTCATATGGATCATGATAGCACTGGCTCACTGAAGAGCACAGAAATTCCTTCCCTGATACGGATTTCCCACAAAGCTTGCATCTCTCTGGACAATAATGTACAATTTGGACATTCATTATAACCTATTAAACTCCCTTATAGCTATACAAGCTTAGAAAATCATCCTGCAGGCATCCTGACAGGGATGTGACACATCATTGCACTCCAGCCCAAAGCAAAGAGTTTTCTGCTATGTGCAAAATCCTGGGAGAAATATCTCAAGAGATTTTTGTTCCTGATCAGCCTGACCACCTAGCCAGCATGAAGAAAGACCCAATCACTGCCTTAACTGCATGTTCCATAAGGAGCAGCACTATGTATATTGGAATGTAAGTCTTTATGTGACCCTCAACTGCTGATCTTCTAGGAAACCTCTTAAGTTTCTCCTCCATATGCACAATGAACCAAAAGCTCAGGAACAGTGAGACATTCCTAGCAATGACAAACTTCCTGGAGATTTCCCATCCTTGCTGTGGAAGAGATTACAGATTCTTAGAAGAAAAGGAAAGTGAGGAGGAGAGTGTGTCTGCTGGACCCAGGTTTTGGTCATGCTTCTTGTGAAAGGCTGTGTAGGAAGAACACAATAAAGGAAACTCTGACATCAAAAAAGATGAGGCTGCTGAACATAGTGCTACACCTTGTGCAGAGTACAAACATTCACAGTGAAGGGTGGAATGATCATTGCTAACATTAGGACTACAACAATTGCTGCGGGAGTTGATCTGCTCTGAACTTGTCTCACCAGACAGCTGCTTTTAGCGGATTTAAGAAAGGCCCTTCAGAACAGCAACTTGCCATTGCAGAAACAAGACCTTAGCTGCGGGACAAAATTACCCCAAATCACTGTCTGCACCCATAGGGTTTTAGATTCCTTGGACACACAGGATTTTATTATTTGGAGTAGGGCTACTCAGAGGGCACCGAGTCAAATTATCTGCGGAACTTCAAGTATATGCAGCACGGTTTCCCTAACGTTTGATAACATCTGCAATGACAGCTTTTGTTTAAATAATCTTCTGTTGTCTCAGCAGCAGAACCCAGTATTTTCCATTTCATTTTTTTTTATATATTCAGGAATTGTACATGGCTTCTGCAGCTGCAGTTTTTTGAGTAACCAGAATAGATCAAAATATCTGGTGGCTGAATTAATTTGCAAATATTAAACACTACCAATATTTGAACAGTCAAAATATTTTGTGTCTACTCATCTATAATTCTGCTATTCATTAATATTTCAAACATCACTTAAGTTTTCTGTAGGTCAGATATCTGACTTTGCACTAAGTGTTTCTGTCAGTCAGGTGCCAGACTCAAACTTAGACTGAACTTTTTATTCATTTATTGAGCAAGTACCATCTCTGAGTACAGAAAAGTGCTGGAAATCTCTGCTGGCTATTGCTGCTGTGTGAGACAACTGGGATAAGTTAAGAACTAAGAAAAAGTGAAAACTCTGTGCTTACTTAAAAGAGACTTCAAAATTGAACTATTTTAAATAACCTTTTATCTACTTGAAGCATAAATCTAAAGCAGTTAGATGGGCCTATTTCTTTCCTAATATTTTCTCAGGGTGGTGAATCATCCCTGTACTGAACAGGAATCAGATCTTGCATGTCTTCACACAGATTTAGAAATTTTACAATAAACCTTAATCCGTTTTTCACTCTCCAAATCTTCCTTCAGAGCATCTGGCATTACTGTAATATATAACTGCTCTAAAAATATAGTGCTGTAGGCAGCAACTTTGACAGTGAAGACCTGATGGAACGCCACCAGTCCAGCCCCCACCACGTCTCATTTCTGCTCATGCCTTCTTTGCTCCCTACAGCAATGAGAGTAAGGTAGGCAGAGCTACACCCACACACAGCCTTCCCTAGATACACAGGGACTTTCCAAAATTTACAGTCTCACATGTCACAAAAGTTCATAGCACTCCTGGGCAAATGGGGCAAAAGATGAAGGTTGTAAAAAAGCCTGAAAGAGACTTCACAGGGAGACACACAACAGTAATCCATGGCAAAAACAATTCACATTATGGAGTTTTCTTACCACATTTTGAATTTCAAATGCCAGCAGTTTGGTTCTTCAGATTGAATTATTAGTCTCAAGACAGGAAGGAGTGACCAGTTTCTTACAGTAGCAAAGTCACCCTGAAAGCAAATCCAGGTGAGGAACACACAAAAACCAGCTAAACTTCATCTCCAAACTGAGACAGATAGGAAAAAAGGAAACAGGCCTGACTGGAATGAACTGTAACCTCTTCAGCTTTCTCACATAGCTGAGAGAAACCCAAACCTTCCCCTTTTCCATCAAGGGTCTTTTGAACCAAGATGGTAGAAAGAAAACAGCAGGTTCCATTTAGGCACTATCCACATCACTGGGTATCTGATGGACACATTTTACAAAGTTGCATTATCAGTGGCAGTAATTGATGCTACCCTAATCTTCAATCACTGTCTGCAAATATGTGTCCTGACTATTAAAACTAGAAAGTACAGGAAATATTAAAAGGAAATTTTTCCACCAGAACAGGAGGGTGTCAATGCAGTAACAATACAATGGTTGCTCTTTCATGTATCAGATGAAAAACGCTGTAGGGAATTTCTTATATTGCTCCAGGAGTTGGCTGGGCTTCTGTAGGGTTTTCATATGTCTCCACCATACTTTTCAATTTTTGGTGGTATCTGCTTATCTACACACAAGTTTTCCTGAACTGTTGCTCATTTTTCACAACAGGAATCCAGGCAACAAGGACATCACCACTGCAGACAAAGTTTAAAGATTTTCAGTATCAGCGAAATTTCATACAACAGCAGTGTTATCAGGAAAAGCTGAGACATGTTCAAAAGGTTGCTAATAATATTCCTGTCCATGGGCAGAGCTTCAAAAAAAGCAAACAAACCTGACAGACTTCAGGTTAGGACATCTGACAAAAATCTGACCTTGTATCTTTGATTTGGGGCTAGAACCAATAAGCACTAAAACTTCCTTAACCACATTTCTGCTCAACTTTGATCTACTGAAAAATATGCAGAGCAAGTTCAAATTTAGCAGTGCAAAAGCAATAGAGAAGAGAGTCTGGCTAACAAACAAAGGACTACAGCTAAGTGTATTTAAGAGACATATGTATAGCTGAATATTTTATTTTTATTTCAAATGCCAATATTCAGCCATCTGGCTTTCCTTGAGGCTTTTCATTTGTGGCTTTTTTTTTTAATAGCCAATTTTCAATACAAGGCATTAAAAATATAAAAGGAAAGGAAACCAAGTTCTTTAGTGTAAACCACTGCAGGCTACCAATAACCACTCCATTGTTAAACCTACATGAAACATAATATCAAGGAAGTTTCTATTTTCTAAAACAGTCCTTTATTATCTAAAATATTCATTCCCTCTATAGCCTACTATGTGTTAGTCTTAGTGGCCATATGGCCAGTCATTTATAATTAACAGCTTTTATCTAAATAAATACAGTGCATTGAATATTTAAAAGATTTGTTCATTAAGAACCTTCAACAAAAGGTGGAAAAGGCTCTTCCCACAAAGAAGAAGAGAAGGATTTAAACCCCATGAGGTGCCTGCAGGCAGAAAGCAGCACATCAAGTATAGTATTGACCATTTCCACTGAACCACCACCACATGCCTGCACAGAAACTTCTGTGTAAAGCAGATAAAACACTAGATGAATTAAAAGGAGGTCTGGGGGCCAAAAAGCCACATATACACAGCTTGTGTAGTACAGAGGGTCTGATAGCTTGAATTAGCTTTGGAGACACCTTCACCAGAAGTTTCAGCTACAGCACAGCACTGAGAGACCTCAGTTTTTATCTGACAGTACAATCTAATTATGTGATTTTTTGTTTTTTCTATAAGATGTGTGAAAGGCAAAGAATTACATTAATTCGTCCAATCTTCTCATCCTGGTACAGTATTGTGGTTGTTTCCAGTGGGACAGTGCACATTACTGCTGCCTCACCATGGCAGGGGCTCTCAGTTTTTTCTATCCATACTGCCACAATGTTTTGTGCTGCACTAACAACCAAATTCTTGTTAGGCTTCCACATCCACTCATTCTTTCCTTTCCTTGTTTATATAAATTACCATGGCTTGTTATTTGTCAGGATTCATATCTGTGAATTTAATGGAACTGCATTTCTCAAAATCACCCACACTGTCAACAGCTCTAATTTGTTTATGTCAAATCAGTTCCCCCCGACCCCCCTCCCCATTTACCCTTCTGTTTCATACCATTTATATTAGCTTGTCAGCTGGGATTTTATTTATTTATTTGCTTTGGAAGGTCTGCTTCTGTAAAACCCTCATGGCAGAACCACACAGCTCAAGGGACAAGTAATAAGATATAAATACTTTCCAAACCAAGCTGTTACTTCCAATTCCATTCTGGTCAAGTGCATATGAAGTTCTGGACAGTTTTTTGCATTTTCTAGAAAAACAGATATGAGATGGTTTGGGAATTTTTTTTCAGTTTTTGTCCTTCTTTAAAATTATCGTTGTTTAGAATTTTTAGCTCTGCAGATTGCCATTCCTATTTTACTAAATAACACCTCAGAAAATGACTAAGAAACATTAAGTGAAAATATAGATACTTAAAGATTTAAAGAACTCTTTCAAACACCAGCATTGTAATAACAGAGAAGTCTTACAAGGCACCTGATCTCTCACAGCAATTTGAGCAGTAGGACTGCACCTTTTCTCAAAAAGTTACCATGAAGGAGGATAAAGAAAATAGAAATATTCTCTCAGTAGATACTTTCATACAGAACTTTTCAATGAGGTTACCACTAAGATATTAAAGAATATATAACTTGTAATATGTACTGAGAAGAAATTAAAAACACTGGTGTGGTATTATATAAAGTGCCTGCTTGGTGCTGCAGAAACTCAAAGTCACAGTTGACCTTGATTGTTCAGCAAGGACTGAAATAACCTGCAACACAGCAAAACAAAACTTACTGCATGGAAAACTAGATTAATATTCAAAAAGGATTTCTTTCTGCTCAGATTTAACATGAGTTTCTGCAAGAAGAGATTGGGATGCAAGGGAAGAACTCCAGTATTTTGCTCAGCTGGATACTTGATCCTTAAAACCAAATCATTGACCCAGAAGGTGTTCTGGTGGTTGTGCAGTGTTCAGTATTCCCAAGGGGAAAATCCATCCAAGTCAAGCCATGCTTTTGAAGGGGCTTGGTCCATCACACCTCCTTCGACTCTGTGGAGCAGCAGAAGCTGCAGCACTCCTGTGCTGTGGCCTTGCCCCATCTCCAGCCTGTACAAAAATGTAAAAATGTGCTGGCAGCACTCTGTGACAAAGACACAGAGCATCTGGGCTCTGCAGGCAGCCACAAAAACCTGCTCTCTCTCCTCTCCACCCATTTTTGTGCTGCACCAGTTTAATCAAGCAGTAAGCTACTTCTGTCAGGGCTCTTAGCAGCCGCCTGGCACACCATCTCATTTGCTGGCCAATCTGCTTTTTAGACCTTTAACAATAGCTCAGCATTGTGAATGCTCAACACATCATATATAGCTATTATGGTGTTTCTGATTTCCATTTTATTTTGGGTGCTAACTTTTTCCAGTTGTGGCATGATTTACATGCTGGCAAAGCCTGAAAAAAAATTAATAGGAAGTATTTCTGGATGTTATGGCAGAATTGTGTTTAAAAAGAGAATAGAAGTTCTATATTTCAGTTATTATGCTGAAAACAAAAAACACCCTTTGTTTCTGCTTAAACATTTACTGGAATTTGCATATTTTTATTTTCTGTAAATTTTATCCTAAAAAAACCCTTAGACTTCACAGCAACAACATTAGTGTAACTACTGTGTCATCAATACCAAAAGAAGTTGTTATTTTAGGAGTTCATAGATCTCTTTTCATCTTGAAAAAAATAAAAATGCCTTGGGCTAAATTTAGCTTTCAAGATTTCAGCATTTATGTAGGGAAAGGGACTTGGAAATTCTGGAACACCTGAAGTCAGTGTCCTTACTTTCCAGATTATAGACAGGTTTTATGCCATATTTGCTACATTGAAAAAAACCTGTCATAATGATAACAACAAATACATAGGATCAACAACACACACTAATTTTACAAACAATTTGAAAATAACTTAATCTCTGAATTATAAATATTCTGAGTACTTCAACAAGAGTTGCAATCATCATTACTCTCCTTGCAGCACACTGAGATGGGACTGGTCCCATCTGATCAGTCAATGAAGCCAGAAATCAAAGTTGAAATAATGCAAAATCTGAACTTGCTTTTTTTTTGCTTGTGTCAAGGATCCAAAGTTTGGGACAAATCCCTGAGTGGCTCTTGATCTTCAAGTCTTCTTTAATAAAGTTATAGCTAAGATTTGAAAACCTGCATGAACAATTCAGCTAGACATTGATATCATCACTTTAACAGATTCCATATGCTACATGATTCACTGAAAATAAACCTAGAAAAGCTGTGTCATCCACTGCCCTGCTTCAAGTCAAGAGATAGATATATAATCCAACCCACACAGGTGCTATTAACCTGTCAATAAAGGCTTCCAGCAATGGAAAACAGACCATCTTCTTGTGAAACTTTTTACAGCCTGAAAATGTAGCTAAGAACCCCTTGCTTTGCTCTCAGTGGGAGACAGAGAATATCAGTTCACCTTTCTGTTCACAACAAACTTCCACACAATCTAAATTAATCATTTGAAATTCTCCTCATAGCTTGTGTTATCTAAGAGAATAAGGATAAAGCAGAAAGCTACAGGCTTTGTCTATATCTTTCTCAAAACATGGCCCCTAAAAGAGAACCTCCAGGACTGTAATAATGTCTTACATAGTATGAGTTCTATTCATTTATCCAAGAGCAAGTTCTTGTTTTTTTCAAGCAGCAGCAGAAGCTTTATGTTCAGTTTGTGGTCTTCTAGCAAGTATTTTCAGTAGTACTGCTACCTACCCACTTTTTCCTCATTTTATATTTGATGATTAATTGCCATTTCCTTCTTACACACAGCATCACCTGGGTGAACTTGGAGGATGTGTCATCATTACTCACTGCTTGCCTTTAAGTGTTGTGTGGGAAATTGCCATTCTTGTAAATAGGTCTTTGATACAAATAGCCTACCTTCTGTCAGAAGCCAGTGCTCCAGACAAGAAGAGCAATAATAACTGTTGCCACAGTATCTTTATTACTAATTCACTTTAGCCTTAATAATGACTTTTCTTTTGTTATCACTGTTCGATTAATATTAAGCACCAATTAAGCCTCAGTTCTTCACCAACAGAGCCCTGAACAGATGGTGAGGATACATCACAGTGATAAGGCCAGAGCTGGCACTTTTAAGACTACAAACTATATCCTGGGATAATCACTAAAAAGGAAATACTGCATTCATTTCCTATCACTCCTGCTCATCAGAGGGAAGTAACCTTGGGTAGACACTGTTCAAATTGAGACAAAAGCCCTTTGGAGTCACTCCACTCTATTTGTGTATACAACAAGGCTACTTGAGCCAAAAAACTGGTATCCATGCAGAAGCCTCAATCATAATAAGGATTTTTATTTTTCCACTGGGCAACACCCAGAAGCATTATAAAGATTTGCAAGAGAAAAAACTTGCCTCATTCACACTGCCTTGATACTGCTGCAGTGGAGTCCTGAAGACCATGAACTGCAAGGAGATGAAAGTAACAGCCCAGAAATAAGAGCTCAAACCTCACACTGAAAACATTCCCCTTTCAACCCAAGAAAGGTCTTTCAAGACAGAAATTCAAAAGTGACTGGAAATGATGCTTCACTCACTTCTGCCAGTTACAGACACTGGCTGACTTTAACCAAGAAAAGACATGGGCACAACATGAGCCACTTTTGGCCAAAACTCTAAAGCAATATAGCTTCCTCCTCTTCCCTCAACAAATACAGATGAATAAATCACAGTTCTGGAGTAGGATTTTGATCTCAAGAAAATTGATGGTGACACCGATTTTGAAATTTGACAGCTTCATAGTGTCTTTTAAAAAAGAAGATACCAGGAGGTATCTCCACCTTATTCAAATCAGGGAAAGGGATTTAGAGCTCTCTGAACAGAACAGGCAAGAATACCTTTCACAGCTGACTGTAGTTACTGAGTTTTACATCCTGGCAGCATGATTACAGATTTGAAAAAACCCAGTATATTAGAGCCATGATGTTGTTAGCTTACATGGAGTCAAAAAAGGACGATAAAACAGGATGATCTGCTTCCTTAAAACAGAGAAAAGACAGTAGAGGTCATTTTTTGTTGCCTGTAATGGCACTTCAATTGGCAGTAACCAACTGAAGGTATGTAGCACAGCTGACAGACAACACTTCTGCCCAATAGCCCATTCTGGCAACATATCCTTGTGTCATAACATATGTGGCACTTGAGACAGGCACAACACAGAGTATCAACATACAACTCCAGAAAGTTTTAAGCATTCCCCCATACACAGTAACACCTTACGATATCAGAAAGCCTCAGGATCTACCCATACAGAGGAACATCAGGTCACTTCAGAAGGCTACAAGCAGCTGCCCTTCTTGTTCTTTAGCCCAGCCTTTTATCCCCTCATGCTGATGCCCTGCCCCTGTGTGCCCTCTGCTCCCACATCAGGCCACTTCAGAAGGCTACAAGTATCTGCCCTTCTCATTCTTTAGCCCAGCCTTTATCCCCTCATGCTGATGCCCTGCCCCTGTGTGCCCTCTGCTCCCTTTGGTATTGGTCAGTGCCCCTGGGCACTCCATGGCTCATTGCTGTCAGTGCTGCTCACCTGCTGCTCACAGCTGTGCCCTCTGGGGATGAGGCTGGGCCAGCCCCATCCCAATCACCACAGACTGTGCACCTACATCCCTGTACCTGCAGTTAAAACTGCTTCTTAATTGTGTGTGTAATTGTTTGTTTTACAAGGACATGTTGACCCAAAATACCCAAATTAATCTCTATTCTCACAAACACCAACATAACAGCAGTCTGGTTTTTGGTTTTCTTGTTGCTCTGTGAACTTTTATAACCAGATTTACAATCACGCTTTAGATTCAAATATCCTCCACTGTTATCTCAGGAACTTTACTCATTTTTGGTGTAGGATCATTGAGAAGCGGGGTTTTTCAAATTCTCTAACAATAAAAGATATTAGGGCAGTGCAGTACTTTTAAATATTTCTTTTTTAAGTAAAAAATAATTTGTAAATAGTAACAAGATGTATAATTTGAAATACTATTTCTTCTTCATTTAGCAGACAAAGCATTCACCTTGAAACATCTAAGAGTTACATCTTGTTTCTAGCCAAGCTCATTGCTTTCACTCACTAAATGCATGCAATGTACTCCATTAGGCAATTGCTTGCCCATCAGTATACAATCTAACACAAGGCCCCTTGAAGACATTATATTTGATAACCATCATAAGGATTGATTAAACTGCCTCGGATAAGAGTATCTTCTTCCATCAGATTAGTTAGTTATGCTAACACCATGTGGCAGTACTTACCAAGCAGATGAATTTGTGAAAGGCTCTACAGAAATGTTGAGGATGTAATAGATATTTAATTTTGACTTGAGATTAGCACCCTTCTCCCCCAACTGCTGAAAAGCATAGATGTATAAATACATTAAAGCCAACAATTTCTAGCTCCCCTTTTTCTATTTAAAACTTGCTTAATTAAGGCATTTATAGTTCCACAAATTACTGCAAAGTGATTGACCTGAAGGTTGCTCTGAACCTCACAGATGAAAGACTTTACTGGAAATTCTTCTCAGCAGCTGTTTTCCAAGTTAATTTGGTTTTAAAATCTTTTAAAAATACTTTTTTTTAAAAAAAAAAGTCATTATTGCTAAGTAAAACTTCTTTAGATGGCCAGAATGGGAAAACATTTTACTATCTTACAATGAGTCAGTTCCTGAAAGCTGATTAGCTTCTACTTCATAATGGCTCTAAGCATTCAGCTATCAGCAGTGACTCCCAAATAATCATGCTGGACACTTACAATGAAGCAAAATTTACTTTAAAGCAAACAATTGCAAATGCAGCACGCTTTGGTTCTCCTAATGTCAGTTTAAGTATTATTGCCTATTAGAAACAACAACAGCACAGCTGAAGCAGTTAATAGAAATGAGCACAAGTCACAGTTTTAATTGCAGCCTTACAGCCAAATTCATTAGAGATGAACACATTCCCTCCACGTTGCAAGCAGAATGCCTGCATACAGGATTTGAAAAGCACTGCACATCTGCTCAGAATATGACTCCTGTCTTCCCACACCTACCTGATGTATCTGATGAGGACAAAAAGCTTCTCCCCTAAATTTACCAGCTGTATAATACAGAACAGTGAACACCTTAAAAATTTACACTTTGATATGTCCTCAAACAAGGCTTTAGAAGAAAATGTAATTTTAAATAATGTGCACAGATACGTGGAAATATACTGACTTGATATTCTCGCCATATCTCTCCCATTGTAAGAAATTGTATTTCGGGTACCAGATTTAAGAAAATTACACCTGTCAAACAAAAACTGTCTCAAGCTCTTAATACTATTTCTTGGAAATGCAAGAAGACAGTACATGATGTTATTTCCTGCACTGGTAGAGATCAGGTATTGCACAGGAATAATTTACATCTCTGGAGGAAAAACAGTGCTTGTAGAACTCCTAACACCATCCTCTTAATGCCAGTTCACACAGCCCTCAAGGATACAACACCTTGTAGCTTTCCTTAAAAGTCCCAAAGCAGAGTTTGGGAACAGAAGCTGGGAACAGAGAGGTTAACTGGGCAGCAAAACCCCAGGGAAGGCTGAATAACCTTGAAAAGGATCCAAAAAAGAATCAGAGTGAGTGAAGTGGGAAATGAGGATTTGGCTGTTTTGAAACTAAATATATCAGTCCATGACTTCTGTCTGACAAGGAAAAGGTTAAAAATGCAGAACTGGAATGCTATACTTGTAACTGAGAGCTGTTAATTGTCCACAAACAAATTCCAACCTTCCAGACACTGAAATTTAGGGAAAATCACTCACAATGGATGCAGGAAAAATAAGATTCCCTTCAAATGAGAAGAGATCAAAGTCTGAGGATGCCAACCCACAGGCAGAGAAAAAGATTGAAAGTAGCACAGGGCAGATAGATTCATTCCAACCCTCCAGAATTTAAAAAACCAGAATAAAACTCCAGTCCAAGAGATTCTTGAGTTTCCTTTAACCGTTCATCAGCACTTGACAGGAATCAAGTGTTTCAAACAATCAGGGAGCTACAAGAGAGTCCAACATAAAGCAGGTACATTGAGAGGAAGCATTATACAAAAGAAAAAAATTAGCACTGCAAGGCTTTTTTAAAAGATATACATAACCATAGAATCATTCAAGTTGGGAAAGACCCATAAGATCATCAAATACAACCATTAACCTGGCACTGCCAAGCCCACAGCTAAATCATGTTCCCAGGTGCCAGACCTACATGTGTTTTAAACATTTCCAGGATGGTGTTTCCAATGCTTGACAACTCTTTCCATGAAAAAATTCTCCTAGTATCAATTCTAAACCAGCCCTGGTGCAACTGCATAATTCTACAGCATATTCTATACTTGAACTCTGAAAACGAGTTCCTCTTGATGATTTAATTTTCATTTTCTACCAAGAGAAATGGGTAGATATCTTGTTAGGGTCAGCACAGTCTGATGAATCCATATATTAACAATTACAGTACATTGCATTAGCATGTCAACCACATAAAGTATACTTTAAGGTTAATAGAGTATGGTTTGTCATTTATTAATTAGATGACATGTTGAATATTTTTATTTCTTCAGAATGAACTCTACTTTTCTCATTTGAAACTCAATACAAACATGAAGGGAAAATAAAAACTGCAGAAGAAATATGCAACATAGCCTGAAATTAAATTTGGCTGCACTACCAAAATATTTCAGTGACATGCAATTAACTGGAGACAACAACTGCCAATTTCACCTAGTAAAAATAATTCTCTTCCTGTTCCTGCATCAACTGACAGTTGTATTGGCTTCTCAGCTTCTACCTATGTCTTGCCTTTGGCTCCAACCTCATCAACATTTAAATGGTGGTCTCTGAGGAAACAAAGATGTTTTCAATTCTGAGCTCCAGATCTTCATCTACATTTATCCATAATGCATCTCAACCTGAACTGCTGAACAAGGGAATTATGCCAACAGTAATGTCACCATGCACAAACAGCAGAAATAGCCTTCAGCCCAACGGCCAAACCTTTGCTCCCTTTGCCTGCTTGTGTTCCAACAGCCCCCCACCCCCCCCCAAAAAATAAAAAAAAAGAAAGTTGAACTCTGGCTACCAAGACCCTACTTGAAGCTTAGACTTGAATTTAAGGCTCATTCTTTCTTAGCTGGGAAAAGAAAAAGAAAAACAAAGGAGAAAAAAGTTTAAAAACCCACCTTAAACTAATATGGTGATTTTTCATTCCATGTCATGGGCTATACCTTGAGAGCATTAATCTATAGATCCTCTGTAATTACATGTAATGTTCTGGAAAGCCATGGAACAATCCTACCAACCACTCTCTTTTTCTCCTGATGTTTTTCCAATAACTAACAGTGTCCAGTTTATCCATACTTTATGTTTTTGGAGTTTTTGGCATAATTAAAACTGATTCAAGAGCAAAAAGAATTGAGAAGCTTCCTGGTGCTCACCTCCAGAAGGTACATCATAGAAATCAAGCTTACACAGCTACTGCCTGGAAACAGCCTCCTCTGGGAAGTCAGGCTTCCTCTTTTTTTACTGCAAAACTTCAGTCCCACTCCCACACAAAGCCTGCCCACCTCCTGCTAAAATATAAAGAAACCTAAGAAAGTGGTCATAATTACAAAGGTGACACTGCTGAACCAACCACAGAAGAAACCTCTCATGTTGTCACCCTCTGCAGCTTTTCACGTTCTCTTCACACTCCTTTTTAATGTAGCCTCCCAGCCCTGAGACTTTGGCCTCAACATGAAGCATTAGACATTAACTCTCTAACACACCATGAAAAGCAGCAACAGAAATTTCCCAATAGTGAAGTCAGAGAAGAGGCAAGAAAAAGGAATTCACACAGTTAGAATCTGTTCTCCAAGATGCTCCTGCGTCAGCTTCCAGAGGGAGCTCTGCATCTAGAGAGATGGGGCTGCTGGGCCCCTGCTGCTCCCCAAATAGCTCATCCAGGCATTTCCCTCCTGCTCCCATTGAAACGCAATGCACTAATGCATGCTCGACAGCGTGGCACTCTCCAGATGGCACAAGTCTACTCTAACTTTCAGTATTGGAAAGAAAATTTCCTCATTGAACCTGCATGACCTACAGTGTGGTGTCTTACTGCATTCTGGATTTCTGCTCCCTTTCTATCAAGGTTTACCTGGTGTTTCAGCCAGCAACCACCACTGTGGGGATTTTTAATAAAATATAACATATAGCAGCACAGTCTTTGAGAAATACTGTAAAGAAGGGTAGGGCATCCGAAGGACAAAAAACTGACAGTAAAAACAGTGTTTACAATGGGTAATTCACAGACCTGAGGTAAGGGACTCACAGCATGATGTTCACAACTACTGAAAAAGAAGCAATCTTTTCATTAAGCATCTCCATGAAGGCCTCAGGTTAGTATGATAAATACAGGATTGGAAGCAGTTTGTTTAAGTGCTTAGCTGAATTAGAGCATAGGAACAGCTATCTTGGCTCCTTCCCAGGTCAGTCACCATCAGGGATGTTGTTGCAGTGCAAGAGTTTGTGCTTGTAAGAAGCTAGGGATACATATTCCCCTACAGACACCTTTGTGTAAGGAAATCAATTCAAATCAGGAGATGTAGACATTGTGGTCTTCTATTATGTTATTTCTAAGAATGTCAAACCCCTAATTCTAGTCCAAACTCACATTAAAGCTTGATTATCTGGCTTCATTCACATGATGAAAGAAATTCTCTTTGTAGTCAATAGTCTGCCCATCAGAATCAGAGATAAGGAAGAAAAAATCCTGGGAAACAAGGAAAGCGATTGATAGAACACACCTGAAACCTGGGATTGCTGCAACCGATTTGTGAGGCGTGCTTTTGTGTGGGCCCATCAGCCTTGGTCAGCTGCACAAAGACGCCATGGTGACAGAGAGGCACTGGCTGGCCGCGTCCTGCTCTTGGGGGCAGCTGGGGCTGCTGTGGGGTGCCCAGCCTCAAGGCCTGGTGTGGTATGATGCTTCAGCTGCCCCGTGTGTGCTCTGCCAGGGGATTCCCTGGCCAGGCCTGCCATAGCGCAGCCAGGCCTGGCATAGCACAGCCAGGCCTGCCATAGTGCGGCCCAGCCTGACATAGTGCAGTCAGGCCTGCCGTAGCGCGGCCCAGACTGACATAGTGCAGTCAGGCCTGCCGTAGCGCGGCCCAGCCTGACATAACACAGTCAGGCCTGCCATAGCGCAGCCCAACCTGCCATAGCGCAGCCCAACCTGCCATAGAGTGGCCAGGCCTCACCCCACATTTGTGGCAGCACAGCTCAAGCCGCGTAGCTGCAGGCTGTAACACCAGCCGGCCGCTGCTGTGAGAGCGGCTCCAAGCGTTCCTCTGGCTCCAAGGAGGGGGAGTGAACAGGTGGCGAATGTCCCAAGAGGGAATTCAAAGAACAATTCGCTTGTGACAGCCCCTCGCTCGCTGCTGAAAATTGAGTTGCTTAATGAGCGTTATTCCACTAAGGGTTTCTTTTCTGCTTCATTTCTTGGGACCATTTGAGGATAATCATTGACAAAAGAATGTGGGTTAGGGCTGTGCAATTGTTTTCATGGTTCTCTCTGCCCGCTATTACAATAACTGCTCTTTTATGTATTTTTATACTTTTTTTGGTGGCATAATGGATGATTCTGACCTCCTTTTTTTGAGAACCCTGCTTGCCTCTGGCTTCTCCACAGAGGTCAAAATGGAGAAGATTAGCCTTGTTTTCTGCTTCAGAGGTAACGCTGTTTTCCTGTAAGCAGCTGTGGGCTGGACTGCAGAGTCAGTATTTCAATGTGTTTAAAAATGCAGAAGCTTCAATAAATGCAGCTGAAAGGTTTGGTAGCCATGAATGAAAGGGAACAAGGTTTTTACTGAGCTGTGCTTCCTCAGGGAAACTGAAAATGTGGAGCACAAGTGTAAGTACAAAATGTAGGGGGGTTTATGGATCTGAAGAAGGTATTAATAAGAAATTGTAGCAAAAACTATTAAGTAAAAATAACAAATGTTGCATAACAGCAAGCCCAAGAACAGTGTTTTTAATGTGATAAAAATAAAACCAACAACCCCACACCCCCACCGCTATTATGGACAACAGGAATTACTGCTGATCTGAAGGGGTTTGAGCAGCCTAAAATTCAAAGGTCGAGACTCTCTCTTAGGGTCAAAGACAAGTTTGGTTAAGTTGGCTTACTTTCTGTTGATAAAGTGTGAGTTTCTTTGACTGGAGTCATGAAGAGTATAAATTTACTATTCCTCTAATGACCAGAGCCATAGGCTTGTCAAAGCATTTAATACATAGTAAGTTACCTGAAGAGTCTGGACATTCATGTTGTCAGTAACTTTCTTTTGCAAGTATATAAATGCATAGCACTTACATGGAATGTCTTCAGTTATTTATATAGGAAGGCCTCTTAGAAAACACATGAGGAAAAATAACACCCTCATGCTCCACACAGACAGGATAAATTATTTTATTAGACTTGTAATTCATTCTCTTAAACTGTAACTTTACCTTAGTTAAAAGACAAAACTCTCATGGCCATCTCAATCTGCAAAATCTCCTCCTCTGCATCCTATTCAATGCTCTTGCTGTAAGGCAGGTTCTTGGAAAAAGATTCTTTTGTGAAAGGGTCTTGGGGTTGAGTAATTTGTCTCAGAGAAGTGTGAAACTGTGGTAGAACACTTTAATGAGGTATTTTGGCTCATGTCTGTCCATGCTGCTTAAAAATTGGTTGATCAAGTTTTATGACTTGTGGGTCCATTTTGCTGCCTGTCTTGTGAGAACATTCTTTGTAGTTTTTTTCTTTCTAAAATGAATTTAACACTTTGAATGTGACAGGTTTATAGCTACAAACAGTGGGATTTTCCAGTCGCTGAGGGAAATATGGAACCCAGAAATGCATTAAGTAGTTCTGATTTTAGTCTTATAGGAGACTGAGAGTAAATATTGTGTTTTCTTTAGAGTATTTAAGATTTTTTAAATATCAATTTATTTTTCTATGAAACAAAACCAGAAACTAATAAACACTGTTTTCAATGCTGTTGTTTCAAAAAGTCTGCTTAGCCAAGACCTCTTTTGACTTTTAGGTGCATAGAAGATTGAGCTCTGTGATTCATAATGAGTCAGACTGTTAAGGTTCTTAAAGATCTAGAACAAATTTCCAAAAGGCTGACATATGTGAAAATTTTTCTCTTTCACGACAGCATTCTGAACAGCATGGCTTGAAAAGAGCAGTGTGTTCTGACCTGCTCTAGTCTGTAACAGCTTAATCATACTTTCCCTCTCTGTGCTTTTCTTACAATTGACAATGATAATTTTCATTCCTTTCCTGTCTTTGGTCTTTTTGTTGTGGCTTGCAGCAGGAGCACTGTTTGTGCATAGTGCATCTTTGTTTTACTACAGGCCTGGTCAAAGAGTTTCAGGAAATCATTTGCTGTCTCTAGCTCTGTTTCCTGTTCTGCAAAAGGGTGAAAATGCTATTGCATTGTAAAACTTGTGCAATACACTTGTGAGAAGCCAGTAGTGCTGCATGCCTTTTGATTTCTAAAAAATCATCATTGTGATAGCACCAATCTGCTTTGTGTAATGCAGGTTACAAGTTATTTGTATGGGTAAACAAGGTGTTGATCTGATTTCCTAAAGATTTATGTAATATCGTATTTTTTTCTCAATATACGTAATTGTAATTTATATCTTATATATCTTAAAATAAATGAAGACACTTTATTATTTTTTTTCATGTAGGGGGTATTAGTAGCTGAATCTGTTTGCTATTGTGACTTGAAAATGCATTAAAAATGTTCTTTTCATTATTTGGTGCAAAGGAAACTATAAGATTTTTTTTCCCCATAACAGGAATTGAAGTCCATTTTAAAAGAGGTTCTTTTTCTTTGTGCTTCATACATGAGTTCTGGACTTTGAGGTTGGGGACTTCTGTAATTTTATTTCATCAATGCAAAGAGCAGCAGACTTGGGGTGGTAAAGGTAGGAAAGCTCTCCTGAATGCCTAGTAAGAGCATCACTTTGCTAGTGTGTGATATGGGAGTTCTTCTCAGCCTAGTTCAGTAAGACTGAAATGAATTTTGACTAAATGACTAAATGTATTTTAGCTGCTTCTCCAGAAACCATATTTTTAGAGATTTGTAAATTTTACCTGCTATTCCAAATGTGTTTGTTCTCATTCCATTAGTGCTATTTATGTTCAATTATTTTTTTTCCATGGTGGTGTTTATTTTAAATAATTCATTAAGGAAGTATTTTGCTCTTTAGCCTTCACTTGATCAAGCTGCATATATTTGTTATATTTATTGCACTTTATCTTTCTTCATTGAAATTGAGGTGTGCTTTTCTACACTGGGCATAACCATGTCTTTCAGATGCCTGTCAGCATTCCCTTAGCACAACATAAGCTTGCTGACTTCTTTGAGAGACTGAGACTTTATGTTCAGCACAGCTGAGCAGCACTATGCCTGTAGAGATCATTTTTTATCTGCTTAATACATTTATTTTATTTGTTAAGTTTTAGTTTCTGTTGTGTGCCACATTCCACTCAAAGGGAAATTAACTCTTCGCTGGTTTCTGCTGATAATTCTAGGAAAGCTTTCTCTGTCTGACTGCTGTGTTGGGGAAGCGGTGGCTGTGCTGATGTGACATTGTCAGACTTGTCAGATCTGGGTCATGTGGAGCAGGGTTCCTGTGCTTGCCTGGTGGTTGTTACAGGGTTTTTTGCCTCTGCAGCCCAAAATCATGTCTGCCTTTGTGCGAGTATTTCTGCATGTTCTTGATTACCTTACAGCCTGTGTCTGCACTCAGCCCTTGTTCATTCTTATTATCAGTAAATACCCTGAATCCTTGTCCCACTCTTATCCTGACAGCAAGGTTTTCAAGTGGAATAGTAGTTTTTTTGTCCCAGGGATTCCAAACATTTTTTTTTTCCAAAACATAACATTTGTGTTTGTACCCCATGTAAATTCTATCTTCCCTTTTCTCCCCTACTCCCCTTACTGCTGAATGATTTTCAGCTCTTGTGCACTCTCCAAGTAAAACTTCTAGAAGTTTTTAGAAGTATCTCAGAGGCTGAAGAAAGAACAATGAGTTATTTACATGTCTGTATTTTGCCCTGTAGATATTCTCTAAGCAGTGGTTTCAAGACAAAGCAATAGGTGTGGGAACGGACCATTCAGACAGGTACTGAATGAAAGGCAGAAATAAGTGGGGGAGAAGTGTCCCACAACCCACTTTTTGCTATAATATATCTGTTCACATGACCAGTGTTTGTCAAAGACTGCAACTCTTCCATAGGGAATACTAACCTTTTTTTTTAAAGTCTTATCTTCTATATATTTTTTTTACCTTTGAGTTTGGTGCCTATTTTGGTTTTGTGCAATAGGATTTTTTTAAAGAAGGCATTAACAATTTACCTGTCAAGCGAATAGTTAAGCTTGCAAAAAGACTTGGGCACAATAGCTCTGCTGCATTGCCCTCTCTGAGTATCATCTTCTATTCTTCTTAGGATATTTAGAATCTTTTGAAGCTAGTGATCTTGGAAAAGCTGCCCAGGTTGCAGAGCTAAAGGAACTGTATATTTCATAGAGTTTTTTAGTTCATTTATTTTCACTGCTCTGGTCTTTTCAGTAACTGGAGCATAAAGAATCATACTCTACCTTAATGCATCAGAGGGAATACTTTTAATTTATCTTCAGTTTGTCGAAAGGCAGCAATTAAAAATTGAAAGCCATTACTTTTTCTGGGGAATAAATCCTGACAAAATATTGTGAAGAAATCATTTGGGGTTCAGCTAGTCAAAATATTCTTGAATGAAGTCAGAACACCCTTCAAGTTACTTCTGGTTAAGGAATGTGCATTCCCTTTTTTTCTTCTATTTTTTAAGATTGTTAACCAGCTTGTAGAAATCTAAATGATCACAAAGTCTGTTTGGAGACAACTGTGAATGAAATGTCACATCTACTCATGCTGTAGTAACAGCAAAATATAATTAATAATATTTTTCCTCCAGCTAGTGTTGAATAATCAATAACTGTATGTCATTTTTTTAACGCATTTTCTTCCATTCAGACAGAAAAAAACCAAATGAGCAGCAATTTTTGAATCATTAAATGATTTTTTGAAATATTTATATTTCAGGACAGAGATATGTTTTAATGAAAAAATCTTGGGACTTTCAAACTACTTCAATCTTTGTCCCATGATTGTAGTGTACATATATATGTCATGATTACTGTTGGAAAAGTGCTTGTCTCCAACAAGTATGAGTTTTTCCGAATCCATGGCAAGAAAAGACAAGAAAGTCTTCCCCAGTTTTAGTATATCACAGCAATGCCCAGCACAGCAAATATTCATGCTGCAAGGATTTGGGATCTACTTTTCCTTGAGTTTCACTGTACCCTGCTGCATTCAGGCTTTAGAGCATTTTCAAGTATGTTACATTACCTGTTACAATGCAAAACTTCCCTTAGAGACAAGTTTTGCATAATTTTGTACATTTGAATATCCCTGGAATTAAGGGATTCACCACCAAACCTACAGTTTGGAAAATGCACTGGTTTGATGGCTCACTCATCTCCAGGAAGCTATAAACCTTTGCAGACTGTTCAGGCAGCAAAAAACTGCCTGCATCCCTCTCAATTGTCTGCCTGGGGAATTAAGATGAGTTAAGATGTGTTTCCAGCAAGTTTTTCCTTTGAAATCCCATTATGGCCATTAAGAAGGCTGGGATTCAATCGTTAAACAGAGTATTGTCATTATGGTGTTTCTGAAGCGCAGCAGTGTGTGCTCGTCAAGCATTCGTGATCCATCCTGACAAAGAAGAATTTTGGGGACAATGATTAATGATGTGTTAGGATCAAATTGGACAGAAAGATTAAGTGTTTATAAAATAACCAAAGTGAGAAAGGAAAACGTCTGACTGTTGATTAAAGGTATTTGCAAGTTCAGGGGAGCATGAAAGAGAATTAGTTGTTTAAAATATCAAGACATTTTACTGTGTGTTGGGAAGAGGACTGTGGAAATGGAATCAGCCTTCTATGAACCCATATGCAGAGACAAATATTTTTTTCTTGGTGTGTATTCTTAGTATGCCAGCAGAAATGCTGTAGTTTTTTAGGGAAGCTTTTGTCCTTCCTCATTTTCAGCTAAAACAAGCCATTTTGCAGTTTGATCCTTGTGCATCTAGGATATAACACTGTCTTCCTGCCTTTTGAGGTGGAAACAGTGACAGAGTAGATTTAGCAGCAATGTATTATGATGATGTTTATCACACTACCATAACTTTCCATAAGTGAGAGGAAGGGTAACATATCATGGGTTTTGGTATATTTTAAAAAACAGATCAGTGCAGAGATGCCCATGCACAGAGGAATGGAGCAATTCTACTGTGAATTCTGTGAAGTACAGTGACTGAGTGACTGATAGTTCTACAAAATCTTGAAATTAGGAAGAGCAGATGAGAATTGGTCACTGGAACAATTGTTCGTAAATTAAACATTCGGGGGTTTGAATTTTTCCTCTCATTCAAGGCAAAATATTTATTATTGACAAAAATGGAAATATCCCTTCATTATCTGCATTACTGCTATCCCAGTAGAAGGTTTATGTGTCTTTTGGGCCTCTCTGCAAATTGGTGTTTGAGCAGTTAAAACTCAAAGAAGTAACTGGCAAAATATGATTCATATGCTCTAGTTTTTTCCTGTTTACAATTTTGCAAGGCAGCCAGAGAGTTTCATGCAGCACTGCATATAACTGCAGAGCTCTCTCCCTGATTGCTTGTTACATTCTCCCAAGGGTGATGGAAATCAGCAGAGGGAGGGATAGGGCTCACTGCTTGTTCCAAGACGTGGAATTAGTGTACCTGGTGAAAAGCAGGGATAGAAACACAGTGAGCTCTCCTCTGTCAAACTGGAACTCAAGAAAAACAAAGAGCAGCTTTAAAAAAGGATAGAGGTGGTTTCATTTCTTAGTGTGGAGGTGTCCAGATAAAAACATATGTTTCCTGACATCCCTACCATCTGTTCTAACCTTTATGTGTACCTCTTGTGTCTGTAGGGAATAGAAGTGCTAACTTCCAATCTAGGTACCTAGCAGCTCTGCATATGGTGTCAAACTGACACCTTTCAACTGGAAGCCTGGTTAGAGGAAATGAGGAGCCTTGGTGACAAATGTTACACCCTATTATAAGGGAAATGCTTTTGTTTTCATGGCTGGGAAGTTTTCCAGGCCTTCACCATGAGCTTTTGGCAGGGTAGATAGTGAGTAATTACTTACTGATTTTCTTCAGTAAACCACTGAAGAAAAAATAATGTGGTCTTGGGGATTTGAAGAAGGTGTACTTCAGTGTAATTGTTGGGACATCAGAGTCTGTGGTACGGAAGTGATCCTGAAAGATCTGAAACCAGGAACTAAATTTCCTGAATTAGCAAAACTGACATGCATGTGAAAGTTCTTTCAGGCCAGAACAAGATAGCATTTTACATTGTCTTCAAGTTATGTTTGGATTCAGTGGCTCCTGATAAACTCTGAAGAGCTCATGCATTAGGAACTAAAAGATTACAGGGGGAAATAGGTGAATTATGAGGTACTAAAACCTAACTGAGATGTTAGTGTTTACGTCATTTTAAGTGGTCCAAAGTCTGATCTAGTTCTGTTATTTCAAAGGTAGAACACAATTTTTTCCAGCTGACTTGGTACATCGAGACATACAGCAGGACTTGAAGATGTGTTTGGCTTTTTAGGAAGATAGGAAATTTCTGTATTAATCATGAAGGATTGATTGCTTTGCATGGAACATCAGACATAACGGGTAGCAAGTCCAACCTGACTTTGCTTCCACTCCCTTCAATGATCAGATTATTTGATTGCCTTAAAAATATGAGAAAGCATGGGCACAGTTTATCAATAGTTCTTATGAAATGAAATTCTCTTTTTCATTACTCAGAGAAATTATGATATTTGCCTTTATTTTCATAGCTGTACTTCTTGAATACTAAACATATATGCTCAAAATCATTTTTATGTACTTTATAGAAATAACTCATTTGTAAATGAAATGATGACTATATCCATCATCCATGACAACTGAGTCATTTGCAGCTGTTCAAAATGAGAATTGACACTAAAAGCCAAGGATGATTTAATGGAAATGACAAAACACTCCTGCAATAGTAAAGTACTGTGTATTTTAAGATGTGGTAAAGCTAGATAAGCACTTAGCTGCACAATTTTGATGTAACATGAGGAATTTAAAGGCATCTTTACAAAGCCAGCACCTGAGAGAAGTTATTTTGTACCTTGAATTCAACCAACCCTCATTTTTGTACTTCTTATAAAGACTCATGCTTTGTATGAGTATGAAATATCCATAATCCATATTGAAATTTATGAACTCAAGAGAACAGATGAGTCTGAAAATGGAGCTTGAGCCCAGGTGCCCATCCGGTGCCTACAATGGTAGTCACAATAGTGAGAAGGGGGGAGTCAGTCTTGGAGGATTCAGACTGGGTAATCTCCAAATTCACACTTGGTGGATTCTTCTCCTCAGTGCGCTTGGCTTCCAGAAAACACCTTCTTGGTACTGCTGAAAAATGGGGAATAAAACACTTTTGTTGTATAGGCAAGTAGTGATTTTGGGTTGCTTTCCTTTGTATTTTTGTGGATGTTTATTGCTGCAGCTGGTCATGTGTTTATCAGGTGAATTGAGGGGTTTCTTTGGGCTCCTCACACTTAAGTTCTCTTACTGGATATCAAATCTTGTGTTCTTTTATTGGATTGGCTACATAATTTCCTTTGATGTGTGCTCAGGCTTCAAGTGGGAGTCCAGTGCCTCTGATAGAGAAGAATGGGAGAGAAAAGCTACCTTTGCAATCTTTGTGTACTAAAAGCAACACAGTTGTTGTTTGGTTGCTTGGATACCATACATAGAAAATGCAGTTGTATCTGAGCAGCTCATCTATCTTTGTTGGAACTTGGCAGCGCCAAAAGGATTCAATTATTTTTTGTAAAAGTGTAAATTCAGGGTAACTCCTTTGAGGACAGGGGTGTTGCCTGCTAAGAGAATCAAGACAAAGATGCCCTGCTGCATTCACAGGTCCTCTCTCTCCTTTTGGAGCTCCTCCATCTGCTGTAACCTATTTCTGTCTGTAAACTCAGAGCCTGACTTTATCTCAGAACAAGGTACTTTGCAGTTTTGAACTCAGTTCCGGTTTTGTATTTGTTCTCAAGTTTGTAACTTGTTTGTACACTGCTTACAGAGAAAGCTCTGACCTTGAGAAACGAGAGAGAGGAGGGGCAGCCGATTAAGGAATCAAGGAATCAAAGAGCCTTAGATGATAGAAATCAGAGCAAACTCTTCAACCTATTCACTACAGCAAGAGATTTGAGACTGGGGTCCCAAGGAAAGATGAAGAAAGGTTTGGTTTCTCAGGAGGCTGCTTTGTAGCTCACAAGAAGTGAAATTATGCTTAAAATCCAGTCTTTGAGTCTGAAAATAGGAAAGTCAAGTGAATATTCACTTTGTATTTCCCTGCAGTTTAGAGTGAGAATGCCTAACCTACAGCCTGTGAGCCAAAGTTGGCCACCAGCCCAATTAATCTCGCGAAACATTTGCCACCCTTTTTCCCACAGGTTTTTAGATGTGAACATGAAATTGTTCCAGGACGTGACTGCTGCTGCCTTCTTTTTGAGTCTTTCTGGACCCTTCCTTATTGCTTGACTCCAAAAATTCCTGGGTTGACATGACCACTGATCCACAGTTCTTGGAGACTTTTCCAGGCTTGGGCCCTGCAAAGAGTGCATTTCTGAAGTATAACTTTACTTTTTCTTGCTCTATTTTTGAAGTTGGTGATAGCATTTTGACAAGTTACCTGTACTACTTAAATTGCTGTTCGTTATGTAAAGATTATGCCCACCCATGGCATTTGTTTGAATTCCATTTTATTTCTGGTTACCATGTTTATGCCAGCCTAATTAAATGCTGTTCTCCTGTTGAAATGTTGCATCATTGGAGCCAAATACTTAGATTGGCTCTGTGACATAGAGTTTGTTTAGTTTTGCATTTGCAGTTTGCTTTTGGGGTGCAAAATGTCATTCCAGGTCTGTCAACAGATGGAAACATAAGCATAGTCAGTGAAAACTCCTGCATGTTTGTGGGAGATGGTGGGCATGAATCCTGAGGGTCTGCAGCCCTTTGTAGGTAGGGCTTTGAAAAATGTTGAGCTGCTATTGTCTGTTTGATTTTACCTTTGCAGAAAAACAGCTGGTGTTTCTTTCTTCCCACATTTCTATTATTTTCCCTTCAAAATTAAACACTAATATTTTATTAAATGAAATCTAATTACTCTGGCTGAATGCATACCCTTTATTTTATTGAAAAGAATAGAAACTA
The DNA here is from genome assembly GCF_017590055.1 of Onychostruthus taczanowskii. Lineage (NCBI taxonomy): Eukaryota > Metazoa > Chordata > Aves > Passeriformes > Passeridae > Onychostruthus > Onychostruthus taczanowskii. The sequence goes on from NW_024502014.1 coordinate 4,742,673, forward strand.
TGAAAGAAAAGTAATTATGTGAGTAATGTAATTATGTGCCTTGTGAGTAGTGCTGCTTCTTTCAAAGCCTTGGTGGTCTTCCTATTGTATTTTTTTTTTCTCTAATTCTTCTTTTTTTTCTGAGCTGGACTTGAGTCAAGACTGAAAAGGGAAAGGCCTGAGCAGATTTTGGGGCTGGGTTCTTAAGGTGCACAATAACCAGGAGGACTCAAATCTTCCTGCAGTCCCAAAGAGGAGGCCTGAAGAGCTCACATGCTCTGCAATGAAGCCGTGCTGCAAAGCAGATGCTCTGGCCCATCTGCTGTGTTTTTTCTAGTGGCACAACCCATTTGGCAGAGGCTGCCTTGCACCATGTGAAAGGCTCTCCTGTCCAGCCTGTGGAGAGCCAGCTGCAGCGCAGGGAGGGGATCATCGATCTTGCGCCACGTGCTGCTGCCTGTGCTCGCCATGTGAGGGGAGGTGGGTCAGCCCCTGTCCTCACAGGAGATTTGCTAAGGACCAAACATTGATTCTTCATTCTACCTTCTGCTTTCTCCATTAGCTGACACCTGGCTCTTGCTATCCCAGGCCCAGGCTTTTTGTAGCAGGTGCAAGCTCCAGCAGTGCCAGGCGGGTTCTGGGCATGGGCTCCTGTCTTGTTTGATTTGTAAAAGGAATGCCTGATGGAAAGCAGGCTTCTCCTAACCTAATGTGTGCCCACATCCATTCTGAGGAGTGCTTGTTAACAATTTTGACAGCATTTATTACTTTTTATTCCATCTTAATGTACAATATTATCATATCCTGGTTTTACCTGCTCAAATTCCTTTTCAGACTGGGAGAAAGGGATCATCGGTCTCAGTGAGACGTTTTCCAGCAGAAAGACATAGGTAGTGGGGTATCTTGCCTGGTAGGACCTTCAGTTTGAGAGAAATCTGAACATCAGTTTCAGTATACAAATTTATTATATACTTTTTATTTTTAAATGAGACTTTCTTGCATAAAAATGAATGTCGCATATATAGGATTCCCTGCTGCTTTTTCCAGTAGCATTAAGATGATGTAGGAAAACATCATCTTAAGATATGTAGGAGCACTGTTCAGCAAGGAATTATTCATATTTGATACTGGCACCAAGGTACTAGTGTCAGGATTTTTACTTGTCTTAAAAGGTGTTGTCATTCTAGCAGGGATGTGATACTGCGCTGGAAGGCTCTGTCTTAATCATGAAAATTGGTGAATCATTTCACTGGTTTTTAAGAGGACTCAGATGAGATCCTATCTTTACTGGTTTCAGTAAAGGTGCAATACCTTAACACAGGGGAAAGAGAAATCAGTTTCCAGGCCATCGCTTTGTGCCTTAGAATTGAGAATGGTGCAAAGAAAATGTCTAAGCTTACAGTGCATGACCTGTCCTATACAGCTACATTATTTATTTTGTCTTTTGTATAATGTGGTGTAACTAGGGAAGTCAATATATACATGAAAAAATTATTTTTTAACAGTTTTAATTTGCTTTTTAAAAAATTCATATTTGTCTTAATTACAAATAAACAATATGCAGTTACATTATTATCAAGGACTTTTAAAAGGAAACATAGCAATGCTGATTTTAGTTTTATTTTACCTAACATTATTTTTAGAAACTAAATAACCAAACTTTTCCTCGACTAAGTAAGTGGTCACTTCAGATAAAGCAAAGAAATCAGCTAGTAAAAGGAACGGAAGTGGATTACTTTGGGAATCTTTTCCCTGAAAGTACCATTTTAAAAAATTACATACTTAAAAGCGTTCTAAGAATCATTAAATATTTAAAATTAGTTCATTAGGAGTAAAAAAAGAGAAAAAATTAGGTCTTTAAATCCTTTTATCTCTACAGATGTGAAGCTGAGTGTTTAATCATAGAAACCATAGAAACCCTTGGATGTTTGTTGCTGATGCACCTGTCTGCTTTCTTTACCAGTGTAGAAAGCGCAGTAAATAAGGCTAATTTTTCTTTTTAGGTTCTAGGGGAAAAGCTAAAATAGAAGAGAGGAGTAGAGGAAAGGAGGGGAGGGTCAGCTCCACAAGGAATGTAACATCTTGTAAAATAGAGGGCTTGAAGGTGTCAGGAAGCGCTAACCCAGCAGTATGGATTGTGCTCAGGGCGGGCAAATGGGGGTCTAACACAGTCTGGTATTTTGACATGAAAGCCCCAAAAGGTGCAAGGCTCTGCTGTGAGAAATCTGCAACTTTTAGAGGCCTGCTGATGTGCAATCCTTACAAATGCACAGCTGCCACTGGCTGCAGCAAGTCCCCCACCCCTGCAGTCACACCCTGCGTGGCTGCAGCGGCTCAGGAATCCCCTCACCATGTCTGGTGTGCCTTGCATGCCTTGCCTCGCTGTGTTTGAGGCTGGCAGCTCGTCCTCTCGGCAGGACCAGCCTGCTGATTAGCTCGCTCACTCCACAATGTCACAGTGGATAGTTTTCCAATTAAGAACTGACTGTTAAACAGTAAGTTAAATTGCTGCTCTGACCTTGCTGTGAAAAGCCACAGGGGTAGCCCTGACACAGCTTTGCGTGTCAGGATTTGTTTCTTCACGGTGAAAGGTATCAACACAAATCTGGCAAAAGGGTGGAATCCAGGACCCAGCTATACAGAATCCCTTTGCCTTTTCTCCTGAAAGAATCTTAGTTTGTTCCCAGCATGCTGGGGAGAGTAAAAAGCAAATTTAAAAGACAAGTGAAACAATTCCTTCCCTAGATACTGGTTTTCTCCTTGTCTCCTCTCTAGCAGAGACAGCAGAACAGACTGTGTATCTGCTTTCAAGCCTTCCCAGAAGTACAGCTATGTATTTTATTCAGCCGTCTCTATTTCCCAACACGAGGGTGGGGGTTTTTTGTTTTATTTCCCATGCTAGTTTTTTCCATCAGAAATACCTCTTCTATTTTTGGGTAAGGTTTTAAAATATATAGCTATATGATATGTAAAATGTAGTCAAATCATACTGACAGCTAAGAAAAAATTATGCTTGAGGTTTTTGCTAGGTACTGAGGATAAAATCACAGTGGAGTGAGCCTTCAAGTGAAAGCTGACATAAAAGGGAGGCAAGCTCAGGAACTGCAATAAGAAAAACAGAGTATTCAATGCAGAAAATTTTCATTTGGAAATTTTTCCAAGTTGAAATGTCTAAATTAGGGGAGATTTCTGTCTGTGTATGTTCCTGCAGCAGTGTCATAGGGCAGTGGCTAGAAAGATAGGTACTGTTTGTAGAGAAATTTATTTAATCATTCTTCCAGCCAGACAACCTGACTTCTGTAGAGATTTCCAGGAATCCTGAGTACAATTGCCTTTCATTTTCAGTGGATAACACTTTCAAGCAGGTCCTTGGAGCAGTCATTTCACAATGAGTCCTAACATACACCCCTGGTTTTCCTGAAGCAGAACTACACAGTCATGTGTGTTTAAACTTTGCTGCTGAGAACACCTTGATATGTGCAGTACAGGATGGGGGAAGGGCAACAAACAACAGCAAAAAAGGAAGAAAGCAAGCCTAAAGCTGCTTTGACTACACAAACTGCAGGAGAAAAGCTGGCATATGAAAACATTTCCCCATTACTACTTGCTGAAGTAAACAGAGCAGTGGTGACAGAAACCGTATAGATTTGTGTTCTCTCCTCATTATCTGCTCCTATTTCTGACGAGAACATCCTCAAACTGCATAGCTGGCAAAACCCCTGTTGTGTGCCAGGCACTTGGAGCTGCTAATGAATGCTGATATAGGAGAAGTGCTCCAGTAATTTTTTCATGTAAATGGGATCGACAGTAGGTCAGAGACAAACATGAAAAGAAGGCAGACATTTAAAGAGAATAATTTAGTGAGATAATTTGTATAATATTTTATTCCTTTCATAGACTAAAAGAAAACCCTCTGAAAAATATAAATGAGAGAGGAGACTGCAACAGTCTGTCTGGGAAAGCTACAAGGCTCTGTATAAGAAGGTGACATTTGAATCAATTAGATAACCATCACATGAGATAGCCAGGCTTTCAGCTGAGTTTCAGTGGACAAGAGCAGAGCTTTGTCTGCCCCTTTCCTTCCCCTGCCCTCCAAGCTAATATGTGAAAGAGAGGAAAACAAGGTTTGGGCCATGTCACTCTCACTCAAGCTTGCCACAGGAAGGTGATATGAATTGTGTACTATGAGCCTTGTCTTAAGTCAATAACTAGTCAGATCCTCATCTGGTGCAGATTACTTAACCCCAGGGAGGTCATCATAACATCACTGAGAGTGGGCAGCTTTGTCCTGTCTAATGTTCACTGATGGGTAGAACAGGTTTTTAACCTCTGGCTTGTCATTCACTAGAGATTTCTTAGATCACCTTCTGCACTGTATCTTTGTTCCCCAGTGTGCAGCAACTTCAAGTGCTTGTTCCAAATCAACCCAAAGGGTTGGTCCCAGTACCAAAGGAAGGATGTAGTTAGGTAAATCAGTTTTAAAGCCAAGTTTTTCTTCCTCTCTAACATTATTTATGCTGGAAAAAAAAAAAAAGGTGGTTGTTTTTTCTAGGAATTTGTTTTCTTAACCCAATAGAGAAAGAAATATCATTACAATATTACTTTACCATTTTGCAATGTTTTGCATTGGTATGTGTAATTGTAGCTTTTTTCCTAAACAAAACCTGGGTGCTTTAAGCATTGCACAAAGTAGCTAATGGTTAGTATTTAATGCTTCAAAATACACAAGTCTCCTTGAAAATGGGAAGGTGACTAGTTCTCTGATTGTGTCTCTACAAAATTCAAAGTTATTCTGATTAGATTTTTTTAATGATCAGAATAATTGCCTTTAGCTTCCTTATACTTAATGTCTATGTTCTGCATCAATATGCAGGTGAACTAAGTGCATAACTCCCTGATGCTTTGGAATGATTGCAGCCCTTAATGTTTAAGAGCCTGTTTCTGAGAGATACTGAGTGCCTTCGCTTTTGTTGAAGTGTGTGTTCAAAGAGCTTGGGGATTCTCAAGGAACTGCCTTGGAATCTCACTGAACCAGAACGTGAATATGTTCAGAGTAAGGCATGGAAGAAAGCAGTCAGGACATTACCTGTGTGAGCTTGGACAGAAAGAAATCAAATCAATCTGTGAATGTTTGATTACAAATTCCAGTGCCCCTGAGGAACACAGGAGAGTGTTCTGTCTTCCCTTCTTCACAAACTTCTCTCTCACTAAATGTTCCCTGATACCAGCTCCCTTTTTATCCTCATCCTGCTTCAGTGTCTATGGAGAGAGCCCTGAGGGATAGCTCAGTCCCTTGGGACCACAGAGACTTCACTGCAAACCCTTGTTTGGCCTGGTTACTCTGATGCTTTAACCCTGGCTTGCCAAAATCCAAGATGAAGGGCTGAGATCCCAAGGCAGTTTCAGCTATCCAGTAGATGTTATGTTGAGTTTCCTGGTGGATAAAAATGAGCCTTCACTGAGTATAGAGCTAAATCTCAGAGTCCCATCTTGAGCTGCATCTGGAGCTGCTCTTTCTCAAGGGTTAATATTTATTTGTGTAAAGTAGTAGAGTCCTGCCAGAAGACAGAATAAGCCATGCAAGAGTAGTTAATAGGATGAGTGGATAATTGCTGTGATATGCAAAACAGGTCTAGTTTTTCAGTCAGACTCATCCAGAGCAATGTGGGTTAATTAGAAACTGTATGATGCTCGGGTGCTTAGATGTATTGGTGCTCCTGGATTTAATATCCTATCAGGGCTAAGGAGCTATTTCCCCTAAAAATTTTATTAAAATCAATATCTTCATGAAATGCTTTCATTTAAACTCATCAGCTTTTTCTCATGGGAAAAATGCTTTGTCAGACCATTGACCATTAGTTCTGCTCATCAAGCTGAATTTGTAAGGCTTGTTCAGGATTTGGAGCATAATGAAGGTGATGGCTGGGTTGCTTAGGTTTTCACAGGACCAGCAGATTTTTTTTTTCTTATAGTTGATGGTTCTGATGCTGAAACGGTCAGGGTGCTGTAATAAATCAATGCTTTCCTTTCATTTTGTGCAACTCATGATTCCTTTCTCCTTATCCAAATAAAAGCCCAAGGTGTTTTAATGGGTTCTCTCATGACCAGTTAAAGTGACATTCACAATGGTGTGTGTATGCCATTCTCTTAACTGTATCAGTAAAAACCCTTTGTTATGCTGCTATAAATGTGTGCAGGCTGAATAGCTGCCTTGGCCACACAGTTACAGGCTGTGTCCGAGTGTCTGCTGCATCTCCAAATAAATTGAAAGTTGGGAGAACATTTCTGGTAAAAATTCCATATATATATTTACTATTTCTGTTGTGTTCACTTTTGGCTACTTGTGAAACCAGGACTTTGACCTAGAGGAACTGAGGCAATTTTACATTCTGATATTCTGGGGGTGACCATGTCAGCCAGTTCTCAGGAACAAGGTCCAGGAAGTCAGCTGTGGGATGGACATGGGTTGAGAAGCTGAAAACAGAAACTCCCAATGCTTATGGAGACCTAACTACTGCAGACTCTCCTTTGTAGCTTTAGCAGAATTACCAAACTATGTAATTTTTTACAGTTCCTCAGAACACATGCTGGAGAAGACCTAAAATCAGCTGTCTTTATTACTGTCTCACCTACTAAGCATCTTAAAAGACCCTGTAAAGCCAAAATGTCCCAGGTTATAAAAGGGCACAGCTTTAGTGATATCAAGAGATTTCTAGTGATTTATGAGGGCTGCAATATGGTACTCCTTTGAAAAAGAAAAAAAAAAAAAAAAAAAAAAAGGAAAACATTCCTCTATGGCAGATAGCAGCTTGTTCTGTCCTCTAATAAATTACACAGTGTGCAAGACAAATGAAATACCTAGATATTCTTGAAATTACAATTGCTGTTCTTGGGTGGGGTATGGTGCTAACAGAAGCCCAATTTTACAGGATCTATTTCTAATCTTGGAGTATAGATTAATGCAAAAGAAAAACAAAACAGACCACAAACCCACAAACATCTTTATGTATTTACAGTTATCAAAAGTAGCTTTTCCAAAGAGTATTAAGTCTTGAACAGAAATCTAAAATTGTTTTTTCTGAATTGAGGGGTTTTGTGTTGGTGGGTTTTTTCATAAAAAAGCTGAAGAAGCATGCACAGAAGTGAATAAGAAACTTCTCATAAATAACTGAGTTCTATCTGTTAATAATGAATGAAAGCTGAAACTAGGTTGTATCTGTGTTATGCAGATGGGATGTTTTAGCCATTTTTATTAAAACTCAAAACATGTGAATTACAAATATATGCAGAGACAATCTCACAAAGGATATTAAAAATCGTTGTGAATGTTTCTGACATAAGAAAACTTTTTAAAAACCCTGCTTTCTCCCTGATTTATAATGACAGTTTAACTTTAAAGTAATGGATATCTGAGTGAATGATCTGGTATTGCATTCAGAGAAAGGGAATAGGAGAATAAGAGGTGAATTGGAGGGGGTGATTATTTACTATTTCTCTCAAAATTGAAGACAAAGTAATGAACAATGATACGACTCAGTATCAGATTTAACTGCTCAAGGAAAGTGCTTCTTATGCACACCAGGTAATTAAATCTTGGAGCTTCTCGCAGTAGTAGAGACAAGATATAATGAGTTTAAAAGAAAAAAATAAATTAGCAGTTGGTAGCCTTCAGTCATGATGGTGCAGAGCAGAAATCTCCTTTCCAGTGCATGGCAAAACCTCCTGAAAGAGGAAAAGACAACACTTTGATGGTACTGAGTTCTTATGCTCTATTTGTAGTCTACACCCAGCAGCTCTTGGAGGTAGGATGTTGAATTTGAAGAACCTTCAGTCTTATAATCGATAAGAACTTGTTTAAAGTATCCAGGGGACCTGGATATGAGAGAAATTTTTTCAGTCTGTGTTTAAGAATGATCCTGTATTTGTCTGTGCAATGTGTGTGGAGATAGAGCATTCCTAAGTACAGGTGCAGAGCCTATAGAAAGGGAACAACGTGTTTCAGTGCTTGCACCTCATGCAGTTCCTGAGGGCACCTGGGCTGTGTCTCAGCTTTGTGATGGGAGCAGAACAAGTGGTGGTTCTTCTGTACACGTGTTTTTTCTGCCACAGAAATCCCGTATGCATAGGCGGAGTTGGTACCGGTGCCCTGTTATTTTCCAAATATTCAGAGGACAAGAATGCCCTCTCCGTGTTGTGAGACAGCCTGGCAACATGTCCAGGAGCCAGGACTGTAAAACTCCTGTGAAGTGCTTCTCCTTAATGTTGTTTTAATCTTGCTATACAGCAGTGGCAGCTTGGCACAGTGGAAAGACAAAGTCTGGCTCTGTTTGTGACTGCTGCTCCCCTGCTGAATGAATTTGAGTAACTCAGCTTGGCACTTCCAATTTTTTCCTTGCTTTTCCTGCTTTGGCTATTCAGGGTAAGCAAGATTTGTCAATTCCCTGTCTAGAAGACACAAGCTTGCATTAAGGCTTTTTTCTTTTTAACTTGCAACACAGTTCACTAGCTTGGGCTTGGTACAATGGCCAGTGTGCTGGGTGTTCAATAACTTCCATCTGAAAAACCCACCTGGGTGTGCACTTCCACGGGAGACTCTTTAGGACAGAGTCACTTTTTCCTCTACATTTTTGTGCAGTAACTCATGGTTGCATCCTGCATGCACTACTATTTATGTGTAAGAAATAATAAAAATTAAGAATAATCTATATTTTTAATAGAAATGCAGTGCCTCATTTTACTATCCAGTTTTTTTATTCCCAGCCCAGTCAGCAGCTGTACTACAATACACTAACTTCATCATCTTCTTTCTGTTCAGCTTTGTGAAAGCTTTACTAAATTTCCTTTCCAAGAATTAGACTAATTACAAATGTAGAGCTCTCTGTGGAATTGTAATATATTTAATCTAAGCTAATGCAAAAGATAGCAATGCTTTTGATGCTATTTTTAGGCACATGGCCTGAAGTTCTATAATTTTTTAGAGATGTTATCAAACAGCAGTGGAATTTTACAAGTGACACTAGTGGGTATGTTCATTTCCCAACTAATTTGTAGGGCTCAGTCTGACAACTGCTCAAAGTATCTGGTTTCAGCAGCCATTTAATTTTTCTCCTGTAACACCCTGGCTCTTCTGACTTGGAGGATGGTTTCAGGGATTTCAGTCTCTCTGTGTTATCTCTTCTACTTCACAGTGGGAAACTTATAATTTTACCTATTTTACTAATGGAAAATACTTCACTGAGATGTTTACATAATGAGCTGGATCCCAAAGCAGAGCCCACTACTTGCTGTTATTACTAACCTTGTGATCAGGTTGTTGTGTGGAGCTGTAAGGTAGAGGATCCCTATCTTTCCTGGCCCTGATTTCATGCCATAGATTAGGGTTACACATGTCCCTGGTCTGCAGCAGAACACAGTAGTGTCACACTTTGTTCTTTCTTACTGTTTCCTTTCCTTACGCCAAAGGACCTCCCTGCAAGTGACTGTGGATCAATTTAGAGTGCAATAGTGGCTCATAGATTAGGGAAACAACCACATTGCAGTGATGGAGGTTGTTTTGTAACTAATTTTGGTGCTTCATCAGTCTTTTAAGGGTCAGAAGTAGTTCTGGCTTTTAAAATCCTAAACCTTGAAAGGTTGGGGGATTTATCGTTGATTAAACTGAACCCAGGTGCAAAACTGAATATTGAAATGAAAGCTCTCAATCTGCACAACCTTGAAGTTTTAATATGAGACTACAAATTTTAATTTTCAGTTGTTTCTTAATTTGCTGTTTCCTAGAAGCAGCAGAAATTTCAGCATTTTCTAGAGATTAGAAAGGAAAACTACTGGTTTTCTTTAAGAGGAATGTCTTTACTGCACTCTTTACTGATCTGAGGGGGTCAGCCTGCAACCAGCATGACTTTTTAACTCTCCTCTTGTTTGAATGAAAGTAGTGTTTAAATTGTGCCCATGCTTTAAAGCACCAAAATCATGTTTTATATATGCTATGCAAACCAAGACCCAAGGCAGTTGTGGCTTAAAAATACGATATCTTTGATAACAGAAATGGGTAGGAAAATGAGCATTACCTTTCTCCAGGATGGACTCGATTTTGTGTCTTTCATGTATATAGATATGATGGTCCATAAAGGATTTGAAAGTTGTTCCCGTAAGGCTGTCACTAACAGGATGCAATATCACTAACAGAACACAATGAGGACTATTGTCCATTGTTGTTTATTTTAAATTTTTTATCTCGGTATGTTCAAATATAGTAACTTTTTCTTGCCTGAAAGCTGAATCTATAACTATCTCTACTAATGAAATATGACAAAATTACCAGAAGAGTTTATATTTTCAAAATTTGTAGCTCATGTAGAATCTTCTTTGAAGAGCTGTTGCATACACCACCAGGGTATACATGCTTTATGCACCTCTCAGACTTTTCCTGGCTTCCTAAGGCTAGGAAATAACTTCTGTGATGTAAGGTATTATACTCTCTCATGCTGTGCCATGCTGTCAGTGACTATGCATAGCTGCTGCCCCTGTCATTGCCAGCACAGTAAATTGGGTGTGTGGTGGATGATTTTGTAATTAGTGCGCGAATGTGCACATCCACATTTATTCAGATGCTTTTCACATGCTCATGGATGTATATATACAGAGAGAAACCATGGTGTTTGTCACCATGAAGTGTTTTTTAACACATGACAAACAAGTGAGGTTATTGTTGCTATAAATCTGCAGAATCAATCTGTACTATTACTGTTTATTGCTATAAAGTTCCATTAACTATGTTTTTGTTATCAATCATTTTGTGATTTTTTCAAATGCTTCCATTGTGTGTTTTAAGAGATAATAATGTAATCTTCACACCATACAAAACTTTCCCAGGTATTTCTTCATAAAAAGCTGTTATTAGAAGAATTTTATGGTGTTAATTTCTTTTCTGCCTCAAAAAAATCTGACACTTTAGACAGCAATCAAGAACTTCATACTGTAATGCATGAGTCATGTTCAAATCCAGTTAGTTCCCCTAATATAACTGATTTACTGATTTGAAGTTTCTCACATTTTCCATATAATTCTATGAGATGCCAGAAAGTTTTGTTGTGGAAAAGCCAATAACTTCAGACTACATTCAGTGAAAAATGTACTCTACCCTGTTTCATAATCCCATAGATCTGAATTAATCCCATCTATGGAAAATGAAATTGGGGAGGGGGTCTACTTTGATAATTTTGAATACTAACAATTAGCAAGTCTTGTTGAAATACTTTTGAGGTGATGAGGATTTGGTTGAAGTCGCTTTGGGAAGAATGAACACATAAAATTGAGATATGATTACAGGATATCTCCTCAGATATCTTAATGCTTCATTTTTCTATGTGGAAGACCATAATGTGCAGCTTGTGTCACCATACCAAAACTTCTGTATTCTAAGTTATCCTCTAAAGTGATAATGCTGTAAAGATATAACAGAATTTATTGCCCCATGTCCCAGTTTACTGACATTTCTCCTGTCCTATTAGAGGTCAGGATTTTCAGGTGGGTCACACAATCAAAACAAAGCAAAACAAGAAGCATTTTCAAAAATGCTTGTGTAGTTTGTTTGCTGCAGGTTTGAGAGTGGGAATGAGCAGATGGAAGCAGAGAAATGCCCCACTGTGGTTTTTCAGCTGGATATTGACAAACTGGAACCACACCCCCATGGCATTGTGGTGGTCACCAAGTGATCTGAGGCTGGTGCTCTTAATGCTCATGGTGCCTTCAAAGGAAGGGCAAATATCTTTGTTGTGTTTTGTTTGAGTCTGATTGGACAAACATTGGAGCCTTCGCCTCTGGATCTGTTTACATATTTCTGAGCAAAATGCAGCTCTGTTACTGATGTCAGTGGATTTAACCTCAGTTGATTCAGTTACTGGATGGTAATAAAAATTCCTGCCATATAAGGTAACTAACATTATACTTAAGCTAGATATGTCATAAATATATGGTGACAACTGAAAGAAAAAAAGCCAAAGGAGCAGTGTGTAAATGCAACACACAGAACATGAAAATGCTAGTATATTGAGAGTCATAATTGGGTTAAAGTGAAAGGAAATGCCCTTCATCCTTTTGGGCTTCAATATATTTGAACATAGAGGGATTTTATGTTGCTAGATTATGCACAATCTTCTATAAGCATTTTTGTACCACTCCATCATTTTGATGATGAACATGTGTGCTTGTGACTTCATTCTGTGCCGTATTGTTTGCTGGTAGAAAATGTCAGATTGATTAATGGTGCTTTTTAACAAAAAGGAATATTTCAGCTATTCTGATTATCTTCTTTAAATTACTGTCCTTCTTTGAAATGGTTTTTCATTTTATTGGCCTTACCTTTGTTAGATCAAATGACAAACAGCAGAATTTTGCTGGGTTTTTCAGTTTTAAAACACTTTCAATAAAAACAATTTGAATTTCAAAAATTCCCAAATGGAAAGTAAGAAAAATGAAAAGTTGAAACCTCTTCTTCAATGGATGTTTGTCTGACCCAATGGAGAATTACTACAATTCCCAAATTTTCCATAATTTGTTTTCATTTCCTGCTTCTCTTATATGACAATATTCATGGTAGCTGTTATGTACCTAGTAACTCAGTGAAAATGAGATTTTCATGTTTCTCTGGTGACAACTGATTTGTGCTTAGGACCATAAAAATATCTTTTATGAGGGCATAGATGGATCAGACATATGGCATTGGTAAAAATTCATAGCCAGGGTTGCCAGAGATTTTTTGTTTGTTTGTTTTTTGCTGTGTTCCACAGAAAAAGCTGCTTTCCTCAAACAATGGATGTGGAACCATAGGAAATGGGGAAACACATAAATCTCTGTATTTTGTGTTTCTGTTTTGCAGCATTGGTTCTGCCTAGAGTCATTCCTAAGCAATCTTAGCTGACTCCCTTCTGTGATTTACTAGGTTTGTCCCTTGTGTTAAATATCCTGATCCCACTGAAGACTTTTCCATCTATTTAATGAAATTTTCATGGGTAGACCCAAAGAAGTCTGTTTTAATTATTATTGTAAAGTATATGCATGGCCAGAATCAGGGAATCCAAGTCATGGTAACTGAGCAGGAGCAAGCAATCATTCCCTTCTGGTCAATACAAGTCCTGTAGTTGTATTGTTTGCTCAAGCTCTGAACTGGGGCACTTGTGGGTTTGAACACAACTGTGGTCAAGTTCCTTGATGGCAAAAGTGATCACCTCTAAAAGCTAGGATCACTTCTGCCGTGTTTGTATAATCAAACAAGTATTTGGGGGAGGGAAGAAAGCTTTGGCTGCTTTGAAAAGTCACAAAGCAAAAAATGTCAAAACAGCGTGACTGAAGTGCACTTTAATGAATGCGAATAATACAAAACTTATTTCTGTAGATAGGCTTTTCAGCTGAATAGTATCTTCAGTCTACTGTGTTTCATTTTGTTAGCTTATCACTGACATTTTAACCAATCCTTCCCAGGGTCCATCTGGTGGTCCATCTGTCTTCAGCATCTACAGTTCACTGTGTGACAAATGACGTATACACTATTAAAGAAAAACAATTATCTACAACATTAAACATAAAGGTTACACAAATTGCATACTTCTGTTAACAAACAGTGTCACACGAAGGCATGAAGAATTTAGCAAGTCAGACAGTAAAAGTACACTTTATATCACAGAGCAAAACATATTTAGGTCAAATGATTTGCTGTGATTTTTTTTTTCTACCCCTCGGGTCTTCTGAATAACAGATGTTGGCTGTACAGTGTTTTGATTATGCAGAACCTTTTTAATGCAGTAATGTTCACTATAAAGGTCAGATTTACATGCAAAACAAAATAGTCAAATTATTCATCAACCAAACATTCGTCATTCACCATGCATTACTTCAGGCTAATCACCTTGAGGCAGGGAAATTATTGGACCCTTCTCTTTAAAAAAGCATAGCAAATTTCCAGTTCAGCTGCAGTGTGAGCTTAATGCTTGTTCTACCTGCTCTGGTTCAAAATAATCTCTCCCTGATACAGGGAGGTTTTGTATGGACTGTGTCAAATTACCTGAGACCAAAAGAGGAAAGTTAACAGCTGCACTGGGTTCATTGACTCCTGACTCTTTCTGCAGAGTAAGGCTGTATACCTGTGCACAGAGAGGAAGTCTGCAGTATTCCAGGTATCAGCCAAGTGATGGAGAAATTGTCCAGGCTTCCAGCAAAAGGTAGTGCTGGAAGAATGGTGACATCAGGTTAAAAAAGAAAACTGGTGAAAGTGGCAGGGCAACCTTTTAACACAACAGTGACCTTGCATTGGCATGGTTCACTAGTTCAGCAAGACTCTTCCAGTCATTTCATGCCAAAAAGTGGCATCCATCCAAATTCCTTGCATACTAATGTTGCATTCTGCTAGGTGCAGCTTTCCCACCTGTTGTCTCCCTTTAAAAAATCTTGAATGCTTAATGAGTACTTCTGACCTGGTAAAATGTGACTGGACTTTGCAAGTATAGCCACACTGTAACAGATCTGGGGAAGCAGGTTGAGAGAACAAATCAAATCCATACTCTTGCAGTTTGGGGTGTTTTTATCATATTTTTAAGACTTTTTTTTTTATTAATTCAGGACCCTACAATGAATTGGAAAAAAGAAGTGGTCTTGAAATTTAAGATTTCTTTTTCTCTCCTGAGTTATTAATTCTGGCCCCTTTCTTTTCTGGAGACACAAAGGCTCAGCTACTGTCCCCTTTGTTTCTTTCTTCCCCTCTCCTGTAGCTCACCTCATCATCATCTCCTTTGTAAACTTCATCTGTGTGCAGGAGCTGATGATAGGCAGAAAGAGTGCATGGAGCTACTTATATTTAAGTACTCTCTTCTCTGTTCCTAAAATTATTTCCTGATGGGAAAGAAGGGTGCATCCCACCCTAAATCCTAGGCAGAAAAGAGTATTAACCTGAGCTTTCAGAGATTGAATTGCTGATGTCATTACTAAGAAGAAATACATTTGAAGCCCCTACTCTTTTCTGATTTATCCTATGCTCTGTAAGAGGGGCTGTGTGCCTGCTAAATGCATGAACAGTTGTTCACTAACTCATGTTTGTCAGTGGAATTGTGTATTACCAGTGTATCACACAGGTTTTTTGCCTGTTCAGGGCTTGGCAATCTACCTTGGAATATTTGGCTATTGCTTCACCCAGACTGTTGTGGTGAATTAAAATGCTCTGGGGGAGGCACAGAAATGACCCTGTAGAGATATGGAGTACATACAAGATTTCAGGGGTGTGTAGAGAAGCACAAGGTCATACATATTAAGGGAAGGACTGTGAAGGACAGATTTAGGAAGAATGTGGAGGAGGATTGCAATTAATACATTTAGTCCATGCCAGAGTGGTACCAGCCCCTGCTGTGTTGGACCCTCAGCCTGGTGACTGCTCACCTTCAGACCAGAGCTCTGGGTAGGAGACAAGTAATGAAGGAAGTCCTTGGCTCTGACAAGGAATAGGTGGTCAGTTTGAAGGCAGAAATTAGCTGTGGGATGAGCTATAATTTTGTGTGTGGAGTGACAAGGTTTTTATTGATAATGGGGGAAAGTCAATGAGCAGAAGGGTGAAAAAATTTCCTAGTGATGCAAGTTGATCAAATATAGGGATTGAGGGAACGTTAAAGAATGCTAATGGTTCTGCCAGGGTGGTAGTGATTGAAAATCAGCACTGATAGACACAAAACTACATGAATTATTGACAAATTTCACACTGTTTTCATGGTGGAAGCTTACCAAAACCTCTTTTTATGTTGCAAAATGTCTGACAATAGCAATAGATGTTGTTCAGGGGGTACAAGTGACAGGGAGCATGTGCTCCATAGTAAATGCTGTTAAGATTTTTTTGCCAAATGACAGCTGTTCCAGTAGTGAACTTCATTCTGTTAAAATTTTTTCCATTCTCTTTCCTGTCCTACAGTATTGGAGGAAAGTAAAATTGACACTCTCCTTCAGAGATGGCCTCACCTGGTGCATGAAATGATCTTAGATGCTTTTTGCATCTTAAAATGTGTAAGCACTCTTGAATTCTTCAGGAAGAAAGACCTTCTCCAAAGACAAGGTAAAGGAGTTATATAGTCCTCCAGACTGTGGCAAAACATCAAATTTATGTTTAATATTCTTAATAGCAATACTATTATAGTTATAATATAGTTATTTTAAATACCATGTTGAAATATTAAAGAACAGATGTTGTTTTTAGGACTTACCAAGGCCACATATTTCTATCCAAAAAATGTAAAGTTGACTGCCACTTCCACAAAACTATTAAAAGCTTCATACTTTTAAGCATGTAGTGAATTACATAGCTGCACAAGTACCAGAGAATTTATTTGGTTTGTACAGTCAATAGTTGACATAGCATTTGTTTTTCCCTTTGTTGATTGTTTTTAACAAACTAATGCAGAGTGCCTAAATGTTGCACTTAATTTATTTTTCTGCTTGAATGGCGAATGCCAATTTGTCTGGAGGCAACAATTTCTCTTACTATCAGCTAGTATTCCTCTCTCAGCAACAAAGGCAGAATATTTTTGAAAGAAAATATGCAGTAACATTAAGAAAAAATTACCACCCTTAGAAAAGTTTTAGAATAAAAATTGAAAGTGTCAAAATTGCTGTAATAGCTTCTCTATCTATTTGAGAAAATGATGATCAAACCTTAAATTTATGAATGAGATTTTATTGTTCTTTCAGAACAGAGAGGGCATCCTCTAGCATTGTTTTCAGTCTTCAGTACTAAAAGTAAAACTAATTAATACTTCCTAAGGGTGCTGTTGGTGAGGAATGCAGCTCAAGTGTGGAATGGCCACGTTGGCTGTGCTGGTCAGCCCAATGGAGTTGGTGTGGTTCAGCCAGCACAAGAAGGGAGTGTCACTGTGACTGCCCATCAACCCTCTCCACTGCCCCCCAAAATCCACCTCAAGTCTGCTTGCTGGGTCTGGGCTGGGAATTCAGGTGCTGTGGGGTTGTGAAACTGCACTGCACGGAGCAGAGCAGCTCAGCTGCCCCTCCCCAGCCCCACTGCTTCAGGTGGTGCTGGACTGTAAAAGATGTTCAGAATTTGCATCAAATTCCCATAAGTCTCAGTTACCCTAGGCTGCTTCAAAACTAACCATTGCAGAGCTGTCAGGCTTTTGTTCCACTTTATGAATGCCCTTGATAAGACGGTTAGGCTGTATGATTGGGTTTTGTTTTTACTTTGTTGCCTGTAAGGGTGCCCAACAGATAATCTTAGAGAATAAAATCGCCTTTTCAGTCACAAAGCAGATAACTGCCTGTGAAGTGACAGTGCAGGTCTCAGCTCTGACCTGTAAGGAGATGAAAGAATATGAAAGACTGTACAATTTTCTGCTCATACTTATTCAGACCTGACTGGCATCCAAGACATTAAGTGCATCTGGCAATGATGTCACATTACAGACAGCCTGCCCTTCCCGAGGCAGACTGAAGTTTCTGTGCGTGTTTTTGCCACTGACAGAGTATCCCTGGGATATCCTGAAAGTTTAAAATTTGCACTTGTTTTTTATTTGATCATGGGCTTTTTTTTTTCCCCATGGAAAAAATAATATTTATTTCGTAAAAAGTATTATTTTCGAGCTATATGATAGTTTTTAATAGCTTGAAATGCATCTCTGTAAGGTTGTATGCTTGAAATTAATAATGTCAGAATATAAAGTTATGGAATTTCCAAGAAAACTGTATTTTCCGAGGAAAATAGAAGCACTTTTGGTTTGTGGGCTACTTTTGCTAAGACTATTTACTTAGAAAATCTTCAGCAGTTAGGGGTGTTCACAGCATCAGTGTTCTGGTGCTGAGTAGAGAGGCAAGTCCAGACTCACGTTAAAGAAGTAACTGTTCCTGGCAATTTCTGATCTGAGATAGATCCAAACTGACAAAATAAAGCCAAAATGCTATGGGCTGTGGCGTTGTATGGTATTGTCCACTGAATTGCAAGCTGGGCAAGAGAGCACCAATTTTCCTTCCAATTCCTAGTCATTCCTCTTTCAGTGTTCTGCTCCATCCGGATGACACTTGTTCCTCTAATTTAGGAAGATGCTGATTTCCCTTAAGGGTTTAAACAGGTTCTGTACTGTTGTAGACACAGTGTGGTCAATATTTCCCCAAATTTTATGTGGCCCTGTGGTTCAGGTTTTCTTACTAAACTCAGATGTTTGATGCAGATTCAACACTTCATTTTCACAGAGCTTGTTGCCACAGAAGAGTTTCTTTTAGGCAAGTCTTACATGCTGTAATCAGGCAGAAATATTGACTGTCTCTGTGGTTGCAGCAAAGGCCTTGGGTAACAAGCAGCCATGGAATGTGAAATAAACTTAGCAATACTATTTAAGCAAAAAAAGTTCTTGGTGAAGGACTCTGTATTGTAGAGGTATTTGTACCAGTCTAGATACAAGTGTTGCTCTTTAAAACTGTCCTGAAAACAGTTCATTTAGTCTATTTCTAAATAGAATATTTATTTATTTATTTAAATATTTATTTATTTATCTAAATACTGCCAGTCATTTCAAAGCTTTTTCCTTGCTGTCAGTTGATCTTGTCACTTAGCCAATTTCAGGACTGCTCAAGACAGTATTTCCCTGGAACAACTTTGACAACATGTCCAAAGAATTTTTTGAAGTAACAATACTAAATAAATAGCGTGGACATTCGTCATTCTTTCACGCTTAGCTCTATCTGCACCTCCCTTCTAATCACATCAAAAGGTTGCCTAGGTGTCTTGCTTTGTAATATTGTCAGTAGTAAGCTTGGGACTCCAGAAGTGGACATGAAGCTCCCACTAGGATGTGCATGGCATTTCTGGCAGAGCTGGCTGACTGCAGTGCACAGTGATTCGTGAGCAAAGCCGCCAGGTCACATTATCTGCTTCCTACAAGTACTCAGCACTAGCCTGACACCTGAGGAAGTGCTCAGAAATCCCTTCAAGTTCATAAGCAGGAAAGCCAGATTACTTCTTTTTCCTTGCTTGCATTCTGTCTTCAACCTTACTACAGCATGATATGCTCCTTTTCTTAGTAAAAACAGCTAGAGGACCTGACCTCAATTTCCCAGGATTCTGTTTGTCAGCAGGGAGCTACCATCAATATATGAGGGAAAAGCCGTGTTTATCTATTTGCTTCAAGCTCAGTAGCCAGGCTCCATTGCAACAAGGGCACTAGTCTTTGCTGTGTGCTTGTGTATAGGGTAACAGTGGGGTTTCCATTGAGGTCTGGAGCTCATAGATGTTATTGTAACAGGAATAATGTGAGAAATAATGGCTGTGCTGGCAGGGAGGCAAATCAGAGCTTGGCAGGGAATCTTCCCTCAGCCCAGGTCCCTTTTTGAATGTGCAGGTAAGCTAGCTGTGCAAATTAGCTTGTCCAGCTTCTGGTACACAGGGAACAAAACTGATTTAGCCAGGTTTTGCCTATGCATGTTACTGTGTGATGGGGTGTTTCCTGTGGCCTTCATGAACACTGACTAAGGCTGCTATGTTTGTGGTACAGTCACATTTGAAAGTGTATTCAGAACAAAGTTGAGCTGTAATTGTAGGCGCACAGTCTGTCGTCATTGGGATGGGGCTGGCCCAGCCTCATCCCCAGTGGCACAGCTGTGAGCAGCAGGTGAGCAGCACTGACAGCAATGAGCCATGGAGTGCCCAGGGGCACTGACCAACACCAAAGGGAGCAGAGGGCACACAGGGGCAGGGCATCAACATGAGGGGATAAAAGGCTGGGCTAGAGAACAAGAAGGGCAGCTGCTTGCAGCCTTCTGAAGTGGTGAGGGCTCTTACTCTGTATGGGCTGAAGCTTTCTGGAATTGTGTTATGGTACTCTGTATCATGGCTGTCTCAACTGCAACATATGCTGTGACAGTAGTGGCTTTACAAATCTTTCCTGATGATGTCAAGGATGCTGGGGTATTGAGAATGCCATCCTAGGTGAGTTGTATATAGAGCAGGGAATGCTGCGCTTTTGAGAAAAAAAAAAGCTTACATGGAAATATATTCCATTGGAAGACTCATATGCCAGCAGCAGTTTCTGTTCAAAGGCAGAGCAAATATACACCCCAGTCCTCATAGATGCTTTGAGATTTTCTGTCCTGGCAGAAGGGAAGGACAGAAAACCTCAGACTCTATTTAGAGACTTCTCAAGCAAATGGTCCCCTATTGCCTTGTCCTTGTAGATAGCCAGATCACTTTTCATGACTTTATGTGCTTGCTTAGATGATGAAAGATCTTGTAGTGTTGGGATTTCCATGTAGAGAGAGAAAAACAAAAATACTTCTGCATCAAAGTGAAACTTAATTTCCTAGAAACAGACATTGTCATCTAGGGGGAGTAGAACAGAAGTGTCTGAAACCAATTGTGCAGCTCCACTTTGTAGCTCAGAGCTTTGGCTGTTTGACTGGTGAGCCCACCATCAGTTCAATGGATTCTGGATTTTGGTGATACTGCTTCAGCCACAGCTTCCATGGCCCTGGCGCTTCTCAGCCTGTGAGAAGCTGAAATAGCAAGAAATTGAGGTTTGAAGAGTCAACAAAATTACACTACTCTTCAAAACTTTTCAGTTTTGACAAAACTCCATTTTGCAAAAGAAGAATGTTCCATTAGAAAACTCACAGTTATGCTTTGGGGAAGGGGAGGAGGGAAAAGAGGTTTACACTTTTCCTTCTGCCTTCCAAAGCAACAGGCCAGAAAGATGTTCTCATTATATACGCAAGGCCTGAGTCATGGGGAATTGGATCAAGAAAATTAGTTTAAAAGGGAGTGGTAGAAGTTTTCAGTGGGGTGAAATCTACAAATGTGATTTATCTCTTCTGTGTTGCTGCCTGTTTCTGGCTTGAGATGGAAAGGTCTCAGAGAAGGCTCTGCCAGCACCCAGCTGAACCCCTCCAAGAGCCTGGAGGAATCCTAGTGGAAGTGGGCTTCAGATGAAAACTCCCAGTTACAATCCTGGTTGTGGTAGTAGATTTATTTACTGCATGCAAATTTGTGCAATACATTTGGATATAAGGATCTTTTTAAACTGCGTGGAAGTTTTTTTCTTTAATTGAGTGATTTAGGGGCCCAGTGGTTTACGAGTTACAATTATAACCCATGCAATGTAATGCAAAGGGCTCTAGTTAAAATTCAGCGGGCAAGTGTTGCTGTCGACAAGTTGATACAAATAGGAAAGTCATATGGCCATCATCTGGTCCAGCTGCTTGGTGAGAGCAGCAGTGTCACCTGAGTCAAAAAGAACCAGCAACTTCAAAAACTGATTCTCTAAACAAGGTACATATTCAGAATTATTGATGTGTGCTGAAGCTGAAATTGAATGTGAAATGTTATCATGCTTTCATTTCTGTGTGATTAAACTTTCTATAATATTAACCACAGAATTTGTACAATAAGTACAAAATTATCAACGGATTTGAAGCCAGCAACAGACAGTATGATTCATAGCAAAATACTGTCACTACTAAATGCTTACTTGAAGTTTTGGCAGGCTTTTATTATACAGGACAAATGCTCTGTCTCTTGTATGATTTTGCAAATCTCAGTTAGCTTTATTTTTCCCTTCAGCTTAAATTTTCAGGAACTTTAGGTTATTATAGCTGCATTGTAACAAAGGAGCTTATAAACTAGGCACAGAACTAAACTTAATCTGCAAAAGCATATGGTTAATATGGGGTTCAGGCATAGTGGGTGTGAAAGAGAAATGAATTTCAGCCAGCATGTGTTTATCAAGCATTGTCATTGCCAGCTATTTGAAATTCATTTTTTGCCATTTGGAAATGTTAACATTGTAATTCTTATGTTTTTCCAGACACAAAGAGCAAACAGACACTTTCTATGCGAATTAGGTTTCTTTGATTAAGAGAAAAACAAACCAAACAAAAAAGTCCCCTTGCAAGAATGCCCTGGTGGGGTTTTCTTCTGACAGTCTGTACTGCAGTTTGCTCCCCTCCACAAATAAAGGTCGTCTAGAAATGGAAAGAAGTGCACAAGAAAATTATTTTTCTCCCTGTGTTTCTGCCTGTCATTGTACCCTGAAGAACAACAGGCAAAAGGCAGAGTGGGCGAGCATGGTGGTTGTTTTTCCCACTAGTTCAGAGGATTAAGCCCAGGATAGGCTGCCTGCAGTCTGTTTGCCTTGAGGGAATTCTTACAGGACAGCCCTGAGAACGGATTAGCAGGCAGGGAGAGCCACAGAGGGTGCTGTGCAGTGACTTTGGGGCAGTGAGGTGGCTGATTGGAGGGACTTGTGAATTCAGTGGTGCTGGGCGGGATGGCTCCAAGAGGGACAGGGCTCACCTGGCAGCGGTGGGAGGTGCCAGGCGAGCATGTGCCTCTCCCAAGGGCAACGGTACCTGATCTGGGAAAAAAAAACAAGTGAGTTTTGTAGCATCTTGTCTTTGTAACGCAGATACAGGATTCTTTTATAATAAAAATATAATATATTTGAATATTCTCTTGATATTTTATTTTTTAAGATTATTTGTTGCAGAAAGGGTTGTCTAGCCGAAGTGGGATTCTGCATATTTGCATAACAAAAACCAATCATTTTCATATTTCAACTGAAAACATGTGATACGCCTAATTCCTCATCACATATCAAATTAATACTTTATTCCTCTAAATATTGTTTATATCGAAGCTTTTTCTGTAAAGAACATCATATAATTTTAATTATTATGCAAATTGCTAACTGCTGGGCTTTGTGCTTTGTTTTTAAATCACAGTTCCTTAAACTTCAAATGGCAGCCGCTAGGGTCCCTTTTGTTTCATGAAGATGAGGGTGTGATTTCCAGTGCTGATGGTATTTTTTGGGATCTGGGTCAAACCCGAGGGGGTGTTGAGTCAGGTGGGAGAGGACAGAGGTAGGTGGGTGGGCAGCAGGGCAGTTACCATGAGGATGGAAGCCCCTTGCAGGGTATGGGAAGGTTAAACAAGTCTTTCCTGTGCCTGGGAAGGCAGACTGGAAGTAGCTGCTCCTAGACTGAACCAGCTGCACTGTAGCATTCATCTATGTCAGAAAAATCAAGATCCACTTACCTTATTTTCTAATAAAAACATGAAACTGAGTGTCTGGATGGCAACTTAGCCAAAAGCAGAAATGCAAGGTGTGTGGTAGCGTCTGACTGCTGTGTGTCCTTTAGTGGCACTTAGACTATTCCTCCTCCTATTTATCAAATTCCCACTCCCT
This sequence comes from Onychostruthus taczanowskii, assembly GCF_017590055.1. NCBI lineage: Eukaryota > Metazoa > Chordata > Aves > Passeriformes > Passeridae > Onychostruthus > Onychostruthus taczanowskii. The sequence goes on from NW_024502014.1 coordinate 4,765,862, forward strand.
TACACATGAGTTTCTGGTTGCTTCATCTGCCCACCCAACCCCTGCCCCGAAACAAAGAGGTCTGTGGAAAAAATTCACTGGCTTATGTCTGCTTGGTTTTATTTTTAGATCTGTAAAGTATTTCTCAACTTTCTGCCTTGTGTCAATGTCAACGAGCTTCCCTGATGTGCCCCAGCTTTAGTTCCTGTTATTAGACTTGGGATAGAGGTATTAGAAGGAATTTGGGTAGCAGTGCTGTGTCTGTGATACTGTATTTCAGAAGTCTGAGGGAGTCAGAGATCTTGCAAATACATCTCCTATTAGTCTTACAAAACTGTTCTCGTGTGCCAGGCAGATTAATTCTAATACTTTTGCAGTGACACGAGTAAATCTCTGAGACTGCATATTCAGCTTCTGTCTGCAGATCCTTATTACATCTTGCCTTATTATGTCAACTCCAAGGCTTCTACCAGACCTGCACTGAAGTAATAAGAAAACTGGAGAGGATCCTGGAGGTGAGGAAGTTATACTCCCAGTCAGTGCAGGCTCCTGTCACTGCTCCCAAGGAACTCAGCAAGGGACTGGGTCTGCTGTGCCTTTAGGGAGGTTGCTACTCACAAAAATCATTCCTTTGGTTAAAAACCTTCTGTTGACATCCAATTTTCAGTTTATTCAGGGAAAGCTCATGCTGTTTTATTCTTGTGCCAGCATCTTCTATTTTCACACAAAGAGATCTTTCCCCTTCCTGGCATTTATCCCTGTGATGTAATTATAGACACTATTGGACTTCTATCCATTCTCTGCTTTCATTTGTTAGTAGAAGTCAGGCTTCACCAGTCCCCTTCATTTGAGCAAAATTATAGCCAATACTGTAGTAAAAGCTGTTTAAAGTTGTGTATTCTTCCCTCAAGCATTACCTGCTTTTAATAAAGTGGGTGATGTCTCTGTTATTTTCACAGGTGTCACTGTGGCAGCATGTTATCTTACATTCATATTGCAGATCCATATATTTCTCAGTCACTTTTACACTGAAGAACTCCTATTTTATGTCAGGAGTTGTGGGTTTGTTGGATTTCTTAATTAGGCCATTAAGACCGGATGTTTTATGATACTAAGTTCATTCTGTTTCTATTACTCTGTCTCTATTTCTGTCTAGCCTTCCAATCTTCTGGTGTTGATACATTATCTTCTACTAATCCATTTCCCTTGCTCTCTTACAATTAGTTTTTCAGTCCTCACCTTCTTCATCTCAGCTAATGGACTCCTATGTGCTGCTCTCCTGGACTCCAGCTAGCCTAGATCCTTTTGGGTTAGAAAACCAGTTATCAAAGAAACCTAGATGAACCCAAGCTAATCTGATATAGTCTGTCATTTCTTGTCCAATCCACTCAGAATTTGGGGATGGAAAGAACTCAGTCCTACACGTTTCATTTTCTCAGTGCTATATGTTCATTTGAGGTTTATTTCCATACAACTCCTGATCGTTTCTGTACCCTTCACTTTAGCCAATTTGTTTTGATTCCCATATTCTTTTCCATTTAGGCCAGGCTTTATTTTCTTTTCTGTCTATAGCGAGTCTATAGACAGAAAAGTCTATAGATATAGATAGTCTATAGTCTATAGATATCTGGGGTATTTTTATTAGTTACATACCAAACTCTTCTCATAACAAATGAAGTGCCTGCACATTTCAGTTGTTTGCTATGACTTTCAGAACTGTTCTAGAACCTGCAACAGCTTTTTTGAAGCTATTTTTCCATTAACTTTTTAGAAAGAAGGAGAGAAAACACTCAGCAGTGTAAAAGTCAAATTTAAAGAAAGGCTGTGATGTTCTCCGTATCAATCTTTGGCTACAGCAAGTTTTACAGAATAATGTAAGGAAATATCTTAATGAGACCCTCACAAACAGAACTTTGTATGGAAAAGCTTTATCATGAGTGATTTGGGAGATTTGTTTCACCAGGAATGAATTTGATCCAATGACTTTGAATCTCTAAAATATTAAATCCAAATGTCTATCTATTAGACCTTATCTAAAATGTTTATTATAGACTGGTTTTGATACATTACTATTGGCTCAGAAAAGGGTTCAATGCGTGTTACCATTCATATTCTTACCTTGACAATCATGGCAGTTCTTGTTTAAAATTCCTGTTTTCATGAGCTTGTCATTTGGCTCTAAAATGTTCCAGACTGAAGCTTGGCATAAGAATGTAGCTACAGATTGCATTTATTCAATTAATCTGGGGTCTGGGTAGGGGGTTGGTGGTTTATTTTTTGTTTTGTTAGTTTTTTTTTTATTTCAGAATTGCTGTATAATTTAAAGAAGGGGTTTGAGGGTTTTTTTCCCTCATATGAATTAATGATACTGAGTATTTAAAGTGTCAAAGGCATTTCCACAGCCAGCAGGTTTGCTGCCTGAAGTGTTATTACATTTTCAAGACATATTACATGCATTACTGTCATAAAAATATGGGATTAAAATATTCTGGACCTGCTTCTGTATGCTATTAAGCTAACTTTGCATGATTTTTGTGACTAAAAGCTGTTGTGAGGTTGATAGTCACAAGAAGCTGATTCTAGCTGCTCAAGAACCTTCAGCTGGCAGGGACAGCAGGATGCTTGCACACCAACTCCTTAGCTTTAACACTGTAGCTGGGATCAGGACTTGTATTGCTAGAATCACATTTCTGTAAAAATTTGCAGCCATGAGCTGGTGTCAGCCTCTCCATCCAGTTGCACCACTGCTGATAAGTAATTTATAATCTGTCAGTGTGCAGAAAACAATTAAAATTGTTAATAATTTACCTTTTTTTTCTTTCTTGTCCATATTTCACATCATGCTTTGTAACAGAATAAGACTGGAAACAATATCTAGCATATGGAATGTTTTTTGCAAATACAAAACACTGGATCATACATGTTTAAGCTTAAAAAGAAAAACAAACCACCAAAACCTTATTCCTCATGAAATTTTCCTTTCTTAGCCCATACTTTATTCTAGTCATGCTATCAAAAAAATATGGTTGTCATGGAAAGCCCCAGCCAGGACCCTCAGCTCAGGGGCTGACAGGGTCTGTTCAGCAGTGTGTGCACAGCTCCTGTGGCATCTGTGATGAGCAGCACTTGAGCTGTTTACAAACCAAACACAGCACAGGGACAGCTGCCTGTCTCCTTCTCTCTTTTGTCCTTGGGTTAGAGCAGTATTAGAGCAAAGGAGATGTTGTTTTTGTCTGTAATCCTAGAGATAATTACAAATCTAAACTATAAATGTTAGTGCTTCACATATTCAAGGAATTATTTATGAATATGGATTAGCCCAGCCAGTGAATACTAACAATGATGAATATCTTGTGTTCTTCAGTATTGTTTGTCAACAGGTATTCCAAAATTCATTGGAGTTTTAACCTTGATTTATACAAACTCTGCAATATGCAGAAGTCACTCTGTAACAAATCACAGGCAAAACAAAGAAGTAAATTAAGTTTAGCAATTAATGTATTCAAGCACAATAACAAGGTCATCTGAAAGTAATAGGCTTTAGCAAGAAGAGTTGCCCAGGTTAGAATTCAGCATCTCTGGACTACCAACTTTTTGCAGCAAGTTAACAATGATAAGCACATTCTGAGGTCTTAGTGGCTACAGGCTGTCCAGCAATGTTGGTTTCCAATCCCTTGGAAGCCCAACTACCTCTTTGCAGTAACACACAGTACTCAGGAGGGAACTTGGCCTGCCCCTCAGGCAGACTTTGCTCAGCTTTGTGGGACTGGTGATCTTTTGAGGACAAGCTCTGTGTGCTGACCTGCACGACCAAACCCAACCTCACAAGGCAGCAGGGCCCGGTGCAGCTCCCTGGGAAGAGCCACCCCTTGCTTTAGCAGTGTAACTTTTACTTGTACTGCTCTTAGAGCCCTGCCACTCCAGTACAGACCCACTTATCTTATAAGTTCTGACAAGATCACAGCTGGAGACAGTATGGCTGTAGGCATTATGCATTTTCATGCACTCTGAGTACTCTTTCAGGATGAAAGCGATTAAAAATTTTGACATATTGAGGAAAAAAATGAGGAAGTCACATGGACTGCAACTTTAAAATACAAAACAAAAAATGAGGGGGAAGCCATGTGGGCTACAATTCAAAAATACAAAATATTAAAAAATATTTAGAGTGAGTGTAGAACATTTTGCACACCCTGAGCTTTTGAAACAATTTTATTAAGTATAGTAATAGGGCTTCTGTTTGAAGTGTCATAATTATTGTATGTTTTTGACAAATTTCTTCAATTTCAGAGCTATCAAAAGTGTCTTCTCAGATTGATTCATATACTGCAAAACAGGAGATAGACTGTATTTGTTATAATAATGATTAACTCTATCATTAGTATTTTAATAGCTTCCAAGTATAAACACATGCTTAAATCAAAATAAAGGGCATGTCAGGATAAAGAGACAAGGAAAAAGGTATAAGGCACACACTCAACAACAGAACAAGTAAATGGAGCTGCAGAATACATTATATTTTCCAGAGTCACAGCTGATTTGTATGGTTATGTTGGGAAGAGACCACGTGCTCATATTGACCTCAAAAACAGAAATGAAAGGAAACATAAGGCAAAGATCTGTGAAGGGACCAGAGACAAGTCAGGTGGGGTTTGCATGCCATTTATCATGTTAGCATAGACCTAGTGAGGCATTCCAAGACATTCTGGACACAAGAAATAAATCCATTTAGCATTAAACTGCATAGACATACCGACTCTGGTCTCAGGACTTGGCTCTGGGTTTCTTAAAGTACATCTTATTTCTGTAGTGCAGATATGCCTTAAAATTATTTCTTGGCTGGGTCTTCCATGAGTTGTGAGCAGCAAGAGGTTGGGGAAAGGAGGTTTAGTACTGCTATATCACATGGAGCAGGTAGTGATTACTGTGGTATTATATAAAACACAGACGTTTTGGAGGGTGAAGGTTACAGCAAGAGAAGACAAAGTAGGTTATTTTGCTTTAAAATCCAAGGAAAAAGAAATTTCTTACCGTATTCATATTTCAAGGGTGAGATGTGAATTGTGGTTACTGCACATTAAGTGTAGGGTTAGGCCTAGAAGACTCTCTAAATTGGTATATTACAAATGTCTGTGTAAAAACAAATGATGTCATAAATTAGGGACAACAGACAAAATTCAGCTAATTAGAATTTATGATGGTAGAGAAGATACTTTGTGCTACTAACAAGTATCAGACTATCTTGTGTTAAATGCAGGTTGTGTATTTAATTGGGGTCCAGCATTTTGACCCAATACTTTCTCCTTGGTGCAGGGTTACAAGTCTGTGTTCCTGTAACTTCGGCTGGTTTGTTCTCTTACTGAGTGATGTCCTGCTCCGTATACTGATAGCTCAGTAATACTCTTAAAGGGATAGGTGGGCTTGCAAGCATTTGTTCTCCAGTTGTGGGCACAACCTGGGATGAGAACAGACAGTCCATGCTTCTCTCTCAGGTAAACTTTCATATGGAGCTGTTATAAATAAGGAGATTTCCTAAGAGATATTCCAAATGTATTGACCTCTTTTTTCTTGCTAGTAGATAGTGACAGTAAAACTCATTCCTTCAGAGCAATGCTTTAAAAGATCCAACTCTGCAGGAAATGCAACTTTGAGCCAGATTCTGAATGTTTCTGAATGCTTGGGTACTCCTGCCTCTGTTCTCTGGTGCCAGCCCAGTGACTCAGTGCTCTTCTGAGCAAGTCTTGCCTGTTTCTTACATTCCTTCCATTCAGATCATTTATGTTTGGGCTCCCTGGTTTCACAGGGAGATACAGCTTTCTCTTCTGCCCTGGGAGGATTGCTGACCACTATGCAAGGAATACAGTGATAGGGCTGGTTTGGTTGGTTTTTTTTTTTCACTAGTCTCTTTAATACTGTCACTACTCCACTACTATTCCCTCTGCTCTGAGGCTAATAGAACCAGTGATGAAAGCCTAAATACTGGAAAAACACTTGGAATGCTTTAGAGGAAAGTCAAAGCCTTATCCCTGACATGAAAAATCTAGAAACTCTCTTCCGGTTATTGGCATTAGAGAGCCGATGATAATTAGTAGAGCAAAGTCAATAAATCTGGGAAAGTAATCAGCTACAATAGTGTATGTGCTCTTTCCAGAAAAACAAATGTATGCTAGCTCAGCCAAGGACTTTAAGGTACCTTTGTGGAAAATTATTTTCCAAAGGCTTAATTTTTTTCTCCATTATTACACCCCTGTAGATCTCTGTTGAAATCTTAGAGCATTTGCTCTAGCAAGTAGGGGGTTTTTGTATGTGTGCAAAGGCAAATGAAAATTATATCAGTGATAGTCAAAATATCTGAATCATCAATAGAAGATACTTGTTACCTGCAGCTTTGATGGCAACAGGATCTTGTACTCTGTGTCTTCAGTAAAGGCTGAATGATATTCACTGATGTGTTTGCAGGTCCAAGTCACTCCTAATGTTTCCACCCCTCAGGTTCCTGGTCCATTTCTGTGGGATATGTTGATGTCAATCCTGACTGGTCTCATGCAGGCTCTGTTCCCCTGCAGTCAGAACCTGCATCCACTGGCAGTCCCTGCTTGGGCAGTGACTGATTGAGTCAGAACTGGCAGAAATAGCAGCTTTGGTGTAACTTTGTCAAACTTCATTTAATCAATTTTTAAAACAGTCTTTAATGATTTAATTAGTGGAGGTAAACTTTATAAAATAATTTCTCCCAAACCAATTGTCCTTTAAATGAATTCTAGAAATGTTGGTGTTTTATCTGAATCTGCTCTCATTAGCATAAACTATGTATTGTCCATCTGTCAAAGGTCACAGAACTCCCAGACTGCACAGGTTGAAGCCTCAGACCCTTCTGGAAAAGATTCCAGTGTCAGACTTACTGGATTTGTGCACTGAAGTGGTAGAGACATGAATTTTGCTACAGAAATCCTAACACTTCATATATGCCTGTCATCCAGCAAGGTTGGCATAAGCGGAGGAAGTTCAGTGTATTATTTGGGAAAGGTTTTGGTACCAAAGCTATTCTGAGTGGAATCTGACTGAATGCTTCTAAATGACTGAAAAAATGATAGTGCATCTTTCAATTTTAACATTGATTTTCTTAATTTTACCTATTTTTTCTAACTTTAAAAGGATTGGTTATATACACTGGTACCTGAAGGGAAAGGAAAATGTGAGAAAAGTAAAACTAAGGTATGACTGAATTGGTGTCTAACCAGATTAAACCAATCATAAATTTCAAAATTTACATGGTATTTTTCTAACCATAAAGTTATTTTTCATTATTAAGTTAAACAATTTAGTATCACCATTACTGTCTTCCTAGAAACAAAGCACTGCAGTCTTTTGCTTTGGTGCTGAAGGCTAATCCTGCAGCCAGGGACTATAAAGAAACAGAAATAGTGAAATGTGGTTTTCAAGTTAACTGGCTGCTTTCCAGCTGTATTAAGCTGAAGTGAAGACTGTGTAGGACACCACTGAGTCTCTCAGCAAGAGAATTCTAATGGAGTCTGAGATTGGGAGGTTTCTGTTCAGGCAGAGCAGAACAACTTTTCAAAGGTTGTGAAGGATGAAACTTAATTGAGTGCTGCAAGAGACCAGGAAATAATCATTCAAACTGCCTGACAACTAAATCCTAGAAATATAAAGGTATTAAAGGCCAGATGTCATGCATATAATCATAAAGCATTGAGAAAATTTGTATGGGGTCTAGACCAAGAAGAAAATCTGGATGTTGTAACATTTTCTGCCTGCATGGTTCTAGCGGTCTTGGATATGAATGGCTCTGGAGTAAGAGGCAGAAGAGAAACCAAAAAACTTAAATCCCCAAGTGTCACAAAGAACCACGCTTGGACATACAAAAAACAATGAGAACCTACTGTGAGTTTCCAGAGTGACTTTTATACTATGGCAGTAGCTATCAGGTAAAAAAAAATTAATTATGCTGGTACTGCAAGATTTAATGCACAGAAATACAGGATACTGCTGCCATTTTTACAGAAGCAAATAAAGTTTATCTCTTGTCATTATAAACATATGCTAGATTTTTTTTACCAAAAAAAAAAAAGGAATGAAAAAAGCAAGAACACAGACATGTTTCCTAATATCAAATGGGATTTTCTCATCTGTGAAAAATTCAAGAACCAAATTCTTTTTTCCTCACTTACTGCCCCAGCTGATTTCCTCCCACATGTCATCAAATCTATTTATGGATTTCATTAGCCCAGCGTCTCTTTCTTTAACAATGTCAGACTCTTTTCTGAGCTAAATAAAAACAAATGAATATTAATGCCTTCTTCTTTTGTTTGGTTCTGCTAACATAGAGCAACAGCAGATGCAAATTTGTTCACTGTGGTCGTATTCCTTTGGGTGGTAAAGGACAATGTTTTTTAATAAAATTTAATAATAGTAATTTCAAAACAAGGTTTAGGTAAGGTGTGTTTCTTGGTGTACATGTGGAACAGTTCTATGTCTGCAAATACAAGATGATCCTAAACAAAAGCTCTTAACATAATATGCACAAAATTGTGATTCTTCCATACACCAGATGTTAAATCTGAAAGGAATCCTGTTGATAGATAACTGGATAGCATCCTAATTTTTCCTATACAAGAAACAAAAACAAAATCCTCAGATAACACCATGTCATGCAATTCCTTAAGGCTTTCTTTTTTTTCAAAGCAATATGCAAAATATTGCAATGCATCACAGACATAATTTTGCCTTAGTTAAGGCAGAAAAAAATCCATCAAACAAGTCAATCATTTCAAGCAAGAAAAGCATCTTGTATTCTGTGTTGTTCAATAATTTTTAATTGATTTTATTTACAAATTAAAGGACCCCCTTGTAAATTTTTGTAGCATTTTCGTTATAATATGGTTTCAAATATGAAGATAGGTTTTATAATTTCTCCTTTGTAACAAGAGAAGAGGAAAAAAATTGTTGTGCACAGATATTATTTTATCCAGCCTTCCCAGTAGATCTAAACCTGAGTTAGTAGGTCATTTAAAGCACTGGGGAGACGTGAAAGACAAAGCAGCAGAAGGGAGCATGTTGTAACTCAGTCATGGAAAAAAGGGATCTGTTAAACTTTGTGGTTCATTCTTTTTCATATTTTGATCAAAAGAGAAAACCATTGCTTGACTGAATTGCCCTCCACCTTTCTCCCCAGATCCTTGAGGACACACCAGGGTGTTCTATTTTCATCTGCTTTATGCCATACCCCTTTGGAGCCCTCTGCTTCTGCCACCACCTTTTCCATTCTGCCACAGTAATTCCTGCCTGGGTTGGCCAGGTTTTTCATTCCCACGTGTCCAGATTAGTATGACTGTTCACAGCCTGATTCAGTCTTTAATGCTTGTCTGCCCCAAAGTAATGTTTCTTTATTGACTTGATGGTGGGAAAACTCTACCCACAGGTGTAGAAAGCTTTTGTTAGGATCAGTTGTCAGTTATTAACAGCGGTGTAACTTTGGAAAGGCTACACTGAAACTTTTCTGTCTGGTGTTGTTTTAAGTATCAGGTGGCATTTGTCATAAGTTTGTGCTTCAAGTCAGTATACACTTCAGTAAAACTTGTATTTCAGTTTGGTTGGGCTTAAAGTAATTAGGGGCAGCATGAAGTTAAAAATATCCATTAACTTGGTAAACAATTAGAGCATTTCAACTTTTCTTTTTGTCTAATGCTCAACCATTTAGTCCATACTTCTTGCAGCAGATCCAAATATGGGAGCATTTATTAATCTGTTCCAGCATGAAGTGCAGAGGCTTAATTCAAGGTCTGCACAGATCTACTGCAGGTTTTTGGTTTTGCTGAGGGCTTTTTTTGTCTCACATTACATAATTGTTGAATTTAGATTGAATGGCAATTTATTATGTCATCACTAAGTATATGAAGACAGCTAAAAGAAAAATTTTATTTGTTTCTTATATTTGTTCTTAAATTCAGCCTGGAGTTTATACTGTTGGCTCAAAATAAGAGATTTTTTTATTTTTAATAGGCCCATTTATAGGCTCCACAAAGTGCTTAGTGAGTGACATATTTGGCAGGTTTTAGACTAGTTTTGTTCAGGAAAGCTGAACATTATTTTACACTATTAGATTACTTTAAAAGCATCCTTCCAAGAGAATATATAGCAAGTTCATTCAGTTAGCCCGATTAAAAACATTTGCAGATGCCATTTAAAGCTTGTACATAAAAGCCATTTCTTTTTTTACCATTTCTGTAGCTGGAACTTTCCTTCTCTTCTCTGTATATTTGCACGTCCCTGGAAAACTGCATCAGGACTGATTTCCCAGCTGGGCTGGAGTCAGAGCTGACCCCTCACCCCAGGTCAGCAGCCTGCTGAGGTGTGCTGGGCTCAGGGCAGCAGCCTGGGGGTGTCTGCTGGTGCCCCAGAGAGCTCAGTTTCCCAGCCCAGAGCTGTGGCTGTGGTTGTTCTGCCTGATCCCTGCTGCCTTCTCTGTCTGCTGATGGAGCCTGGGGGTCCTCTCCCCTGGTGGCTGTCACCATGAGCATTAAGATGTCATGTCCTGCAGCTCCTGCTGAAGCCAGAGCTGATTTCAAAAATATCTGTGTGCAAAGATGATAGCAGCAGACAATCTGCTATAGCTACTTCACCATGAAAACTACAATCAAATAAGCCATAAATATTTTACTTATTTCAAATAAGAAAATAATTCTTTCCACCACATGAGAAACCAGTACAATTCTCCATCCTTACTAACATGCATATTAGCAATGGGATCACAGTGAAAATGGGAAATTGGCCCTTACTACAGAATATGCTTTATTGAAAAGTAACTTGCCTTTTTTGTGGGATACAGCAATCCCACCCAAATGTATAATCCCTTCCTCTCCATTTTGAAGGAGTTAAGCCTAGCCTTAGATATAGCCCACAGATAAATTTTATTTTTATTGACTTAGGATAACAAATGGTTTCAGCACTCTGTCTCTCATATTCTTCAATCCTTTCTGTTTCTGCCTGCTCATTTGGAAGAGGCGAGTTCCACCAAAGATATATCATTGTATTCCAGGGATGAATTAACTTTCCTCTCACATAATTTAAGGTACAGTAAATCATTCATTTTCCTCAGAGAATTTATGCTTGTTTCCTTCATATTTGATTAAGGACTCAGATCTGAGAAGAAATTCTAAGAACCTTTGTGTAAATACTAATTAAGAATCCTGGTTATTCAGCTACAGGGTCTTCCCAGAGCTCTGGTTTGCTGCAGACAGGAATCTTAGTGTGGAATTCTTCCTCTAAAGATTTGAAAATGGTCGAGACTTCTCCAGAACACCTAATTTCTGAAAGGGTACAGCACTTCTGCATTTGTGAGTCTAAAATTAGAAACAGTAGATTTCAGGGAGATATGTAAATTACTGCTCCTGGGAGCTTTCCACCTTTTCAGATTACCTGAGTGTTCAAATACAGAATGAACAATCAACTTAGTCACAATTTTTGAAAATTTAAGTTGTGCTGTACATAAGTAGTTGTAATAATTTTTAATTTTTTGTACTTTTACTGCTGGAGGTTGATAACTGTACTGCCAGTTTTCAAGAAGAAATAAATCAGCTTAGCATAAAATAGTCATCTTTCTCCCTGATACATCTCTGAGTGCACTGCTGTCCTGCATTCTAATTCTAAAACGAATTTGTTAAAAAGGGAAAAGAACACTGGGTAGACACATTTCATTAAATGTCCAATTATAGTCATAGCTGGAGCTGTAGTGGTTCTTCCCTGATCTTTTAATAGAGACACTGGTCTCCCAATAATTATAATTGCTTATTACACTAACCTGATAGTGCAGTGCTAGCCTATAAAGGGTTGTTTAAACTTAAGATTCAGGTAGCTCTTTCTAATTCCAGGCACCTATTTTGTTAAAGCTAATTGATTATAGAGGTTATTCCACTGTCCTCTAAGAGGAAGAATTTATTAGTCACACAAAATCTTGCAAAACAGTAATGCAGCAACATCTCTAGCTGAACTGCCATTTTAGTAATTTGTAACAAATGTCTTTAAGAACTTAAATCATGTGATAAACAATAGAAAACTCTTAAAATATGAGTCTTAGAACTGGTTTGGAATATTCTCTATTATCTCTGTGAAAGCTTTTCTGACTACGCTGCCATATAGTCATTCATTTTATTTCCTAAATGTTTTTCGTTCTTTCTCCCCATTAATTTCAAAACAGTTCAACAAATTCAATTTTCCAATCACTTTGGCTGACCTGAATCTGTATAGTTCAGTAAATTCATCATTTTCTTAAAGAACTTCTTCAACCCACAATTCAAGATGGAGCACTGACTCTCCTGTGTAGGCTGACTGAAGACTTACAGCCATACTTGTACTGAAATACAATTAAAAGTGAGTTCAAAATTGACTTATTCAAAAAAGACAAAGAGGCTGCACTGAGTCAAATGAACAGCTCAAAGTAATTTATCTGGAAAGCTCTATAAAGGCTTTACTTTTGTGTATGAGCACCTCCCATACCTGAAAAATAAGGGAAAACAGGACTTTGTTCAGAAGAAGCTGGTGTTGCCGCAGGCAATGGTGAAATGAGCATCCTGTTTGAGGGAGGATGTGGTTTGCAGGTGGCAAAGAGGAACTGGAGATCTGCCAGTGTGAGTACCAGTATGGCATTCAAGTCAACTTCATCAACCTCGCAGCCAACTCAAAGCAACACATGCTGCATGCTAATAAACATCATATGGCTTTTCAGTCTGTGGTGGGAAAGGCCAAACTTGAAATTTTTAAATGTATTTATTTTTGTATTGAGATGATTTAATTAAGAAGATTCTGTGTAAAGGCACAGCATGGACAAAAGAAAAAAAAATCAGAATCCCAGCAATGTCAGAAGTTAAAGTTTGTGTTGGATGGAGGTGAAGTGGATCATCAACTTTTGTCAAGAGGAGATTCAGCATAATGGAAATGTCATGAGAGGGCCCTGGAATGTTTAGGTGCATCTTCTGCCATGTCTTGTGACAGCTGGCAACAGAGTAGTAGTGAAATGCAGGAAAAGGTTAAAATAGCTTGTCAGTAAGATGCTGTGTGTATGAAGGTGTCTTGGTTTGTGCTGTTTCTTATCATTTCTCATTTCAATGCACAGCAGCCAGGAGATTACATAAAATTCCTAAAATAAGATTAAAAATTATGTGATTTTAGTGAGCTATTATATCTGTCAGCTTCACTCGGTGATTTCAGTAGAGGAGACATAGAAGGAGATCTGTGTCTAGAGAGGTTTGATTGTGTTTGTCAGAGTCTTTTCCCTTTTTGGATTTTAATTGTCTGATTACATTGTGTTGTCTAGTATAAATATTAACTAGGTACTTGGAAAGATTTAAATATTTGCCAGGAGTGTTATCAATGGGGTCTAGAGTCACAAATGAGTGGTTTAGGTTGCTTAAAGCATCATCATCAAAGCTATTAGCGAAAGCGGGTTTAATAGAAATTTGTGGAAATATAACATAATGAAGTTTGACAGCACAGTTCACTCTATTACTGCATGGATGAAGCATGCAAAGGAAATTCAGATTAGAATGTGTTTAGAATGATTTACAGAGACAGGGAACACAACAGAGTAAGGATGCAGAGGGGTAGGGACACAAAGGCTGAGGATGCAGTCAGGTGAGGGAGACCCTCACATTGGGTCATGAAGTTCAGAATAGTCCCCCTTGCTTTCTATGGAAGATAGCTCCTGATGGAGTCTAAGCAAGGCTGAGCCCAAACTTAGCCTCCAACTTGGTCAACAGTTTATATTAAAAGCATTTAACAGCCCTTAATTGATGCCTGATCCAGTAAGATTTGCTATAAGCACAGCAGTAACTCTTGATCTGAGATGGCAAGATGGCAACATCCCTACCATGTTTGTCATGGAGTATTTCAGTCAATTCACACCTGCACACACACCAACACAGGGTGTGTATGTGCAGATGTACCGAGGTACCTGCTGAAATTCCCCTCACATTCAGTGCAACACTTGGGATGCCTTTGCATTTCTCAGCAGACAAGGGGTGAGCCTTGATCATGGGGGGTCACAGCTCAGGCCCTTTGGCAGATTTTAGGGAGGCCCTCGAGTATTGCAAAGGTGACAGCTGATGAGCTGAGCTGTCCCACTTGGGGACATGCTGCCACAGCCCCCTGTGACCCCAGGGAGCCCCAAGGGCCCCACTTAGCACCACTGCTTATGAGGGTGCAGGATGACCGGCATTCATCACCCATCAATGTCCAGCCTGGCCACCCAATACAGTAATTACTGGAATTTTTCAAAAGTCCAGTAACAACAGTATTGTTCTCCCTGGACTATGATTCAGGCAAGTAATGTTCCAAGGCTGCCTAGGGATGATTGCTTATCTCTTGTCCCCTTTCTTGGTTAGACAACAGAAGTTCCTGCTGTTCCCGATAAGCTCCAGGGGAGTTTAACTGCCATGGGGCCATTAGCCAAGGCCTAAGGAGGATTCCTGAGATCATAGAGCAGCCTGAGGGAGGAGGATGGGGGGAATTCACCACCACACCCAGTTCAAGTAGAAAGGGCACAAAACCAGTATTCAAGATGTAACCACAAGTCTCCTTTATTAATCTCTTTAATTAGATATTTTCTGGCTTTCATAGCTGCAATGTATAATCCAGGTGTAGCAGGCAATATACAGGAAATTAAAGTAGAATCTTATTGTTGGAAGGAATATGGCAATGTAGATTGTAAATGGCAGATACAAAAAGGAAGGGAATGATAGTAGGAACATATCAGTCCTCCTGCAGGACATCATCTGATAGCTATTAATCAGAGAAGGAAACCCTGCTCTGGATTCTTGGGAAGCCTAAATTGAATTGTCTAGACTGGGGTGAACAGAAGGGCTTTATATCAACTGAGATCTTGCCCCACAAGTTTGAAAACACAGATTCAATTTTATAACATGCCAGAAAGCCTTTTTTTTTCCTCAAATAATATTCTACTGTCTGGATCTGCAGAAAATTAAGCTTGTCCAAGGTTGTCAACAGCTTGATAAAAATGTGAAGAGCTTACAATGACTGTACATTTAAAGGTAAACATTTAAGATGCAGTGTGACTATCTAGCACCTAGCCATGGTATGTAGCTGTGGAAATATCTTTTTGTAGAACATTTTAGCAAAATCCAAGAAACAGAAGGATCTTTGCTTTAGTTACATGGCGGGAATGTGAATCTTCCAGGAAACCATAACGTGTACAGCACAGGAAGAGCATTCAAAATTGAGGCAAGAAGGTTATGACAGGGGAATAGAAACCACAGGGCGATGTGATCACAAATCTCAGGACACAGCCACGTCATGGTTGCAGCAGTCCAAACTTAAATATCTTTGGGCAAGATGTTCAGAAATTACCCATTATATTCAATTGAATAAAACTTTTTTTCCTAACCTACAGCAATTCTACAGAGCTCTCTAGGCCTTCCTCTTCAGGAGTTATCCTGAAGGAATGAGACTATACAGAAGCTGAAGATTTATACTGGAAGGGTTTAGTATTAAATTCTTACAAGCCTTATTTTCCACAGACCCTCCTAATGGCAATAAAAGGAATCCAGCAGCTGCAGCAGAATTGGACTGCTCCAGAACATATGCCTTATGTTTTTCTAGTAACATTAATACACTGAGGCATGTCAGTCCAGGTAGAAAACTCTTTCTGAAATAAGCCTATTTAGGTCAGTGTGTCAAAGAAATTAATTTATTTTCAGTTGCATTTATTTATGTTGAAGACCTGGTATATATGAAAAAAATTTGAATTGTTGAAATTGAGGTGTGTGTTTATTTGAATCTGAGGTTCTATTGGAATGGAATTTTTTTACTTATTAAAAACCAAAAATATGAATGCTGAAAACAATTTTAATTCCACTTTTTGGCTGAGGACAAACACAGCTGTATGGAAGTTTAGTGTGATGGTTCCCACAGCAACTGTAGTCCCACCATAGAACACAATAGTCTTAATTTTCTTCTAAAACTGAAAATCTACCATTGTCTGAAAAATCTGAGTAATTTCACTTGCACAGTGAAAGATATTTTTTCGAAGAAACAGCACTATTGAATTTTGAGCTTCAGTAGTCTTTCATTTCCCATCTGTAATTTCCCATTAAGACAGGATTTTGTACCATGTATTTCTACAGAACATGACAACAGTTCCTTTTACAGGCACTTATTTTTGTAGTATTTCAAATGTGAAGATCAAAGTGATTAATGGATTCCATTTCACTGTAGAAGTATTAAGAGAATACTTCCTTCGATGACTTCTGTAATCAGGTTTAATTAAAATAGTTTTTTGCACTTCAGAAAATGATATTCAGATATTTATTTGAATGTAACTATAGTCATTTAATTAAATCATTAGCAATCACAGAGATGACATTATTAGTTCAAGCTCACTTAGCGTGTTTTTTAGCTTGAGGCAAAGCCATGGGCTGAAATCAAGACAGGCAAGTAATTTTTTTTCCATTTCATTAACATAAAACCTTGTGAATGTAGTGTATTATTATTGTAGTCTGAGTTAGAGCAAGCTCTATCAAATTTCACCATGCCTGGAATCCAGTGTGCTGGGCCTTAGAGATTCCTGAAAGAGAGCTCCTGGCAGGCACAGCTTAAGTGGACAACAGAAATGAAGTATATAAAGGAGACCAGGCAGCTGCAGCTCCCAAACCTGGTCACAGCATAGCTTCAGATCATCAGGTATTATGCAGGAGCTGATGTGCCCCCCACCAATTCCTCCCTCTTAATTGCAAATCAACAGTTTTACAGCCATTCATTGTTCCTCTGCCTGTATTTTGTTAAACTTGAAGATTTAGCGTTATTACTAACGTGAAAAACTTGAGAGTGAGGACCTGTTAGTATAAAATTGTTGCTTTGTCATCTTCCCTTTATTCTGTGTCCTTATGCCACTGAAATAATCACTGGATTCTTCTGGTATGTCCCTTGGTTTTGGTACAATGGCACATAAAAAAACCTGGGGGTGAATTAGATGCAAATGTTACTTCTAATGAGGAGTAGAAACCTTATTTCCATTAAATGAGCATACGAGAAAAGAAGAAGATCTTTTAGTGAAAGACAGTCTAGAGGGACAAAATTGTCTCCAGTAGGGCTTTTCAGGGCTATTGTACAGAGACTGTTGCCTCACAGTGTCTCAACCCCAAGCAAGGCCACGTGTTCCTGCTGGGCAGTCAAAATCTACTAAACAAATGGTTATTAGGGTATAAAAGAGCTCCTAGAGGAGATGCAATTTTTGTATTTCCACAGTCCAGTCCTAATTAGTTTTACAAAATGTGCTGTCTTTGAGATGGGCAAGCAGACAAAGACATCTGAGAGACAGGGATGGGAGCCAGCAGCCAAATTGCAAAGTATTAGTGGGCTAGTGTGGGAATTACACTAAGAGGGTTTTCCTAAAAGCTGTAAAGACCCATAGGGAGAAGTGGGATGCTTCACTGTGGAGGTCTTGGACATCAGTGTAATATACTGACAGTTTCAGTTCTCTCATTTGCAATTTATGAATAGATGAAAAGAGCAACTAAAAACAAAATAAAAGTGCAATTGCCTTTTTCAGTCTTCATTAGCATTCTTTTCTTGAACAGATGGGCCCTCACTAGATATTCTTATGTTTTGTTCTGTTCTGAGCAATATTATGTTATTTGAGTTAATTAATAAACTTAAATTTATAAGAGACAGTATGTGAATTGTCATGGCCAAAAGGCTTAGATCTGGGGGGAAAACATCTTCTTCCTGTCAGCTCAAAAATCACCTGAAATTTATGTTGTTTCTGAAACCAAGGACAACTCCAGAAAAATCTTCATTGTGGTTTACAGACCACAGCTGTTTCGAGATCATCATCCCCATTTCTTTACTACTCTAAAATCCAGGTCATGTTTTCAAGGTGGTTGCTGAGATTTACAGACATAGAACACCATCTTTACTGTCTTCAGGTGCATTACTGCTGCTTTTTCTATTTTGCTGCTTGATTGATTTGTAAGAAGGAAGAAAACTCAAGGATTGAGATAAACCAGCAGTAATTTTCCATCCTGTTTTCTTTTGTTTGGTCTGATTGTAGCTATTCACATTTACGTGACATGATGAAAATTTGTTTATTTTGTCATACCAGGTCTAACTTTTAAATAAATAGTTACAGATCTGAAAATTTCTGGGAAATCAAACCTGCATTTTGGTAAATATTTTCCTTAAGAAAAGGAAATAGGAATGCCAAGATATTAGCCTTAATGTTTCATTCTGGAGCTGACAAAAGATTTGATTTGAATATTTGAGGCATCATTTAAATGTGTGATTTAAGTAATATCAGTAGGTAAATGATGTTCTGTATTTATAAGTAAAACACCTCATTTTGAGTGAAATTAATTATTTTAATTTCCTTCATTACCCTTATTTAATTCCTTTTATTGGAATCCAAAATAATATTGATATCTAAAACATTTAACATTGAATCAAATTTTCTTTCAGAGGTTTTTTTCTTTCAGCTGTCAAGGCAAAAGATAATTTTCTCACAGAGAGCAGGGAGATGTAATAACCATAGACTTCCTGCTGTTGGCAAGGCAGGATGAGAAATAAAAAATGTGCCAGTACCTGGGTAAGAAGCTACCTGTGGTTGAAAGGTTTCAGCATCTTCTTTCGCTTTGCTTTGCTTAAAGGCATTTCTGATTTTTTTCAGTGTTACAGAGTCCAAACAGTGTAATGTAATATTTAAATCCCTGTTCTACTTCTCTTCAAGCTTGATTTGAAATATGTATTTGTATGGAGGCCTTGGGCTTGCAAGAGGAAAACACCAGCAGGGAATCCAAGGTATCCCTTGGCCATCCAGGACTGGGTCCTTGGATCTCTGAACTGCCTGGTTCTTGAGGGAGAGCACCTCACTGCAGAGGAGCTCAGTGCAGTGATTTGGATTACACTGATCCTGCCTGGGACAGAGAAGGGATTTGGTGCCAGACAAAGGAGCATCTGTTAATCTTTTTGAACCTGGAGAGAGCTTGCTGCAGTAAGTTCTAGTTCAGCATCCTGTAAATGCACACAAAGCTGCATACACGTGGGAGTGTATCTTAACTCACTGCCAATGTTTTTCTTTTTTTCTCTACACACAAAGCAATTCACAGGAATGCAGGCAAAGGGAAGAGAGCCCTTGGTTTGGCTCAGCAAACTTGAGCTGCAGCTGCAGAAACTTGTCCCATGTCTAAGGCATAGCTCTTCTGTGTCTCAGGCTGTACTTTACCAGCTCTGAAAGCAGCTAGAGAGATATTACTGTGCACTGCAGAGCACTTGGCACATTCCAGCAGTGGGCATCCTGTGGCAGGTATGGCTATTACTGGGAGCAAACTTCCAGAGCAAATGGAGTGAACTGCCGGAACTCCAAATGATTCCAGGAGCTAAGAGTGTGAAATGTGGTTCACTGCTTTTCACTCCCTTCTGCCTACTGGGTATTTTAATGCCAAATATCTGGCTTATTTTTCTGAAACCTCCCTTCTGACCTACACTGTTGTGAATCTGAATCTCTTCTTCCCTTCTCTGCCTGCCAACATGC
This sequence comes from Onychostruthus taczanowskii, assembly GCF_017590055.1. NCBI lineage: Eukaryota > Metazoa > Chordata > Aves > Passeriformes > Passeridae > Onychostruthus > Onychostruthus taczanowskii. The sequence continues at coordinate 4,785,396 of NW_024502014.1, forward strand.
AGGATTTCCTCTGGAGTTACTGCCCAGTGTCTCTCTGAGAGGACTGTGGCCAGCACGGGCCCCCAGACAAAGCTGTCATCCTTCTAACATTAATTTCATGTATTTATAAACACCAATGAATGCAAGTCTCCCAAGGATCTATGTAGGTACTGAGGAGCCTTTGAGGAATTGCCATTGCCTCTACTGGCCACAAAATTGTTCTCAGCATGATGCTATGGGAGGGCTGGTTTAATTCTGCATGAAAGGTCTTTTCTGCTGGAAATCTGGTGTTGGCTGCCAATAAATAAGACAGAAATCAGGAATTCCCAGACTGTTTCTGCCATATTACAAATCTGGGCTCTTCAGCTGTATTCTTGGCATTCTTCCTTACCATAAAAAGTGTGTGAACATCTTGTCATACTCATTATACCAGGACTTTGAGACCCATACTGAAATATTTATGAAGAGAAACAATGTAATTTGAAAATATGCAAAATCTTGAACAGAGCATTTATTTTTGAAAGAGATAGAATAAAGTTTTTTCATCTCTTATTGTAATTTTTTAATATTTTTATTTTTTGCCCTTCATAATTAAAGGGAGTGGGTTATTTTTAGCTTTACATTGTATTCAAATTACCCTGTGGATTTGGGACAATTTTATTCTTAGTTTGAAATGTTGTGTATGGAGCATTCACAATGAAATCATGTTCATAAGTATAGCTTTGTTAAAGACTTATATAAAATAAAAGAGAAGCTAGCTGATCCTTGTCTCTCTACCTTAAGTCCAGAAAAATAATGCAGATCCTGCTATGGTAACCAGAACTGAGAATTGTACCAAAACTAAATTTATACTGCTTCTCTAGTTTCTTTACCTTGTTTGTGGCTATTGAGTTTCAAGAATGTAAATCTTTCAGAAGAGGACCTCAGAGCCAAGCTAACTCTTTGGTTTAAAAAAAAAATTAAATACTGTAAAAATTTTTCATGGAAGTGAAACTGACTCCTTTTACATGTTCTTTTGAAATGAAGTTTTCTGCCTCGGTTTTCCTGCTCACAACTCTGTCTTTCTTTGTAGTCCTCTTTGGCTCAGTGAATATTTAATTATCTAGCCAAAATGAAACAGTTCCAGCAGGAAAGAGGCAGACTCTATAAAGTCTACTGTTAATATTATAGCTTCCTTTTACAAAAAATACAATGAACTTAAAATTCTGGTAACCAGATGTGCTTTACCATGACTCACAAAGGTCTGGTATTTCCCTCTCAAATGCATTTTCTGTCCCTGCAAGCTTTCACCACTAAAAACTATCCAGAGAGGAGAGTAGTTTTTGCCCTGTTCCTGTATGGAAATGAACCATTTAGTCTGACCTTGAACTTAATTGTGTTCTGCTGCCAAGTACTGCACCATGGACACAAGAGCCTCTATATGGTAAGGGAAACTGTGGGAATTCATGGTCAGGGCACTGACACAAATAGAAAGGGATATGAATCTTTCTTTCCTGTGTTCTTCCCCACTAGGACATTATTTCAAGGTGAAAATTCTAGTTTTGGAGAGCTTGTATTTTCTAGAGGAAAAACGTTCAATCAGAAACAGAAATTACACTTTAGTTCTCATAGCAGTTGGCATAGAAGGCCTAATGAAAGTGTTTTCTGGGTTTAAAAGAGTGTGGTTAGATATTTCCCTCAAGATATATTTACTTACTAGGCTACTTTGTGGGTGGAAACTTTTCCTTCCTGGTGCTTTCCAGACAACCGCTATTCTCTTGTCTTTGGACAAGAGCATATACCTTTTGCTATAGAAGCTAGTGAAGCTTCCAGAAGTCTGTTATTTTGGACGGATTTTATATTCTCTACTCTGACTGTCCAGGCTACTTTGCAACTCTTGTTATGCACAATTGAAATAACTCCAAGTAGAGGACAGGAATACATCTCCTACTGTCTAAATGTAGCTGCCCTATTTAAACGGTTTGTTCCTCATGTTCCCCATGTTGCCTCAGTATTTAATAAGCACAGAGTGTCTCCTGGCCAGTGTTGTACTCTGCCAAATCCATAACTAGAAAACAGAGTCTCAACTTCCTTACACAAGGATCCAGTTGAGCAACTGAGGTTGGTCTGTGCAAACACGCTGCAGTTATGGGCCTCCTGTTGCTCCACAGAACCACCCCCATTCAGTCCCAGACCACGCAGGAGGGGAATGCACCAGCACAGACCATTTTGGTGGCCCTCCACAGAGTTCATTTCATCTCATCAGTGTCTTCAGTTTGCTGTGCTGGCACCCTAAACAGGCAGCCAGCTGCAGGTACCAAGTGTAGCGCACTGTGGTGTGTGTGCCCTCCACACCACAGCACAAATGTGCATTAATATTTTCATTTGAGCATTGGGAGCTGGGGCCTGGATCTAGCAGCTTCTCCCTGGGGTGGTTGGAAGAAGAGCAGCCACCAGCTCTGCCTGCACTCCTTTGGTGTGCTCTGGTCCCAGGCTCTGTCAGGAGAAGACAATACTGATAGTAGACAGCCACAATTCATCTGCTCCTTAGAGGAACTTGAATCTTTCTCTATCTTTCTGAATCTTGCCCTGCTTTCAGGCAAGTGTCAGTGCTGTAACACTGCTGTGTAAACTCATGAATAACACAGTGCAGGCACGCCGTTTGTGGTGGTTGGGATGGGGCTGGCCCAGCCTCATCCCCAGTGGCACAGCTGTGAGCAGCAGGTGAGCAGCACTGACAGCAATGAGCCATGGAGTGCCCAGGGGCACTGACCAACACCAAAGGGAGCAGAGGGCACACAGGGGCAGGGCATCAGCATGAGGGGATAAAAGGCTGAGACAAAGAACAAGAAGGGCAGCTGCTTGCAGCCTTCTGCAGGGATGTGATGTTCCTCTGTATGGGCAGATGCCTGAGGCTTTCTGGTGTGGTAAGTGAATGGGCAAACGCTTATAGCTTTCTGAAATTCTATGGTAATACTCTGTGTATCATGGCCATCTCAACTGCAACATGTGCTGTGGCAACACAATACTTGGCTTCTCTGGACACCATTTGTTCATTAGGACAGGGGATGCACCAAGGTTGCTATAAATGGTGTTAGCCAGAGTGTCCATAGTTTGACAGTACAGAAGCATGAGTCACTAACTCATATTCCCCTGCAACTGGAATAACTGGCTGCTGGCTTCATTGGTAGCACAACAGTAGAGAAATGGTGGGTTTAGGATATGATGTAGACAAAGAAGAAATTGTGAAAAGGAAGATGTTATCAGTACCAGCATGGTAATGTGATGTTTATTTTTTCAGGTAGCCTGCTGATTAGCTAAAAATAGAAAGAGAAGTGGAAGTTTTATTGTCTGAAACTACTTTGTATAGAGAAGCATCCTTTGACCAGTTGCACAGGGCCATTTCTGGCAATGGCAGTGCTTTCAGTTTGCAAGAAATCTGTTACTCATTCAAGTGTGATACTTTGGAAAGGGAGTAATTCGATACCTTTAGAGGAAGGGTAACATTCTCTGAGTATTCCTGTTGTGGAATACAAATGAAGGTTTACAGCTGGTCATTCAGTAAAGCTTATTAGAGTGAGCTTCATTAGCTCTTTTGTATGATTTTGCTAAAGGCTAAGCAGCATTCTTCGTGTCTTTGTTACTTTTTGCGCATGGCTTGTATGTAGGCTAAATATAGGAACCTAGAGAGATGGAATTGGTTACAGAAGACACAGCTGTGGAGTTATTATTTACAATCAAATTAGAGAAAAAGAACAATTGAAGGGAACAGAGACCCCACTAATAACTGCTGGGAGCCTTGATTGAAGTACTCTTTTTTTCTTATATCCAAATATATCATCGAGAGACAAAAAATCCTCTATGGTGGTTTTATTATTGCAGTACTAGATTGTGTTGCTTTTTCTTTGACAAAATTTACTTTTTGTACAACTACTGTATTATATTAATCTGCTGCTTTGATTTTTCCTATTTTCTGTGTCCCATAAATTCTGGGTTTCACTGCAGTGTTCTATGGACCTATCTAAAGGCAACATTTCCCTTCCTGAATCCAAAACAAACTGCAGAGATGGTACTACAGAAATGAAACTTCCCTTTCCTAAATCAGTGATGTCAATCATGTCACTGGCAGATGATCAGGCTCCAAGACTAACATTGGCATCCTAAGAAAACACAAGTTCTGGCTGTATGGTAATTTAAAGCCCACCTTCTTAAGGTTCAAGTCTGTTCAACAAAATTCTCCCACATATCTCCCAAGACATCGCTGTGTTGGCTTCAGTCACATATTGTGACAGCCGTGTCCTGTGATGCTCCTGCCCTTTGAACACCCTCGTCCCATGCTGTACTTAACACTCTGCTGCAACCTACTGATGCTCCGAGGAACTACAGATTGGGCAATCCCTCCTCAGCCCCACCCAAGCAGAAGGTTTTAAATAATTTAAACAGTCCATTTTCAGCACTCGTGGCATCATTGTTTGGAGGGGAATGCTCTTCTATTTTGGCGTTTCTATATTGGAAAGTTTCCTGAAATGCAAACTTAAAATGAGTTGCTGGTTCTGAAAATGGCTGTCAAGTTTGATGAGCACAGCAGGATGAACAGATTGTAGAGTCACTAACATGAGGAACTGTTTCCTTCTCACTGCTACATTGTTTCTAGAACTTCAGTAATTTTTCTGAATTTATGCAGAACGATTAATGAAATCAGCTTTGATAACAGTTAGTAAGCACTCGCTGTGCAGGAGCAGCTTGCTCTATTAAACTACTGAGAATGATAATGTGTATAGAAGGTAGCAGAGTTTTCCTCTAAAGTGCCTCATATCAAGGTACTGGGATTTTTCCTTGTTGTATCATGACAATTAGCATGTGCCCTATTAGTGTTTTGTCTTCATAAGCCGTGCAGAGATAATGTGGAATTCTCAAAGGCACATAGTTAATTTTAGTAGAAATGGGGAACCCAGCACTGAGCTGGAATGAGAGACAAGAAGATAATTCCTCTGGTTGTACAGCTGAAATGTTGTTTGCAGAAGAATACACTAGTCTTAGGATAAGACTAACAAGCCAGATGTCTGGCCAAGATCTACCACAGATACCTCTACAAAGATGATAGGTGGGTGAGGAAATATCCAAACTCAACTTTCAAATTATACTGTCTAACAGCTGGTGATGGGAGATAGAACTTATGATTCTAAGAAAAATGAGTAGAAAGAAGGATGACTAAATGAGTGGAAAAGGTAACTATGGACAGCACAGTAGCTGTACTTTATGGTGTGCTTTGGAATGACCAGAGCAGCAGTGCCCTGTGTCTTTCTTTGCCAACTGCCTGCACGTGGCACCTGAGTGGAGTCCCTCCTGAACCAAGGCTCTCCCAAGCAAAGAGAGAAGCAGTTGATGAGGGCAGGTGTGGAGCAGTGGCTGTTAACAGGTTGTGGCATGTGGATTATGGCCGTGCTCAGAAAGACCTTGGGACCACAGCTGGCTCAGGGGGAGAGGCAGGGTCTGGCAGGAAGCAGTGACTCACGGATGGTGTTTCTGCAAATCTCATGGAATGCCAGTCTGCATCACCAAGCTGGTCACCTCCTTGCTGGTGGAGGGTGATCACATTTCTGAGGAGCAGCCTAGAACACCACTTACTGCTCAAAATTAAATAAGTATTAGTCAAAGAACCAGCGGAGGCTCACAGTCTCCTAGAAGATGTCCTAGTGTACTTCTTCAAGATTTTTAGCATTTAAAACAGTTCCCAAATTACACACTATCAAAATTATTTCAGAGCATGTCATGCTTTCTATTCCAGCGTACTTAAAGATGAGCTGAGGGGGGAAAAAAAACTTGCATAAAAAAACCTGGAAAGAAAAGTGTTGCTCTCATGTTCTGATTTCACCAGCCTACTGAGCCAGCTTCAGGTTCAAGCCCAGACCTCAAGAGGGAGCTCATAAGTACTCTATTGGCTTACTTTGTCCTTCATATTTGAACTAAAAATATTTGTCACTTTAGGGCCACACATCACTGATCTTAATTGTAGTTCTTTTCCCCATGTCTAATTTTCACATGTTAAATCCACCACAGTGCTATTGAGTAATGCCTGCCATTGTGTGAAGAGCTTTGGAATAGCATAGCCCAATCTGGAGCTGATTTATGTTCCTACAGAGAATAAGTCAGAGAACATACTTTTGTAGTTCTTAGACATAAGAAAAGAAACAAGGAAAAGCATTTTGCAGTTTAGTCTGAAAGGACAGTTCAGCAGACCGGACATGGGCACTTCCATCCAGTGATCCTTACCTGCACTGCTTCTCCCTGACTCAGATGTGTCAGAGATGAGGGTGCCAGCCTTTCATTGTCCCACCTCACCAGCTCAAGAGCTACTGCTGGCACCCTGTGACTTCCCAGTCACCTGGCATGGCTCAGCAGGGACTTCCCAGGGAGAGCCTGCTGTGACAGATTTGCTATAATGGGTGTTTGGCTCAGCCCACACACTGACCCCTCTCAAGATACATCACACAACCTTGTTCCATTTCTGAAGACTGCCTTCAAGGAGCCGAAGCCAGCAGCCTGTAGCTGTATTAAGAAGCTTGTCTGGCATTGTGTGAAGTGTAGAAAGCAGGTAAATTGTACAGAAACATGGAGGAAGTTGTTCAAGGACCATGTGCTCCAAGGGGAGAGCCCATGTAACAAGAGCTGCAGAATTGCTGTGGGTCTGGAAGGCAGCCAGGGGGTGGCAGGACATGCTTGAATTGTCCTGTTCTTCCCACATTACTTCCATGCCCTGCCACCTGCTGCTGTCTGAGCCTGAGCTGTTCTCTCCTAGTTTTTGTCCCAGTAATCAAACCAGAGCAAACAAGTTATTTCTCTATTTGGACCTCCAGGTGTGTGTTCTGCACAGAATGGTCTGGGGGATGAAAAGCTCCTGAAGGAAAATAATCTGGGAGCAGAAGTTCATTAGGCTGTGAATGGCTTGGGTAAGGACACCTAGGAGAGAGTTATGAAATACTGTATTAGTTCTGGGGAGTGGGGACCTCTCCACAATATTCTCTAAAGGAAAGATGATGCTTTAATTTAACACTGGCAGAAGAAGATGGATTATCTGAATACTTGGAGGAAATTGTGTGAGGAGATGAGTTAAGAGCTATTAATCAACAAGGATTGCTAAATTGAAACAAATGCAATCCAATATACTTCAGACTGTCCTGGGCACCAGAACATTTACACAGATTGGGATCACAAGAAAATAATTTATGCTGGGGAAGTTTCAACCCAGGAGGAAATTATAAGCATATGTTTTGGGGCAGCTGTAACCTAGAGCATTGTGGAATATGATTCTTAGTAATTAATATTGCAAAAGCAAAGACACCAGCATCTGAAGTGCTACCTATAGTATATTAGCAAATTACTCTTAGTAATAGGAGTACTGCTAGATAAGAGTTCCAGCCTTATGCTGACAAATTAGTTATTGGATCAGAGACAGTGTCCTGCTATTAGACAAAGTGGCTGAATAGAAATAGAATAGACAATGCATTATATAGATGGAAAATACATTAGAAGAATGTTAAACATATGGAAAGCATTTAAGACTCTGAAGGGGGAAAATAGCTGGATCAAATCTGAAGTAAGAAATGTGCTCTGTGAGACACAGGGGTTTTGAAGCTAAAGAAAAACCTTGAAGATTGTGGTTTATGCTTTTGTTGTTCCTTTCTTCACTTCCTTATAAAATGCCCACTCTTATGGGAACCTGCAGGTCATGTACAGGAATAGCTAAATGCTGCATCACTGGAACATTCTAGATAATTGTTTTAGTGGCATAACACATGTGTAGGCACTGATCTCTACCTCTGCACACTGGGTGCAGCATTCTGACACAGTAATAGTGCAGGTAAATATAATTATGTGGTAGAAAATGTTTGGGATACAGACCCCATTCTCTTGGTGGTGCAGTGCAGGATCTCATACCTGCATTTAAATTTTGTATTTGATATCATTCCATCGTAATTCTGAAAGTTCTGTTAATAGAAGTTCTCTTACTCCAGGCCTTTTGGTGTCCTATTGCACAAATCTCCCAACAGAATCTTTTTTGTCTTATACATCTTGGAAATATTCAACAAGCATATTAAGTCCCACTGTTTTCCAGGCAGAGAAATATAAAATCACTAGCAATCTGAATAACTGTGGACTTAAAGCATTGTTGTGATCAATGCTTTATCTCTTGAGTGACTGGGCTGTGTTATTTCCACTCATGGACAAACATCTTGCTAGCTGCAAACTGGAGAAAAGTGCGTGCAGTGCTCTCAGTATGTGACATGCTTAATATTCCTTGTAAAATAGAAAGACTTTGACACTAACAATAACAAACTTTTGTTGCTTGTTCCTTGATTCTATTCTTTCAAAGAGTTTTACAGAAGTTGTTTTGTATATTGCTGTATCTCCTTATTTAACTAGTTAGGATAGGAACATCACCGATGGGCTGTTTCTGACTGATTTACTGCTTTGAACCTGTGCCTAACTCTCTTCTCCCCACCAGGCCTCTGCTCCCACTCTGGATCTTTCCCCTGCATTTTCACTCAGCAAACAACAAAATGCAGCACAGCACTAATAATGTCACTGACTATGGAAATTAACACCATTCCAAGTTGAAATACTTGACTGCTACTTCATTAAAAATTCAAAATTCAGAGGACTGTGACTCTGCTAGTCTCCTGCTTCTGTCTAAACTTGTACCAGCGTCCCAAGTCATCACATTTTGGCTTCTTGAAATCCCCCACAGTGTCTCACTTTAGTAAGTATTAAGTACCAGTGCACAAAAGTAATGCTTAGCCCCTTTTAGGATTCACGGTCTGCATCTCTCTGACTTACTCATCTGCAGGGCACAGGCTGATACATTCCAGGTCTGCCTGACAGATTGGGGCAGGGATCTTGTGGAGAACATCCCACAGCATTGAAAAGAAATAGCATGCACGCCTTATCCAGCAGCTCCATGGCTAGGGCATGCATCTGAAATGCTGGAAATCCCAGATCAGCTTTCTATTTAGGTGAGTTAATCTGAATCCCTCTCTCCCAGGATAAAACCCTAGTAAACATCTATAGGGTTGAGGTATTCAGCCTTCAGACCAGGGTGTCTGCAGTGCAGAAGGACAGCACAGACACACTTACAGCACCTTTCCAGTTTTCCTGATGATTTTTCAGTCCCTTATCACAGTCTGACCATGTGTCTGTCTCTCAAAAGCAGCAGGGTGCTGGAGTTACACTTGGACATGGCTGCAGGCTGGTCAGAGCACATGAGAAAGCTGGAAGTGAATGGCCTCACATCTCCATTTCCCTGCTGCAATAAAAAGCTGGAGTACTGTTGCCTTTTAGGTGCACACAGCAATCAAATAAGGACTGAGACAGAAAGGGCATGAAAAACTAGAGGTACTGACAATTACCCAGAAGAGGAGAGGTATATATATCTGTGGGGGGATTTGCATCTTGCTTATCCTCTGTGCACTCTGTAACCCAATTTGCCTTAGCAATAGATATGTCAAAGCATTTGCATTCAGGCAGTAAAATTTTCTTTTTTGACAGGCCAGCTGACCTTCCAGAGCAGGATTGTGCTATATCAGACACGTGGCACACTGAGAACACATTCTCACATGACATTCTCATAAACAGACTAAGGCAGCAGAATCTAGATGAAATCATCATTAGCTGAGTACACCACCAGCTGAAAACTGTCCAAAGGTCAGGTGTCAATTGGTTTGCTAAAACAGAAGGAAATTTCAAGAGAAAGCTGTCCTCAGCTTAACTGTAATATATCTCTTGGCTATTGATATAAGAGTAGAACAAAGATGGTCTATTAACATTTGTAGATGAAGCTGTGCAGGGAAGGGTTGCAGTACTTTGATGTAGATAACCAGAATATTCAGGCATTTAGTAAATGGTCTGAAATTCACCATTTGACATTCAGTCCAGGTCCAAAACATTGCATTTCAGAGGAATTGGCTGGTCAAATAAGAAACAGGAGAGTAACCAGCCAAGCAGCAGAAAGATGCAGGAGTGTCTGACACCTCAATGGGAGTACCAAGATGGTGATGTTACTGTGAGGGCAGATCTCTCAGTGATGAGAAAAATGAGAGAGTTTAGTCCAGGAAGGAAAGGCAAAGGGTATGTGGAGGAAAGAGACCTAACACCATGCCGTGAGGATATCCTTCACCCTGCCTCCAAAAAAAGATGTAAACTCTTATGACCCCTATGCTTTTACATGTCTTTTCTACATAAAGGCTTCCTTACCTAACCTGAGGTAAATTGAGGTAAAATGAGAGAATGTAAAATAGAATAAATAATGACAAATGAATTTGGCTTTTAGGATTAATGGATTAATAATATTCTTGTTTAATCATCTAATTGTAACTTTCACTATAGGTGGGAAACCATTTACAGGGACAGGGCTTATCTCCCACCTGTGACTAATCAGCTGGCAAAAACTCAAGTGTCACCCCCCCAAGTGAAATCTGGGTAGGGGTAGAGCTTTAAAGAGGGACTTTACACTGTGCATCTATGGGGAGGAAATTACTTTAATATCCCCATTTTTGTTTATGGCATGTGTTATGGATAATTTGCAGGCATCATTCAACTTCTGTGTAAATGTAAGGTGATGAAAAGGTGGGCCCAGAAATTTTAAATTGTTGGGGTCCACATAAAACAACATTTAAAGACACAATCAGGGACTCCCTGCATGTTAAACTGGGAATTCAGGGAACTATAATTATTAACGTGCCACTAGTCATAAATAAATATTAAATAGTCATAAAAGCAATCCTGATGTTAGCCCCTGATGTTTTTGTTATTATCCCTCAAAGGAGCTATTAAGTATTACAGATCTTCTGGCTGAGCAGGGAAGAAATGTCTTATTGCAAAGTTGAAGAGGCTTTAAAGAAGATGAAGCAGCTCAGAAAACAGAGCAGTTGTTTAATGGTGATGGACCCAGAGCTGCAGCCAAAGTCACCTGGACAGTTTATCATGTAGGCAGATGCTGAGGCTAGAGACTGATTTTTAGCTCTTGATGTCTGCCTACTGAGCCCACTGCTCTAGGAGAAATACGTGCACAGTAAATACCTCTGTGAATCTGCAGTATCAAGTCCCAGGCAGTGTACTAATGCAGCCCTGCATTTTCTGGTGTTTTCACTTATCTTTTACGTGTGACACATTTCAAGTTGCATCTTTTTCCAGCTTTCTGAATGTAGTTTTCTTTTAAGAACTATTCCTTATGAAAATGGCACCTGCTCTGAGCTCTACCTGCTGCTTGTAGTGCCAAAGCATCTCCAGTTTTCCTGTCCCACCACCTCTCCAAATGTGGCTAGAAGAATTTCTGTTTGCTTGTCTCTGACCCATGAGTCATTCCCAGTAGTTTATTGCCTTATAAACTAAGGAGAGACAGTGGTCTGTAGTGGAACCTCATTTGGAAAACCCAGGTGGTTTACTATCATGACATGTTGAAGGAAAAGGTGGGCCAAGAATATTCTACAGTGTTTCCACTGTAGGAGGTAACAGGGAGGAAAGGCTTTCTTTTAAACTTAAGTTTCTGCACCTGGGGAAATGAGTGGCTCTGTGTTCCACTGCACAGATGGTAAAGTAAAAGGTATCATATGGAAAAAAGAAGGTGGTAATTACTGTAAAAATCTTCCTTTACATGCAATAGATGCATCTTTCCCCTCTGCCACATTAATTAATCTTTAATTAATCTATGGAAGTTAAATGAGAATACATGTGTACACTTCAGGAGAGAGTTTTTCCCTTATGTTAAAGATGTACTTCAGTAGTTAGTTGTGGATCCCTCTTGCTTATGCAGGGGAGAATGTCAGAGTCCAGTAAAATTAGAGGATTTAGTCCCATGAACTTTAATGAGATTTTGTCAGTCTCAATAACATGATGTCTTGTTACTATCAAGTAAAAGCCAGAATCTGATAACAGGTTCAGAGTACAGTTGCAGGCCAGTTTTTAACACTCTTCTCTAGTTACATTAGGTATATAGAGTTACCCTAAGCAGAGTAACTTATTATTCCATCCTGTTGAATGTGTTTATTTATGAGTACAGAAAGAGAGATGTCTTGGCACCTGTCATTGTTACAGATAGAGGGGCAGAATTATTTTACATAGACTGATGCTGGCAGAAATTCCTGTTCAGATTTTCGGTTGGTCTCCATGGCTAGCTCTCTCCACTGGATGTTATATAGCTATGGTGCCCTGCTGTGCTCTCATTTAAGAACAAATCACTGTCTAATAATTTATCAGTATTTTTGTACTCTGTTCTGTATTAGAACTTCTATTTATAGATTTTGTGATATACTCCAAAGATTCAAGAAATCCATCAGAAAGAAGAATTTGATTCTCCAGTGTGGAGTATGCTCATACAAACTGCTGCTTTCATTTACATCATACGAGTTACAGTCTGAGCTTGACCTCAAATTGGCCTTGTTGCTGGATAGGTGAAAAGGATTTTTGTGGAAAATACAATCATTTTTAATTTATGAAGTGTCTAAATTTAAGTTAAAAGTAAACCTATTGCCTTTCTAGTACTGCTGTTTGTAAATATCAGGTGATTTCCTGAGGGCATACAAACTTTATGTGGGGCAATCAAATTGGACCCAGCAGCAGCTCTTATAGTCAAAGAAACCAGATTAAACTCTGGATTTTCACTTACATAAATTTGTTACAATCAGCTGCTAAGCAAAGAGCTTATACTTCGGGGATGACATTTTCCCCTCTTTCTGCTGCCAATGCATCTGTGTGAGTTTTTGAGATTTTTAGTATTTTACCTGTTTGTCACTGAATAGGACATAGGAAAGATAACTTGACTATCTCCTTTCTCTTATTCCACTAGTTCCCTTGAAGAAGAAAGCAGCAAATTTTAGCAAAACTAAACCTCTAGAGAGTAAATTTCAGAATGCCTGTTTACATTTTTTTTCTGACACATGTTTATGGTGTAGCACTTTTTTCAACCCTTCTGACTCAGAAGTGGGAGTGGGCCCAAGAGTCTTCTAACTTGGAAAATTCAAGTCTCTGGACATTTTATAAAGAGCCAGATTACATCAATCTGAGTGTTTCCACAACGAAATCAGCTCTGGCAATAGTGTTCTTGCAGTGTCCAGACAAGATTTCAGAGGGGTTGTGGGAGACATCTTAAATCTTTCTGTGTTCTGGTGGCAAAGAGAGTGAGAAGATTAGTCTCACTGCGAGTGTTTGTTCATGCAGTGAAACCAAAAGGGATTTCAATCACTTTGTGTGAGAGGCAAGAGGAAACAGAGAACTAAACTTACCCCAAAGCCACACGATGTGACCACATTTCCATGTCAAGGAGCAGCTTTAGTAGCCAGCATGTGAGTGTTTGTGGCAGGGACAGGACTGCACAGGGCTGCTGCTGTGGCTCCTACTCACTTTTCCAGCACAGCAGTAGAACAAGAGTCTGAGAGGGAGCAGAGGAAAGGCCTCTGCTTTTCCTGTGACATTTGAGGACAATTCCTCCCCCCTGCAGTCAGGGGGGTGGAAGGAAGACAAGGATAAGGGCAGAAGCCACTCACTGATGTTCCTGGCTGTATTTAGGGATGTGCAAGCTGGTGGATGCATTTCCTGAACAACCACTTCCAAAATTTGAGTGCTCTGACTATGAACTCCAGCATCTAGTCTTTCTTTTTTCTTTTCTTTTTTTTTCTTTTTTTTTAATTTTTTCTCAAATGGAGCAAGAAAGAAAAAAAGTTCTTTCCTCCCAAAGGAAAGTACTGAATCATATCCAGTATATTTATCCTTTCACTCCCATCTGGTCATGCAGAATTTCCAGTCTCCAGCAGCTGCTTCCCACCGTGGCAGCCATACACTGCTATAGGCGTGTTGCTGCATCCCAACAAACCACCAAAAGAAAGGGGCAATAGTAGGTTCATCCTTTACTTCCTCCTGCTTTAAACTGGACCTGTACTCTGTTGAAACCTGTGTCTAACTTCATAAAAATGACTGAAATATATAATGGCTTTCTGCCTTATTTCTGTTGCCTGCTTCCTTCTTGGTTATGGTTATGTCATCCTTTTCCAAAGAGTTGACGGTGAATATGCAGCGCCCAAGAGTTCTGGCAGAAGTAAAGTCAGGTTGGCTGGTTTTGCTGTTTATTGTTTTATACCATAGACCTTATTGTCTATGTGCTCTGCATTTTCATGAAGGAAAAAAACATTTGTGCAACATCTGCTTTTAAAAAAGGAAAATATGACAAAGCATCCAGATTTCACACAAGAGGATTACCCATTGACTTATGGTTGCATTCAATTCTCATGCCAGTTCTTTTCCATTGGGAATTTTTACCTGTGAGGTAGCAGGCATTTTAAAATTTAAATTTAGGGGTCACAAGACCAATCCTATTAATTATTTCAAGCAGTAGAAAAATCAAGCACACTATGTATTAGAAAAGAAAAAAGAGGATCCTGGAATGCAAACCTCAATGCCAAGTACACTTTGTATAGAGTATAATGGAAAAACAGCATTTAAAAACGGAAAGGTCAGGATCTTGACCTGGTTGACTTCCACAAATGGTAAAATATGCTTACTGTGAAAGAAGAGTATGTGCTATGGAGGTATGGGACACGAAAGTGAGAGTTAAAAGCATGAAGACAATCAATCTTGCCTTTAGTGTCATATATAAGTAAGGTGGAAAATGTGCAGGTGGAGCACTAACTAGAAGTTTCAAGCTGCTCTGAATATTCCTAAATTAAGTCTGTGATCACAGAGAATTACCTTAAGCTTCTGCTATTTTATATTCAAATTTTCTGCCAATTTTTTAAACTAAAGAGGTGGCTCTAATGATGCACACTTGTCAAGTGCTACATAGAACAGAGAATTTCTACTTTAAAAGGGAAAAGGCTGCTTGAGCTGTAGTTTAATTTGTGTGATTATGTGCACTTTCACCAATGCAAAACATGACAGAGATCTGTTTGTTGTGACAATGGACCTCAGTCTGTTTACAAGAGGGTGGGTGTCACAATTAAATCATGCATGACGCTGCATCCATCATACCAAATGGAGCCTCTCAGCAATGTATGTTTAATGTAATTGATAATTGAGTCATATTTTGAAATTGAGAACATATCAATCATCCAGTGATTAAGATTAACTTGAAATTGATTTGACGTGATTTTCCTTGCAGCTTCCACTTTAGAATTTTATGAGAATTTCCAAAATGAGTCTGATGACTCGACAGAGAGGGGTTGTGAAGGATGAGTCTTAGAAGGGCTGCAGTGCTCAGTGCTGCCATGCTTGAGAATTCATAACAGCTTTGCAGAGAGAAAGGTTTAAACACCAAACTTGTTATTTTCTGCACACTTAAGAAAAGCACTCTGTATTTAACGATGTCTGTAGCCCTGTGAGTGCCTGAGCACTTACAGGATGAGTGTCTCATGAATCACTGAGTAATGCTTCTGCTCCATAAAGGTGCTTCAGTCCATGTGCGAATCTTCTCCTGAGAGGCTAATACAGCTGCCACAAATTCAAGGGTTTGCGTTGGCACAGCTGAAGTGAAAAGAACTTTTTTTTTTGTATGTTCCAGCTAGGTATTTATAATGCTGGTCTGAATGTAGTGTTTGAATGCTTTATAAAGAGCATTGCTCTTGCATTCTTACCATAGTAAAGGGGAAAGTATTGAAACTGTTTATTGGGAGAATGATTAAAGTGAATTATACAGCTGACGAGAAAATGGAATACAATATTTAGATGGAATTTTTTTTGTGAAACTCCACCTCTGAATGAGACTATTCTTACAAATATTTACATATAGCCATAAATAGACTTGTCACTCATTTGGACCTTGTGAGCTAAACATTTGAACCCCTTTATACTACACCCATGGTGAGGATATAGTTTTTTCCATCCTCTGGAGAAAAGTCAGAAAGACAAGATAAATCCTGCAGAATAGGAAACAACACTAGTGTCCAGATTATTGCCTTAAGCATTCGGTAGTGCCCTCTCAGGTGTAAAACCATGCCACATAAAAACTGGCAGTAAATTTTATGCCTCTTCATGATGCAAAGACACATTACCCTGAAGAAACTTGTTTGGATGAATGAATGCTTCTTGTAGTATTAAATTTAAGGGTGCTGGGATGGGAGAAGAGCTTATCTCTAGAGTTCAAAGCATGAATGAATTCAGAACCACAAGACATACTGGATTTTCTGTCTGCTTATGGGATTGCATGCCCTGATCAGAGATAACATTAAATATGTATACATCTTTGTTTTCATTCAAATTGTGTACTTGAGTAGTTTGGAGGCCTTTAAATATGGAAGGGGTTTTTTTTTAACCCTGCAGTGTTCTATATTTCTTAACTTCTTGCATTTAACTCTCTAGAAGGACTAGAATTCCGCCCTGGTATTGAAACAAAATATGAGGTCAGATTTGACATTCTGTAATTAAGAAACGAGGTCAGATTTGATATTCTGTAATTAAGGAAAGACATTCTGACCTTGCTGAACACATGAAATAACAGTATGGCCTGTCTTCTACAAGTGCGTTTTCCAGTAAGAAGAATTTATAAAAAGGATAAGAACACTGTTTGCCCAGTGTTGGAGGTTTAACTTAACTGCCAATTTGATCCTGATTCATTAAAGACATACATGTGTTAATTGATTAATAAACCAGTTCCACTGTGATCCATCCATTGTAGCTCCTCGGTGATGAGCTCATAAATCTAGCAGAAATAGTTAAATTTATATGTATTCACAGAGCAGCTCATAGCATGAAGCTTGAAATATTTAGAGCCACCCTGTGACACTCTTACTCGCCTCGCTAAAATAGCCCTACTGATGCCAGTGATGCTTCTGCTCAGGCAGCTACACCCAACCTGGTGCCTTAGAGAAAGGGTAAATGAAGGGCTGGAAACTTATTTCTCTTAATATCCTTTATGCTCTAAGCCTGCTTTTACAGAGTGTAACCTTTGCAGCAGAGTGGGCCTCTATGTGTAGATATTAAAGGCACGTACAAGAGTATTACTTTTGCAGTTTTTAATTTGAGCACTGAAGGAGGTATTTTGTGTTTGCAGGTTTTCATTTCCTTCTGTTGCTATCTCATGTTATGACACCTTAAACTTCAAACAGATCTATCACCTCGAATTTGTTGAGTTCTTCCACTGTGAGAAGCAATGCAGATGCAGTGCAGGTATCAGCTGTGGAGGGAGAAAACTCCCCTCAGTGCTGTGCCTGGGCAGGCTGAGCTGTGTTCCAGAGCAACCATGCTCATCCTGCGAAGGCAGTGCCTGTGAGCAGGTCGGATGTCATGCTCTGCAGGTGGCAGAATAATTAATTGTGCAATGCTGTTATTTGTATTAAATGGAGTTGCAATTACCTGGGAAGGGAAGAGTGAAGACTAACAAGTTTCTGAGTTACTGGACCTTTGTAAAAGGCACTTGCATTTAGAATCATGTTAAAGGAGTCAACCTTCTTGTGCTATTAGCAGTGATGGAGATTCCTAAATTCCATGCAGCAAATATCTGCATCACCATTTAGTGACAACTTAAAACTGTACTAGAAGCTAAGGAAGGTCTCATGGACAGGAAGATTCTCTACATTGCACATGGGAAAAAGTTCAAAGCCCAAGAGAAAATGAAGCTACACTTTACAGTGTGTTTTGGGGGTTTTGCAGCTCAGATGATAAAAAACCCGCAGCAGTTAGTTTCACTTCGCAGTTAGTGCATGCTGATATGACAGAAATGCATTTGTGGTCAGGGGCAGAAGAGGCAGAGGTGGGGGAAGGTGTTATCTCAATGAAAAAAAATGCTTGTCTTGAATGTTGCGTGCACCAGCTTAATGGTATGAGAAATACATAAGAAATGCCTTTTTCACTAATCAACTTAATGACCATTTCAGGGACAAAGAAAACTTAGGTGACATGTTTAAATGCACACACTCCTGAGTGACCTGTTGGCATGAACTAGAATCCCCAGATAACAAAGCTGGATGTCTGTGTTAGAAAACTAATGCATATTGGGTAAGTTGTGCCAGTACAGATACAAAAAATGACAG
The DNA here is from genome assembly GCF_017590055.1 of Onychostruthus taczanowskii. NCBI lineage: Eukaryota > Metazoa > Chordata > Aves > Passeriformes > Passeridae > Onychostruthus > Onychostruthus taczanowskii. The sequence continues at coordinate 4,803,365 of NW_024502014.1, forward strand.
ATTTCTGTGATTTTCTTCAAAAAGCAGCTCTAGAAATGTTAGATTACCAAACATGCTAAAGAAGCAAACCTAAACAGAGTGTCACTATCTTTTGTTTTGGTGCCAGCCTGGGGGAAATGGCCAGTGGGGGAAAGGGAGTCAATTCTTTGATGCATTTGTGAGAAAGTGGAACTTTTGTCTATTCAAATTCACACAGAGCCTTGAAAGAAAATAGTTTTCATGGTCTTGCTAAACAGAGACAAGACTCACACGGCCTTGCTGTTTAATGCAACTGCAAATTGAAGGGTTTTGCTTCTGATTAGCAGTGGTATTGAAACAAAATTTTTCCAAACATTCTTGAAATTTGAAAAAAAAAATAAAGTGTTCCAGATCTACAGCCAACTTTGAGTGTGAAACCCAGTCCAAACAGTTACTGCCAGCCATTTTATGCTGTGCTGAAATTGCTCTCCATCAGTGATGTTATATCATCCATTTCTCAGGGACAGCCTTAAGCAGTTGTAGGAAAAGGGCTCAAACTCATGTTTTAAGAATGACTTGTTTCTGTAAAACTAAATCTCTAGTTCTAGATCAGTTGAATATCCAAAGTTACAACTCTGCTGTTGCTGCTATTTTACTAATGCTAAATGTGTGTTTATCAAGGTAACACTTTTTAAAGTTGGAGAATTAACAGCTTACAGCATATACCCCTTCTTAGCAGAACCACACTATGGGGTACCCAAAATCAAATGGAAAGCCTCTCAGGGAGTGCAGTGGCCTTGTATAACAATTGACTGAAATCTGAAAACCAAAAGAACTTATGAAATACAGAAGAACTGTGAAACACACCTAAAGAGTTACCCTTGCAACCAAAAGAGATTCTGGTTAACAACCACATGCAGGTAAGATCCTGGCCACTTGTGCTTTGCACTGTGTGTGACAATTTGAGAGGCTCAGCTTGTCTTTGACAGAGGTCCTTTCCTAGACAATCCATGAATGTTTACTTAAAAGGATGATAATAAAAAATGTGTTCTATTTAATCCTACTGCTTTTTTTTTGCTCATTATTTGAGTATTTGTGAATATTTCTTGCTTCCCTTCAGGCTTGAAAATGTTTGTGGTGGAAACAGCTGGCTCTTTTACTTCTTGATGTCTACTAATAGATTTCAGCAGCCAAATGCTCACTGACAAGTATCTGCATATTCAGTCAACCCCAGCTTGCCCATGTGCAGTTGTGAAGGAAGAAGTAATGTGGAGCACAGGCCTGACCACAGAGCTGACCACATCTGAGCAGAAGCAAGAGCACTGTGCCCAAACACAGAGATGGCTGGACATTTCTGGTCTGCTTTATGGCTATGATTTTCTTAAAACCATTTTTCAGAATGTACATGCACATACTGAATGGAATAAACCATTAATTTTCTTTGTCCTTTCTCACACATGCAATATGTGTTTTCTTTGCTGTCTGCAATAAATTGCAGTCGAATTTATCCTAAATTACATCCTTGTGTTGAGGCACAATGCTTCCCTAGTCTCTGAGGCTACTTACTCTTCTGCTTTGTTTCTTTGCAACATCAGGCTGCATTCCTAAAATGAGCCTTATATGGATTGTTTGCAAATTGAATGGAGTCTTGTTTTTCATCTCACAGTAGCTTTTTGTCAAGTTTCTCAAGAAATCGTTTCCAATCCAGTAGTATTTTCTTACTGAGTTTTAGCTTCAAACAAATGTCATCTCCAAGATATTACAATGTAGCACCTGTTGCCCAGTAGAAATGCCTACACTAGAGTACTTAATTTTTTTAAGCCAATTCTGGAGCGCACTTCAGTTAATTCACTTTATGGGGAAACACTTCCATTGCTGCCTTTGGTATCTTCAGTAAGCTTGGAGGAGAGAACCGGGAGCCACGAGGAGGCTGCGGTGAATTCGTACCACACTGTAACCTGCCGTGCCTTACGGCCAACTACCTCAAAACACACACACTGCATGTGGGCAAGGACATAATCCAGGAGATCTTGCAACATTTAATTCCCTAACACAAAGTCTAACTAAATGTTAACTGACTCTGTTGGGTTTTGTGTTTTGGCACCTTTGCAGCTTCAGCTGTTGCACTCACACTGTACAGGGGTGTTGCCCCTCAGGGATTACACCTGAAGCTCCTCGGGTTTTATTTCACTCTTTTCTTACAGGGATTGCCATGCACTCAGGTGTGTTATCTCTCATGGTTACCTCCTTTCCCATCCCTACCAGTTGAACTGGAGAAAGAAAATGCTGCATTACAGAGGAGAATGTAAGTATCATTGTGCAAAGAAATTAAGATACAGCTCTCACAGCAATCCTTTATTCTCCACATTGCAGCTTTAGTGCTAAGGTATAAAGCTGTGTTCCTAGCAGAAGGTATGATCGCTGTGCTGGGGGCTGGGAGAGCTGTGACTATTGTGTCATTTCTGTGGGCTTAATGGCTAAACTTAATTGTGGATCGGCTGAGTTCTCCATGGTGAAGAGAGAGGGATGCCATTGCAGCTGGCAGGACTGGGAGACGTGCAGCCTTGATCTGTGCAGGGTCTCCGTGCTGCCTGGAGGATGCTTTCTAAGAGTTCATGGACTGTGGTGATGCCCAGAGAGCAGATTTCTCATGAAACCTGGACCCCACTTCCGTTTCATCCCCTGAACCACGGTTCCCACCTTAGCAAGCGGTTCACATCAAGAGCAGCTCTTGCCGTGCCGAGCCCACCCGCAGCCTTGCCGGGAGAGCATCCTTTGGTGCCCGCACGCACGGAAAGCGGCGTGGCGGCGCTGGCCCGGCCCGGGCTCCCCCCGGAGCCCCCCGTTCCCCTCGGTGCGCAGCCGTCCCGAGCAGCGGGGCCGGGCGCGGGCCGTGCCCGCGGCGCCTCTCGGCCGGCGCTGTCCCGGCGCGCACATGGCCAGCGCGGGCGGCGGGGGCGCGACGCTGCCCCGGGGAGGGTCGGCGGGCGGCCCCCGCCCCGCACACCTCCCCCGCGCGGGGGGAGCGGGAGGGAAACCCCCAGTTCCGCTTCCTGACGGCGCCGCGGCCCGGGCGGGGAGCGGCGGCCGGAGCGCGGGGCTGCCGGCGCCCATGGCCGGCGAGCGGACGCGGCGCTTCACGCGGAGCCTGCTCTCCGCTCCGCGCCTGCCCGCGCTGCGGCCGGCGGCTGACAGCCCCCCCGGCGGCCCGGCATCCTCCCTTCGCCGGTTTTCTGTCCCTCCGGCTGAGCTCGGCGGACGCGGGTGAGGTGACAGCCGGAGCGGGACAGGCGCGGTGCCGGTGTGTGACAGTCACGTGAGGGTCGGTCCGCACCGCCGGCTGTCACCAGCGCTGCCGAGGAGCGCTGCGTGCGCTCCCGGGGACTTCACTGGAAACCCCGCGCAAGAAGCCTCGAATGGAAACGCAGACCCTGTTCTTCCTATTTGAGTTCGCTTTTAAAATGCACGGCATGAGGCTTCAGGCCCCGTGTCTCGCCATCAGTGGAGTGTTCTCCTCCGTTACATAGGTGTACCTAAGTCCTTAGCTGGCAGGCACAGATGGCAGATTGCTAGGGTTCACGAGCCTTTTCACATCTTTAGGTATTTATGAGTCATTTATTAGCCATTTTGATATTAAGATTGCTTTGGACTTAAAGCTATGTGTTATGAGACTTACATGACTCTTTAGATGATTAAACATATCATTTCTGTGAATCATTTAATTCAGATAAATATTTTTCTTTTCTAGTTTTTCAGGCAAGACAGCTCATGAAGTAAAGTTTTAAGTGAAAGGTCATCAGTCATGAGTTTACCCCACAGCAGTGCCTAGCTGTAATACATTCTCTCTGCATAAAACAGAAAGCAGTTCTGCAAGTGTGTTCCCATAAAGTTCATGGGCATTTTCCATCATCTGAGGGGTCTTGCCCAGTACAAATGTTCAGCTGTGCTAAAGCGACTGCTGGGCTTAGACACAGCAGCCAGTTCACAGTTCCTAGTTACCTCTACATCAAATCTGAGTTGTTTTCTTTAAATGACTAGATTTGAAGTGCTTTTACAGTCAGCTTTGAAGGTCTTCATAAAGTATTCCAAAACTCCTGATTTTTGAAAGCTTAGAAGTTACATGTCTCTCCTGACTTTCCACAAATGTTGTGCATGCTGTCAGCCTTTGTCAAATCCCAAAGCATCCATACAGCTGCACCACCAACAGATTTACATGGTCGCACCTGCTGGGCACAGAGATCAGAATTTGGCTCATTATCAAACAGGATGCACTACACTGATGGAGTTTTGGTGGAAACACTCAAGGAACCATCATGATTGGTTTGGGCTCTGACCAGACACTCTGCTGAGTAGTTGTCCCCTAAGAGTCTATGTTTCAGTTCAGGTACCAGCTAAACTACTGTATTGTCTCATTGCATCTTGGAGTATTATAAATGAAGTTTTGTTAGCAATGTATTTTACTCTGCTGTGCCTTTGCTGCAAGAATGCAGAAACAAAACAGAATGAAACTGATGAAGCAAATCTGAAATTGATCATCTGTTTCCTTAGAGGACAGTGGTGTTTTTCATGTGTTGCTAACAAATCTTAGACTGTCTTAATATAGCATTTAATTACTCCTCCTGTATTCAAATTGTATTTTATTCAATCTGTCTTTAAAACATCGCGACTTCAGTTCTAGAGTGACGAAAATCATCTGCCACTTCTGTGAGTCTTCTGTGAGACTTCCTGTTGACTGATGAAACACACTGATGCTGGATTTCATCAGGGCTTTTGATGCAATATCTGAGGCAAATACAGTCAGATCTGAAAAGATGGTCTTTGAAAGATACTGAAGTTAAAATGTGAAGATGCCAGACCGAATTCTGGTTTCAGTTATACTGCTCAGTGGGATCACTTAGGGACTTCCAGATGTGTTTGATTCACCAGCAGGCACAATGGTTCTGAAGTCTGAGTTGCTTGCTGTGTTGAATATGTAGGGCTCTGGGGAACTTGGTGAAATTACCCTCTTTTTACCATATATTTTTGGGTTACCAGTAATGTTGCCTCTGAAAGGCAAAGTTTTATAAAATGACTTATGCTGGGGGTCTCATGACAGAGTACAGAGCTGCTCCCTTCAGGGTTAAATCTTCTCTACCTACATCAGCTAGATTGAGCAGAATTAACCATTGCATCTTGGCTGACAGGCAGATCTCTTGGCAGATGTGCCAGGTTGCAGTTTTGGGGCTGCCAGGTGGAGCTGTGGTGGTCTGTCCTGGGCAGTGATTGCTGCCTCTGGATCTGTAACACAGGATGCCAGGGTGGCAGCTCTGCTGAGGTGTGCTAGTTCCCTCTAGCCTGTGTGCCTTGCACTCAGGGATGCTGGGATGGCACAGCCATTGCAGTAAGGTTGTGTTTCTTTTGTAAACAAGTTCCACAGAACCTGAAATTTCTGGCTCAATTTCAACTGATATTTTATACCAGAAGTGAATATTCCCACAAGAAAGAAAAATTGGGTATATTCAGTGAGGTCTGTTGGTTCTCAGCACATCTTGCTCTTGATGCATCAGCACCTTATATTCCAGTTATACTAAATCTCATTTCTGTTGGAGTGTCCTGAAAGTTGGCTCAGCTGCTGTCAAAACTCTGCAAATAACTGGCAGCTACAAAGGAGGGAAAGCATAAATGTGTAATGTGTAAAGAGCAAAGAACTAAGCCTTCTGGTACTGCTTCTGTGTATGTCCTGTACTGAGTTGCAGCTGGACATCTGCTGGTGACTTTTGGACAGCACCTGCTCTAGGTGCAACCCTTCAGTTCTGCAGGAGCATAGGGCTCAAATGTCTAAATAATCTTAGAAAAAAGTGTTGTGTCTTACAGCTCTTTACTGTTTTCATATAGATTGCTGCTTCTTTTGTGTCCTTCACCTATACTTTTGTTCATTTATTTATTTAATAGTTGCTAGTGTTCAGCACACAAATCTGTTTGTAAAAAAAGAAGGTGCCATTATAATCAGGAAGAATGAGTTGGCAGAAGTAAGGATGTTTGTCATTTGGTGTTGTATAAGAGAGGAACTTCTGCAGTGCCCTGAAAGATAAAAGTGGAAATAGAGATTGAAGGTGGAATATATATGTGTATCTCACTGGTAGGGGGTAGTAACTGCAGAGTTTTGGCAGAAGTAACGCATTCTACATTAATAACCCAGCTCTTCAGCAGGTGGCAGGAGTGGTGCTATCAGGTGTTAATGGTGTATGCCTGCACTTCAGCTTGTTTCCATTGCCTCCTTAAGCTTTCACATAGTAATGGCAATTCACCAAACTAGCTGGTGAAATAGATCAGCATCATCTAGGAGGTAAATAATTTATTGTATTTTGAAACTTTGATGTGAAATTCTTTGTCTCTTCTAATAGAGAACACTTGTTTGAAAGTTGCTTTATGAACACTTGCTGCCACTGTCCAGAAGAGCTGAATAGCTGTGCACAAGAAAGGGAAATTAATATGTCTGTTGCTTCCTTTGTGTCTGTCACTGCAGCAGTGTTCTACTGGAAATTTTTTTAAATTAGGATGGGCCAGTCAGTTCTCCTAGAAATCAGCTTGCTAACTGCTCAACTAGTACTGAACTTCATGTTATACTATTATTTTCAGATCTCAATTAATTTGGCTAAGTACAGCTGGCTGCAGTCCTCATCCTTTACATAAAGTGTTGTGACATTGCTTTTATAAAAGAGCTGTGGCAGGTCTTGCTCCTCATCTCTCTTCCATCATTAAACAAGTTAATAGCAGTCTGGAATTGGGCTGTTGCTCCACGTGTCTTTTTTTTGGCATAGGTTTCTTTCCATCCCACTGCAGCCAGGCACAGTCATGGTGTCCAATCCCTCAGCTCTGGCTCTCTCTCACGTGGAAGGCTGGATTATATGGCTCTCTCTTCTACACAGTATGGGTTCCTCTCCTTTTTACCTTCCTTGGAACCACCACAATTCCTCCCTGAAAGAACTGATCCCCTTAGTTTCCCATGTGTATTTCATGTGGTATGAACTTTACAAATAATAAATAACATCTCTGTTTATATTGTGGTTGTATATTTCTAGTTTTGTGTGGGTATTGAACTGGTTTGTAACTCCAGTGGTGTGTTTTAGTCTCTCAAGAAGAGTGATGTGTGTGGTTTCCAGGCTCACAGGGAGCACACACTGGTGCCTGGATAATGATACCAGAGCTTGGACTGTGCCTACTCTGTGTGGCCTCTTCTCATTATGTGATTAGGCTTGCATGTTGGGAATGAAATATCACTGAAAACCCCATCTGTTGAGAGGGTACAGTGCCACCTGAGCTACTTCAAAGACAGAAACGGCTCTGTGAAAGACTCCTTTCTCCTGAGGGTGTTCTGATGTCTTCTGTTAGTGCAGGGTGAACCCAAGTAATGCATTTATAAAGGCAGTGAGTCTGTCGTGGTGTTGTACCCAAAACAGACTCTGTGCTTGTACATAGGTGCACAGCCACTGTTTTCACACACCACCCACTAGATCTTTTGTCTATTTCCCTGAGAAAAACCCCAAACTGGTGCAGTAATCTTAAGGGCATGTGCATAGAGAAAGCCTCATCCTGGTCTAGTGGTTGTGAGAGTTTGTTCATGACACCAGTGTAAGGGAGTGTCACCTGCTGGAGCTGGAGTTCTGTTATGGCAGGCCTTGGCATTTGAGATGAGTTAGGGTTTGCTCAGGGCAGACAACTTGACAGGCATAGTTAGAATGTTAACAACCTTGTGCAATGTTAAAATATTAAATAGCTTGTTTATATTTGTAATTTACCTGTGAACCATGTTCATGAATCTACACTGAAAAACTTACCTTTCATTTATAGCCTGTGTGACATCCCTTACTTGCTCAAGCACAATACCCACATTATTTGCAAGTAGTCTCCTTTATTAGCCATATTTTGCTGTTTTGAAGCATCTGACTAGTAATTCTGTAGATGTTTTTCAGCTGGGGTATCTCAAGAACACTTGGTCTGGCCCGGGCAAGGATCTGATTGCTTTCAGCTGGCTGCTGGAGCTCAGATGTAAGGGCAAATCAAGCAAAGGGTACAGGCAAGAATGCACTACTTGCACATTCTCCAGCTGCAAGGCTCCCTCCTCTGCAGGCAGACAAAAGGGGCAAAGTCTGCTTCTGAGCAATTCTAGGAACTTCATCTGGCACTGGGGATGAAATTGATGCAGAAATGAGGAAAAGGAGATAAGGGAACAGAGCCTCAGAGAGGGTGGAGACAGAGAAGGGAAGAAAATGGTTTAGAAAGAAGAAAAGCATTGGACAAAATGGGGGAAAAAAGAAAAGACTTTGTGGGGAAGGAGAGGCTGAAGAAGACGATAAAACGAAGGAAAGAAACGAAGAGAGCTGCGAGAAAGTTTCGTCAGGTTGGTGAATAACTTGTGCAGATAAGCCATTAATGTGCACCCCTGGGCAGTCATTTAGGAGGTGGGGAGACCCAGGCACTTGGATTTAAAAGCAGGGTTTTTACTCTTGTCTTGTGTCTGTCACTTGACTAGCACTTTCTTTTAAATTTATGGAAAGTGAGTCAGCTTGAGTAACTCAAAATGCTCTTAGTTTATAGAAGTTGCATTAACTTTTTTCCTTTTGCCTGCAAGATGAAATAAGGAGTCTTGAGAGGGGGAGAATGAGCATCAATAGCAAAGAGAAGCTGGAAAATTAAGCCTTGTGTTGGCTTTGGAGGAGGATGGATACACATAGAGATAGTTGAATATTGTTGTGGTTTCTGACAGGCAGTTCTGCAGTGCATATGTCACTTCCAGAAGTCAAAACATGTTTGTAACTTTTCTAGCATAAGGTCAAAGGCCTATAAAGTAGTGACACAGATGTGATTATTACACAAAGACTTGCTTGTCATGTGTATAATATTTCCAGTTTCACAGAACTGGAAATGCATTTCACAGAACTCAGTAATAATCTTCTGAATCTAAATTATACTCTCTGTCTGTTTTATAACAACTGTGTATTCTTAATTTAGCCAAAGCCAACTTTATCCTTGTTTTTGTTGATAAGAGAAACAAAACACCAGGAGCTAACTGCCCAAGTTCATGCACTAAATCTAAGTAAAAGCTGCAGAATGGTTGTCTCCAAGTTTATCCCCCTCGCAGGCTGCCCTGCCCCACATGGATGAATAATTTGCCTGACTTCATAATTCCCCCTTTCCTCTCATTTCTGACATGGGAAATTTTTTCTCTCTCTTGTAAAATGTAGGAAAACTGAAGGCTGCCTGTCCTTTGCATGCCTGCTGAGTGTAAATTATTTCAGCTCACGTTGTCCCTCTCTGGGCAGAGCACAAACAGACAAGTAGCAGTGTAATAGGAGGGCACTGAGCTGCATTAGTGTTAGGTGGTGATGTGTTGACATGATGTGAAGCCTTCCAGAGCTGGGAGGGCTTTTTCTACTTCTCTTTTATTCTTTTTCTTTTTTTAATTTCCCAGATCTCCTTACCCCTCCTCCTTTTTTTAGTTTGGGTGCTCAAGGCAGTAGTTTATTATTTTTTCTCCTTCATGTCAGTGATGCATAATCACAACCTAAACACATTGCTTAAATACATTTTTTGTAGATTACTTGTCATTTCTGGTACTAGTTTTTTTTCTTCATGATACAGACAGGAAGAGCTCAATGTTGCATTTTTGTTCTTAAATTTTACACAAGAAGAGAGTCCCCTTGGAGCACTGGGGGTAGGTGGTGCTGCCCAGCCTCTCCCTCCCAGCATTACACTGGGAGCCAACATCCAGCCTCTTTACTTGGGTACTGTGAAGTTACTTTTCAGCTGGAACCCAAATACTGCATGTTTAGGAACACAGTGTAATGTTTTGAGATGACATAATATAGATGTTCTTGTATAAAAGTACATCAGATGGATACGTCTGTGACATGTGTGGGCTCAGACTGTGCAGACAGCAGTGTGAACTACAGCTACTGTCATTGGGATCCCAGGAAAATATGGGGAAAGGGAGATGTTACCACAAGGAAAGTCTTCTGCTGCCTCTGTGAAATCAGGTTTTATCTGCAGACCCAAAGAAAAAAAAAAGGAAACCTCAAAAGTTGAAAGACAGACTGTATTGCATTTTAAATTCCTAATGCAGTCATTAATAAATAACAGTTAACTTGCTGCTAGACTTCCTTCCCCTTACTGCTGTTGTGCAGTTGTATAATATTAATTGCACTGAAGCTTAGTATGCTGTCAGCATTGCAGCGACTATTTTAATTGCAGTGTAGTTTTTCCTTCATAGAGTGTGGAGGAAGTGGAGGGCAATTCTGTCACTGAGTCTGAAAGGAGCTGTTCAGGTGGGAGAATAATGCTGGCTGACTTAAAGCAAACATGATCCTAGGTTACTTTGACATGTTGACCTAAATTAAATGATGTAGATATAATTCAATTTAATGAATGCAATTGAATTGGATATGATAGAGGGGGGGGAAAAAGGTTTCATTTTTTTTTTATGTATTGCTGTTTATTACAAGAGTAATACTGAGATATTCTCTCTGAAAGTAGAGTGACTGGGAATGTTTAGAATAGCAAAAAGAAAATCTATTATCTTTGTATTTTAGTTTTTAAATCGTTATCATCTAAATGTATTGCTTGCCCATGCTAGATGTACCTGCTTTGGTAACCATGTTTAGGTTGATGATTTTGAGGAGCGTACTTCTAATTTATAGGCAAGAATGAAATTCTGGACTCCTAAGTGTCTTTTGGCTCTGCTTTTCTAGGGCTGAATTAAAAGCTCCCCACATGGGGAGCACAATAGCTCTGCAAACAAGGCCTAGAAGCATCTTTTATCCAAAAGCTGCCTGGAACATTTCAACTAAGGGTTAGCGTGTCTATCTTGTGATGCAAATTCCTCAGTGATCTTTTTTCTGGATTGGGTTTTTATCATGGTTTAGGGGCAGAGGTTGACATGGTTTGAAGAAAATGTATTTTTAAAGTGTGAGAATATTCTCCTGTGATCAGGGTGTTTGCCAGGCCCTGGGACAGAAAAAGTGCATTGCAGAGGGACACGAGGAGAGGGAGGGGGAAGACTGCTGTGGTGTCCTCTGGCCACAGTGGTGTGTAACAAAGCCTTAAACTACTTTTTCTGTCTCTTTCTTCTGCTGTGAGGTGCTTGTTGCAGCTTCCTCCTTGCCCACTCTCTACTCCCTGCCTGTTTTCCCTCTTAGTCCTTTGCAAGCTCTGGCAGCCCTGGGGGGAGTCCGAGCCAAAAAGTCAACAGAATAGAGGAAGGAAAGGCTGCCTTTACCCAGACACTGTGCAAAATGTATGTTCAGTTTGAGGGAGGGCAGGGTGCCAGTCCTCCACATCCCCCTTCTCTCCCCTTTGGAAGCCAACACAGCACTCCTTTCCGTGCCATGAGTAGGTGCAGGAGAAAGGATTCGGAGCTTGTTTGGGTGAAAGTGGTGGGCTGAAGTCAGCCTGGGGGCTGTTGACTGGACTGTGCTTGTTTAGACAATAAGTCATCTTTGGAGCCTGTCCCTTGGAAGAGCTTTCTCCATTGCTGTGCAAGTATCATGGCACAGGCCAGGCTTGATGTCTTTTGTTAGGAATGCCTCTGTTGCATTTCGCAGGCCATAAATAACTTGTGGTATTTGTACCAATCTCAGTCTCTCTTTGAAGATACAAGTGCACAGCCTTTTTCCTGGCTTCTCTTTTTTTCTTCTTTTTTTTGTTACTTAGCCTCAAGTGGTCTCAAGTCTGAAAAGTGGTTCAGGGGCCTAAATTTGGCCATCCTTGGGGTAGAACTGTTTTGTCGCTTTGAACTTTAAGCTGTATGGAACAAAATACACAAAAGTTTGTTCTGCTGAACAACAGTGACAGGGAGAGACCTTGGGCAAGCAAGTCCTGGGTCATACCTCTGGTTCTGTATGCAGAGAGAAAGGGAGTGATGAGTAAGTATTAAAACCAGTAATGAGCAGACTTTGATATTCTAGAATATCATGTGGTGCGTGAATACCTTTTGTCATCACATATTTGCAATGCATAGTAAAATATGTGCTGAGCCATCACGTTTCTGCTGTCAGTATATAGGCACAGAGTTTTCCCCTCCAATTCATGGGTAGCAGGTGGACTTCCAGCAGTGGATAGACAGCAATTACAGAAGCAGTGCAGATGTTAAATATCGTGCAGGGCTCTCCTCTGAGAAAAGCATCTGCCTGTTCCAAAGCTGCATCTCACTTCAGGCAACAGTTGCCTTTTACATGAGTAACAGTTGTCTTTTGCTTTGAGCTGTGTGATTGCACGGTGCCTCTGTTCTGCTGACACCCTTTCGTTAAACAGCAAAAATCTCAAGCACTGATGGAAACGAAGTTGTAAAACATTAAGTAGGGCTGAATTATACTGGTCTCTTTAGTGCTGCATAAATTTATCCTCATTGCTTCCCCTGAATCAATGAAAACTCTTTTGGAGGTTTTGTAAGAGAACCTACAAAAGAAGAAATCCAGGAGATCTATGAACAGAAATTCGGCTTTTCTGGTCAAATAATAACCTGATAGGAAATCCCTAATATAAACACAAACAAACAAACAAACAAAAAAAAAAACAAACAAAAAAACTGTAGTCAAGGTAGATACACCTGCTCCTTTTTATATTTCAAATGCATACCCAGTTGTTTCTGTGTACTTTCTAAAAGAAATGGAGCTCATGTAACACACCAACTCCAAGTGGTTTAACTCCAATTGGCTTGGAAATGGAAGAAGATGGAATAGTAGTTTTGGAGTTATGTAGCCATGATAGTTCCAGCTGGCTGGAGATGTTGGCAATGAAATGCTTTTTGCCTTCTATGTATTCTTTCCTCAGAAAGGGTGAGGAGAAAACTGCTTGCAGAAGGGTTTCAGGTGAATGTTACAGTTACTTGTGTTGCAATAAGGATGGGCAGTAGTACAGTGGGACACAATGTCTTACATGCCTTAATGTGAAGTTTATCTCCTTTTTTTTTTTCCGTAGAGTTTTTCTTACAGTGAGAACACTTCAAAACCACTAGCCATGGCCTGTATGTTGCAGTTAAATATTATCTTTCTCCCATTTCTTCATTCCCACATCTGCCCACTCCCTGCTTTGCTGCCCTCACCCCTTGCAGTCCTGGCTGCTCGTTGTGCTTTGTGTCCCTCTCCCACTTGTCTCAGCGCCTCTGTTAATGCCTCTCTGTGCAGGGAACAGTGTGTCAGTTGTGTCAGGCGCCCTATCTCTGCCTGCCATCCGTGCCACATTAAAACCCACTTCTTCCAGGAATGCTCCTTTCCAGTTCTGCCAGTGGATAATCTGTGTGCTCCTGCCCTCCTGAGCAGCTGCCCCGTGCTGCCCTGCCCAGCCGTGCCTCTCTCTCCCAAACTGGCAATGGAAAGCCTTTGGCTTTGGTCTTAGGCCTCTCCTCTGCCTTTAGTGTGAGGCTTTGCATTGAGCACATGGGTTTGTATTGATAGGTGATATTTGAATGACTGTTCACCAGATAAAATACAGTTAAAATAATACTGAGTGACTCTTCTTGAGAGAAGAACTTTTCCTGTGTCTGTTTCCTTAAAGGAAGCAGTGTTTCCCTGTTCAGTGTAGTGTGGAAGACAACTCCATGTTTTGATGTGTGAATATATCAATGGATTTATGTATATATTTTGAACTCAACTCGGATAATAGGGCTAAAATCGGTTTCCTTGGAATAATGTGGCATGCCTGGTTTGGGGCGTTTTAAGACCAGAACTTTGCATTTAAATTCCATGATGATGGCTACTGAGCTATGCTGGAATTAAGGTATAAGGGCTGCTCTGCTTGGTCTTTGTCCCCAAGGCTTCTGGGTTTCTGTTTTCTACCACTGTTTCCCAGTGTGTGTTTCACAAGATCCTCATTCCTAATCCTGAAGGATCTGTCAGGGATTCAGATGAGAAATTTGAGTTTCTTTATTTTGGGGGAAGATTTTGAGTGATCAAGAATGGGAGTCAGCAAATGACTTGTAATTAGAGCTTGAAAACTGAGGTGTGAAAGCTCTATGATGCACAATGCTGCTCAGTGTGTAACTGGGGCTGTCATCATCCCAGCAGCATGTCCTGAACCCACCTGGCATAGTTTGCAGTGCGGCTGGCTGTTGCTAACATCTGTGAAGTAAAAAAGATAAAGCAAGAGAGTTGTCTGACTTTTTTTGCCAGTGTCAGAGCTCCAGACATGCCCCAGAGCCAGTATGCCAAACACATCCTGCTAACATTAGCTAACAAGGACAATTTAACAAACACTTTTTTCTGTCATAAAAGTGCAAAAAGAAATGAAAATTGAGCCATGACTACAGAGTAATACATGCTAGTTGCTATTTTCCTGGGCTCAGCTTAGCAGATTTTTTAGCTTTTTCATGTCTATCTGTGAGATAACAGGAATAAAAGCCAGCAAAGTGCAGTGCTAACGGTATGACTGCTTTTAGACAGTTTGGCAGGAAATGCTGTTTCCTGTTCTTTTGATGTTCTGTTGACTTTCTCATAAATATCAACCTATCTGGGGCTTCAACATTTGTTGTTACGGTGGGGATAGACAATGTCAGTGACAGCCAAATTTAAATGTAGTTATTCCTTTAAGTAGATTGAACAGGTTCTGGTTAAAAAATACTGAATTATGCTGTAGTTCTTTTGACTGCAGTGTAACATCTTCAGATTTCTGTCTGCGTAGTCAAGTTGGAAAGTGGGATTAGATTTGCCTTGAAAGTATAAGCTCATACCGGTGTAGCTTGCTCTTCTGGATCAGATTAGAACTTCCAGAAGTCCTGTGTCATAGGCAGATGCCAGGTTCTGTAGGCACACAGTTTGTGGTGGTTGGGATGGGGCTGGCCCAGCCTCATCCCCAGTGGCACAGCTGTGAGCAGCAGGTGAGCAGCACTGACAGCAATGAGCCATGGAGTGCCCAGGGGCACTGACCAGCACCAAAGGGAGCAGAGGGCACACAGGGGCAGGGCATCAGCATGAGGGGATAAAAGGCTGGGACAAAGAACAAGAAGGGCAGCTGCTTGCAGCCTTCTGAGGAGATCTGATGTTTCTCTGTATGGGCAGACACCTGAAGCCTTTTGATGAGGTAAGGTGTAACTCTGGATGGATTTAAGCTTTCTGAAATCATGTGATGATACTCTGTGTATTGTGGCCATCTCAGCTGTGACATGTGCTGTGACAAGGTTCTTCAGCACTCCAGGTAATTATTGTAGTGCCATTTGATGTGCTTTGCAGATCACCAGATAAATTTATATTTGGAATAGGATGATATATCCATCTTCCCCATTACTTTCTTGAGAGGAGTTATGTCCTTGTCTCTTGAAACCCCAAGCAAGTGCTGTCCACAGGGGTGTCAAGGTCCCTTCCAACCCAAGCTCCTGTGTGATAGAGGTGAACCTCTCTTAACCTTTCACCCTGCCTGCTCCTCGTGGCTGGCAGTCATGTGGGCACTGGTTCAGCAGGATGTCTTGGTTAGGGCAGTACCTCCTATCAGGGTGCACCAACCAGTCCTGTGGGGCTGGCTTTGAAACTTGTGTTTTTTTCAAATCATGTGCTGATAGATGAGATTTGAAAGGCAGAGGGTGCTGCTTCCCAGGGAGCTGAGCTCTGCAGACAGTTTGTGCTGGGTGGAGGCCATCTCCAGGTGTCTCCCTGAAAATGCAGCAGCTTCCATTCCCTGTGTCTGTGCATGCCAGTGACACGGTGCCCCAGCAGCCTCCTCAGTAAATTGCCAGCCTGATCTTTTGTGAAGAGCAGTCGTGTTGAATTTAGCGTTACTACATCAAGAGTGAAGCACTGATGCTGAGAGTGAGTAATTGTAACCAAGTCTGCCCTTATGCCTGACAGTGTGTGTTTGGTATTTAGCTGTAACTGTTCCTAATTTGCTCAAGCTGCTTGACAAAAGCATAAATGGCATCGAGGTGAGAGTTATTCTGTTAGCTGCAACTCTGTGTTACCATAAAATAATTGTAACATTACACAGACAGTGATACATGATTGTTAACTTTAATTAGAGCACTAATTATATATTGGAGTGAATTTTAGCAGTAACGAAAAATTGCTTTCTCTGCATTTAAATTTCCATCTGAAATGTCAGAGAAAGTTGAGAATATTTTCCCTTGGTGTGAGAAAGGGATGTGTTTAAAGGGAATATGCATATACCTTCATATTTTCACTCGGATATCCCATGTTCTAATGACAGCTTTGGCAACATAGACCAGACTTCCTTCAAAAACAACTATAAACAATCTTTCGGGTTACAGTTTCCAATGTGTACTCTGTAACATTTAAATCATTTACTTATGCATTTTCACTTTTTCTACTGGAACTACTTCAGAACATAACCCTGTTGAACGCCCAGCTGTCAGCAGAAGAATGAGGGGGTGGCCTAGGAAGTTGGTCATCTGTTTAAAAATCTAATTGCGTGTTGCACACAGGGAACTGCTTGATGCCCTGAAGTAAATCAATAGCTTTGTGAGTGTAAATAGTTGTTTTCTTGAAAAACGCTATCTGGCTGATCTCTGTTTCCTGCTTGATTGAGAAGTCTTGAAAGACTAAAAAGAGAAGAGGTCAACATTTGGGCATTACCTAAAATTACTGGGGTCCTTTGGAAGTTCATTTGAGATGTGTCATAATAATATAGAGAATGACATTGCTTCTGTTATATACTAGGTAATTTTTTAAAGTAATGTTCTAAAGTGGTTCTGTAAGAACAGGATATTTTCATAAATATCAGTTAATTTTACAAAAAGTCAATAGCACAGGCTATTAGGACTTTAATAATAAAAACAAATTACTTGTAACCAGACATTTCAGTCAGTGAGAATGAAAGCTCTTTGCACATATGTGTATTTAGCTCATAGTTTCTACTCGTATTTTAATCTCCCTTGGAGTTCAGTATTAGTCTTTCAAAACACACATGTTACTAATCAAAATATTATTCTTCTAAGGATTTCTTCCTGAAATACCAACCAGAAGACATATGTTTATAGAGACTGTGTTAGAACTTAACAAATACAGGCCAAACAACTTATAATTGGCCTAGTTTTGCTTATTTTGTATTTTGTTGAATCAACAGCCTTGTGGATGTGAATGTTAATGGATGCCAGAAACCTAAGGTACTTTAGTTTTAGATTTTGTATTATTTTATTATCTTCTGGAGGTCAAATAAAAGAAAGGGAGTGAAATCCTGACAAGAGACATAAAATGAAAACCACATGTTGTACAGAAAAGCTGTCCAGGGGACAGTGTCACTCATTAGCTGCTACAATAGCTGTTCCTTGGTTTGATATAGTGAGCACATTGTTGTGTTGTGACAAAAACCCAGCAATATTATTTCTAAAAGGGGCAGGATGCTTTTTGATTGGGTTTGGTGTGTTTTGTTTTGCCTTTTGGGGTGCTTTTTCTTTTGCATGGTGATAAGGGCAAAGCTGTGGGTTTCAGGCACTTCCTTGGGTGAGCTGTGAGGAGCTGTGTTTGAGCTGCTCCTTTCTGAAAGGGTGACAATGTCCCAGTGAGCAGCGTGGCTCTGAGGGACCCTGTCTCTTTTCCATGCTCTTGTCTGGGTGGTCTCACTATTCCACTGTGCAGCTTGGGCTTCCTGGCTGGTGTAAAGCAGGAGGAATGTGAGCCTCCCTGAGCTTGTAGATGTGCTAAGAAGGGAAAGGTTTTGGGGCTAATCAGCCCCCGCATTGCAATCGAGAGGATAACTTCTCTGAAAGTATTGGCACTGTATACACACAGATCCCTTTTCTTGTCTTGTGAGGGCTGATGTTTATGCCAGTAGGATTCTCTGTAGGTGGATTTTTCTGTGGAAATTAATAATTTGCCCTGTGTGCTTTAGCCCAAGAGGTGTCATGGTTAGGTGATACTTGACATGGTCAAACAGGGAAAAGATGCTTGGCTGGCTGCCCCTGGGCCTGTCAGATTTGGGTAGGGTTTTCTGAGTGATATGTAAACAAACAGAAAAAATCAAGCTCTGTAATATTTATAGCCTTAAAAACTTTCAGAGAGTCCTAACTCTTAGCTTCTTTATTTTGGATTCTTGGCACTGATAATAAAAAAGGAATCTGAAGCCACATTATTATACTGCTAGTGGAAACAATCCATATTCTTCTTGTGGGATCTTTTCTGACAGATACAAGGATACATCTGCAGCTGCTGTGTTTGGGGGAGTGGGGTGATGGGAGAGCAGCACCTGAGACAACACAGTTTTTGCTGGCCCCATATGCAGAGATTTTACTTTGCATTTCTTTTTTTTTACTATGTCCACATTTTGTGCCTAATTTTCCCTTTTGCAGCTGTAGAAGCTTATCCTCGGAAATTGAATGAGATTGTTCCTTTTGGTTCCTTGCTTCTGGCTGAACTCTTTGTATATGCCTCAAAGTGAAATTGCCTTGAAATAATAAGCAGGGATTGTACAGCTGACTTAGAGTTGAAAGAAGCCTGATTGGGAGCCTCTTTTGTTCATTTCTGGGTTAGGTTAGAAACAGAGCCTTGTGTGAAGAGCAATTGTGTGGCCTGAATGGCCAGTTCATCACTGCTAGCCTTTGGTTTAAGCATTTGGCTTAGGTGTCTCTTCTGCTTTGGTTGTGTTTGGGGCTGTCCCAAAGCAGGCACAAATTCAGGCTCTGGTTTGTTGGGCTGGATAAGTTCTTGGACGTTCATGAACTAAGAGTTTGGAGAGAACTTCTGGAGGTTGTCAAGTCCAGCTCCAGCAGTTCCACAAGAGATAAGGTTGCTCAGGACCTTCTCCACTCTCCAAGGATGCCTTGTCCCTGTGTATGACCACCCTTCATGGTTAAAAGTTTATTTTCCTGTGTTTAATTGAAATGTCCACTATCACATGTGTTCTGTTCTTTGTCTCATCCCCTGCTGCTATGTCTCTGTGGAAAGCCTCTCTCTTCTCTACACCCTATGGGAGTATAGACTGGCAAGGTTTTCCATCAGCCTTCGTTTCTTAAAGGCAGGCAAAGTTATTTTCCTCATCATTTCCTCCAGCCTCAGTCTGTCCTGGTGATCTTGCAAAGAACTCATTCCTCTGTGTCAGTGGACTTGTGCTGGGCATCTGCGAGCTGGACATAGCAACCACATTCATTTCCTGGGCATGCTGGCAGGTCTGTTCTGCAGCTGGTTCATTCTTGAAGGTGGCCAGGCCCGTTCATGTACTTTCAGTGATGTCACAGCAGGGTGTTCATGTCATTGCTTTAAACACAGTAGTGTAAATACTCCCTTTGCTAGAGTTACCTGGTATGATATCCAGAACTATACTGAACTCTACTTGTGCTGGTGTCATATTGGTAGTTGATGATCATTTTGGTATTGGCCTCTGCTTCCAGCTCTTCCTCCTTTGTTTTCAGCTGTTGATTGCCCAGTTTTCAGTAGAAATTCTTAGCTTCAAGGCATTTGATGTTTTGTATTAAAAATTATTAAATTAGTTTGGAATGCTTTAGGCAGCTCAACTCCTGGCTCCCTGGGACAGCCCATTATCTTGGTGAAGGACTTTGGAAAGGGATTTCTTGGTTTGAAAATCCAACAGCCTTCTATGAAGAGCATGTGCAGAGCCAGGTGGGAATTGCTGCTGACTTCCATCACAGGCAGAGTCTTGACTTAGAGGCAGAAGGTGCTGGATACTACTTTGGTAATGTCAGTCTGGCATCTGAGAGAGAGGAAGAGTATCAAAAGTGGGAGCCAAGAGGTGAGTGACTGTGTGTCTCTGGCCTGACTTCATCTGCAGGGGAAAAATGGTGGGGTTTGGGTTCTTTTTAATTTTTCATGCAGACAAATAAGGAAACATGCTTAGCTCCCAGGTAGTTCCTCTAAGTGCTTATATAGTGAAGAATGGGAAACTCTGCTGGAAGGCTGTGACTGAGGTGAAGGTGCCATCCTGCCTGCCACTGAGTTCTACACTGTATTTCTCAAAGTTTTTTTTACCATGTTTGCATTTGCAATCAGTATGATCCTGCTTCTCAAGCTTTTCTGGTATGGCCTGAATTTAGACCTGTCCTGTGTAATCTGTGGCATTTGTGTATGGAGCCTGACCTGTTCATTTAATACCCGATTCCACTATTTCTTGGTTGTAAACCATTAGTTTTTCTTTGTTAAACAATATGAAAAACATTAAATAAAATAATTAATGTTATTTAAATTCCTACCTCAAATGCTGAGGCATGTGCTTTTTTTCCCTACTCAAGTGAGTTGTTTGAAAACAAAAGGAGTGTACAAATAGATTAGAGTGTGCCAACAAATACCTTCCTTTGCAAGCTCTCTTGTGACCTGAAAAAGAGTTATCTGTTCAAAGAGTTAGAGGCTGAAAGTGCTCTGGTTATGGAGCAGTTCTGGGTTTTATTATTGTTGTTAGCTGTGTTGTGAATACAAAGATGTCATTGGCTTGGATTGGAGGCAAATTAGAATAAGCAATGCGTTTTCTACCAAGATTACTGTCTAAAATTCCGCTCTAGTCCAGATTTGAGTGGTCTTTTTGAAAGTAAAGCCAGTTTCTCTCTGTCTCTGTTTGTGTTTGCTCTGTATTTCTAGCTTGTATTTGAACAGAAATACTAGTTTTGGATTATGGCAAGCTGTGGCTGTTACAGAAATAGAGAATAGGTTGCACATCTTGAAGATTAGATGTCAGCAATAAAGGTTTCTGTGGCTCTTGTCCAAAGTTTGTGGATGTGGGTGAGAGGTTTTGCAGTGGTTTTTTTAGGCCTTTGATCATATTTTAGAGAAGAAGTGTTGGTTTATTAAACCATGGTGCTGTTAAGGCCATTCAGCATAGAGAACATTGCTGTAAAAAGGACACCTGATCCAAACCCACATCTTGTTCCTAAAACCTGTTAGTGGCTGCTGACATCTGTCTCTGTGTGCCCTGGGGGATGTTCCTGCCTGGTCTCCCCTGTTGCTTGGTTCTCTTTCCAGTGTTTCCATAAGTGGCAGGGCTGGTACCAGGGCAGCAAATGGAGAATGCGTTTGCTCTTCTGTGGGAAAAGCATCTTCCCATGTAGCTGGGTGTGTTTTGTTCTTTAGAATTGATTTGTGAAACATCTAGACAGAAGGCTTTGGAATTTATGCGTGTCATGGAGATCTTGGACTGTGACAGGTAACAGACAAGTAGCACTCTGTTTAGCTGTAAGGAATGCCACAAAACCAACATGTTAGAGGGAAAACAGGCACTGTGGTCTTTTTAGGATTTTTTCCTCCATGCCAGTTTTGCTTTTTAGATGCTTTCCTACTGGGCTAGTGAAATGGAGGTCACCTGAACACAGGATCAGCTGTTGATAATGCAATTTGAGGGGCTGTGTGGAAGTTAAATGTGTATCTTTCTGAAAGAGGATAATCATTTGCTACCAGTTCTTTTTGGGAACCAGTGGAGTGGTGACTGCTTTTTTTTTCCTGTTGTGACTTATCTGTAAAATCTTTGCTTTGGAAGTCTGAGCTCAGGCAGGGTTATAACTTCTGGTGAAAACTCTTCACAGAGTTTATCTTATGTTTTTATTTAACTCTGTGCCAAAGAAAAGATGAGTTTTGGTAGCTCCAACTAATTCCCCACCAGTTTTATGGGATAATAAAACTGGTGGGGAATAAAGTTCTTTTTAAAAACAAACAAACATTTGCTTTGTAGGTTAAGTAGTTATTTTTCCTGGTTTGAAGTCAAAGATTTCTTTTCCTGTTACATGCTTAAGGAAACCACAACAATGCTCTTAGCTGCATTTTAGAATGTTCCCTGCTAGATCCAGAAGCCACTGAAGTGCGTTGAAATAAGGAGGTTTTCATCACTGCCTATGGGTTGCAGTTCTCCATTTTACTTGACCTAAGAATAATCCCATTGATCTCACAGAGGCTGTAATTGTGGAAAACCACCTATCAAAGTGGGGAATTTCTTGAAAATCAGTAGGGTGCTTCACCTGAGTTGCAAATAAGAATGTGGAAACTACTTGTATGCAGATTACAGATTTATTTCCCTTTTGTGTAAAGAGAATATTCTGAGAAACCTCTTTAGAGAGGTTGAAGCTCCAGAGATACAGGACTGTAGACCAGCTTCTGTCATCAGCCTGCTGGAAGTCCTTATACCACTCTTTTATCACTTTGTTTTATTTGTCAAATAGTTGCAACTTGTTGATGCAATCAGCTGGAAGATCTAATGGGAGGAAGCTGTATTTGGGCCCTGTACAATGTGGTAGTCATTGAGAGCCTTCCACACAACGTCGGTGTAGCCCTTTGCACCAGACACCGACGTGAAAGAGCAACGGAATACTGAGAGGGGAATGCCTGTGCCAGTGCTGCCTGTCATGGGAAGCTTGTTTCTGTGCTTGCCTGAGTTTTTTTTTTCCTTTCCTGCCGTGTCTGCAGCCGCTGTCGGCGCTGTGGGCAGGTGGAGCAGCAGCAGTGAGCTGCTCTTTGGTGCTGTCCCTAGAGGGTGCCAGCCGCCCGCGCTGTGCAGGCCGCGCTCCGCCGGCGGCAGCGGGCCCGCGGCCCGCTCTGCCAGGGCCGTGACACCATGGCCGGCTCCGGCTGCTCCCACACCGGCACTGCCGCGTGCTCTCCTTCCTGGCTTTCCCCGCACTGTAACTGCTGTGTTATCAGTCGGTGGTCAAGGATAACTTTGTGAGAAGGAAAGAGTTGCAAGGTGAAAAAGCTGCGAATGGTTCAGGAGTTGTGCTGACCGCTTGCTGCAGTAAATACCTGCTTTCCTGGGTCACTAGGGAGCAGCTGGTGGAAACTGAAGTATTACAAAGCCTGTGTTTTCTGACTCTTAGTTACCCCCTCTGCTGTTTGAGACCTCATTGTTTCTATATTTAACCATTTTTGCAGCAATATTTCAAGATACAGTGCATGAACATTTTGAAATGAGTGCAATGTCATGAGTGGAAGGCACAGATGCTATTTACATCTTGCAGCACCTGTGACTGCATAAGCTTTCTTTGAAGTAAATGTGGGATCCCTGTCTGTCCTTTAAAGGACTTTCTTGTTCTCCTCCCTCGAAACATATGGCAGCAGTCATTCAGCCTAGCCCTGCACAGCCTCCTGTTGGCCTCTGGCTGGGTGTGAAAGGTTTGGGGCACAACTTTTGGAAAGAGAAGGCAGGGCAGCTCCTTGAGGTGTGTTGGAAACGCTGCCTCTGTAGCAGTGAGAGATGCTGCTCTAACATGGTATCCTCCGCTTTGCTTTAAGGCTGTAGTCATAAGAAAAAAGTGCATGGGAAGACCTGAGCTTATACTCGGGTAGATGTACTTACAGCTTTTCCTCATGTATAAAATGAGCAAGGAAAAGAGGCCCATTAATGAGGGTTTGTCTCGCTAATGCCTGCCATGAAGACCCTCTCTTGGAGCACTGCATGTGTCTGAGCTGGGTCTCCATGCTGATTCCTTGGGGGCCAGTTAGGGTTCCCCTGTTTGATTTGGAGTAAGAGAGCATAAGAGTCTTTCAGACTTGGGTGTGTTTTTTCCCCTCTGCTTTCTTTGCAAGTGCCTTCAAGCCTTTATGAAAATAAATACTGGAGACAAAGATCTTTGCTAAGAAAATGTGTATCAGCTCTTTTTGTTTTGAAAGGGTGGGTGATAAATATTTAAGTGTAGAGAAATGAGACATGATCTTACCAAAATGTGAGTGATCCTTGTTTGCATCAAGGCAGAGACTGTAATTTTGTTGTCATGTCTTGCTTCAAATGTTTATCTGCTACTTGTATGAACTAACTTAAGAGAAGTTTTACGATAAACTGTGGGTCTGTGTGTGGAGCTGTGGGTGACAGCCACTGGCCACTTGTGTTGTTTGTGTGCTGCTGGGGAGCTGCTCATCGTCTGTAGCAGGATATGATGTATGTGGATTTGTAATTTCAATGGTGGCATGAGCATTATAATTTGTAACAGTGTGTTCTTACTGCTTGTACTGCTATGCTGCCTTTAGTTCCTGCTGCTGGCTTGAGGCTTCTGTGGGCCTGACTAAACACACTGCTGTAAGCAGTTCCAGGGGTGTTCCTGTTCATTTTGATGGCTCCTGGGCTCACCTGCACTGCTGCTTTAGGATTGTCACACTGCAAGAGCTTCTGTGGAGCTTCTCAGTATATGTCATGCAAAGATACCACGGAGGGGCAAGCTTTTCTTCCAGATTAAAA
The DNA here is from genome assembly GCF_017590055.1 of Onychostruthus taczanowskii. Lineage (NCBI taxonomy): Eukaryota > Metazoa > Chordata > Aves > Passeriformes > Passeridae > Onychostruthus > Onychostruthus taczanowskii. Next base: position 4,827,398 of record NW_024502014.1, read on the forward strand.
AAACCCGACCAAACAAAATGGTGCCTGTCATGCTGGCAGCTGAGAGGTCTCATGGCAAAGGGGGGCTCTAACCTGCAGCCATCCTCCTTGTTGAGAAGAACACAGCCTCCTTTGGGGGTGGAAGAAGGATTAGGGTTGAATTTGACAAGTCATCCTCTCACTAAAGGATCTTCTCCAATACTTGCCTTTCTGCCTACCTCTTTAAAGCCCTCAGCTGAAGACCAAAATACCAATAGATTGTATCCTGTTTATTTTGATCACAGGAATTCAAATGCCACAAAGAGCAAGGAAAATTAATGGAATAAAGTGAGCTGTGGGAAGGAAAGCAGCTTTTAATGTGGTGTGCTAATGAGGTATGAAATAGGTGTGTAAGAAAATGTTTGGTAGCATCTTTAGAAAATCTTGCAGGCTGCAGAAACAGAAACACAGGAACACTGTGGAAGAGAAATAACTCAGTGCTTGAAGGTGAAGTAGTTTACTGTCTGCTACAGACTTAGTATGAGAGAGAGGTTCTCTCTTCACACCCTGGCTGCTGTTTTGTAGGGCTGGCATCTCTTTCATGTGGAAGCTGAGGCTGGAATAGCTGTAAGCTCGAGGATACAGATGCCTTTGAACTCTGCTTTCTTATCATGGACTTTGTAAGACATGGCAAGTGTGACCCACTTCTGTTCCTGCACAGCTCGGCTGCTACACAGACCCAGCCCCGGGAGTGTCTGAGGACTGGGTCACTGAAATCCTCTGGGTTAAAACAATTGTCTTGCCTATCTAATTTTTCTTTTCCTTTTCTTCACTGAGTTGCTTTTAGTGGTCTCCTTCCCAGCCTGTCCCCACAAACCATGATTCTGGTGTTACATGCCCACATAGCATAGCTAAAATGAGCAGCGGATAAGAGTGGAGTGAGAGTGGGCAGTGGAAGGTTTCCAGTGTGCATATTCCTTAGCCCGGAATTGCTGCCAAAGCCTTCCTAATGGGGAATTAAAGAGTTGTTTGGGCAAAGTAGTATTTTGCTTCCCAGGGGGTTTCACTGAATTTTGTTTCTGGATTAAAGTGCTAATTAACACAAAACAGTGCTGAATGCTTCACTGTAAGAGTAACTAACACTGTTGATAACTGGTGAATAAACATAATGTATGCTAATGAGATCCCTACCTTTGTAAAACAAAGCTGTTGATACTCTGTATGTGTCCAGGCATTTTTAGTGGGCTGGGAGGTTTCCTTTCCAATGATAGCTCATGCCTCTGTGAGATTTTCTTAAAACAGAAGGGATTTTTTTAGCTCCTCAGTGGTTTCTTTTCCCCTGTGCATTAGCTGTTTTTCAGTTCTTGAATTTTGATCAAGAGCTGGAGGCTACTTTTAGCTGGCTTTGGCTTGTTAGTTTACTTGCTTTCAGACTAAGTGTCATTTTCTCACCAAAATGCCAAGATGGTGTCATTTCTCCTTCTAATAATAGCTTAATCCACAAATAATTGTAATGAAGTTACTAAAGCCACTGGCAGAGAATAGTGTGATCCCAAGACCCCTGGAATGAATGGGATTCCTCTCTGAGAACAAAGGGAAGCCTTGGGTCGAGCCCTAGGGTGCCGTTCCAGACACACGTGCGTGCACATGTGCGACTGTGTTGGGCTGCACTATGGAAACCAAATTTCAAAGAAATGCTGCCAACTCTCCCAGCTGAGCACTGGTGAGTGAAGGAGGATGCTGTACAGGCAGACAGGAGATGTGTTAGCAGCCCCTAAGGCAGCAGAGCAGTTGCCATAACAGCCAGCAGCAGATGTTACCCAGGATTGTACTGCTGCTGCTGGAATTGGAGGTGTCCCGGCTGCCAAGCGCATCGTGGTGTGGCCAAGGTGTCAGCTGCAGCTCTGGAGTAGGCAGGGGGCTGATGAAAACACAAACAACAGCAGCAGCAGCAGGATTGCTGGTTTGGTGCAGGAATTACTCAGCTATGCCACTGTGCCCTTGTAATCCCATTAGGAAAGTCAGACTAACAAGCATGGTAGGAGGCCCCCTCTGCAGGATTTGCTGCTGGGGGACAGGGACATCTCGCCAGCCTGTGAAGGGTGTACCCGGGAGGATCTGAGGAGGAAGAGCCAGGTGGGTGAATTGGCAGGGCTGGGGGTCAGGTTCTGCAGTGCCTGCCAGTGCTGCTGGCTGTTTTCCACATGCACTTAAAGCTGTTTGCTCTAAAGAAATAAAGGCAAGAAGTAATGGTGATGAGTTTGTTGTTATTAAAAGACAGATCTAAAGGATTTACCTTTTCTGGGAAAATGCTTTAATTAGAATTATGATGTCTTTTGCCAGATTGCTGAGTAATTAAACTCTACTTAAGCCCAGAAAAAGTACTTCCATAAAAAGTTTTCAGTCTAGTTCCTGGCTCAGATGGTGAAGAGGGTATTATTTACAAATACCTCATTAACAGACATTATAAAGTTGATTATGCCCCTGTGGGAATTGATGACAAAACTTTTCATGGCCTTCATTAGAAATGAAAACCTTTTGATGCAAGGTAAATACGGTTTTGGGTGCACATATAATAAAGTTATACATATTAGCTTAAAAGCAGCTGCTCTGGAAACCCTATTGGAAATTTTTAGTTTTCCTAATGTGTAGGAGAAATCCATTTTCTGTAGGTATTTTTAGTGCTAACTTCCTCTCCTGTGCTATTATCTTACACGCTCTCCCATTAGTGCTTGCTGTGTTTCCAGGTCAGCCATGTGATTGCCGAGCATCCCTGCCTGCTGCTTTTTGAATGACTTGCCAGGCAGGAGCCAGAGGGACAAGTTGTTAGTGCTGGCTGCCAGCAGCAGCTTCCCCCAGCCTGGACCCACTGATAACACACAGAAACCCTCTCCTCTCACCCTCTGAGAAGGTCATCCCTGCGTGGTTCAGAGTGCCACCCTGCCCCTGTGTAGGTGTCAGGATGTTTCTCTGTGAAGGCAGAAGGTTGTGTGTAGGAGCACAGTGCAGCCCCACTGCTGAGAGGCATTTCAGAGCTACTGCTTCGCCTTGAGCCACGGTTGTTTCAGCATGAGCCGGATGAAGCACACAGATTTCTGCCTTTTTGACACTTGTTACATTTACAACTCAAATGAACTTGCTGTGCTTCAGAAAATTTCAAGAAATGGTGAAAACATTGTAGGCAAATCCCTCTGTGAGCTTTTTTTTGCGTCTGTGTGTGTGGTAAAAAAACCCTTTGGCAAAGTGTTTTAAACCCAGCAGTGCTGATAATGAGAGTTAATAACTTTGCAGATATTGGCTTTTTTGCTATGTATGACTTTTTTAAAAAGGTATTTAAACTGATACAGCCAGTTGCTGTGGATGCCTCTGTGTGTGTTTAATGAACAGCTGGCTCTTTTGAACTGGGGATTTTAATACTTTCAGTTCCATGAAACTGGAATCGGAGGAGGCGGATGGTTGTACAAGAGAGGGAATGCATTTTCTCATGCGAATTCAGGAGCAGAGAGGGAGGGAGAGGAGAGCATCGTAATATTGCGTGTGTTTCTGTTTCAGTGGATCAAATCTTTCCTCTGTCTGCATCCAAGCTATTTGGTTGTGATCAGATGATCAGAGCTCAAGGAAGCGATTGGAGAGCGAGCTGGCTGCAGCTGCACTGTAGGCTGTTTTCAGGGACAAGGAGCCACTGTTTTTCAAACACAGCATAAACATAGAAGTTATTTTGTAGGCTTCAGGATGCAGATATGGGTTGTGCTGCCAGCATTGTTCTGCTCCAAGCCTTTCGTTCTGTGGTACAGAGGAACTGTCCACATATCTGCAGGCGCCGGCGACGAGAGGAGTTGTCACATGAAATTCTGCCGCTGGATAGTGATGATGAAATGAGCAGACCCAGGACTCTCATCATAATGGTATGGTACACTTTAACCAAGAAAGAGGTGACAGAATTATTATTACAGATGTTCTGTGATTATTTTTTTCCTTTGAGTATATATTCATAGAGAGAGAGCATTAACAGGCACTTTGTCAGTTCGGTTAGTTTGCTGCTAGATTTGCTGTATCTATAATGTTACTTTATAGGTGAAGCTGTAAGCTGCACATAAGCTCTGTGTAAAGGAAATGTTCTTTTATTTAATTGTTGGTGGGTTTTGTTTGTGAGATAGGCAGCACTGGAGCCGGTAGCGTGGTTATGTTTTATTTCAGACTCATAATTCCAAACAGCAGACAGCTTAGGAAATGTTTGCTAAGTCTGTTCATCATAAAAACAAAAACAAACCCAAAAGCCAAGCCAAACAAAACAAAAAAACAATCTTTACTTGCACCCGGGATGCAGTTGGAATTCATATGAAGTTATATGCAAATAAACTCCCATATATCTTTGCTTCAAACAGTTTGCAGCAGCACAATGTTTGCTGGATCACTGCTTTCCGGGTTACTGAGTTGCCTCTGTTCTTTAATGAAGGAGGGCTTGAAAGGATGTCTGTCTCTGAGCGTCATTTTCTTCCTGAATTAAATTTCTATTTTGTCATGGGAATATAATAAGCACTATAGGTTTATTAGAAATAAGTGACAGGGTTGTTCCTGATTATAAATCACTGTTTCAGAATGAGGAATACACTTACTGCCTAGTTACTGCTCTTCCTTGCCAAATACACATATGGTGAGCATTTCCAGAACCCTGGAGTGGTTTGCATCTGAGGTGGTAATGATTTGTTACTCTGGCTATCACTTGATAAAAATACTACAAAGACACTGAAAAAAATATTTTTGTCAGTTTGTCAGGACACTCATTTATATCATTTAAGTGGTGGAGATTTGATGAAGTTCAAAGTGCACTCCCATGGTACTCTGATCCCACACAGGGCTGTAACTTAGTGGTAAAGGGTAACTTAGAGAATTTAATAGCTGTCCTGAGCAGCTGTTTTGAACAGAGCATTGCTGCCCATGGAGAGGTGTGTGGTGCAGTCATGACAGCCATAGTAGCAAGGACCCAACCTCATCAGTGCTTTATGTATCAGCTGAGGGTATTCTCCAGTGCAGGGGGGAGTTGCATGGTCATAAAGAGGAAGGAAATTGATTTCATCATTGCTAATCTGATGTTAAAGCTTCTTTTGCTCTAAAAGTATCTATATCTATGCAACAAACTTTTTTTTTCCACTTAATGGTTAAATAAATGACCTCAACAGCATTTAAATGAATAAATGGATCCTTCCTGGTAGTAATTTCAAGCATGATGAAGTGAGAAATGTCTGGAAGCACATCCGAGTATGGATCATCTGTGTAACTTGGTTCAGTCCTTGGAAGAAAAGGATAGTCTTGGGTGTTGTGGCAGCAAACACTGTGCCAGCCTTACCAAGCCCAGAAATACTCATCAGCAGCTTGAGTTGTGTTTTTGTGTGGTAAGTCCTGTGAGATCAGGGCTCCAAGAGCAAAGGTCCCTGGGCTCTCAGGGAGGTGAGGCCTTACCCTGCAGAGTGAAGGGAGCTGTGGGAGGAGGGACATTCTGCTCAAGATGATGTGCTACCTGATGCTGGATGTGGGCTCTGAGATCCCCTCAAACACATGCCCCAGCTGTGCTAACAGGGGCTTAGCTTTTCTCTGTCAGTGGTTAATGCACTGGTGCTTGTCCTGCCGAAAGGCTGCCCTTCCCCAGGAGCTTTGTGAGATCATTTTGTCCCTCATTCCCTCTGAGAGCAGGAGGAGTGGTCCAGCCCTGTACTGAGGCTGGGGTAGGTGCAGGCAGGCACTTTGGAAGAAAGCTCCTGGGCAAAGGTTGACTTTAGACACATCTTTCTCTTCAGGATGTGTATTATTACCATGCTTTTGTTTTGAAGCTGTCAGTTGTGTAAATATCTAAATGAATTTGCCATTAAACTTTGCAGTTGGTCTCAGGAATGATGTGGAGACCTGGCAAGCTGAGAAAAAAGTGCTGCTTCAGAGCACTTTGTGGCAGAATGGATGTTCCTGTTTCCATCTGAATTCATGTTACTTGAAAGAGCAGCATGATAAAGAGAGCTGGAGGCTACTGGGTCTTAATACAACATGTTATGGTCCTAACAAATTAGTTTTTCCCCTGGGTGTGTTGTAGATCATTGAGGATTATGTCTGGATAATAGAGTGGAGGCAACAGCATAGACAAGCAAAAGTGTTTGGTTCGCAGTGCCATCATGCACGTTGTGCAGATGCCAGGAGCTAAACCGGTCCAAATGAGATTCCCAAGTGCTCTGTCTGAGGGCAGTGAGTAACTGGAGTGCCCAAGAAGAGAGGTGAGGAAATCTCAAATGCAAAATACCAGAAGTACACTGATGGGCCTGGGTATGATCATTTGGCTCCTGCCAGCTGAAGATCTGGCATTTTGTCTCTTCCTGCCTTCAGATGAAATGGTCTTCCTCTGTAGCTTGTGTGCCACTGTCTGTATGTGCCCTGCTGGAAGTGTGAGCCTTTGGTATTGATTTCAGGAGACAAGCTGTGCCTTCTGGTTGAACAGCTTTTTGAAGTCACCAGCTCTGCTGTCCTGTGTGTAGCAAAAGTAACACCTTGGTGTTGCCTTGATACAGAAGGCAACCCTGAATCAGAGAGAGCAGCACTCTACCCTAAAATACTTCAAGTAAATAAACAGCTCTAGGGATGTGCCCCACTTTCCTTTGTTAGTCACTGAAGAGGAGCATCCTGGTAGGATATTCTTCTAGGAATTGTTTTTGCAAGTGGCATCTCCAAACAGGAGATTCTGTGGGTGCATGCTATGAGAAAAGAAAGGAAGAAGTCCCAAGCAGAGCCTCCAGCTGTTGCTTAATGGCTACCTCCTAATCACTGTAGGAAGCCTTTAGGTACCACAGAAGGTGTTTCTAACATTCTGGTCCTAGCAGAATGCAAGGATTGATGTCTTTATTCAGAGAATATTTTTTTCTTCTGTTTGTTAGTTTAGAAATCTGGTTTTACCCTTAGGCAAGACAGATAAATCATTAGTTTTAGATCTTGACTGGATCTACAGAGCTGAGAGAGATATTGGAAAGAGAAAACTGTAAATTCTCTGTCAATTACTATGGTGTGTCATCTTCTCTTGGATGAAATCCTGGAATTTGCCAGAGACACAGAAAGTAAGTGTGCAAACAACCTCTAATATGATGTACAAGTTCAATCAATTTGTTCAGTGACAGTGATTTAAGTGACCCTTGTTTTCTGTACCTTTAAGAGCATGTCTGCAAGAACTGGCTTTCAAAAGAAGACTGAGATGGTGAGGTTTGAGGTACTGAAAACCTTTCTAGAGTGAATGCAAATGTACATGTTGTTTCCACAACAAAAAGGAGAAGAGGAAGATGCCTGAAGGAAGAAAATTAAGTACATGGGTTATGTAGAGCTGTGTGGTGTTTTAAGGGGGGCACTAACATTCAAGATGATCGTTTGCATTTGGAACTTGTGACTTAGAGTTGAGCTTTATCTAGTAGGTCATTCCTTGGATTTATTCATGCAATTTGTTACAAACTGTGCCAGCTGAGGTTTGTGTGATAAGAGCAAAGTGTATTTGAGGCTATGATCCTGCTTTCCCTCACTCCCAGCTCTCCTGCCCTTGGTAATACACTACATAAAAATGTAAAACTTAATTTGCATTTTGAATAAAATAGTGTAACTTGAGCTGACTTATTAGTTTGAACACAATAATATTCACTTGATTAATGCTGCCCAAGCTGCTTCTCAGGTCACTTAGTTTGTAAATCAATTTTTACTCTTCTAAAAGCAGTAGAGAGAACAGAAGCATGGCTTTGAGAATTTTCCATTATCTAGTGTTGAAGTTTACCTCCAGAATGGTGTTCCTTAAATTTTGTTGTACGGTCTGTGTTAATTTTCTATTTTTAGTTGAAATAATTTTGTGCACTCATCTCATTTGTATGCATTTCTCTCCTGAAGGCCTGTACAGCAGAAGTGCTATCAATGGGTGGCAACTCTAGGAATTGCAGGATCTCTGACTTGTAACTTACTGGTTTTGAATGTGGGAATGTGTCTGAGTATACTCAAATGGTGGGGAATTGCAGTGCCTTTTGGAGGCCCTGGGAACAGAATGGTGTTCCCTTCTTGCAGTGTCTTGGAGGAGGGATTGTCTTTGCAAAGCAAGATTACCCAGAGCTGCAAAATGGAAAAAAAAAAGAAAACCTCAAAATTTTCATGACTTCTTAGCTCAAGTCAGAAGCTTCAATGTGTAATACATTTTGAAGCAACAATAAGCATATGGAGCTTTATTTGACCTTAACTTCCACTTCAGCACTTGACCTCAGCAGGAACAGAAACAGGCCCATGTTTGAATAAATGAATAACATTAAAGTGTAAAGAGGAGAAGTAGTAAGTGATGCACAAAATGCATTTCTGCTTCAGAGTCATTTTGGCCACTGTTCTTGTTACAATTGCAGCTTCTCTGTGTGTTGTGCCAGTGCCCCTCAGACCTGTGAGTGACTGCAGTGAATGCCGGCCCTTCCCCTGGGCACCAGGGCTGCTGCTCCTCAGCAGGATGTTGGGTTTGTTTTGGTGTTTACCTGTTCAGACAGCAGCTGTGGCTCTGGGCAGAGTTTCTTATATACAGAGAGGAAGAAATGTGGGTCAGTTTTCATTCTTCAGTATGAAGATATGCAGTACCATGTAGTGTATGCATATGGTTCAAGAAAAGCTGGTGTTAAAAGCGGCCTTTTACCATGAGCAAATCTTCTCCATCTGACTTTGGTACTCTGAGCAATGTTTTATATTGCTTTCACTTCTTATTAGTGTTGCAGCAATGTGTATAGTATGACAGTTTGTGAAATGTAATTATTATGAATGTGTTAACCAAATTTTTTATGACAGCTTATGAAGAGTGTGGGCTCAAAGCAATAAAGTGGTGAAAACGTTCTCCTATATATGGGGAATTTATTCTCCTTTTTCTAGGGAAAAAAGAGAGAAGTAAGCTATTTATTTTTAAGCAATGCCTACCTGAAAGAAGAGGATATAAATTAAAGAGGCACAGAAAGTCTGTAAGTCTCAGTCCTTGGGAGTGCTTTGGGAAGGTGATTTATGCATTTCACAAAAATCTCAATTTAGGATGTGTGTTCAAAATACTACTTGAGAGAGAAGAAAATTGACCTATAGAAAGGCAGAGGAACTTGATTAAAGCCAAGAATACAAAGAGAAAAACAAACCTGCACAAGAAAAGCAGGAAAAAGACAAGTCATGTTTTTCAGGCTTTGGCCATCTGCAGGCACAGTGCTGTGGCACAGGCACATGTACAGACAGGGCTGTGCACACACATGCTTGGTTTGTCACAGGTGTGTCAATGATGCTCTGCAGTTCGGTTTGGCTCCAGCTCTCCTGGGCTTTAGCAAATGCAATATTTCCATATTTCCCTTCATAATTTTGCTCTTTGGATCGTCACATAGAGGAAGGTAGGAGAGTTAAGAAGAAGATCCCAGTGATCTGTGTAGTCTGGGATTTTGGAACAGTGTGAGCAGTGGTTCCAGTAACCTGAAGCTCTGAAAGTGGTGTGATGCAGTCATACATCAAGTCAGCCATGAGCACAGATGTTGCATTTGTTTGTGTCTCTCCTGTGTTTATCACAATATAAAATAATTAATTAACAAAAATATAAACTGAATAATAATTAAGATACTAACATAGATTTAAATGGCAAGTGCTAGACACAGGATGAGCCACCTAAAGTAATCACAGTAACATCTTTGAAATTCTGGAGACTTGATTTGAAATGCATTTCACACAGAATTTAGTAGAGGTATTTTCTTTCATTTTTTACGGTAGACAGTGTAGTGTTGGATAGAAATATAAAACATGTATGTGTGTACTTGGAACCAGCAGCCTTTAGGTATAACTTCAGAGTATCTCTGCGTTTTTTTATGCATGTCTTGAGCTGCACAAGGAGTTCCAGACTTATGATTTTGTTCAAATAATTTGGTCTTTTGCTTCCCTCAGTGAGGTTTTGGTACTGGGATGTGTGGCTGCTGCTGGCACTGTACTGACCAGGCTGTGGAGTGGCTCTAGGTTGATAGTTCATATCTACAGAAATTAAGTGGTAACAGCATAACCTGCCGCAGCGTCTTGGCTGAGAAGCAGGGAGTTCCCTGCTCCCTTACGAGGAGCCCGTGTCCATTAGGCAGGATTCACAGAATCACAGCACACTCTGAGTTTAGCAGCACTGTCACTGCCCATGGCTCACAGGAGGCAGGCTGGGGCAGCACAGGCAGTCTGTCGTGCCAGAGGAGTGCAGAATCCCCCTGTGATGCTCCATTCCCACTCCCAGCATAACACAGGCGTTTGCACTGCATTACCAGTGAGAGCATTCCTGTAGGGATCCGCTGCTGGAGCACCAACCTGCCGTGGGCAGGGCAGCTGGACAGCCTCTGGCTGGCAGGGACAGTGGCAGCGTGGTGGCAGCAGGGACAGCGACAGCAGCACTCACATCTGAACGTGCGCTCGCTGTCCCTGGCCCAGGCTCTGGCAGACTGGGTCTCTGGCTGGATTAGGGGAAGCTGCAGCTGGTTCCAGAGGAGCACAAAGGAACAGTATATTAAGCTCATGCTTTCAGAAAGCAATATTAGTGCCAGCCTTCAGCCCTTGCCTCTCACTGGCCTTAACGCACTGCTGGCTGTAGCCCTTAGAGCAGGTCTGGCCTCTCTTTTTCCTGCTGTCAATACAGAATCCTCAGAGTAGCACTGAACTGGATTTAAATGCATATGGCTGAGTCCAGAGTCCATTTCAGGCCTTTGGCCACAAATATGGGGTATTGATTTAGCATGGAAACAGTTCTGCCCTGTAAGAGGTGTGCTGAGTGCAGAAGGGAGCCATAAAGACAGCAGGGCCCTCAGAGAGCTCTGGCCAGCCAAAAGGACTGCCAAAGTAAAAGCTGCTGAGAGGGAGGGCTATCGAGGCAAAGACAGCGTGCAAGAGAGGAAGAGTTAAGTGATGAGAGAGAAGCCAAGAGGAAAGTTTCTTCTCATCTGAAGTTTAAATAGGCACACTGCTGTTAAACTTTGGTCAGATCCTTGATTTTAGCGGGCTACCCACCATTGCTCTGTTGAGATATCTCATTCTTATGCTGCTTTTTGCCTCCCACCTTGTTGTTTTTTTAAAGCCTTGGTTTTACTTCAGAGTGAGTATGCCTCTTCCTCGCTGATATTAAATTTTCCTCCCTTGCCTTTCTTACTTCTCCCTCTTCCCAAAGTGTAAAATCATCTTATGCTTTGACTTCACCATAAATATGCCCCATTCCCCTCCCCTGCTGGATGGGAAATCTGAATGGAGTGCAACAGAACTGTTCCTGATATTTCTCACTTCCATGAAATTTCTTCTTTACAGCACCAATCTTAATACACTTGTTTTTAACCTAGTTCGAATAAACCAAAATGCCACCTTAGCAAATTTCAGGCAAAAGCATTATGAAAAGTTTCACTGCTCTTGAGAGACAGAGATATATCTCTGAACCTTTATCTTCATGCTTCGTACTCTTCCATCCATCAGAACTATTTGGTTTTGGTGGATGTGGAGGGTCTCTGTTGCTCTGTAACCTCTGGGCAGCAAAGCAAGTTTATGTGGTCACAGGAGTCACTTCTCTTCATGGCAGCTGCTCAACCATTCCATCATCAGCTGTGCAGAAAGCTGAATGGAGGAGTAGATTCTGTGAATGCACCTGCAGCGTAAAATTAAGTGTGGTCAACTGTGTGCTGCAAAACCTGGTGTGGGTAGCTTTGTTCTTGGTTTTTTCTGTGCATCTCAGGGGGATTTCCACCTGATTTCAAAAAACCTCTCAAGAGATTGTGACTTCTAGATTACATTTCCTGAGCCATACAGTGTTTTGGTGAAAGGCAGCAGTGCTTCATGGCTGTCAGCTCCCTGCTGTCATTGTGGGGCTGAATACTGACCAGCTCCAGCCTGCAACATCTCCTGTAGTGGAAGGGGAACTGGACAAACACAGGCAATGGTTTTGTTGTTCCCTTGACCAAAGAGAGGTTTATAAAGGCAAAACTCAGGATTTAATTTCTAGGTCTGTGCAGCATTTCAGCCTATTTGAGGATGGCAGCTAGTACTGGCAACTCTACTTTTATGAGTAAAACAAAAATTAAGTTGCATTCTGAAGTACTCAACTGAACTCTTACTCCCTGCAGTAATGTTGTTCAGGAATATAGGAGCAGGTTTGTTATCTTCAGTTTGGAGCTAAGATGAAGGAAAATGGACTGTCGAGGAAATATGGGAACCATTCCTGGTCTTTCAGCTTTAAATCACTTCCTTGAATAATCAAGGCTTCCAGTTTGAATTAATGATTGGAGTGAGGAATACCACAATAGTGAAAGGATTAGGATTCAGCATCTAAAAACCAAGTCACATGAATACTTCAGGATGTTTTGGGTGGCAAGGGTTTGACATCATCTCAAGGCACTATTCCCAGTCCAGTCCAGCTGAAGCTGGCCCAGACCATGGGCCACAATCTCCTGTGCCAAGGTGTGGTAGCTGTACATGTCTGCACACATTTACAGTCAGACAGAAACAAATTACTTCATTGTTCTGGGGCTGAATGATTTCTCTTATTTTAAGCTCTGTAAGTAAATATATTCTATAAAAATGTACTTTCATTATCCTGTTAATGTTATGCCTCTTCAGAACAAAATGTTATTTTCTGTCCAAACAGAAAGAAACTATGTGCAATATCTTACTTTACAATTGCTGCCTGTTAATAATTATTGCCAATTTGTGGTTAGCTTAAAAAATAATAGATTCTCTGTGTGTGGTTTTCGATGAAAAATAGCCATTGTGATGTTTGTTGGACTTTCTGCCTCAGGGATCACTCTGAGTACAGTGTATGGAGCCAGTTGAATTGAATTCTTCGTGTCTTTGGTGTTTGTTTTTCCTTGCTTCTCATCTGTCAACTGCTGTGCTCATTTTCTTTTCATTAGTATTGATACTTGCATGAAGATGAGTCAGCCAGATTTGGTTCTCAGCTAAATGTGTGCAAATCCAGCAGAATAAGGTTTTGACTTAAAGCAGTAAACCAGATCAGAAGTTTAATTCTGTGCTGCTTGCATGTTTCTCTCTCCAAAAAAAGAAATTGTGAAGTTAGAGTGGAAAATGTGTGTGGCCTGGCTGGATCAGTCAGTGGTTGGCTCTGAAATGGGGATGCTGGGAGTTGAACATCATGCCACCAATCACTCATGGCTTTCTTTGGCATTTCAAGTAAGGGTTTGGTGTTATTACCTTGATGCTTTCCACAGGTTGTGACTTATGTGCTAAAATTAGCTTGTGCAGAGTATGAGCCTCAGCAGTAAAGAGATTAATTACTGAAATGTAGATTCCTGGAACCAGATGCTCCCCCATCGTCTGAGATGTTTCTGCCATTAGTAAATTATGTGCAAACATTCATTGCAGCCATCACTATAGGAGATCTGATCTTAATGAGATTACAGGGAAGTTCTTGAGAGAAACTGCTCTTGGAACTGGGCCTATTCTTTCTCATTTTTGGATCCTTCTCTTTTATGGCTTGAAGTTAATAAAAAGTGCTCACACAGCTGATCTTTCTTTTCATTTTCAGTGCCTTAGCCCTTTCCCTGTCTTTATTCTCCCATGAGCTTGAGGAGACTTTTCTCACCTCCCTAGAGCTCCCCAGAAAATGCATCCAGCTGCCTGTTTGGTCTCTCCAGCTGCCAGGTGGTGCTTGAGCCTGATTTGTTCATTCCAGCTGTGACTCTGGTTGGCTTTTGCAGTGCTTGAGTTCCTCCAGCTATTGTCCACTGTCAGCTCTTTGGTTTTAAGCAAGGGCACAGCCCCTAAGGAGGGATCTAAGCAGTTACCTAATATTTTGTTTGTTGCCAAGAATGTCCAGTTCCTTTGGCCTTTCAACCTTGCAGTTGGCTCTCCTTTTATCTTTCAACTGGTGTGTTAGGAAAGAAACCAAATCCCTTGTTTGCTGTCTGCTCCCAGGTGTTGGACATGTGCTCCCTAGGCATCCTCCAGATGAATGTGAGCATCACATGTGCCAAAGGCAAAGGGAGAGCAATCCTAACCTTGAATCTGGTGCATCCAGCAGGAAACACCCACTGTTGCTTTGCACTTTCCAGTATTTCAGATACACAATATATTTTGTTGTTCGTGATGTGTCTGATTCTTCATGATGACCATTTGCCCCTTGTAGCAGCTGATTTTATTTGTGGTGACAGTGCAGCAAAGGCGTCACTTGGGGAGGGACTCGTGACTGGAGTGTTTGTGCATCTGTCACCTGCTTTTGTTCAGAAACCGTCTGACCAAGCAGCTCTGACAGACAGCATGCTCATGCCTCAAACTCCTCTGCAAATGCAAAATATTTTAGCAGAATGTATGGAAGTATGCAAAATACTCATAAGCACAGTTTGAACTGAAGAACTATTTGGACATAATAGAATTGTTACTAACATGTGCTTAATTCTGCTTTTTATATAAAATATTAAAGTGAATCCAAGCCTGGAATTATACAAATATGTTTTAACCTGTCATCTCTGAATCTAAATGAAATTGTAAGTATCAGTTAATAAAATGTAATTCTGAAACACTTTACTGTGTTAAAAAAAGCCAATTCTTGAAGAATGCACCAAAGCAGACCTGCCCAGATGAAATGTTTGAGATGAGCTGACACAAAAGTTTGTACCAGCTCCCACTGAGAAGTTTCTTTACACAGTATTTTTAAGCTGCCAAAAGCTTTTGTACGTGCTAAGTGCTTGCCAATTTTTCTTTTTTAAAAGAACTCAAAAGCAATTTTAAGTTACATGAGCCTGCAGAAAAAAATCTGAATTGGTGGCTAAACATTGTATTTTGTAAAATGCATTCAAAAGACAACTGTATTTCTTGGAAATATTTTCAAAAAAGGTTTTGTTCCTACAGTCAGGACGTGTCTGCAGTGTTTCAGGCAGAACAAGGAGCTGAGTGAGGAGGAACTGCAGCAAACTCTGCTTTATTTCCCATCCACATCCTTTTCTGGCACTTGTTTATGCCTGGCTGTAGTGTGTATTTGTAGGAAATCAGAAGTTAACCTTTTAGTTTCTGATTTTCTCACCAATTCTTTTGTTTCCAGCTCAAGTGGCACTTAATAGAAACAAGAATCATGATGTTCAAGCAATTTCCCGATGAAAGGGAATTTTTTGGACTTTCCAGAATTTCCATATTAAAAACCCCCCAGAACTTCCAAATTAAAAAAGACTTCTTGGTACAGAGTCAGTTGTCAGTGACCCATTCAGGGTTGATATCAGGCCAGAGTGAAGGTGCAGACAACTGGGTTTGTGTGTTGGATACAAAGAGCAGGGTATGGGAGGGGAGAGAAACACAAGGGGAGGAATACTAGCATATCCCATTGGAGACAATCATCCAGAAAGGGTGAAGGAAGAGGAATCACTATGATTCAGCTCTCTGCCTTGCAGGGGCTGGGACCTGGAAGCTTAGAGCAGCTTTACTGTGTTAAAAACGACATCATTTTGGAGCTGTTTTCCAGTTCACTGAGAAATCGTAAATACATTTTTCTTTTTTGTCTATCCTTGGACAGAAGAGTTCTATAGCAGCTTCTTGGAAGGCCTTTAATACCTCACAGAATTCAGACAGACTTACTGGAATTGGAAAATTACAGGGAAGGGCGAGGAGAATCAGCAAAATTAGTCCATGACTACATTTGTATATAAAGAGCGGACTTGGACTGGCCTGAGAAATAACTGGCAGGTATGATAAAAGTCATGCAAATCAAGAACAGTCAGATGCATGTAGACTTTGCTTGGAGTTTTTTCTCAGAAAAGTGAGAGAAGATGGACTGAGAATCATCAAACTAAACTTGTCAGGGATGTGTTTTGGGGGAAAAAAAGTACAGAATTAAAACTGAATGTCCTTGCCACAAAACATGTAGGTTTGAAGAATAACTGCAAAAATTTGTGATAGCAAAGTCTTTGAGAGCTAGTAAATATGCTGGTGCTGTCTCAGGCTGGGAGCCTGCATGAGTGCAGATGGAAAGGGTATTCAGGAGCAATTCTGTTCCAGTGACCATGTTCTGTATTTCTACCTAAGCCCCTGCAGGCACAGGTGCAGAAATGTGGTTTAAATCCTACTTGTTATGACCATGCTTACAAAAACTGACATTTGGAGTGGAATAACTGAAGGAGCAGAATTTGATGGATGACATTATATCTCTTTTTGGTCAAGGCTGGGTTACATGTAGTTTTAATGACTTCACATGGGTTCACTCAGGGACCCTAAGCACTGCCACTTGGGTATTTTCCTTACAGAAAGGGTTTTGGCCTTCTTGTGTTGGTAATACTGAAGATTGCATGTTGTTTTATGTCTCAGTTTGGATAAGCAGTTTTTAATTAAGAAATTAATGACAACAGCCTGGAAAGCTGAAACAATTCTCTGGGTTTACAGAAAGTTGTGTCAGAGTGAGAAGTACCATATCAGATGTTGGCACAATTTGATCATGTTTGAGTTTCTGTGTTCCAGGAGAACAAAAAGAGAAGGGCAATGTCAAAAGGACACAAATTGTCTTTCTCTCTTTTCCACACACCAAATTTAATGAATGTAAATCTGACTTGTGGAGTTCTATACTTCACACCTTTTTTTTTTTCCTAAGATGAGAAAATAATCTTGCTTAATTGCTTTTGAAATTTGTGTGCTTTTTGTCTCTTCCAAAATGCCATTATTAACTTTCAATTATAGGATCCAGATGATGAATTATTACATGCAGCTGTTTTCTCAATTGCTTAAGATACCCACAGGCACTAGAAAAGGGTATACAGGCATTTGTGACATTGAATGTAAGTTACAAATATATTATATTAAACACAATAATGATTGTAGAGTCAGTTTGCACATGTATGGAGGAATGTTTTAATGTTTAAAAAAAGGAAAGTATTCTAGCATCTTTTATGTCAATATTATAGCATTGTAGATGTTGATTGTGACCTTGAGTAAATGAGTTGCCCAGCCTCCTTTTGCTTCAGTTATTCCAGCTGGAAAATTGGGTGAAAATATGGATTCTCTTTATAAACCAGATGTCTGATCTGAGGTTTCTCTTGGTAAGGAAAAAGAAAAAAACATTTTTGCAGCATAGCATAGACCTGAATAAAAAGGATTAAAATTACATTCAGAAAAACAAGCAACAGGAGCCAAAGTCACAGCTGCATTTTCATGTCTGGAGATAGTGTAGAGTCAGATTATTAAGTTATTGAATCACCTTTCATGTCCCTTCATCACTATGTGTGTTGCTATCAAGGGCTGATTCCAGTCCAAGTAGATGAAAATAAAAGGGGTAATGTTTATTTGAAATTTCCCAATGGATAAAGCTAAAGCAGAAATTAAAGTAATTGCATATTTTGCTTTTATACACCTCAGCAGGACAGCATTTCTAATGGGAAGTTTATTCTTCCAGCCTGATTGCTGATGTAAGAAGCAGGGTTTTATTTGCCTAAAGAGAGTAGGTGCAGCCCAGTTTGTGCCCAGCCTGTGGTGGCTGTGCTCAGCTGTGCCCTGTGGGGCTGCAGTGCCCTGGGGAGCCTGGCACTGGCACAGGGCACCAGCTGGCAGCCCCATGGCACAGACCCAGTGCCCTGCTCCCTGTGCTGCCCCGGGGCCCTGCGCCCAGAGGGGTGATGGGGTGGGAGAGAAACAGCAGCAAACACGAGGGCTGAGGTGATGGTTTCTGTAAATGAGACCATCATTAGGTTCTCCAAGGCCCTTTTCGTTTTCATTCAGCCTTGTGGCAGAGGAATGTATTATATTGGTGCCGGGCACAGGTGGGTTTCCAGCTTGGGAAGCTGCTGAAATGATGCTGCTGTTCCACCAGTGTTCTTGTGGGGTGAGCTGACGGAAACGTTGTGGTGTCAGGTTGGGAGCAGGATGGTGTGTGCAGGGGAGCAGCATTCTCAGGCTGTGGGACAGGGAGGGACTGCCTCTGACTCAGCCAAGCCTGCTTCCCTAACAGAGGGCATCAGGTGTTCTTTAGGAGCTGTAAATTCAGCAGAGAGGGCTAGGAAGTGGCTTTTGGGGTGTGGATGTTAGCAGCCAGCCCTTGTGTTTACATGGGCACGTTGAGGTGGTGAAATGGCTGTCTGGTGATGTGTGGGTGATCAGGCTGGGAGCTGCCAAATTGCTCTCCCAAGGCCTTCTCCTCACCCCTTCAGGGACCCCTTTGGCCCTCGGGTGAATTCTCTGGCAAGGCACAGACTGGCAGGGAGAACCTGTGCATGGCTCCTGTCACCACCAGTTGAGCTGGAGGGGCTGTTTCAGCCTTGCACTCAGGGCACAGAGACACAGCAGCCTCTCCCGAATGTGTTCTGTGTGAGTGCACATAACTGGGGCACAAAGAGAAGGTGAAGGCACAGAGGGAGGAATTGCTGAGATCAGCACGCTGATCTGCCTGGGAAGAACAGAGATGGATTGACACCGGCAGAGTCTCTGATATCACGGGGTGCTCTCTGGAAAGATCTGTTAGCAGAGCTCTGACAGACAGAAGGGTTGCTTTTCATGGATATTTATGCAGGGGCACCGTTCCCCTGCCTTGGAGAGCTCACCTTGTGTGCTGATGTCGTTTTAACTGTGATGGATTCCCAGCCCTTTGCCTGGTCAGAGTGAGCTGTATGGATGTATGGCCAAAATGCAAGCACCAGCTACTCTAAAGGCTTTGTGGAGTGTTTGTATGCAAGGCTTGATGTATCAGATTAAGCTGTTAAACCATAGGTGGAGTCATATTTCTTTTTAAAAGAAGCCATTCAATTTCAGTTGATTCAATACCAGAATGGCTTTGCAAAAGGTTGCTGTAGGTGTAGTTTTTCTAACTAAGTTGTTTTACCTTTCTGTTTACATTGTTTTGGTTTCATATTTTTCATTTTTTTTTTTTTTTGAAAGGTCATGTTTATGTGTGTATGGATCAATAGTGAGCATTTAATTCCAAAATACAACCTCTTGGTTGATTTGAGAGATTTTTGATGGGGGGAGGAGGAGAGGAGAGAATGTTCAGTCTTTGACAGAGGGATTGGGATGGAGGTCACTAGTGCTTTCTGTGGTCTTTGTTAGGTGCTAGTAAAAGGCAGCAATCTGTATAGTGATATGCTTTACCTGTCCAGCATGAAGCTTTTTGCAGTGCAGTGTTTGGGGGCAGTCTCACACCACCCCAGAGCGCGCGCTCTGCCCGAAGCCCGGGCGATGCAGGTAAGGTGAGCATGGTGTGCAGTCCCTGTCACCTCAGCTTTAGTCTCACTGTCCCTTTAGGAGGTTTTTGAGAGTCATATCTGAAAAAAACACATCCAGTGTGTGGCCACTCAGTGCCATCAATGTCTTAGAGAGCATTCTGACCACAGAAAGGACAGTGTGTAACATCTGATCCTGCTGGCTTTGTCCAAACACAAAACTGGCTTCTGGCAGCATTGCCCTGTTCAGGGTGTCACAGAGCAGGGTGGGGCACTTGCTGGGGATTAACACTGAAGACATGAAAAGCAGCATCAGCCTGTATACCTGCACTGCCTGGGTGCTGTTGGATATTAACTGTGTAAATCTCCTCATTATTGGCCTCAGAAGATGAGTACACCAGCTAGACCTCCAAGTTTTGGAGAAAACTATGTGAAAATACTAAAATGTAAAAAGAAAAATAAAAAGCGCTCTTTGTGACCCTCTCCAGGAACCATGGTTTTTCTTCTTCTCCCCAGTACCTGAGCTAATTAGCTGCCTGTTCCCCAGGTGCCAACTGTTCACCGTGGTCATAGAGTGCAGGATTGTGTCTGCTTCTACCCCAGGAGCTGGGTGTTGGGCAGGACTGGCATCCTCTGGTTTTTCTTCTGTGACTTTGTTGTAGTGGTTCTTCCAGGAACTCTGAAGTGCTAGACGTGCCACAAGCCATTCAAGGGAGGTAGGGAGGTTCTTACCTGCACTCTGCCAAGCTGTGAAGCGTTAGGTGTGTCAGAAGATCTCTCAGTCCTGGTCTGGGCTGCACAGTTCTGAATGGCAGCGTCACTGTCATCACAGGGGCCTTAGTTTATAAATGAAACAAGTTTTTTTATTAAAAGCTTGTGTTTCATTTCAGAATTTAACCTTAGCTTAGGCATAATATGCAGTTGATGCAGCTTGTTCTATCAAAAAGGAGCTTTCTTACATGTTAATTAAACTTTTCCTCAAATCTGTGAAACAAAAGGCCTGAGTGAGGATTATACAATTATTCTTCTATACACTGGCATAAGTCAAGATTGTGTTTTTGACTTGCACTCTGTTCAGGTCAGCATTGCTCCCAGACAGAAGTCCTGAGCTGAACGGAAGCATTCATTCCCTGAAATTTGCTATGAATTTGATGTTTGCATGAGGTTTTTTATTTCTTCTCTAAATCTGAGTGGAAAAAATACCAGTGTGACAAAGAAAAGTAGCAGTCCTTGATCCTTCTTGGTTGGAGCTGGTAGATTGTATTATTTTAGAAAGACAGCATGATGAATTGATTATTTGCTACACAGCAAGTGTTCAGCCTGTTTTGGGGTGTCTTTTATGTTGGTTGAAGGTACACACTTTAGGAACTGAATTTTTTTATCTTTCTATGGCTCCTAGCAAAGCACCATTGAAATGTATTTTCCAATGATCGCATGATGTACTGTAGCAGTAAATTTGTTTTGTTCAATGGTATTTTTTACATATTGCTGTATATCACAACTCAAACTGAAGTAAATGAAGCATGACAGTTAACAGATCTAAAAGGGAAATCAGAAACTCTAGAAGAAATGGAGGAAAAGGGAATTAAAGTTACTAAAGAACTTGTGACCCCCATTGGAAAATAAAATGCTACTGGTTTTGCAACAAAAGGAATGCATAGTTTTTTTTCCTTAACTAGAGCAGAGATATCAAATATCATTATTCTTCCCATCTGGATATTTATACATTTCTGAAAACTGCTGGGAGCAGATGAACATGTCCCACAAAGCAGAGCAGAAGGCAATTAAACACTTAATAGACTACTTTACGTAATGAATTGTTTTTTGAAGGGCTTCAGCGTCCTTATTTTGACTCCATGACTTGGGTACAGCAGTTCACGAATGTAAACCAAGGCTTGTGGTTTTCCTGAGGCCAAATACCTCTCATCTTGGAATACCTTTGAGCTATGGATAATACTTCTCACCTTATACATTATAGTTCTGAATTTAAAAGCAGCACAGGAGCTTTTTTCATATTAACATAACAAAACCAATTTTGTAATCAAATTATCTGGCATCTTTAACTGAAGAGATAGAGAAGTCTTGAGGAAAAGTTAGGAAATCTTTTACAGTCGCACTGATGCTAATGAAGTTTGTTTTGTACTTTGCTACAGGGCAAAGCACTATTAGACATTTGAATGGTTTTGTTATTCCCCATTACAAGAGGGATTTGCATCCAAAACAGATCTAAGAAACTGGAGTCTTTATTTGCAGTTGTTTACTATTATTTTGGTTCGTATCTCTGTGTGAATGCTGTGGCTTATTTGTTATTTTAGTGCTTCAACTTTTTAATGCCCTGGTGTTGAGAAAATACAGTGATTTTAGTGTTGTTCCTGAAAACCTATCTGCCAGAGATATGGCAATAAATGAGGATTAATAATAATATTAGGAATGAAAATCTTTTGGACAAAAGACTCAGTGGAGTAAACTGGATGAGGACCAGCTGGAAGCTTGAACCTAAGTTCATCTTTTGTATTATTTTGGAGTAATTCAAGTTCATTAAAGTTTCAGGAAGTGCTAGTGACCCTTATCTCAGTGGAAAGGGCACCCTGGACAGGCTCCTCTGTGCTGTGGGAGGCAGGAAGCTGAGGGAGCCTTGCCAGGGAAGGAAGGATGAACTCTGCTTCTTCTGTGTGACAGCTGAGCTAAGGAGTGGATAAGCAAAGGAGCCTCAGAGGAACTTATACCTGCCCCAAAGTTAAGCCAGCAGAGCTGATGATTCCAGCATTAAATTTAACTTCTGGCAAGGAGCTCTGTCTCGGCTGCCGCATTCCCTGTGTTACACGAGAGGCACCAGGGACTCCAGCAGAGATAGCGTGGTGGTTTGAGAGAAAACAAGGGTGATTCCAGCTTGGTTAATGCTGTGCTTCTATATTGGTAGCTACTTGAAATGTCTGCATACCTTGGCAAAGGGTTTCTGTTGTCTTTTTTATTTCCTAGGGCCAGACAGATGCCTTTCAGCACTAAGTAGGAGTGCAGTGAAATCTGTTTTAGGGCGTCACACAGCAGGCTGGTAGCACTGAGTTTAAAGGAGGTGATCTTCTCAAAGGCAAAGCTGAATGACAAAGGTAATGCTGAGGTGGGGGGTTAATTCAAGAGTAGCACCCTGTTTTAAGTTTGGAAGAGGAAAGCAACTGATCAGACGGATGTGGTTTTGTAGTGTTCAGGTCAGACATGCTGGGCTCAGTGTCTCTGCTCTCCCAGAATGGAAACCTAGCATATGGAACAGTCCTTGGAACTCCTGCAGAGGTTTGTTACTTTGAATCAAATGTTACTAATCTTGAGAAATGTGTAAAAGAGTTCCTAGATTTTGGCAAACTCAGAATTATTTGTTGGAAAGGAAAAAAAAAATGGTGCTCAGTATAAAGTTGCAGATCTCAAACAGAGTAACTAATTAATTTAAGTTGTGAGAATGATGCTTATTGTCCAGTTGGCAAAAAATACAGAATGAGAAAGCAGAAAAACTATCCCTTTGTCCTAGCTGTGCACACAGATAATAAAAATAAAAACCTAATGCATGCCTCATAAGGGCTGTGTGCACAGGGGAGTGCAGCATTGCTGCTGCAGCAGGATGAATCCTCAGCTGGAACAAAGAAGAAAAGGGTCTGTGTGTGTGCCTGCACATGTGTGGGCACTGAGGGAGTTTGTTCAGTTTTAAAAGACCTTTGTGCCCTGCCAGCCTTCAGACAGCTGAGCACTGGGTGAGTCTCCTACCTTAATTAAGAATAATTTCACTGGCTGTGTCGCTGCTCCTGTTGCCACTGCAGTTCTGAGGCACTGAGTGAGGGCTTCTACGTTGCCAAGGTGCTGCTAGGAGTGCCCCTGTGTGGGGTAGTGGGCAAGGGGAGCTGCTGGCATTTCCCATGTGTGGGGCATTTGGGGAGCAGGCTCAGTCTGGCAGCTTTACTTGTCCTGGGGTGGGAGCAGGGTGTGAAGCGAGAAAGTTCTTAGCTGGCAGGTTACAAGCACTTCTAAAACCTGCTTTTTACAAGCCAAAAATGTATTTTGGACGTCAGCATATTAATTTCTCTGTTTTTCCCTTTTTTTAACTGTCTGCAAATTTAGGAATTTGCAGGGCTCTTCCTCTTATTGGTGTTTCATGCCCCTTTGAAAGGGGAACTGCTACCTTGGTCCAAAAGCAGCAATGGCCCTGGCAGCACAAATCTGTCACTGCCTGCTCTGTGGTCCAGGTCGGCTGCCGAGGGGCTCTGTAGGAGATGGCTGTGCTGTGAATGACTATTTTATCTTGCAGACACACACACATGAAGTAAAAGTGCAGCTGTTTTGGCTTTCGAATCGGGGAGGGTGGTGAGGAGAAAGGATGTAATGGTGTTTGAGACAAACATAGATGTTCACTTGCAGGTTTTTTTCTACAACTTCCTATTTCGATTTGCATTGGAGGTGGGGACTGGGTGTATTTATGGTTTAATGAGACGCTCTTGCCTTAATAGCAGAATGTTGTTCACAGGAAGAAATGAGTTATTGCTGGTTTTCTTCTTCTTTCTGTTCAGTTACTGTGGATACAGCATGTAACTTTTAGACTTACTTCTCCCTTGAACAACATATGCAGCTTCCAGTTGTTGTGCTGAAGCTGCTGGAGGAAGGAGGTTATAGGAGCACAATTTTTAAACAGATATTTGTTGGCTGCTTAATTCCTCCGGACACAATGAGCTTCCGTGGGAGATTCAGAAGGGAGGCCAGTGAACTGCGGAGGAAGAGAAGGACCACTAGGAGAGTGAATCAAGGAGAAATTCAAAGATTAAGCTGTGTGAGTATGCACCCTTCTTCCACCTCTTCTGGGAAATGGCTAAGAAATTGCAGGTCACTCTTACGACTACACTTTGGAAAGAGTAGGATTTATTGCTTGTTTACGTAGGAGTCACCAAGCCTTATTCAGTCTGCAATTACGGACTGAGCACTGGAGAATGAGACTGAAGCACAGGGAGTTCAGGAGTTTAGAGAACTCAGGCGCATTAGGGAGACTTTTGTAGCCTCACATTGCTGATCAGAAACATTCTGAGAGCAGCAGTGTTTGACTGTCTCTCTGGCACCTATAGCAAGTGCCTGGAATTTCCATGAAAATTCATAGTGCTGCCTCTGGAGTGGAAAGTTCCTCTGTGCCATTTCAGAGTTCATGATCTGTGATGGGCACCTCTGAAGGCCAGGAAGAGGAGGATGACAGTGCAGGGAGCCACTGGAGACTGCTCCAAAACCTTTGGTGGAAAGGTGGGGTGAGGTTCTTCCCCATGAGCTGCACAGCACCTTTGCCACTGATGGCTTTGGGACAGGACTGACCCTCCTGAAACTGCACGGTGGGGCTCTGGGAGGCTCAGATTAACTGCACTGTGCCTAGTTGAAAATGCAAACAGCAAGAGGTAGAATGCTTAGAGGCTGCTGTTGAAGAGTGTTAGGCAAGTACTGGTTTTAAGTGTATTCTCTTCACTTTAAAGTCTGGTTTAGCTGATAAAACATTTAATGGCTTCCCCAAGAAGAGACAATGAATCCTTTTCCTCAAGGCAAGAGGTGTTTGGTTTTCTTCCATAGTTTTGTTCATCCAGTTACTCTGTTTGCATGTGTGTGCAGAGGGCTCTTTTGAGGTTTTTCAGCATGTTCAGTGTAACAGAATCAGTGATAATACAACCAAGAAGAGTATTCTCATTTTTTTTAAATAGGAAGGCAAACAACTTTTCAGTTGTAACACTTGGTCACCAGTTAAGATAGTTTGTGGTTCATCTAGTGGTGACTAGCTGCCTTTTTGGATAGGTGCTTTACATGGAAGTGGCTCTTTTTGACAAGGCTACTTTATGATATGGTTTCTGCTGCCCTGAGCTATTGGCATGCAGTCAAAGATGACATGTTTGAGCTTCATGGTCAAGGGTCCCAGGAATCAGCTGCTGGTGCTGCTGAAAGCATCTTACCCTGGCAGTTCACAGGGCTTTGGTAGAAGGTAGGCACTGCTTACTTGACTTATCCTCTTAAATCCTGGTGAGGAGGCATTTTTGTCATTATTGCACAAATCCTGACTGTTCTTTAGTAGGGCTCACCAGAAGTGGTTACAGCCCTACAGGAAAGGATGGCTGGAAATAAAGTCCAAATGGTAACAATAAGCCAGCAGCCTGCCTGCAGATAAAGAGGAATATATTTGTTCCCTTTTGCGTGTATCCTCAGATAACAGAAACTGAGTGTTCAATTTAGTGGTGCTAAATAGAGATATCAACAGTGAATTATAGTTTGACCTAAAACATAGAGCACTTGTAACCCTGGCCCTGTTGCCTGTAATTGAAAATAGGAAACAAGCCTGTTTCATCAGTGGCTTGTGTGTCATGCTGCACTTCCCCTGACGTGGGTGGCTCCTTTATGTCACCTACACAGCTCAGCTTTGCAGGGGAATCTGTGCTGATTTCTGTTCTTTTAAACATTAGATAGACTAAGATGGGTCACTGTGTCATATTATTCTGTAGATGTATTTCTCAGTAGTTTGTTTAGCCCTTAGGAAATGCAGGCACACTTGGTTTGTGCCTTGCAATCTGTGTCTTTCTGCCCAATATTTCATAATTGGAGCATGTTAAATCTTTGGCCTACAGGCACTTTTTGCTATCAACCAGCAGCCAGTCTCTCCTTCATGCATCAGCCCTCTGCACCTCCACACAGATTTCAAAGTGATGCCAGCTCCCACTGCAGCTGTAAAGGATTTTGTATATGGGGATCTTACTCAAAGAGTGCATTTCTTCAGATACTATTCTTAGACCGGTGTTTTCTGTAGATGGACTCGCATTATTTGCTGGAAGCTCCTTTTTTTGTAAGACTAATTATTACCTGACTGGCTTTAATAGTTAGTAGGTTGATGATTGAGTTCAGTGTGGTTGACCAGATTTCCTCTCATTTACATCCTGTGTGTGTAAATGCATTGATAGCCAGATAATTGACTGGGAGGGGAGTTGATGTCAAGGAAATAGTTACAAGTCTAACGTCATTGTGAGAGCTGTTTGTAGTGGTCATGTACACATGATGTTAATTTTACAGAAAAAGCCTCTGTGGAAATGCTTAAAATCATTTACTCAGATATGTAGCATGAGAAATACCGATCACTTGTGAAGAAATGAGTAACAATAGTGCAAGTAGAGAAAGAGGTATATTCATTGAGTAAAATGAAGCAGAACACCATGCAGGAGATTTGCCCTATGGGACAGTGACTTATTACTAAGTACTCTTGAAGTTAAATGATATCTTTGAAAAGTTTATTTAGAGGTAGTGCAAACATTTTTGTTAGCTGTTTTTGCTTTAGGAGCTTCTGAAGTGCTTGAGCCGTTTTCAAAAGAGTTGTTTGCTTAGTTGACATGTCTAGTTTTCATACATCTAAATTTTAGGTTTCAATGGAAAATGAACAATGGATGTTTGCCTTTGCACTGCGTTGCAACTTCATCAGGCATGCAACAGTGATCAAAGTCTTTAGCATCAGAGTGTGATTTAATGAACAGACATTAGAGCTTTCCCTTCAGTCCTTGAAAAACAAACTCTTCTATGTATTCTAAAACCAAAGTCTGCTAAAAAGAAATCTTACGTTTCAAAGTAAATAAAACTGTTTTGAAGACAATCTCGTGCTGTGCATGGTGTTATGTAAAATCTACCCATTTTAGCAGCAGGTTTGTGCTGGATGAACCTGGTGGAGGGGTGGGTGAGGTATGAATGCCTGGCACATGCTTCTTTTTGTACTTCCCCTGAACCTGTACACAGGTAACCATGGGTAGATCTCTGTCTCACTAATTCATCCAGTTTCCACAAACAGAGGGGACCAGTTTGCCTGTTGCTCTGTCCACTTCTATGACTGCTGTGTAGATGCTATAGGTGTCAGAGCTGGGCTTCTGCCTCTGCTAGGAGTGCTGCTTAAGGGCAAAAATTGGGAGTAGCTTTTCTTTAAAAGTAGGTTTTCCTGAGCCTACAAAGACTGTCTGTGTGAAGTTATACACACATATGTGTGTGTGTGTGCACACATGCTCCAACAGACTCAGAAGTGCTGTTTACATAAACTTTATTCTGGAAGCTGACAAGTTTTGGTCAAATCCACTGTGTGCAGCTTGTAGGCTGGTTTTGTTAGTGTTTCTGCTTGAGGCCATGGCTCCGCCTGCCTGAGAGTGTGCTGGAGGAAGCAGACATGAAGCAGAGCATATCCCCAGAAGAGCTGAACTAGACTCACTTCAGCATCCCCTTTGTGGTGCACAGGGCAGGACAATGCCCTTTTCCTTCCCTGAGCTGAAGTAATCACTAACGAGGAAGTGCCTGAGCAGAACACTCCAGCTTTGTTGGCAGCTCCATTCTGCTCCCCACAGTTCCCATCCCTTCTGCCCAGGGGAAGAATCCACCACATCCTACCTGTCTCTTCAGATGCCTGCATGAAGAGCAGTGAATTGCGTCTTTGGCTTTTGCTTGCTTTCTTCATGAATAGATTCTGTGTGGTAGATTCAAAGAAAGCCTTTTGTTGCTAAAACTGCACTTTTTTCCCCCAGGTTTAGGTCAGGTAAGGGGAGACAAAGTGGCTGAGTGTTGCTAGGTTAGAGGTCTATGTAAATTATTTTAAAAAAAACCTTATGATGCTTTACAAAACTTTCTTGTTTTTCCCCTGAGGTGACCTATGGGCAAATATTTAGTCTAGGCTTTAGAAGTCTTCACTATTTAGAAGCTGTAATTCTTGACATTTTGAGAAGGCAACCAGTTAAATCCAAATTTAAAACTTAGTACCTTCTAGTCAGTGGCTGATTTTAGTAGTTTTATGATTAAATGAAAATTTTTAATCTCCTTCCTAAGGAGAGTTCCAAGATGCTGCATAGGCAGAGAGAATGATTAAGTTGTTGCCATGTTATCCTGAATGGTTTTTCACAGATTGTACTGATAATTTTATCAACTCTCTAAAAGGACAAGTGCTAGTCCATAAAGATGGGCATTCCAGAGGGACAAGGCTGCAATGCCAGGTGCACAGTCATGGTTGGGAAGCAGAATTCAGGAAATGCGTATGCCTAAGTCAAACATAGCACAGAGCATCTCCTCTCACCCCACATCTGGATGCTTTGCTGAACCAACAGTCCTGTGTGGCTTCAACAGCTTAACCATGAGGGAGCTTTCAAAATTCATAATGAAAGGAAGGATAAGTTCTGTCTTGAGAAACAAGAGGTGCTAGGAGGAGTGGGTCACACCCAGTTGCCTGCGAGCAGCTCTCTGTGGGTTGAGCAGCCTGAGCCCTGGCCGCTCGTCGCTCGCCGTGCTGGAGCAGCTCCGTGTGCCACTGAAGGCTCCAGGGCTCCAGCTGGACCATCAGTTGACATGAAAGTTTTGAGTTAGCTCATCCACATGAGAGGTGTTTCTATTTTTCAAGACATGCTGAATTCTCTTACAGTAATTTTTAAAGCTGGAACATATACAAAGTAGACTTACTTACAGAGATTGTGATCCATAAAACAATGGCAGTATAAGTAATTAGGATTCATCCTATCCCAGCTGTATTTGTACAAAGTAAGTCTCATTTAGTGAAGCAGGTCACTTACTGGTATCAATCAAAATTTTCTTTGAATAAAGAGGCTTTAAAGATTGAAAATTACTTTTCACTCTTGTTATTCCCAGATGGGTCTTCAACAGGTTTCCTTTCTTTTGCTCTGCTTGAGCTGATGGGTACTATTGCATTTTGGCAAGTAATTTCTGAAGCACTACGAACTGGGGGTTGGATTCTTCATAATTCTTTGTGATTTTCTCTGTAGCAGAATCGTGTGGGAACTGGAAATCCCCTTAATGAAATTTATTGGCACGTTGGCTTCAGTGCTGACACTGAAGAGTATATTAGTTGTGCTGTGCAGTCCTGACTGGATTCTTTCCAAGTGCAATTCTCCAAGGTTTACTGAAAGTCATGACAAATTAAACATTTTGGACCTGACAAGTGAATGTATTTTAAGGTGGGAGGGGATGTGTCAAAGAAAATTTTCTTTGTACCACTAATTTTAATAAATTTGTTGACTGTGGATCACATACTGAGCCAAAGGAAGCCTTTGTAACGTGGCCAGAGAGTTTGTTGACTGTAAATAGATGCAGAACAGGCCAAGCAGTCATAAAGAAGAGGAGATCTGAATCAAAAGGAGAGACCGTCTGCCTGCTGGTTCTGGCTGTGCCTCCCCATCCATACCCCAGATACCTTTTGAGACCTGTCCTGTTCTTGAAATGCAAAACTTATTTTCCTTAAAGGAAATCTCCTACCTGATGCAGAGTGTGTTGTGAGCGGCGGGAGGGCAGGCCTGGGGGGTGAAGTATTTTGAGTGGGTGATTCCTGTCGCTCCCAGCTCAGCTGCTGGAGGCTGTTGGGGACCCCTTAAT
Source organism: Onychostruthus taczanowskii (assembly GCF_017590055.1). Classification (NCBI taxonomy): domain Eukaryota; kingdom Metazoa; phylum Chordata; class Aves; order Passeriformes; family Passeridae; genus Onychostruthus; species Onychostruthus taczanowskii. The sequence continues at coordinate 4,856,893 of NW_024502014.1, forward strand.
CCCAGAGTGGCTGTGCTGTCTGTGCCCCTGGATGCAAGTGCTGCCAGGGGACTCCCTGCCAGGAGTGCACGGGCTCTTGGCTGCTCACCTGTGATCTGGTGGGGGAAAAGGTGCACCCAGTAGGGATATCCTTCCCATGGAATTCACCCCAGGCACCAGACTGCTCTGCTGCCCTGTGAATAGGGACATACATTGGTCCTACAGAAATGCGAAAATTTTGGCGACTCTGTGAAACCCAAATTGTTTCATGGCCTCAGCCTCAGCTCTTTGAGTGTTCAGGTAGCACGTCTCAGAACTGCTGGGCATGCTGGATCTCTGGCATATCTGAGACAGGGTTAAATTTAGCCTTTATTCCACATTTTCTCCAAAAGTCATGCAGTTTTGGCTGTTCTTTAGCTTCTGTTTGGACAGACTTGGCAGAGAAATATTCAATTGAAGTTGGCCTGCCCTGGTGGAATATAATTAGCTACATATATTGACCATATGAAAACATAGAAAGATGTGTTATATCAGAGACACAGTGTTTAACTGGGGAAAGGAAAAGAAGAGCAAAGCAGTGTGAGAAGCATTTCATGTTGGTGTCATCCTAGAAAGCAGTTTAATTTGCTCTTCTGGATTTTGGTGGGATTTGGTTTGGTTCATAATATCATTAAGAAGTCTAAAAAAATGAAGGAGGGTGATGCTGTTGTTTTAGTGAGTGGCCTTTTCTCTTTTAAGTGCCCGTTTCAGTATTTCAAATGTATATTAGAATGAATTGTCATTTTTGACAAGCCATGGCATAGATCAAATATAAAATCTGAGTCATGCTTGATCTTTACCAATCTGGCCATCACAATAGTTTTGATTCTCTTTATGAACATGGATCCTCCTGTCACAGAGGTAGGGTTGGGGTAACTGAAGTCCAGGTAACTGAATTTCATCAACTTCTTTCTGTTTATCTGTTTCCTTGTTGTTGTTTTCTTTGTTTTTTTTTTCTTCCTGGTGCATGGAAGAGAAGGAATTGATTTCAACATCTCTATTAAATTCAATAAATATTCATGATTTGGTGTCAGAATAATAGGACATTAAAGCATAGAAATCATAGCAGTTAGTCTAGCTTATTTTTAGAATGGGGAAGTTCTTGGGATGACTGTTCAGAGACTATTGGTCTCTGTTACATCGTTTCCTCCTTCAGAGAGTGTTCACAGAAACACAGCTTTAGGAGGATGAGATATAATTATGAAGAAAAGACGGGTGCGCACCAGTGCACAATGTCTGTGCATCTGGATGCAAGTCAAGTACCATATTTGATTCTGTAATATCATTTATGTGGATATTTTGGGTAATTACTACTGGGAAATATAATCCTTTCTTACCTAGACCAGAAGATGATGGCAATGAAGCCATATATCACTGGTGGAATCTGGCTGGTGGCACCCCATCAAACTGTATTGTCCTCTTATGATGTTGGCTGAGATTTAACATCTCTCCAGTGTTCCAAAAGAGTGTGGAAAAGCTGGCTCAACAGCATACAAAGCTGCACTACACTGTCAGGGTGTGAAGTAAATGGTACTGCTGAGATGTTGTAGCAGGTGAGGAGTCAGAGAGTGCCTTTTTACTAGATGTATTCACAACCATTTCAGCACAACTAAATTCATTACTCACTTGAGATGGAGAATATAAAAAGCATTACAGAAATCCAAGCCAGCATAATTCGATTTTGGCACAGATTGCCAGGTTGGCTGGTTTCCAAAAAGAACAGACAAGTTAAATTGAGAAGAGGCAGTACTGTGGTTATTAAATTAGCTTTAAATCAGCCCCACTCATTTACAGATATCTGCTAGTGCTTGCAGGGAGGAATTTGCTAATCCCAACATCACTGCTTCTGTCTGCTTGGGAGGAAAAAGCCAAGCAGCCATCCCACACACCCGCAGAGATAAGCTGCTAACTAACCAGCTGCCACTTCCCATCACAGCTGCAACATGAGCATTGCACTGCTGAGCCTTGCCAAGTCTAAAACATTGGCTCTGCAAAGGATGGAGTCAGTGTCCACAGAGTAGAGTCTTATGGTCTGTAAGAACATGCAGAATTGATGAGGAGAGGCATCACGTTTGTTATACTATCATGCTTGATGCTGGCAGGGAATGGACTAAATTATCTCTGCAGCCAGTGTATTGACAAGCATGGGCTATTACTTGCATCTATGATTTATGGGAGCTGGCATAATACAGTATTGGATTTTACACAGGATTTTGCAGTACTGACATGGAAGGAAGAATGTAATTTTATTGCATCAGTAGGAAAACATCAGCATAAATATTGAAGTGCTTCAGTGAAAAGTTTTGCTGTAGGTTTGATAATGTCATATCTACTTCTGTGTAATGTTTCTCCAAAGACTTCTCTGTTAACATCTGTTAAAATGCTTCCATCAGATCATGCCCTTTGCAGCACTGAGAGCAGGAGAATTAGTGCTGTGGGAACAGTGATGTTCATGTGCTTGCTGTGTTCCTCTGCTCCGGGGTTTTCTTGAGCTGTATTTTTGTCTCATGTAAATGACCTTGCAGCTGCCAAGGAGAAGTTTTCCCTTTTCCCCTGGAGTGTTAGAGCAGCTTTCAGCAATGGCTTTGTGAGCACTGCTGATTTCTGAAGAGCAAAGAGAGGGCAGTGTGTCACAGCTTACCCTGCCTCCACTTGCACCCCAACATCTGCAGAATATTAACTTTGAAGGGGATGTAGCTGTGTTCACCCCAACCTTACCGGGATTTCCAGGGGGAAGAAGGAATATCTCTTCCTTCTGCCAGCCCCAGCAAAAAAGGGTGGTTTCCAGAGGCGTAGAAAACCTGCAAATGCGACATATTTTTATGGGATTTCCCCATATTTGAGGAGAAGTCCCAAGATTTGTGGGGTTTCCCGGCTCTTCCCTAGTGTACAACTTCAATAGGAAGTCATTTGTTTGCTTAAAGGTTTTTTTAGGAGATTCTGAAAACTGACATTCATGGTGTTTCCAAGGAGCATCTGACCAAGATTAAGATTGTGTTGACGCGTCTTTTTTTGGAGAGCAGACATTTTATGATTTCAGTGGCATATCTGTCTTACTAAGAGTTGAGATTGTTGCAGAAGCATTAGCCTGACAGTATCAGCTCTGGGAAGGGAAGGCTATCGGTATAGTCAATGTTTCTGTAGAAAATGCTCATGTTTTAGTGAAACCACTACATAGGAAAAATGCCTGTGTGAAGCACTGGTGCCCCATAAATGTCAGTGCAGATATTTCTTTTACTTTGAGTTTTCTGGTAAATGGTTGCTATAAGGTTTCCTGCTGAAGGTAACAGTTTGCTTTCTGCTGAACTCGAACTGAGTGAACTTTGTTCAGGCCTGATCATTACCAAAATCAGTGGTACAGCATAGATGGTACACTCAGTGTGCACTGGTGTCTTCTCTTCATGGTTCCAACTCCTTGAAATCTATGTTTATAAAGTAATATTTAATAAATAGATGCAATGACAGATTCAATGACAGAAAAAGATACTGCAGTGACTTAAAGAGTTTGGAAGGGAATGAGAGCAAGCTGAGTATGGTGACGTGGCCAAGTGACCCCATTAAGTTCCTGTGGAGAGCCACTGTCAGCAGAAGACAGAGAGACCTCCCTTAGGGAAATGGCTGATACTGAGCCCAAGAGCTCCTTGAGCAGGACTGGATATTTGTGTGTCAGCTGGGGCAGGCCAGGGCTAAGTACTGCTTGGGACAGCTTAAGGTGATGTGGCTGGGTTATTATGAAGTCTTATGTCCTGGTAGGGCTCCTTGTCTTAACTGGACATTACAAAACCAGAATCCAGCCCTGTCACAGAATCTAAATCAAACATTAAAGTGGTTTTCTTCAATTGGTTACTGTTACGTTTTTATCTTGCCTGTCTTTTATAATTGTTTAATGTCTCAGCATCAGTAGATAGTGCTTTTGGCCTGTGAATTCTAAATATTAATGATTTTTAGAGGTTTGTTACTCTTAAGTGTGCAAATGGAAGTGTGAGAGTTAATAGATCAAGAAGAGAGGTAATAGATTGAACTGCTGAAGGAGCAGTTCTAATTTTTTTTATTGCCTTGCCAGACTTTGGTGGAGCTTTGATGCTTCAAGCAAGGAGTTGGAGTAGATGACCTGCAGAGGTCCTGAGTTGTTTTGTGATTCTTGCAGCAGCTGTTCAGCAATTGAATAATTTTCCTAGAGCTTGTGTATTCCTGTGTTTCAGTCTAATTTGTGTGGCTGTGTTGCTGATACTTAATCTATTCATAGATGCATTTGATGCCAAGAGGAGTCTTGGACTCGGTATAGAAGGGAAATAATGTTCATAAAAGATCTTGAGATTACTGTGGTTACAGAATAAACAAGAACTTTCTAGGACAAAGTCAAAAGAGAGGGGCTATTGCATTTGAATCATTATATTTATAATGGACCATACATGAATGAGATAGGAAAAATCATATAAGATGGAAAATCTCATTGGAGAAATTTGTTTTATGGAGATGTCAAAGCTTTCTTTTTCAATACACCTTGGTTTTGATGTAGGGAAGACAGAGGAAAATTTTATATAATTTTGAATAGCCCAATGAAAGAACAGTTGATACAATACTACTTATCCAATATGCTCTTTTGAATCAGACTAAGAGTAAATGTTTCTGCATTTGCTTTCCACTAGTGTCTTTCTTCTCTCTCATCACTTTTATTATTTTATTTCCATCCCTTCTGGCAGTTCTCTTGCCCTTTCTCATTCACTCTTCCTGATGCTTACATCTTTGAATTGAGCAAATGTTCTCACTCTAGTACATGACTCTTCATTTGTTTAATGTATTCTAGCATGTCAGGCAGGCTTCTCTTTTTCTATTTTTGGGCTGTGTTTCAAGACACTGTGAATTTACTTTTTCCTGTGGTGATTTCTTACTTTACTGCTGTTTCAGGCAATGGTAGTTCAGCTATGATGATATTAGTCCTGCTTTCTGACAAGAGAAGCTGTGGGGGTGGATGCCAGATAGTTTATCCCAGGAGAATAACCTTGGATTATTACCAAATAAAACAATATGGTGGCTTCCACAAGCTGCCAGCAGTTCAAAAGGTGAATTGTGTAAGACAGTGAAGAAATAAGTAGGTTTCTTATTCTGAAACACATTAGTTCGACGTCCTAGCTATGTTCAGTTCAAACTGTGTCCATCATTTTTCTTGATGTATTTATGCAGAAAGAGAGAGAGAATTCCTGAGACTTCCAGGTAAATTGATGTGGTGGTTTCAGTCTCTGTAATGAGCTGACAGATTGCTCTGGAGTTTTGAGATGGAGGGTGGCTCTTAGAAGTGGCCCAACTTTCTCACTTCACTCTCATGCATGAGCTCAGATGCAACAAGCTGAACAGAATGAACTGAAAGGAGGACTTATGCATGCTTTGGTGTACAAAAGCAAAAATGCTGCAGATCTCAGTTTACTAAGGGGGATGAAAGCAAAATTGTATGTAGAGAGATCACCTGATCTGTTCTTTTTTCCACAGCAGGAAAAACCCAAACTCTTGGAGCCTTTGGATTATGAAGCTGTTATCACAGAGATCGAAAAAAATATTGGGGACAGCCAGTTTAAGGATCTGATATTATTCCCTGATGATGACTTTTCAGTAAGTACAAGGCAAATATGTGTTGTTCCTTTGCTTAGTTTTGTTCTGTTCATTGATTTAATCTTCACTGCTAGAGGGAGAGCCAGAAATTGTCCAAGGGCTCTCTAAGATTTTAACTCATGCATAATGCCATACTTCCCTCCCACCAAATTCACTTGGCTTTTGGGGTTTTTTTCTCTGACATTTATATGTGCATGACTTTACTGCTCAGGATTAGATAAAGTTGGAAGCCCTGGTTGTTCCCAGATACAGACGTTCAGGAACCCACTAAACATGTTCTATAATGTGTACTGGTCTGTTTGCTCAGCACAATATTAGTTTGGCCAGTCCTAGAATCTCTCCATACTATTATAGTTCAATTTAGTCTAATTTAATCTCCTGATCCTGTATTGTTTGATGTATTTGGCCACTAGATAGTCTCTGGTGCTGAGGAAAGCTCTCATGGTGGATCACTGAGGATCCCTGACCCTGCAGCCATGGAGCTGCCTGACCTCATCCTGGGTTCCCTATTGCTTGTCCTGGCAAACTGCAGACACTGAGAGCCTGGAGGGCCAGGGCAGCTCTCCAGAGGCAGTGCTGGGTGCTCAGAAGGGTGCCTGGGGAGCTGTGTTACCAGGCAAGGGCATGGGCACATTGACTGCATTGAGCAGCAACTTCTGCAAAATCACCTGCTCTTTGTACAACATTTAGGTTTTGATGAATAGGCATTCTCTAATGGAAAGACATTTCAATTTATGACCAATTGTAACTGGTCTGTGAGGGCCCTTCCCATCAGCTCGTGGCACTGCTACTGTCCTAGGAGGGCAGCTTAATCTAATCTACTGCTTTGTTTTACTAAATGGCTTTATTTCTTTGGTGGCATTAGCTGAGTTAATGTGCTCATGGGATTGAGAGAATCTAAACAGAATAGATTTCCTCATTATTGTTAATTCCTTTATCCATTTTACACATTTGTCAATTTATGAAATTGAAACTTAGCCTTACAAAGCTGACTTAGACATACTGTGTGCTGTCACAAGGACCTTGAGCCCTTTGATTTAGAGTAACTGAGCTCCAGCCCATGGAGCAAATCTTCTCAGTGAGAGAAGAATCTTTTCCTACTGCTGAAGACCTCTGTCTGTCAAGCATATTTTCATATCCTTATTTTCTTTTTATTTTCAGCAGTCTGGATTTTTAGAAGCTAGTTCTATTTTGTTTCCTCTGTATTATACTTTTGCAACTTTTTGGCATAATCTATTTGAATTCAAAAAATAATAATAAAAAGTAGATTAAGACAGATGACAGAGGTAGTTGCATGGTAGAGGTGGTCTGTACTCACAGAAGAGCAAAGGCTGTGGTAGGTGGGGTCCATATCCTTGCCATGAACCTCTCTCATGTTTGTTATCTCCTGTTGAAGTCAGTGTCAGTGGCAAGAGCCTATGTCACCAGACAGGACTGCACGGCTTTTGTCCCAGGCAGGTTTTCCAGTTGCAAAGTATCTGTTTACAGTCCTGATCCCTCCTGCTGAAATACTACCTGAGCACAAAAGTCTGGGTCAGCCATTTGGGTGGAAAGAGATCCATGTCTGACTGAATTAGGAGGTGCCCAGGCTGGCTCTGAGTGGGATTTAATGTGATAATGCCCGAGGAAATGGTGGCCAGCTCTCTTTAACTCCTAATGATTACACTGGCTGCAGACTTCGTGTCTCAGTGTTGATACAGCCCCAGTTTGGGCCTGTGGGCAAAAGTCCTATGTGCAAAAGTCTCTTCACAGTAAAACCCCAACCAAGAGAGTTGGTTCAAGTAGTGAACATAGGAGAAAATTCTGCTTTTAATAATGATTTCCTATTTTTGGATCCATCATGTTCACCACATGTGTCACTTATGGGTGAATTATTGTAGCTGTTGTTTCAACTCAGATTTGTTTCTCTTTTTTGACTTGCATTCAAAGAGAATTCTGTTATTCTCACAAGACTTTTGTTGGTCATTTCCAGCATCTTATGTGAAGTCTGTAGAACAGCAGAGAATTCTTTATATCAGTCTGAGCCTGATAGATTGTATTCCTCAATCCCAGCATCTCCACAGAAGTGTGCATTACAGATGCCTTCTCTGGTTTTATTCCACTTGGGGAAAAGATATTTCACTTATTTGTAACCATGCTTAATAATTCCTTCCAAAAAAATTGATTGACACCAATTCTACTTCTTGTTTTCCTAGCAATTCCTTCCTTATAACTTGTTTGCCTGCCAAAAGTCCATTTTCCAATTCAGAAAAAGCATGTCAGCTGAGCTTCATTTTTCACCTGTCCTGGATCCCATGAACAAATTTCCCTTCTGTTGTGGTGCTGTGACATAATGGCCAGTGGAAATTTCTGCAGCAGTACATCAGTAGAGAGCTTACACTGTACTTCTTGGTGATAGTGGGAGGGAGTTGATGTGCTTCCTGTTGTACCTATAAAAAGCTTGGTGATGATCCTGGTAGTTTTGCATCCTCACCATTGGGTTGCTGTGCTTCCTTCACCTTCTGTTCCCCAAACCTGGCCACACTCCCCTTGACAACTGGAGCTGCTGCTGTCTGGGATTCCTATTTCTCACTTCTCTGCAGTGTGTTTGCCAGAAAGGAAACCATGAAGGCAGTGTTACACCTTCCTTCATGCTGGTCTCACTCTCACCTTTAACTTTTGACATCTTAGTGTTACCTGGACTTGTCATACATCTGTACTTCTGCTCATAAGCACTCTCATATATATAAACAAAATACTTGTTGTATCCTTTCATAGGTATTTTTTAATCTTTTCTTCCATCCTTTGGAAATTTACCAAACACCCAGCAGTCTCTTTTCAAATCTCCAGGATCTGAAGACTTGCTTAAAATCACTGCTGACTTTCCTTAGTGACAAGGAGTGCTGGAAGGATCAGCATTCCTTTGCTAATAGCTTTTCTTATGTGGAGATTTAGTAACTAAATATGTTAATACTATGTTGATAAATATAATTTAATTGTATTAAAAAGGTATATTAAAGTATTTAATAGTCACTTAAATTTGTATGGTATAAAAGTATGTTAAACTCTTTGGGTCATGAAAATTTGTTCTTCTTTCTCACAGATGACTTTCCTAAATCTGTTTGAAAAGCAGAACTCAGACTTTTTTTTAAACTGTTTGCATAAATATGGCTGAATGCCTGGTTTTCACCCTGCAATAGAAACAATAATTCATTGCCTAAATTTAGGACAGGTATAAGATGGCAAACCTTGCCTGCATAATGCAAAACCTGTGGAAGTTCAGTCTGATGTGCTCCTGACTCTTTGGGCTTCTGAAAGCCCACCTGGGAGCCCTGTTCCCTCTAAGCATCACAGAGGCCTTAGAAGAAGAGGGACTGAGTTGTGAAATTGCTGTACTTTCCATCACTGCAGGCATGATTTTTTCCAGGCTTCTTTTTTTTTAGCTCTGAACAAAAGCCAAAATCTCCCTGGTATTCAGGTTGTGAAACCTCTGCTTTTGAGATGCTGTGCAGGGACAAAAGTTGTTCATTTGGATACAGAATTTCATAGCAGAACCAGATGCATCTGTAAGGGAGGGAGCAAGACAAGGACACTGCCTCTTAACATGAAATGTGTGGGCCATAGGGGCAGCTGGAATGCTTGGAGACTCCTTGGAAAATCCCCTGGAAACCTGACTCTTATTTCTAAGATCAGAAGAGTTACAGTGGTGAAATCATGAGTTATTTCAAATAGCAGATGATTCAGCTCCCACTTTCCATGTGAGTATCTGCTCATTCTTAGAGGAGCAGAAATGGAGTCCATTGTTGTCATGATTAATGGGGTTGTGGGTACCCTTGACGTGCAAGTTTGCATGGGCCGGCAGAGCAGGACAGTGAGAGGTGTCTGGACTCCTAGGGAGGACTCCAGCTGTAAACAGAGAGGGCTAATAAAGTCAGCAAAGCATAGCTGCTCACCCTGAATGTGATTTAGGAAGTGTTGGGGCAAAATCTGTCCTTTAAATGTGCTCTGTTCCTGCTTTCCTTTCTCCACGCAGGTGGTGGGCTCAGTGCAGGGGCTGCAGCCTGTCAGGGAGCCCTGTGCCACAGCAGCCTCAGCACTGTTTTTGTACAGCATGGCTGCATCTCAGCCTTCTTTTTTATTTTGATGGACTATGTCATTGCAAGTTTAGTAATATTTAGTAAATCTTGGATGAAAGTGGGGCTGAGCAGCTTGTCTTTAGAGAGCCTGAACTTCAGCATTACCAGGGAGGAACATGTCACCCTGTGTGTGGTTAGGTCTCTCTGAAGGGCAGCCTTTGCAGGAAGTAAATATTGTTGTTGCTGCGTCCCTCTGAAGGTTTAACCACTGCTAACGTGCTTTCAGAATAAAAGCTGTTCGGAATAGATTGAGACTGAAAGTGTTTGAAATGGCTAATGGAGTTTGAACTCCATTTTCAAATGCTAAATTCACCATTTCACTGGGAAGCAGTCACTGCCTGAAAACATTATTCCTAATCAGTGCTTGAGAAGGAGCAGTATTAAGTTCTGTGCTTCACTGTAGAAGGTGAATGTGGCAAGAGAAGGTGCTTAGTGAAATTGCACCTTATAGCTCCTCCAACACCTGAGGCCAACAGCTTATGCAAATGAGACAGCCTGGCAGTGCCAGAAATCATGGTTAGATATAGGATATTTATATAAAATAAATTAAAAATAATTCAGAAGAATTATCAACTTGAATGCTTTAGGCTGATACCTGCATTATTTGATTACCACAATTTGCATGCACAAATGAGAGGGTTGAACAAACAATTGCCATGATTGCCTAAACATTAGAAAATTAGGCTGAATTCACAGCATATTTATAAATACTGAATTCTCTAAATAAAATCTCTGATTTTTTGGATGTCTGTTTCAGAGGCACATATTCTGTTGTTGAAATTTAGTTCTTTTCTGAATAAAGCAGTTTTGGTGAATAATGCCATTCCTGATCAGCCTTTAAGAGCATTTAACTTTGAAAGTAATCAACTATGAACAGGAAGAGCCTTTGTGGCCAAGCTTTTGCAGCTAAGTGGTTAAACATAACCAGTTCTCAGAAGGGAAGTGCTTTGTAGTTTTTAACACAAGTTTAAATATAACAATAAATAACATTTTCCATGTCCCAATTCTTTGTTAAAAAACCTGTGATATTCTTTGTCAAAGTCTACAAAGGCAACAAGCCCAGTGTTACCTGATTTCTTAGGTTTGTAGGGCTGTGGTTCTTTCTTTCAAGTGCAGTCTTGTTGGGAAGGACAGTGGGGGAACATACCACAGGCAGACCAGTGGGCTTGGGTTACCTGTCTTGCTCAGCTACAGTGTTTTTAAGAGGCTGTGTAAGGACAGGGAGGTGAATGGCCCCACTGAGGCAAATATTAGCTCTCTCAGTCAGTGTGTTCATATCAGTTGACAAGAAGTGTTGTATTAGGTAAAAAAATTGACTTGTTCTGTGTCTTACCTATAAAAAAAGAAACTTGAAACTACTTTCTGTGCAATACGTGGAGCAGGCAAGTTTCGCTGTGGGCAAGCAGAGCAGCTCTCTCTGAAGCTAATTCACCATCATGACAGGGTCAGTGTGCATTACAGGGTGCATTACATCTGCATTACAAGCTCCATATCATGGGCCACAGGGGCACCCCAGGCTTTCCAGCTGTGCTCAGGGATTGTGTCTTGTGACTGCTTAAAATGTGACATATGTATGAAGTAAAAGGAATAAGGTGCATTTCAGAGACTGTGGGTGCTGCTGGGAAGTCCCTAAGCAACCAAGAATTCAGACATCTATTAATAAGCATGGCCAGAAAATTCATACTTCTCTGTCTTCTGTCTCTTTTACTCATAGACTCAATGATTGTGTAAATCACTTCATGCAGGCATTGGTAACACAGATGGGGAGAGCCCAGGAACCCACATTTTAGAAAACTCTGCTCAGTTTTTCGGAACAGTGGGATTTTTTTTCTCTTTCTGGTGTCTATGAGGCCCCCATGATGTTTTGTGGGAGCCATGGTTTAATCATATTGTATCCTGAGCTCTCCAGATGAAGCAGAAGTTTGGGGAATCCCATGCTGTTTCTGCCTGAGTGATACATGCCTTTTTTTTTCATAACTACTCATGTGGAAAGTGATGGGAGGAAATCAGAGCGGTTCACATTAAGGAAAAATGCAGTCAATAATATCCAGGCATTTGTTGTGTAGAGTTTGGGTGCTTCAGATTATGGAAAGAAAACACCACCTTTTAATCTGAGGGTGAGGATATGGAGGTGAGCCTCCAGGGATGCAGTAGGTACTTCAAGCTGCTTCATGGAATTAGTATGTGGTAATTCTTCATACTAGATTGGTTGCATGCCACAGGCCTTCCTCTGGAAATCTTGGGTCTTTCTGTAATGGAAGAGAAAATGTGTTTGGGTGGCCAGATTTGTCTGAGTTTCAGTCCTTCGCTATCTTGAATGACAGAGTTACTCCATTGTAACTGAGAGCATAATCTGGGCTGCTGGGCATTGATTTTGGATGTTTTCTCCTCTTTTGGCAAGGAAAATGAGAGGGGCAGTTCTGTAGGTTAATTGGAAATACGCCAAGGCTTCCTCTTGTGAGCCTTGTGCGCGACGGCTGCCTTGGCCAGCCCCGGCCCGGGGTCACGCAGGCACTGCCGGAGGCCCGGCCTCTTGCTGGCCTGCTGGAGCCAAGAGAGGCTTGGCTCTTGTGGAGAACTTCAGGAGACCCACTTCTCTCTGTGGTTTCCTGCTCTGGAGCCTGACAAGACAGCTCAGCCAGCAGCTGCTTTCAGAAATAGGGCTTGATTTTGAGGCTGGAAGAGGCTGCAGGCAGTGCCAGTGTCCTGCCGCCTGTGCCCACAGGTGGGAATGTCCCTCCAAGAAGCTGCTGCTGCCTGGTTCTCCTTGCTTTCCAGCCATTGAGCTGTCCTGTGGCACTTCTTTTGCAGCTTCCTGGGGTGACTCTGCTCCTCTTGAGTCAAAGCTTGTAGTTCTGTCTCCGCACTCCTCGCCAAAAAGGCATGAGGTGGAGAAGGGAAGTGGAGGAAGCAAGTATCACTGTTGGATTTGGCATGTATGTCTGGGAGAGGATGTAGGGAAAACTTGGCTTTTTTTATCAGAAACCTCAGACTGAAGGAACTTTGCTTGGAACAGTTCTATTCCCAGAAATCGACTTGAACACTGTTCTTGCTCATAATTAATGCCTTAGCTGATAATATTGAATAGTGTGTGTGGGCAGGAGCTGGGTTGCAGTTGTTGGTATGCATGTGTGTTGGCTGTACAACAAACTGAAAAATGCAAGCCATGATAACAAGGTTCTTAACCTCTTCCTGAGACACAACTGCTCTTCTGTTTGGCTTTGACTAAATTGCATATTTTTTTGTTTATTGTCAGATAGACACAATTTCACTGGAAATCAGGACACTCTATCCTTCTGTACCTGAAGATGCAGAACAAAAAGCAGAAAATTTATTTGTTAGAGAGGTGAGTATCTAATTTTAAATGCAACCAAGAGTTTGGGGGAGGTTTGCTATGTTCATAATTAACATCTTTTTTCTTTTAATATGCTTTAGGTGATTTGAATCAGGTTTGAATTTTGAAGGCCAGTAGGAGGGGGGAGGGTTAACAGCATGTCTGCAGTTGCCTATTGTGAGATGTTTGTATCTAGAAAAAAATGTAAATGCACTGAATTAGCCTGCCATTGTACTGTTTTCCAGCTGTACTCCCTGTCACCACTAGTCCACTGATATTGATGTTGGTATTTTTACATCACTGCTAATGATCGGTGATCTGCATGTGCTTTGTGCTTTGAAAATATTGACACCTTTCCAAAAATAGATAACCAGTTGGGACTGGTTTAGACTCCTAGGTGTTATTACAAGGCATGTATCTCATTTGGAGGTGTACATATCAGGATTAGGTGCACTGTAAAGGGTGTTTGAGGGTATATATATTTATTGTCAGTATTTAGAGTCTGTTTCACCTTACCATTACAGAAAGTTCAGCAAGTTCTTCCTTGACAGTTAGAGGTCCACCAGGAGTGAAAAATTGCTCTATCTTTAAAAAATACCTATGGTTGTATTGTTTCCATACTTGATCTCAGATTGTAGGAGATGATTTCTCATCCTGCTGCCTCAGGAATATTTCGTGTTGTCAATGGTTTTATCATTTTGAAGGACTTCAGAGAAGCCGGTTGCACTGTTCAAAGGAGTTTACTTTAGATGAACCCCTAAACATTCCCATCTTTCACTATAGGTGTGCAATGTAGCTCACTGTTTGCATTAACAAAACAGATTTATGAAACCAAATTTTCAGCCAGCTTTGAGTAGTTAAATTCAAAGCACTTATAATTAGTCCATAATATGATGGTTCTCAGCCTTTTTTTCACAGATTGGGATTTTTCACACCTCGCTTCTGGTCTGAAAAAGTATTTCATATTTGCTATAATTGCAAGAGGAAATTGTGGAGGAAAAGTCAGTCGCAGACAAGAACAGGGATTAGAGATCCTTAAGTCCAAAATTAGGCAGAAATGTAGCTGTTGAATTGTATGCAATGTGACATTTTACAGACTGGTTCTATTTCTTTTCAGCAGGTCTAAAAGGAGCAGTAGTAATTTACTGCTGGCTCAGATTGCCTGAACCTTGCCATCTTTGTTAATCTGGCAGCAGTGTTAAAAGATAACATAGCTTGTGGAGTTATCTGCCTTCCCAGAAGCCTCACTGCCCTTTCAGCACTTCGGGGTCTGCTTTTTATTTTAGGGTTCCACAAGTTGCATGGCCAGCACTGTGCTCATGGCTTTACAGAGAAAGTGATGGGTCTAAAAATGGAACACGGTGCACAGTGCCTGGGAATCGTTACAGCGGAGTACGCCAAGGGGATGCTAATGGCAACCTGGTAAAACACATATTGAGTGCATCTATTAGCTTTCTCTGCAGTACCAGGGAGCCAAGGGGAGGGGGAGAAGGGAGCAAAGCAGTGGAAAAAAACAGTACTACAGGACTAAGGCTGTGCATGGGAGAGTAGCAGGGTAAAGACCCTGTTTAAAATAGTAATGTGTATGTTCCAATTTGCAACAAAGCCAAAAAATATGCACATATACACAACAAATTAAACTCTATGAAGAGGATGGTTTCCAGCCCAAAATTAGGCAAAACAGAGCACAGGGTTCTGTGAAGATCTGTGATGGTTGTCCTCTGCAGCAATTGCAGAGCTGTTACTGCCCTAGCTGCAGCCTGTTGTGTTCACGACAGGTGTTCAGCACTTTGGGATAGTTGTACAGGAGTGCAGTTGGTGGCCTTCACTTATGTCTTGGAACTGTGGAAAAGCCAACTCTTCACTCACTGAAGGAGTCTTTCTTCAAATATAGCACAATATGAGCAGTGAAGGTGCCCACCTTGTGCACACTTGACTGACTGTTGGTCACCTGGACTTGTGGCAACCCAGGATCAAGCATCTAATTCCTGATGAGACTTTGGGGAATGTCCAGCTCCACATGCTGAAGCCATTTTGGTATCAGCTATTTCTGCCTGCTCACTGCCTCAGTACTTCAGCAAGTTGAGAGAAAGACATGGAACAAGTTGGTGAGCTCTAAAAGAAGGGTCTGCTCTTGGAGGGGAAACCAATTTCCTCCGTATGGTGCAGTGTGAGGACATGCCACTGAAACTGTTGAAGACTTCAGATCCATAATCTCTTGCCTCATTCTTCTGGGCTTCTGGTGGTGGTCAGATGGTCTTGTCTACAAGACGAGGTCATTTGTACAGGGTTGTTAGAAGTCTGTGACAATGCCTTAACATCCTGTCTGTCTCTTCCTGGCTGTGTGTTTCCCACTGGGGATAGTAGGAAAGCTTTTCCTCCACCTCTAGCCCTTTCATTGCTATAGCCCTTCAAGGATGAGGGTTTTTTTCCCCCAACCCTTACCAAAATCCATACGAAGACAGCTTGGGGATTTGATCAGATTTCCCTTCCTCAAGCAACCATAAACAGTACTCAGAGGCACACCAGGAGGACTCAATTGCCCGGGCAGTATCAGTGTATGGATCCACAAGAGCTGACAAGACAGGTGGAGACAGATCAGGCTGATGTTGCTGAGGAAAGCTTTCAGTATTGATGGCATTCGATGCTGTCCACCTACAGTAGAGGGTTTCTGTCTCTGGTTGTCTGTTGTGTTCTCTTAATACTGCTTTTGCATTCCTCAGGAACTCAATGTTATTGCAATGGGTGAGGCAGAAGAATTGACTTTAAATAAGATGTCTGACCACCTGTGTTTTGCTGAAACTGCAAAATGAAAATATAAAACAAATAAAGCCAAGGTGATAAATATTCCCTTAATAAATATTTTATGCCTGCAAAGAGCATAAATATTTCGCATTTTATGATTAATATCTGAGTCCCTTTATTAATTTATACCTCCTAAGTATTAGCTTTATTTTAAAGTTTTTACCTTGTGAATTGATTATTCCTATACCTGTAGTTGTATAAAGATCTCTTCCTTGTGGATTTTTTCCATTTTAGCTTTTCTTAGGCAGGACCAGCCTGAGGAACTAAATATGGTTCCAAGAAAGGAGAAGTTTCCAGAAACTTTTAAAGCCAGAATAAAATTGTCTTTAGTGGTTTGTTGTTTTAAGTATTCCTGACTTCCTTTATCATGCTGCTTCCTTCCAAATTCTGAATTTTCTCATTCCTCACAGAGTCTGCTGCACGTCTGCTGCATTAATGCCAGTCAGCATTGTCCTTATGGTTCATAATTTTGGCAAAAGGAAACATTCACTTTACTAGAAACAAAATAAAATTCTTCCTTACGGGCAATAAAAACATTCCTAATATCACCTTTCCTAAGTCTGTATCCTGAATATGCAGACCAATGGGAATTCTTGGGATTTTCCCCACATTTCATTTGGAAATATAAGGGGATACTGCACTTAGCTATTCAAAGTTACATTTAATTTGAGGAACTTAAACTACCTAATTGTAAGGTATTTTATCCCATATTGGTTTGCAGCAAGTCAGTATTTTCAGGAAGAATGCAAGCATGGGCATGCAAATACGTGCTGTTTGTGTGAGTGTATCTATAGGAATAAAATTCTAGGTATACGTAAAAAAAAATGCAGAAGGTAAATAAATATTAATTGTCAACTCTCCTTTAAGAAATTAGTTTAAGCCAGGTGATCCTTCCAAAAAAAAAGGTGCTATGTGGGTAAGTTTTTGGGAAACATGTTTGCAGAGGGGCTGTCCCAATGAATGAGGAGGTGTAGGAGCCATGCAGGGGCAGAAGGAGTGATCTTCCTGGGTGAAAAAGAAATCAAAATGAAATATCAGTGTAGGAATGTTGCAATTTCATTCAGCGAATGACGTAGTTAATTTTGTCTGTGATAATACAGTGTTCATGTGGGTGTCTCTGAACTTTCCTGTTGAGGTTTTCTAGATATACAAGAGGGAGTTATCACTTGTAGTAAGCTTACAAAACCCTTGCTACTCATCTGAGGG
Source organism: Onychostruthus taczanowskii (assembly GCF_017590055.1). Lineage (NCBI taxonomy): Eukaryota > Metazoa > Chordata > Aves > Passeriformes > Passeridae > Onychostruthus > Onychostruthus taczanowskii. The sequence continues at coordinate 4,873,978 of NW_024502014.1, forward strand.
AGTTTTTATTTAAGGTGTTGAAGGTTGGGTTTACAGGATCTGTAAGTAATTACGTAACATGGGTTTTATTAATCAGAATGTAAAAAAGCCACAGCCTCCTGTATAACTTCTGAAAATGGTGGTGTGCCCATAGTGCTGATTTTGGAGGCTTTTTGATTTGCAGGCCAATCTGCGTTTTTCTGACCTCCTTCTAAATCAGACTAAAATGGGAACTCCTGTTGACAATGACACCCAGAAAGTTTTGTTGTCGTTCATTACAGTGTAATTTTCCCCATCTTCAAAATTTAAGTTTTTTCAGAGCATGAGAGAGCTGTAGTGTCAGGGCTAGACATAGATTATTAAAGGATAGTGAGTCTTTCTATAGCACAATAGATAAATACTTGTTAAAATGTTTGATACTTTAAAACAATAGTGTGTTTCAATGTTTTAGCTTGTTACTTGTTCCACCAATGACTTTTATTGTCCGTGCATCTCTATTTCTGAAGACCACATACTAGTCTGTCTTAGAGAGGATATAAGCATGGAAGTTCTTTCCTTTTTGTTTCCTTCACTTCTCCCTTTTTTGTTTTTTTGTGGTTTTTTTCCTTTTTGTTTGTTTGGGTTTTTTTGTGGGTTGATTGGTTGTTTTGGGTTTTTTTCCCCTCCAAAAGGTTCCTATCCATTGCTGGGTAAATCTTTCTTAAATGTCTTTTTCACAATGGTAGCCATCATGCTGTCATCACCAGAACCAGAGATAAGAAGTTACACATGGAAAAAGTCTGCAGGATTGTCTGTCCCTGCAAGGAAAAATTAGGACATCAGGACAAAAGAAAAAAAAACAAAACAACCTAAAAAAAAGAAAAATTGAAAAAAAAAAAAAAAAAAAAGGAAAGACCTTAGTTTGATAGGGCCCCTGGGAATGGGCCGTGCTGCCTGCCTGGTTAACAGAGCAGTAGAAAGTTCATGCAAACATGTGCCAAGCCTCCCACATCCCAAAACTTCCATTTCTCCGTCTATATTTTTCCTCCCCCACAGTTCACTTGAGCTCAACAGCCCCTGCATTGGTGCCTCTGTTCTTTGCCAGGAAGTATCCAGCTCTAGCCTTGTTATGAAATCTCTGCCTCTAGAAAGGTTTTACTTGCTCCTCAAATCAGGTTTGCAGGTATTGTTCCTCTTTGCTAAAACTTAATTTCCGGTAATAATTTCCCATTTTAAAAAATCATTCTAAGTCAGTACGGTTAGCAGAAGTATTTAATTTTCAGTTGGGATATTCTGAAGAGAAGAATCTTTTTTTTGGTGTTACTATTTAAGTTAGCTCTAATTTCCCCACAGAAGCTAGTTCAAGAACAGTGGTAGCTGTTGCACTGGGTTGGCTTGTCTTTTGTGAATTTATTGAGTGATACTTGAATGTGCTGCTTTGTCCCCTTTGATTTTTATTTTGATTAGCTTTTTCTTGGAGGAGCACAATAAACCTTTATAGTTACAAGCTAAAATACTGTGGCCTGATTTATATGTTATTCACAACTGCTTTTTTGAACACATCAGCCTATAATTTTTTGCAATAAAAGCCGACACTGAGAGTTCTCTGTGGGCATTAATTGCATCTGTTAAATAAAATACTTAATAATGAAAGTACCTCAGGGGAAAAGTAGACCTTTCTGTAGAAGGCTCACTTGGTTTACATTTGCCAAGGAGAAGGGGAGTGATGTGTGAATTGGAGGTTCTGGGCTCACCCTCACAATGCTCTGTGAGCTTCTCCTTGGCTTATGTAGAATAGAGTATATGTTTATCTTATAAGAGTATTTTTATAGCCTAGGTGACTGTCACACACATTTAACACAAATACAAGAGTGACAAGTTGTTTTATGAAGAATCATAAGGTGGAAAGTTAGGTGTGAAGTGGGTTTTTTTATTATCTCTACATTCAGAGGCCAAGTGCAATCAATGCTGGAATGGTTTTCAGGGGTAGCTTTGAACCTGACCCTGGCAAGCACAGAGAGAGTCAGTTGTAATGCTGTAATATTATCTTCATTCTTGGAGAATATGGGATTATATTGTCTAATGGTCACTCTTGATTCTGCATCCTGGGAAATAATGAGGTCTTAGGTCAGATGAGAAGGTAGGTACTGAATCCACATGGAATGTGTTTACTGCCTTTGGTTGTGCTGAACTGCCAGGGAGGAAAGTGCCTACAAGTGTGTACCCACTTCCTTGCCACCTTTTCCACACTCTAAACCAAATAAAGCTGTCACAGAAGACTCTGAATACAAAGAAGATTATTCCTAAAATAATTTATGGCTACACACTCTGCCTGTTTTTCACAAGATTTAGAAAAAGAGATCTGTCAAGCCAGTGCTGAGTAATTTAGACTGCCCATCTCAGGTTTGCTCCAGCAGCCTGATATCCCCTCTCTTTCCCTCTGAGGCAGAGAGCCCTGTGCAAGCAATGACTCCCATGGGCACTTCAGAAGAAGCTGGGAATGAAGAGAGGGGATATTACCAGTTGAAGCAGTCAACCTTTTTATACTAATTTATAATTGTCCTTTTATTCTCTTTCCTTCTACTTTCCCTGCACAGCTCCTGGTATTTAGAAACCTTTGATCCATCTGTTATTCCATTCTGTTTGACTCTGGAGTCTCATGCCTTTCTGTGAGACTGTCTTTACTGTTCCCACCTCATTCCTTTCAGTCCTGCTGCTTCTTTCTCAACTGTAGATTCCCACCATTTTCCTTCCTGATGTGCCTCCTTTTCCCTATGGTCTTGGGCAGCAACTTCTGCTGTTGGATTCCAGGCTTGTTCCCTCTCTTTCTTCCTCTCCATCTCAGGTGGGCTGGTGCAAATTTTCAGGTGGAGTGTGGAGTGTAGTTTGCAATTTACACTCTGTATGAAGAATAGCTGGAAATTCTGACATAGAGTAATTTTTCATGTAGATGTGCACCTTAGCAATAACTGTACATATTTCATGCATCTGGAGAAAATAATACAATACTGTGGTGAAATCTTCAGCATACTGTACAAATATTAGTTTGCAATTTACAGTCTGTATGAAGAATAGCTGGAAATTCTGACATAGAGTCATTTTTCATGTAGATGTGCACCTTAGCAATAACTGTACGTATTTCATGCATCTTGTTGCCTTTCAAAATGTCATGTTATGTTTAACAAGCATTGATAAAAGTTCTGCATCAAATAAATTGCACAGATATTCTGGTCTATTTGACAGCACAGCCAAGCCCTTCTGTATAGTTCAGGTTTGGCTTCCTTATTTAAGGGAGATTGATGTACTAAGAAAAATTTTCAAAGGTGAATGAAAACCAGCAAGAAAATTTTTAGACAGCAAAAACTACATGATGACATGACTGAGCAAATTCAGTGTGGAAGGGAAAATGAGACTGGTGAAAAATTATAGTCCTATTAATATATTCCTGAATGTTATTAAGAGGTTAAAGATCAATCCTGAAGGGCAGAATAAGAAGTAGAGCACTTGTGCTGCAACAAGGGAGAATAAAAAGAGTAAGACAAATGTATTTACAGTGGAAGGTTTAGGTAATGAAACAGGATGCAAACAAAAAATGTGTAATCAATGTCCATGGAGGAAGTCAGGCCTAAACTAGATCATGTCTTTTGAGGCAGTAACTATATAATTTAATGATGCTTCCTAGAAAGCAGATGAGAATCAGTAAAGCATGTTTAATTGCCATCAGCTCCCTCCTCCATCTTGTATGATTCAGTGCATTTGATTTTAAAGGGAAATTGTGCTTCAAAATATGGAAACATATGACTCTGGCTTTCCTTTAAGAACTGAGCACCCAGTTCTGAAAGAGAAGAATATGTTCTCTACCATGTGAGCTGCCCAGAACTTTATTGGTTGTCTAGCTTTCTTGAGTCAAAACCCTTGTAGTAATTCTATTGTTATTTGTGTTTCTTCTGTTTAGGCTTGTAAATACTACAGTTCTCACTGGCATGTTGTGAACTACAAATACGAATCCTATTCAGAAGATTTTCGACACTTACCACAGTAAGAGCTCACATAACTTCCCTTTTTTTATTTTTTTTCCCCATTAAGCTTGTGTTATTTGCTAAGCTTTGTCCATATTTGCACTTTCCTTTGTCTTCTAAGCTTGTTTTACCGTATTTTTAGTGCCTTGCATTTTTAAAAAGGGGAAGCAAAGGTCCTTCAGAAAAGTTCAAGACTCTGCAGAATTCGCTGGTATCAACAAACTCCATTAGTGCTGATTCAAATCCTTAGAAGTGTATTTGTGTTTTCAGAGTACAGTTGATACAGGAGAGGTGGCTTTTCATTTTCCTTAATAATGCATAAATGTCACTCACCTTTCACTGGGGTTTATTCTCCTTTTAGTTACTCTGTGGAACAGAGAGCAGGATTTCAGTGCTTTATGGCTACATTTACAGGAGAGCTGGGTGCACTGATGGTACAAGGCTGTGGAGGTGTGCCAGGGCAAGGGGCATTTCTCCTGTGCTTGGAGGCACACGAACATGAAAATCACTGGAAAAGTGCTGGGAGGAGCAGGAACAAGTTCCTTGACTTGAGTGGAAAGAAATGAAGAATCTGGTGCTCATTCCTACATGCATGAGTTTCTACCCATGCTCTTGTTTCTGGAAGGTTTGTGTCCTGCCCCTGAGGAAGGTTTTAGAGAATAGTTACCAAAATCACCAAGTGCCAGAATGAGCGGTTTTACTGCCTCCTTTCCTGGAGTTTAAGTCATTAAAATTAACTGGATGAAAAGGGTTTTTACCTGCTCATAAGACAGGAACACATGAGTGCTCCAAGCTTGGGTTGGATGGAAACTAGTACTAACTTAATTGCTGCAAGAAGTGAAAAAACTCATAAAATTGAGTCTTATGGTCCAGTTAGATGCTGTGTTCCGAGGGTTTTGCACTGCAAACCTTCCTGCATTTGCTCCTGTAGGTTGGTATTTTTATGAACAGCGTACACGGTAGTACAAAAAGCCATTAAGAGCAGTTTTGCTAATCAGAGATTATAAAACACCCTTTCTTAAGTACCCTGCCTGCTGATTGGTTTAGAAAATTAATGCATTTAGTGCTCAAGAAAAATGGTTGTAGCACAGCAGTTTTCCATTTAACCTTAAATGTCTTCACTCTTATGAAATATGCATGGGGCAGATGTGGGTGAATTACTATGCACAAAAGTACGTTTTAGCTGATTACATGCATCCCCTTTTGCAAAGGATATTTTAGTGTGGTGCTTAATGCGATTTGCTTTCATGGGTTCATGCTCCAGGGGTACCAGGGTGTCTTACATCTTGCTTTTCCCCCCCTGCTAGCACATACATTGTACTGAGGATTACACTGACATGAGATCTTGTGCTGTGTATCTCTTAGGAAAGGTTGGGGTGCCACACTTGATATTTCAGGTGCAAAGTTATAGCAGGGGTTGTCTGCGTGTCATTTGCTGGAAACTGCCATGAGTTTTGAGCTTAAGATCTCTTTAACAGATCTGGTTTGAGATCCACCTCATTTCATATTGTTTCCAGCCTCTTCTACCTTGATTTTCATGTGCATGTAACAAACTTTGGTGTTTTAGACTAAACCTTTTCAAGAAAAATAGTGACATTATATGTCCTGGTCATTATACTGTATCTCACTATTAATAGTTCTGGATCTTCTTACCACTTTTTTTTTTAAGAATTTTAACAGCTGCCCTTGGTTGCATTGGAAAACCTGCAATGGTTTTCCCTCACAAATATTCCGACTTTTAAAGCTTTACTGGTGTCAAAAATATCAGTAGATTGTAAATGTTGTTTTATTCAAAACATTGATCAATTTTTTGCAGTAAATAAACTGCAAAACTGGAACAAATCAAAGAGGGAATGAAACACTCTTGTGTTCTCTGTGCACTTGTGGTGGTATGGGCACTTCATGGGAACACTGGTTTTGAAATGGGGAAAATGAAGAAGAGATAGGTATTGCTCATTACTCTGATCTTCCTTATCTGTAATCTATCTCTTCTTCATTTTCCCCATTTCAAAACCAGTGTTCCCATGAAGTGCCCATACCACCACAAGTGCACATTTTTTTTTTTAATTTTTTTACTCTGGAAAAGCTAGTCTTCCTAAAAAATAATAGATTTCAGCATGAAAACTTTTTTCGGTTTTCTTATCATAACTGAAGGTTTTCAAGATGACTTCAGGAATTTGAAGACAGTACTGGAATTCTTCAGGACACTGAAAAGTCTATTTTTTTCCTTTTAAAAATACCCTTGAATTTTTATTGTGTGTGTTTGGCTGTTACTTACTGTTTAATTCTGCAGCATGAGAAGTACTCTGGGCCTAAGTACAGTTATTTATGTGCTTAAAATTAAGTAAGTATTTAAGTGCTTTCCTTTTTCATATTCAGTGGGTTTGAGTATACAGTATAAAGAATTTAAATGGCATCACATCAAAAAGACATCTCTGTATTTTAAAGGCTGTGCTTGAAGGCTGTGCTCATCATATCAAATAGAAAAAAAAAGTCTTTAAATCATAAAGTGGTGTAGAAGCTTTAAGATGAAAGTTCTAATGGTCTTGGTTAAGAAATCTATTGAAGAGCTCAGTCTCCTTTTGTTGCCATCCTTGAATGGTATCCCTCTTTGGAAATTGTTTTGGGTTTGTTCCCTGTTGTGGTGCAAGTGCAGCAAAGAGACCAAGAATTGGTATTTTATCATTTGTATAGAACTGTTACAGCTTCAGAGTCTTGGGGAAAAAATATACATGTGGGTTAGGAAAAATGTATTTTAAAAGTGTTGTGGTTTTAAAGGAGACAATAGGATCACAGCAAAATTGCCATTGGGCTCAGTATGGTTACCTCCCTGAAAATATCAGGTACATTATTTCTTTTTAATAAATAAATACATTTTTCCCCCTCCAGAAATGAATGTAGACCAGAGAAACTGCCATCACATTCCTTTGAAATTGATCATGAAGATGTGGATAAGGATGAAGTATGTATTCTGGTTTTGGCATGGGTTGGTTTTTTTCTACTGGGGAAGTTATTTATTGCTTTAATATCAAATAAAGAATGATAATGTACTGTCATTATCTCCTATAAAATATTTCATACTTTAAATAGCTCTGAAATTAGTGGAACAACTTTGTCTCATGTCATCCTATGTATGGGAGGGCTATTAATAATGTCTTATTTCAAAAGGAATGAAAGGGTGATTATTTGTTATCAAGCAGATATTCACACATTGCAGTTTTTGTCTTGGAATTCAGAAAACAAGTCTGTGCAATTTTACCCTTGTCTTTCATATAGGACACAACATCCCACTCATCTTCTAAAGGTGGTGGTGGTGGAGGAGGAGGAGGATTAGCAGCAGGAGTTTACAAGTCTGGATGGCTTTATAAAGGGAATTTCAACAGCACTGTCAACAACAGCATTACTGTTCGGGTAAGAAAACAATATTATTCTTTCTTTACTCCCTTTGGATTTCTTGTCCCCATAGAGGCACACTTTTTGCCATTATCTCTTAGCTGTTTATATTTTGGGTTTATATCTCAGGGTTGATTACATTGCTTTAAATGATAATAAAGTAGTATTTAATTTGTCTGCAAAATAGAGATTGAAGTACAGTCAGGAGTTACCTGTTATTTAAACCCTGTGAATGAAGTATCAGCAAAAATAATTTGCAGTACAACAATTTTCATGCTGCTTCTTTCCCACCACTGCAGTCATTCAAAAAGCGCTACTTCCAGCTGACGCAGCTGTCGGATAACTCGTATATTATGAATTTTTATAAAGATGAAAAAATATCAAAGGAGCCAAAGGGATGTATTTTTTTGGATTCTTGTACAGGAGTTGTACAGGTAAGTTCCAGTTTATTTCATTGTAGTGTTTTGGGTGTAAGATGTGTTTAAAAAGGCAAGTGGAAGAACACATTCATTAGCAGAATAATGGTCGCATTAGAAGTTTCAGGAAATGAAAGCACCAATGGTTTTGCTCTTTAATTTGGTGCAGATGCTCAGATTGACAAGTTACAAAAAAGCACAGCTGAATTATGGTAGCAGACCATGCACACACTCTTTGTCTATGGTGAACATGAGAAAAAAATATTGTGAAATGTTTGAGAGAGGTTTCACTGAAATTATTTCTGAGATGTCAGATTTTACTCATGCTTACTAAGAGCATGCTTGCTTGTTGTGGGTTAAAGACTCAGGTTGCAAAGCACTGCCTGTTGGGCAAGTGTGAAATTAATCTTGTATCCTGAGCCTTCTTGAAGGTCATCACTTTTGGAGATGATAGAGCATCTTAATGGCATCAGGTAGGAGAGAACCTTATTGTTTGTTATCCAGTAATGTCTAAATCAATCTTTTTTTCCCTGTTGTTACCCTTAAACTGTGTTCTTTTTTCTCCCATCTTGTTCTTCCTTTTCTCTAATTCTAATAATATATTTCTCTTTTTCTTTTGTTTCATACTAAGCAAGGTGTTACCTTGAATGGTATGTGACTGTTGAGTGATCTAGCCCAATGTGTCAGTGAATAAGGAAATACCTTTCATTTAATCCATACTTTACAACTTAACCAGTACAGATTGGTAACAATGCTAGGCTGGCTGATTTAAGGATTGCTTTGAAAGAAACCTTTCAGGTGACGCCGGGGAAGAGCCCTGATAAACAAGACGTTTTCTTGGTTGTGATGTCCCTCCTTTACCTCTAAACCCCTTGGAGCAAGAAAAGTGATCAGTTCCCAGTGATTCACCTGGGAACAAGTGTTTGCTGACAGTCCCCAGCTCTGTGGGCAATGGCCATTGTCCCAGTGCTGTTCAGAAGGGTGTTTGCTTTTCCAAACAGGGGTGGGAGAGGCTGGAGATAAGCATGTAGGACAGTGATGTTTGCCAGTGTCAGTCCATTGGCTTGAAAGACCCTCACAGGTAGCTTGGAAATGTAGCAGAAGCCATGGAGGAGATTCTTACAGAGAAATCCTGATTAGAAACTGCTGCTTGCTCCTGCCTGCAGCAGGGGCTTTCTTGTAAGCTGGGTCTCAGCCAGAGCTCCAGTCCAGCCCTGTAGGGTCTTGTTATGCACACATTTAATGCTACTCCTGAGGGTGCCCTTTCTGCTGTGCTGTTTCTCATGACACTCCAGGAAAATGTGTTGGCTGCAAGATTTCAGCCCTTTTTGACTAACTTCTGACAACAAAAAAAGCCTTAAGAAACCTTTGAAATCTTCCTTCCCCTGAACCTTTGACAGCTGCTTTCTAAATCTACAGTGTTCCTTCAGATTGTCCCACACTGGTTAACGTGGGTTCTCCTCCTGCCTGCCCCCAGATACAAGTTTCTGTGATAGGTTTTGATTGACATTTAGTATGGGACTCACAAATTTGAGCTAGCTTCACTAGTAAGAAGTTAAGAGTCTTAGCCAAGGGTGAATACCATCAGCTGTCCAAGTCTGTGATGGACTTGGAATCATAGGGGCTGAAAAACAAAACCTAGCTTAGAATTGCCATAAACAGGGAGACCAGAGAATGTGGAGAAAGAGTTGGGTAAAACTGAATTTTTAGTGAAAAAGTGTGATATGTACATTGTGATTTCATGAGTTTTAATACCACTATAAATTATTAAAGTCTCTATGACTTACAACTCCTGTTTGATTGAGATAGAGTATCAGAATTGTAGTAAATATCCCAGAGAAATCATCTCCAGATAAAATACAAAATGCTTCCAAAAGAATCCGTTAGTTTGGAAGAATGACCCTGCAGGCATTAGACTTAGCCTGATGTTTCATTTATAGCTCATTCATAGTCTCATTTTTGAATCTTGTATTACTTCTTTCTGGAAGAAATTTTTTGAACTTGAAATTAATTGTTGAAGATTAGAAGTCAAGGTCTATATGGAAGGAGTTTTATAGAAGAGCAAACTGAGAAATGGTACATTGTTGTTTTTTGTTGTTTTGTTTTTTTTTTTAACTGATCAGGAAGGTAAAATAGTTGACCTTAGATTTAAAACAAAGACTTTGCTGTAGATCTCATCTGCTTGCCAGAAGTCTGAACTGCAGATGGAAAAGTGGATATTGAAGTTTTCCTGCTCTGCCTGATGTTTTTAAGGTTCAGCATGCAAAATGTCTTGCTATATTAGATAATGTCTGATAGTCTTTAAGTACCTGATTTAAAGACCTTGGCCATGTCATAAAGGGAAATATATAAAATAGAAAATAAACCCATTAATTTTAAATGCCTTTGTTTTATCTGAAGTAAAATTGAAACAGAGTATTCTTCTTTATAGATTGTGCATAAACTGGTGTACATAATTTACTTCACAAGTAATCTGGCAAGTTTTAAGTGGCCATTAGCTAAGATCCTTGGCATAGTTTTGTTTAACTTCTAGCTCTTGGTCAAGCCCTTATGTAATTTTATATATATGTAATAGGATTTATTGAAGTTTTAGTCCTTGTTTTACATTATCTTGAATGCATGATTGGAGTAGAGGAGTAATTTCAGGATCAGGATAAATACTGAACACCCAAAAACCAATTGCTACAAAACCCAAGCCTGTTCTCACTCTGCGTTTGATGAACTAAAATTTATAACCCTGAAAGAATAAACCTCTATAAAGTACTTGAGAGGAAAATTATTTCCTATCAAGAGAATTTCCAGTAGCAGAACTGAAAAACAGCACACGTGCACACATATGCACACAGACAATCCCAAGTCAGTTTGAAAAGCCAAGATTTGTCTGACCCCATTGACCCAAGCAGCTCCAGAAGAAGTAGTTCAGGCTTAAGTGATTCCTGATCTGGGTCATGACATGTAATATAAGAACTGGAGCAAGTGATTAGCAACAGATTGGGTAGGAATCTTCTAAATCATCTCTGCTGCTGGAAAAAAATGTTCATGGAACTTGTTTCTCAGTGTCCTGGGTTCTCATCCTCCTCTGCTAATCAGTATCAGATTTTACCTCTGTTCCTCTCAAATCAAAGTATCACTATCATCTCACCATCTGGCTTAGAAACCTCTTAATAGCTTGTTCATATAGAACTGTGCAGAAAAATACTTCCAGTATGCAGAACTACAGGAGACCCCTGTGATGTTATTTAAGACTGTTAAGGAAGAAAAAATTGAGTGAAATGACCAGTTATGGGGTGGATGATTTTGGTTTTTTCATTTATCAGCATCACTCCAAGGTTAAATCTGTCCACAAAGTGATGGCAATCTTCTGGAATATTGAAATCAAAATGGTGGCACTGATGTCCATCATCAGTCAGCTTTAAAAGTTCAGTGAAACAATAGGGGATGGAATGCATTACTGTTCTCTCAGATATAAGCAAGGAAGAGACAAAATTGATGCAACTGCTTCCTTAAGACTAAGAGATATGTGCCTCACTAATTGGGTGAATTTGAGAAATGAAGCACATTATGTTAGATCCCATCACTTTATTTAATTTTATTGAGCTGTTTCAGTAGCTAAGTACCTGTTAATTCTTATGACAGAAATTGATAGACTTATCGTCTCCTGCTGGTAAAATCTGGTGACAGAGAACAGCTCTCAGGACTCAATCTATTCCCAGTATACTGGGCATTTGTTCTTACTTTGTGCTTGAAAAGGATAGCATTGCAATGACTGACCAGCACTATACCTCACCTTTGCCTCTTGTGAAAAAATGTTGAAATCCCCTAAGTTGTTTTTAAAATCAGTCTAAGACAAAAGTAGATGTGGGAAGTACCTACTGTAATAGTTACTGTGCAGTAATTTGTCCTGTTGCAATCTTCTGGAAAGTCCTGTCCCTGCTCTCCCCCAAATATTTCTATGAGTTAGCAATACTTTGATTTATCTTTTTGTGTGTCTGGTGTGCTGGTCAAGTGTAAGAGCCACTCCAACTCGTGTAGCAGTGCTGCGTTTTTGACCAGAGGTTTTTTATTGTTACATATGGGAGGTATTCCCTTCTGAACTATTGTCCGTCTTAGATTTCTGTGGCTAAATATAGCACATATGCCTGGCCACAGAAGCTCTTAAATGCACAAATTGACAGAAATTTGTGTTCATATTGCACTGTTTGAGTTTTCTTTAAAGCCACTGAAGTTTGCTTAAATGTAATTTTTAAGAGTGGCCATATACAAGTCCATCAGATAGATGCCTTTTTCAGTACCTTTTTTTTATAAGTTCTAGTGTTTATTTTTATTTTCCTTTTGTTCCAACAGAATAACAGGCTTAGGAAACATGCCTTTGAGCTGAAAATGAATGACCTCACATACTTTGTGCTGGCAGCTGAAAATGAGCAGGATATGGATGACTGGATTTTTACTCTCAACAAAATCCTGCAAATAAATCCAGAGGGAACCATTCAGGAGAGGAAGAGTGCAGATCTCACTGATCTGAGACTTGGTAAGAGTGAAAAATCTCTTGTATTGCCAGGGGTTTTTTAAACAAATGAAAAAAGTGGAACCTTCCTATGAGTATTTAATAATTTTAACTGCCTGAGTCTGTAATGGATTCTGTACCTATTGATTCCTGACGAAGCAGCACCAGTCTTGGCAACCCCTGAACAATTTCAGCTAACTCCCCTCAGATCATTTTCAAACGGCTGGAGGGGAGATAAAGCTGTTCCCAAAAAGTCAGCAGGGGCAACGTGGCTCCACTTTGCATATGCAGCTCTTTTTTAAATTTAGTCCTCTCTGTCAGTGATCTTGCTGGTACTTTGTGTTTTACTGTCCTGGAACTCTGAAGGTTTAAAAAAGTTTTGTGCTGGAGAGTGGCTTGATCAGTTCTTTTTCCAACATTATGCTTTCTTTAAAAATCTGGAGCTAATAATTTAAAATTAAAAAAAAAGCAGCTATGGTATATGGCTCTTTCTCTGAAAGCTTATTGACTTTTGCTTCTTGCTTTTTTGAGCTTGCATATTATGCTCTCACTGTGGAAGAAAGAATTGGATGCTCTGTTACACTGCAGTCTTCATGTGGCAGTAACTCATTCCTCCACATAATAAATCCACATACAGTTTGGATGCACTCCAGCTGAAATTCTAAGGCTGAAAACACTTGAAACATTAATACAGATGTAAAATGTGTGTGCTGTGAGCTGACTCAAAGTTTTGCATCCATATGCATCTGAATCTTAGGGATGTTCAGAGCTAATTGAACTTTTTAGCCTGATGTTTATAGTAAGTTCTAATTTTGGAAGGACGGGATACTCATAGAGACAAAGATGTTTTTAGAACTTGGAGGAACAAGAGACTTGTACTTCAAAATCAGAGGGGTACTTTTGAAAATGTGACCCATAAGGAATATTAATAAAGCAGGAAGAAATATGTGCATAAGTGGTCAAAACCACAGGCTAACAGAAGTCTCTACTGATAAAAAAGCTGGTAACAAGCAACAGGAATGTGCTATAGAGTTAACTTGTCAAAAGACATGAAGCTTTCTTGGCAAGAAGAGCCTTAAGTGACTGTAGTGACTTCTTTCACGTGGGGCTGAATTACCACGTGAGAACAGAGCACTCCCTGGTGAGCTGGGTAAAGCCCAGGGCTTGTATTCAGTGCTGTTCTCTGGATCCATGGGTTTGCAGCTCGTGGAGTCCAGACTGCATCCCTCCCTTTCCTAGAGAGAGGGTGAGGTCCTTGCTGAGTGCTCCCTTTACTGGGAATCCCAAATCTTTTGGTTGACATAAACCCTTGGTGTTGCATTGGAAGGGACTGAGAGGAAAAGGTGTCTTTGTCATGGGTGTGAATATTTGTCATGGGTGAATGTGTGGGATGTTTCACTGAGTAGTCAGGGCTGTTGTTTGGAAGCTTAGACTAGGATACAGTGAGCAGCAGTGAGAGATGAGGTTGAGGAGGACAGAGGTTTACAGAGCATCACTTCCATTTGGAGAGATGATGAGTCTGAAGGGAGTAAAAAGAAATTACATGGAAATATGTGTTTTTATCTTGTAAACCCTATGGTAATAGCATACATAATAAAACCATTTTGTGATTATTTTTTCCTTCTCTTCAAGACCCTGCAGAAGTTCCAGTGAATTTTGATTGCTCTCAAGATGAGGCAGATTCTTCAGAGAACACCTTGCACCCAGACTTCGCAAAAGTAATGGATGTTACACTTTTCTTTACAACTCTAGTGGAAAGAACTTCCTAGGTGAAAAATGCCTACCAATATGTGATCATTAATATTCTGAAAGGTGGAAAAATATAGCACAGTCTATTACAATTGTTAGAGACACAACAAGTGTCAGGAATAGTCCTTTCTAAGCACCTCATCCTTTTGTTTAAGTGAGAAAATATCCACTAGATACAAAGAGTAGGTGTTCCACAGTATGTTTTGATTTAGACCTCTGAAGTCAGTAAGGGTCTGGTCCCCTCAGTTATGTGTGAAATATTTGCTCATCTGAGCTGCATTTCAGTAGAATCTGGCCCTTGGAGAGCCAAGATTTCCTGAGTGACTGGAAGGGAAGCGAGCTCTGAACTGCTCATTGCCTTTTGTAACTTCATTGAAAGATGCATGTGCTACCAGGGGAGGCATTTTGTCCTCTGGAGCTCATAAACTGCTTCATGTGGATGAGATAATTGTGTATGGTGCTAAGAAGCTTTTTAATGAAAAGCTAGATTGGAAATGCTTCACTGCTTTCTCTTAAAGGAATGTACAATCTGTTTGTAGCCTTCTGCCAGTGAGCTGCTGTAGATGCTGTCTGCCTACAGAGCCAAATGCTGTGTGAGGATGTTACACAGATTGGAACTGAAAGCTGTCTATGCAATTGAGGACAGAATTTTACTGTGGGTCATATTCATATATGTGAAGTGGTCACCTAGAATGCAAAAAAGAAAAAAAAATCAAATCACCAAACAAAATAAAAACAAAACAACCAACCAAATTAAATGTATCTGATGAAATATTTATGTATTAAGGCCAGCAGAAGTGTCTGATCATCTTGTCTGTGGGTAGATTCTTTCTAATTGTTTTGTTGATGCAGCTATCTCAGAGGTATCTTGCAGATATCTCAAAGACCACTGGTGCCTGCAAGGCTGTAGGCGATGGTCAGCTTGTTTTCTGATTCTCTTTTTGCCCTTTATATGGGGAATTCCTGTTCCCCCACCCTGGCTCTAGAGGCCTGGCTGCAGCACTGTTCTGTGGCCTTTCCCCAGTCCGTGCAGATAATCATCCTGGTCCCATCTCTGTCTAAACCAGGCTACCAGGGCCACATCTGGAGCTGCTTCTGCAGGTCAGGCCATGGGCAGTGCGTGTTAGGAAGGCAACACAGAGCTCGTGGTCCTGCTGGGCTGCTGCTGCTTGTTACTTCATGTGTACTGGCAATACCATGATGTTGTGGGAGACATGAAACACTGAATGGGACCTGAACAAGAAAATATCCTGTGCCATGTCGGCTGAGGGCTGTACTCAGTCCTAGGCAACCAGAAAAGATGGACACTCCTTTAATATTTCACAGATTCAATTTTTTTTAAAAGCAGAGAAAATTGAAGTGCAAAGACTGAAGGAATTGAGTAATTGAAATATCCCAAGGGATCTTTAAGGGGAAAGAAATGTATAGGGCTTACTTTACATATTGGATAAATGAGCTTAACTAGTGAGGAAAAAGGTTTTTGCAGTTAGACATGAGGATAAACTTTTAGAAGGTAGGGTAGGAAAGCACCAGGTGGCTTCAGAAGGTGAAGTTGGTTTTGTCAGAGAGCTTGCTATTAACTTAAGCATGTGTCAGAAAGGAAATGGGTGTGTCTGCCAGCCTTCTCTTTGGGTGGCACTGCACTCTGTGTGCCTGCTCAGCCTGTGAGGCTAGGTGGCATTTGCTTCTCCCCTTTCTGCCCTCCCCTGCCACAGGTGTTTTTCTGTGGGGCTGCTTTGTTGGGGGTTTATTTCCCTCAGCTTGGGAATCTCTAAACCGATTTTGGTGCAGAGATCTGATATCTTCCTCAATGGATTGCGGCTGCAGCTCTCTTTGCAGAGAGCAGCAGACACAACTCTGGCCCAGGATTTTTCCTGGGAGACAGTGAGAAGCACAGAGAGAAGAAGAGAAAACAATTCTTATCTCTATTCACTGCTCTTGTTGTTTTGCACATGTGGAATGTGTTATGGAGATTGTTTACACAAAATGATGTGTTAATTGGACACTGGTGAAGGTTGTTTTAATTCCTTGGCCAATTAGCTGTGTCCTGACTGTCTCAGACAGTCATGGGTTTTTCTTTAGTATTCTTTTAGTATAGTGTAGTATAGTATTTCTTTAGTATGTAATTTAGTATAGTATTAGTGTAATATATCTTAGCTTAATAAAGAAATTGTTCAGCCTTCTGATTCATGGAGTCAGAGCACACTATTCCCTACATTGGGGATGCCCCAGCAACAATAATGGATAACATATGTGAACACACAAAAACTTGAATTACTTAATTGATCTATTTTGGGATTCCTTAGAAGCATGTTGTGGCCTGAAAAGCCCTGCTTCACAAGCAAAGAGTGCTTGGAGGTGCTTGGGGATAACTGCTGCAGAAGTGGGAAATGTTACGAGTGAAACATTGGTCACTCATTTGGAAGTCTAACAGCTCTATGGATTTCTGTTCTTGTGCAGAAAACTAATTTATTATCTCTCACCACAGTACATCACAGAAACAGAAGAAACAGTGAAAGCCTCTCGAAATACAGAGCGACTAAACCTGTTCTCTTTGGATCCTGATATAGCAGTAAGTGATATTTAATTATATTTTTTTAATTCTTAGAAGTTTTCAAATCCAGGTGACATGAGCTAACTGGGTTAGCTCAGCCAGCAGAGTGGGCTGCATTTCAGCAAGCAGCTGGGTGTACCCAAGGCTTCAGCAGTGAGGAGGGAGGGGATTGTCTGCAGTCCACAGAGATTTCTGTACAGACTCTGCACTTGGACTGCGGGATGGCTGAGGATGGCAGTGACCTCTGGAGGTCATCCAGTCCAGCTGAGCTAAGCTCTGAATTAGTTTAAAACAAGCATTAAAAAGTTTAACATTTAATGTCAGGATTCAAAGAAAGTTATTTCTTGCACTGAATGTGATTTAAATGGAAATTTTATTTTAGTTAAAAAGAAGGCTTAAGTAACATTGAGATCAGTGTATATTTAAACTTGAGCCTGATGTCAATCAACTATAAGACCATTATTCAAAGTATTGAGCAAATTGAAATTATGATGTGGTATATAAGTAATGAGAAAGGAGGATAATAATAACAGATATTATTATCTGTTAATAATCTGAAAATGTGAGGGGTTTTATGTATATGAGGAAATTAAAAGTTAAAGTTTTAGAAACAGTAAGTAAACAAGAAAAAAGTGTGTTCTAATATTATAGGAAACTAATTTGAATCCCTAATTTTGCCTCTGACATTATGTATGTCCTCAGGCAATCTTTTTGGTTTGCTTCCTAATCTATAAATTAGGAATAATACTCATTTACGAGAGTAATACTCATTTGACGAGACCGACAGTGACTTCTGAGGTTTTCAGGTGTTTCAGGGGTTGCAAAGACCTTTAAAAAGCTTACTTCCATTTGGAATATGATGCTTTTTCCTGTGTATAACAAATTTCCCTACTTATTTCAGGCACAGAATCCTCAGAAAAAGGAGTTTCCAGGGATAAACTCAGTGATAAAGCCATTTGAAGAAAAGCCTGCAAAGAGGATCCTGGTTACCTGCAAATCCCTCAGTTTGAATCTGCAGGCCTGTGTTACTGAAAATGAAAATGATCCCTCAACAAATGTAAGCTTTTCTTATTTCTCTGTGATTTTTTTTCTTTCTTTTTTTGGTTGGTTTTTGTTGGTTGGGGTTTTTCTTCTTTTCATACATGTGTTAAGTTGAAGAGAGAAGTGAAAGGGGAGCTGTATCACACATGCATAGTGCTCCCTTTGGACTGAATAATAAAACTGATTAACTTTTCTCTAGATATTTTGAAGCTGATTTATATCACAGACTTTTAGCTACAGTTCAGAGAAGGATTAAAAATGTTTCAAGGATTCTTGAGGAGTCTTAACAATTGATATAAGAGCAAGTTTAAACTGCCAAGACCTATGTAGGGAGGCAATGGAATATCAGTCGGTGGTGAACTGGGGATTTTTGATTGTTTTTCAGGGAGAGACAAGGAACCAAGCAGATAAAGTTACAGGAGAGAAGGCAAAACAGAAAGGACAAGATGTTTCATCTAGTGGAAAAATCCAGCTAAAACCAAAACAAAACAGAAAATTTTGCTTATTCTTACTGTAAAAAAAAAAAAAAAAGAAAAAAAAACTGGAAAAATTGAGATGTAGATGTCAGTCTGTAGCTTTTAGTTAGTTCTCCTCTGAAGCAATAAAGTTATGAGACATCAGTGTCCCAGCAGCTCCACTCTCATATATTACATATGAGGCATTGATTTTGTTTGTTGATTTGTTTGTTTTTCATTTGAAGATGACCTCTACAGTGAGTGCAAATTCAGCATGATGTAATCAATATATTTTTTTGGCAGACTGGAATAACTGTTTAAATAAAGCCATGATAACTGCACCAAGGGCATGCAATATTCACTGCAGAGGCTGGAAAAGCCAAGGACATTGTACCTGCCATGCACTGCTCTTTGTCTCCACAGTTTTAAGCTTCTGGTTTCTGGACAGCTCAGGTGTTGTTATCCTGAGGCTGGTTTATTCTGTCAGAACTATGGATGCTCTCAGGAAGTTATTTTCAGTCACAGGACTGAATTCCCTGGTACTCTGCCATAGGATAAGTGGGCACTGTCAGAGCGGTTTGAATGCTCTTGGTTTCCCAGCAAAATGGAACATGTGTTTCCCACAGAATAATGCACCCACGCTTTTGTGTTTGTACCAGTAAACATTTTCCATCCCCTTACATTTGTCATCTTTGTGTTGCATTTCTGACAGTCCCTGGAAAGCCTACACTCACTCTTCCCTCTTTTATGATGACTCTCAATCTACATTTTAAAAATCCTGCAGGGTGTTTTCTGGGGCTCTATTCATTTACTCTAATAATTAGTTATCTATTTGGTTTTGATTGTGTGAGTTTCTAAGCTGTCAGTTCCTCTTCTGGCACCCTGTTAACAAGCGTTCTTTAAATGCCCCTAAAATTGCATGGTTGGAAACTAATCTGGGGTGTGTGTGAACATGTGTTTTTAATGTATCTCATAATTTGTAAATAATATTTGTTTACTTTCTTTTTTTCTGGTTGCAGAAACCCATTAAAAGATAGCCTTTTCCCCCGTCCTCTCAGTTATCACTTACTGTGTTTCTGGTATTTTCTGCAGGTAGAGCCTTTCTTTGTGAGTGTGGCACTGTATGATGTCAGGGATGGCAGGAAGATCTCTGCTGATTTTCATGTGGATTTGAACCACACTCTGGTTAGACAGATGATTTCACGTTCCTCAAGTCCATTGGAAAATGGTGCAGTTGAAAATATTGACTCAAATGAAATGGAAGAACCACGGGTCAAAGGGTTCCCAGAGGAGTGGCTGAAATACCCCAAACAGGTATTCCACATGTGACTTGCATGGCTTAGTGACTCGTGTGGCTTTTTTTAGTTTGGTAGTATTCTTTTTCACTGGAGAACTTTTGCATGCTATGTTCTTGTTTTCAACAAAATTCTCTTCTGTGTGTCAGTTGTATGGAGCCACTTGCATTCTGAGCGTCCTGTACAGACCATTTACAACCAGAACTGATAAAAGTTAGTGTCTCTTATTTAGATAAAGCACCCATATTTCCTGTGCTGTTTGGGTCCATTTGCTGACCTCTCCCAACCAGCCAAACAAAACCACACCTCAAAGCAACACCTAGATGCTACAATAATCCCAAAGTGCTTCCACTTCTTGCTATTGCCGTAAGCTGTGGGCTGAAACAGCATGTGTTACCTTTTCTCCTCCTTCCATTGCCCTGGGGAATGACTGACTCAGGCCAGCTCTTAGGTGCTGCCCTTAGGAACAGTTAGCTTAGGCCATACTAACACGGTCACACTGCTTTTTGACTTGGGTCAGTCTGTTTGCAAGGTGCTGCATGTGCACAAGCTGACTTCAGCACTTACACAAAGATTTTCTTTTCCATCTGGCTGTTTTGAATAAGTAGAGATAATAATCCTTAATAATCTTTTCTGGATTTGGTTTGTTACTCTTTCCATCAGCAGAGAGCACTGGCAGTATTTCCTTTCTCCAGTATCACTGTATACTTTTGAACTGTTTTCCCTTTTATCCACAGGCTCTTTTCTCCATAAGTAATCCTCACTCTGAGATTGTGCTGGTGGCAAAAATAGAAAAGGTGCTTACAGGAAACATTGCCAGCAGTGCCGAACCTTACATTAAGAATCCTGATTCTTTTAAGGTAATGTAACAGGAACATCATTTCCTGCTCTGTGAGCTTCAGCCTGCTGAAGGCATGGCAAATCATGCTGACAAATGCCAGGTTGCTGAACAGGACAGGCTCCTGAGAGCCCCATGCTTCAGAAAGCAAATGTCCAAGTTCCACTGGCTGGATGAATGAAGCTCCATTTTGTCTGCAGTTTACAAATCCATCCGTGGTGCATTGCTGTGCTGGTTCTGCCTTAGTACAGGGATGTTCTCTTTCAGCAATGTTTTAGAAATTACGAGCTATGGAACCATGTACAGGAGCAAAGGTGGGGTGGGCACCTCTCTGTCTCTGAGAGCAGGCCCTGCACCTGCACTGGGTAGTTACAGAAAACTGGAATAACAACTTTGTTGCAGTCCTCAATAAAGGAGTGGTGACAGGGTTTAATTTGTCAGCAGCATCAAATTCATCTTGTGATACCTCTGCTGTCCACCCCAGAACCTTTTGTTATGAACAGTATCACGCCAAATTATTGTAGGACACTGTAGCCTCTTTAGCTTGGATGTACTTTATGCAGCATTTTAAGATGTTAGAATGATACTGATGAAATAATTCACATTTCCTTTTTTGCAGTGTGCACAGAAAGTGTTAAAATCCAATAAACAGTTCTGCAGCAAGCTGGGGAAATACCGTATGCCATTTGCTTGGTCAGTGAGGTATGTATTCATTCTTTCCATGATTTTATAAGCATCTTATAGCTGATTCCCTTGGACTTCTATCTTTTTATTCTTTTCCACTTTTTCTGCCTGAAGCTAAGCAAAGCTTTCTCTCTGGTCCAGGACCCCAGAATATCCTGCAGGCTTTTTGTTTCATTGCCCTATTTTTCTCACAGCTAAACGTCAGTTACTTGCTCATTAAATGTTTCTGTGGTGGAATCTTTTCTTCAGGTATGTAGTGAAGTTGCTAGGGAGCAGCAAAGGTAGCTGACAGAATATCAATTTATCCAAAGAGATTTCAAAGTCACAGCTCTCATAAGAATTTCCTGTAAAGATAATTGTGGTCTGAAATAAAGTTGCTTTGGCCACCTAGAAAGTAGGTGCACGGGTTCTTGAGGCTCTGTTCTTGTTTTGATGCCTGTCAAGCTTTAAGAAAAATCTGACCAAGGACTTGAAATGCTTTGGGGGTTATATTAAGGGATTACAGTTCAGGTACTCCTGCATTTTTCATGGTTAGTAGGTGATGGAGAACTTCTGTTTTCTCATTTGGTCAGCTGGGTTTTATTGCAAGTCAGTGCAGTGGAGTGGTAGTAATGGATTTTTAGTCTTTCTCTTCTGCTGTATAATTTCTGGTCTCACCTCAAGACTGGGGCACTCCTGTGCCTTTTGATCCCCTTTTACCAAATTTGGCTTTTTTCTCCATTTGTTCTCCCTTCAAGTTTTGATGTAATTGCTTTTTCTGCCCTCTCCCTTTTTTCTTTCTCAGTCTTGTGTGATTTCCCCTACTTACTGCTGCCCTGGGATGAGAGAACTCTCTGACAGAGACCCTCCTGTGACACCTCTCCCTTCTTTCTGCCATGCATGGAGCAGGGAATATAAATTTCCATATTCCCTATAAAAAGGAAAGCTGTCAATTGCCAAGTGAAAACATTCCCCCTCCTCTGTGGCTTCTGTTCTCACAGTAGCAGGCCAGGTGGAGAGCTGCCTGAAGCTCTCAGTAGGGAGAAAGGAAGAGCAAGTGCTGGGTGGAAAAGTTATGTTGTGGCACTGCCTGTGGTTATGAGAGCGAGCTCCATGTGCTTCTGGGGTGGAGCATGGAGCACCAGGAGGGCACAGTTCCCATCACACATGCAGGGGAAAATCTTTGATTTTAGAATATGGTGCTTAGATGGCAAAGAAGAGAACATGCAGTGAGGTATGGCTATTTGAAGGGTTCATTTATATTTTGTTTACATACTTTTTTGTCAATATCCAGTAAGAACAGGAGAGGTGAGTGCTCAAGAGGACAGATAATGTGGTTTGATCTGTCATTGCAAGTTCAAGGATGCTCATAAATATTTGCTACTTCTGTGTAGCCAGAGGACCATTCATCAAAATCATATTGAAGGGTTGATAGAGACACTTGTGACAGACTGTGCAGTGGCAGGAGGTGCAGTCTTGGCACCACAATGACCTGAAGCTCCCTATTAACTCTGCCTGCCCGTGCTCTGTGGCAATGCCATCAGGGATCTGTTCTGCAGCTCAGCCTTGCTGTAGTAGCTGTCTCTAGGTGGAATGATGATTTTAACTAGTTCAGGGTCTGGCCAGGCATTCATGGGTATAAAGAAGGCTTAGAACATTCTTCCACAGGTTCAGCAAATCCTGCCAGAAATAAAATACAGAAAGGTTTTCTTCTCATTTTGAAATAATTTCAATTTTCTGTTCATAGGATTCTCCAAGTTCAGTCCCTTGTTGCCTCATGATGAGGAGTGGGCAGGAGCAGGGTTTGGGCTGTGCCCCTGTCCTCTGGCTGAGCTGCTGGGCTGTGTGTGCCACAGCTGTGCTGCCCAAGTGCATCCCACAGTGTGCCCCAGCCCAGAACTGTGGCTGCAGCTCTGTGCTGGCTCTGCCTAAGGGAAATATCATTAGACACGAGTGAAATTTTGCTGCTGTCCCTGTGGGGCAGAGAGCCCCCTAAATACCTGCCAAGCTAGGGTGTGCTGGGAAAATTCAAATTCCACACTCATTTACATCTGCTTGTGTTTTAACATTGCTCAGGTCCAACTTTGGTAAAAGCAAAGTATAAAATCTATTTCTGTTTTCACAGCTTGAAAATAGAAGTTTCCACATGAGGCTATCGCACTACAGGGGGAAAGAAATGGTTTGGCTATGATAAAGGACAAAACCCTGGGTTTGGAAATGATGGTTTCCAGTTAGTTCATTCTGGCATTAACCACACTCCTGTTTTTGTGTGGAAATTTCCCTCCTTAAAGCAGTTACAGATGGCCACAGTGCGATTTTTACGTATGCATTCAGCAAGCCAAAGTCTTGACAGCTGAGTATTGCACATGTGACTGAAACTCTTAATTAGCTCCTGTGGCACCAGTTTGTTAGCATTGCTCAAAAGCATGACTCAGGGTTCTTCCCTGAGTTCCTGCTGGGAAATCTGGTGTCTGTATGCTCTTGCAGGTATAATTACAGTACGTGTTAGAATTACAGTGTGTCAGAGTCTCATTTTCCTGCCAGAACTGCCAAAGTTTGCAAATATCTGCCTCAGCTACATATTGTAGATGTAGGGGGAAACTTCATTCACAGAGATTAGTTTTTACACTCTTACTCCTTCAAACCTTCTCCACCCTCGTAAACTTCATGTTTTAGAGTCTAATATTGGAGTCCTTCAGCAGCTTGTGCTGCTGCTGATTCGGGTCAGCTGCCACAGGCTGAGGTAGCTGAAGGCAGTGAGTCTGCCCTGATTTACAGTAGCTGCAGATCTTCCACTGAATGCCTAACCCTGGAGGTGAGCAATTTTCCCTCAAATCATAAACCACTACTTCAAAAGTAGCCTTTTTCAAAATTAAATTATGAACAACGTGCAGGTTTTCTGTGCTTCACAAGTTTTTAGGATTGTGGACAGCTAACAATGTTAGAAGAGCAGAATCATATAAACAATTAAGTACTGATATGATGTTTCACTTTTTTTAGTGTAATCTATTAACTTGTTTTCCCCTAAATTACCACTTTTACAACCTCTTCATGAGTTTAGTTCAGTTAAATTTTTCTTATTAAAATATCTCAGTAAATAGGTAGCCAGCACTAAGGTACATTGTTAATGTGTTAGGCAAATGTTGGACTCCTGGACTGTGGAAGTTTTAAAGCATTTCCTTGTTTTGGTGTGATAGTTGTCATTCTAAAGTGCTTTCAGTATGATCCCTGTCACAAGGTGCACTCTTGTTCCACCTGCAAAGATATGCCAAAACATGGGATTGCAGTTACTTAACTGCAGCTGTAACACACCCAATACTTGCTGCTCTGGCAATTCTTCAGCTTTAATGAATCTGGGGAATGGAGACACCAGTACAATTTGACCTGTGCATAAAATACACCTTTTTAAGAAGGGTTATCTTGTTTTCAGTGGACATCTAAGCTACTTAAGTGTTTGTAAGAAGTTCATATAAATGGAGTACTATGTGTAAACTGGAGAGATAAAAATACTTCCCTGTTTTGTAGTGGTTTCATGCCTTTAATTTTGTCCTGGGTGCATTATTTAGGCAGGGATATGCTGCTGAATCAGTCCTAGAGGCAGAGCATGCGATAGCCAGGGAGCACTGATGCTCTGGAGCAGTGGTTGTAGGCAGGATGACTTTGTAAAGCCCTTCTGACTCCAAACCAGAGGGGAGGAGTGGGCAGTGGTGCAATGGGTTTGAAGATACCTTGAAGATCATGATTCTGTGTCCCTGAGCCTCGTGGAAGGCAGTGCTCAATACCACTGACCCAGAGTGAGCTACTTCCAGCTTCATTTCCTTTCCTACTTGCATCCACAGGCCTCCTTGGTGAGTGCCCCTGCACCCTGCTGCGCTGAGCAGTGCTGCGCTCAGTGTCAGAGCCTGCTCTGGAAGCAGTTAATAGTTTCCAGCAGGGCTGGGTTTGCTCAGCACCACACTGCAGAGCCCAGTGGCACAGTGGAAATCACTCACCCAGTGTTTTGGTCCTCTCTGTTAGTCTAGAGGAGGAAGGAGTGCTGAGTCCAATAAATACCATAATGTCACCTATACTGTAATAATTATTAAATCTTTTTTTCTTTCCTTTTTCTTTTTTTTCTGACAGCAGTTTAATAGGATCTGTAGAGTAAGTGGTGGCTGCCAGAAATGAGGTCTGGTTTCTCCCTAGTAAGCTTTTTGACATGGTGTGTTGGTGTGGACCTTATTCCCCCCGACAGCTGGAGGCAAAAATCTGAGAAGAGAGTTGATCATTCTTGACAGTTGCAAAGATATGAGATAGGGATGCTTCTCTCAGTCAATTAAGTGAAGATATGGTGCATTTATACTTATTCTTGGGCTCCTCTTCCAAAGGTTTGCTCCGTTATTTTGCATCTGGCAACAATTTGTCCTGGCATCAATTCTTCTTCTCACTGGCAGTGGAACAGAGAAGTAGATGAAGGAAGCAAGATTGGCCAAATGATTCACAGAACAGCACTTAGTGTCAAGAACATTTTACTTTTGTTAAGCAATGTTCTTTCATGCTGCAGTTGAATCCAAGGTTCATTAATTTGGATAGCTGTTACATTATCCGGTCCAGCCAGTGTCTGTGACCCTTGAGGATATACAAAGGGCACTGCAATGTCTTAATTAAATCCTGCAAGTGTCAATGAGCAGGAAGGGAAATGTCTGGAAATGTCTTCCTGTGCACACAACAGCTGATATTTATTGTTCTCAGTTATAGATGGATATCCTTCTTTTCCAGTTCATTGGGCACTTCATAGCTGGTTCATCAAAAATTTAGTTGGTGTTCCACAAAGTTGTTTTGTGAAGGAATGCTGAGCCACAGTGAGTTGGTGTTGTGCTCCTGGAGGGCACAGGGCAGATTTAATGCAGATTTAATTGAGGTCTCTAACCTGGTTCTGTAAAAGCATGTGTTTCATTGTGGTAAGAGGTGGTGGTTGAGGTTTGACAGCTAGCTGTGATTTCCATTCTTTAAAACTATAATGATTTTCCTTGGATAATAACTTCTTGGATGAAATTTCCTATGGATGAAACTAGCTACTGATGTATTGAATTCTTCAAACTGATTCCTTGAAATAAGGAATCAGTCTCTTTGTTGAAGGGAGGAGTCATGTCCATGATGGGCGAGAGGCTCTTGCTCAAACCATGTCTGAGGTTTCTGAAGGTCTGGGATGCACATGGAATAAACTGAAATTGCCTTTGTCCTGCAAGCATAAAGCTTGGCAGGGCTCTGTTGGGTGAAAATCTGCAGAGAGGCCATGAATTTGTGTAAGAATTCGTATCACAACCTTGTTAAAAGATCACATGACAATTTCAAATGCTCAAATATATATATATACATACATGCATATGGATGAGTGTTTATAAATATGTCATTTTTCTTTCTTTACAGGCCAGTGTTTAAAGATAATCAGGGAAATGTTGACAGAGACTCCCGATTCTCACCCTTATTCAGGCAAGAAAGTAATAAGATTTCCATGGAAGATTTGATTAAACTAATAGCAGAATACAGAAGGTAAGGAAAAGTTTCTAGTTTGCTTTGAAGCTTTATAAAGCTGTGCAGAATAATTGTAGCTGGGTTTTTTAGTTCATTTAACACAGTTTGCCAAAGTGGCCATGTTAAATTATATTACATTAGTGTTTTTCACATTAGGTTATTACCTGCCAGAGAGTGCTTGAAGTTGGACTTTCCAGGAAAATTGAGACGTCATTTGGCACATGAAAATAAATGTTATTATAAAATAGTGATTGCTCAAATCAGCTTTTATCAGGGGAGATGCAGGTGAAGTACCCAACATTATCTCAGGGGAAAAAAAAGCAAAAAAGAAAAAAGTGACAGAGATACAAAATCATTCTTTTGTGGGATTCCCAACTCCTTGCTTTTGTTTGTTTGATTCTCCGTGGTGAACTCAAGAATGGACATTGAAAACAAAAACCTTCTCCAAGTGTTTTACAGCCTGTAAATTTCTGAGGAGGTTTAGCTGGGTAGTTTCCATACAGGTATAAATCAGGTTAATCCTAGAGCAGGGTCTCTGTTTATACTGGATAAGTGACATGAGAATTGAACCATGAACCATGTATTTCTCCTTGTCTCTTCTACTCTAAATGGCCCTAAAAATGAATTAATCTAAATAACTTCTGTTCCATTTATATAAAAAGAGATCATAAAATTTTTGTGCCACCTTGCTGTTACTGGTCAGGACACTACTGACTATTCATTAGTGTCACCACTGCTGTGTTTGTGTCCCTAAAGCACCTCCTGGACAAAAGAGATTCAGCACTGTGCTCAAACTGCTCAGGCACAAGGAATGTGCCTTGGTCCCTTTTTGGCATGGCACTTGCAGAAGCCACAGTGCTGTGAACTCCTCTCATCCCAGTGCTGAATTCATTTTAGGGAATATTTCATTCAGATTTTAGAAAGTAAAATTAGATAAGTTAATTCTCATAACTTTTGCTTCATCTCTTCCTTCCTTTTCTACAAAATAATGCTGCTTGCAAAGAGAAGGCAGGACTGAGACTAAGAAAAAAAAAGAAACCACAAACCAAATAATATTTAATTTGTGCTGTTACATTTGATTAGAGTTTAACAGCCAATAGGTATATGTTAAATATGTTTAGTGTAACTTAAATATCTTAAATAAGGGTCTGGTTTTCATTTTTAGTTAATTCCTGTCGTGTTATGATCTCTGTTCTAATTTTCTAAAATGTTTTCATTTATCTCATTGCAGAGCAGAGAAGATTAGTAAAATACAGACTATACCTGGCTGTTTGGACATTGCAGTCGATTGTGTTCCTTTGGAACATCCAAGTATGACTCCACTTTAAAATTAATTATTCCAATTAAATAGGACATTGTTGTAGGCTTTCCATCCCTAATTGTACCTTGATACAGTTCTGACAGAAGTGTCCATTGTGTAGGAAAATGTATGCAGGGGAGGGGTTTTGATTTGCTGTCATTTGATTACACCACTCTTTGTTCCATCCTGTACCTGGCCAGATCCAGCCCGGTTTTCAGTGTCTGTGAAAGAGAAGAAGGAAACCCCACTGCTGCAGCTGGCCCAGGGCCACTTCTCCCTGAGCTGCAGAGCACCTGCATTACTCTGAAACTGGCAATTTCCTCTTGTACCAGCTTAGAAGGAAGGAAAATTTGGCATGGTATATGTGAGGAGTCACAAGCTTCTTTCAGCTTCCTCACAATATATTGGTAGACTTTTCCTGGGGATTATCCTATGAATTGAGGAAGGAATTTTTAGGCAGGGTCTGTCCAATGGCTTTTCCTAGAAATAGTTCTGGTTGCTCTGGACATCTCTAAGTAGGTGGCCCCTCTCAGCTTGAATTCTCCATGAAGTTAAATGCCTCACTGCTTTAATGGTATAGGAAGAGAAAGTATTCTCTGTCCAGTTTTAATCTCTCTCAGTCTCAGTGACAGAGGGCTTATTTTTGCCTTCTGTTTCCTGATCTGATTTCAGTTATCCCAATTGCATCATATATTTGATCTAGTGCTGCACTGCTCATTTCTTCATTTTATTTAGTATGTTATTAGATAATAGAAAAACTTAAATGAGCTGTTGAGCTGTAAAATTTATGAGAAGCAGCAGCACTCATTACATTCTGTAGAAGTTGTCCATATACCAGTGGGGCTGTTACACCATCAAATGTCACCAAATACTGTGGGTGTCAGAAGAGGTTACCAGTGCTGTCCTGTTTAATTCAAGTGAGAGAAATCATTTAAGGATTATATATTGCCACTGTTCTGAGGTCATGTGTAAATTTAAGGCATCTCAGCATTAGTAATTTTTCCTAAGTTAAGGTTGGGTTTTGTATGTTCCATCTCAATATTACTTATTCTCAGTAGTAAGACAGTGCAAACAAACAAAATATGTGATGGGTCTCTTTTCTTTTCTTTTGAAGACTGTGTAACTTCATCCTTTATTCCACTCAAGCCATTCCATAATGTAAAGGAGCATCAACCTACAGTGGAAGTTGAGGAGTTTGTGCAGGAATCAACAAAATATTCTCGACCTTACAGGGTGTACAAGAACCAAATATACATCTATCCAAAACACCTTAAGTATGACAGCCAAAAACACTTCAACAAGGTACAGAATGTGACTGATTCAGGCCAACATGGGATAGCAGTGGCCTGCATGAGCTCTTTTAGGAATCCAGGAGAACTTATAAAAGAGAGGAAAATGGTGATGTCACTGAGTTGGCTCTTCATCTTTTTCAGCTTTTGCAATCATAAAACACTGGTACCATTTTAATGAATCTGTGGATTAATTTTACATTGTAACAATGATTCAAAGAGAGATAATGTGATAATAGCTTCTTCACAGTTTTCAGAAGGGCTTTACATTAATGACAAAATGTGTGCAGATAAAATTAATCTTGATAATGTTTGTAGTTCTTAAATGAAACCTGGTATCACTTGTGTTTCCATGGTGGTTGAAACCTAATTAAGATACAAGTCCTGGTCACTTAATAGTCTGCTTCTACACAGTCATTTTGAGGCCTGACTTGCATTTTGCATTTTTCTTGGAAATCTTATTTCTAGTGATATCACTGAGACTTACAGGCATTTATAAATATTTATACACCATCTGCATGTTTCTCTTGGATTCTGAAAAGGCCTTATTCCAGCTCTGTAGTTTACCTGAGTTTTTCTGGCTACCTGGTTTCTGATCTCAGCTTTGATACGCTCCTGTCTCTCCAGGCACGGAATATAACAGTGTGCATTGAGTTCAAAGGCTCTGATGAAGAAGGAGCAAAGCCACTCAAGGTGAGCTGCGAGAGCACTATGTTCAGAGGGTGCTGCTTCTGAGAACATTACTTATAAAATCCAGGAATAAGGGTGATACTGAACCAGAACAATTCAGGAGTGGATGTTGTCGTACATCCCTCTAATTTTGCACTGTGCTTCTCTTAGATCCCAGCTGGTCACAGTGATTCCATTTTGCATTGCCAGCGTTCTGACTGCTGGAGGGGAAAGGAGGTATTATTAGAAAATGGAACAATTTCTTACAGTGCAGCTTGCTTATTCTAGAATTTATCACTTATCCTACATTTCTCATTGAGCTCTGGAGACCTGATTGAAAAGAGTGAGGTACAAAATTAGAAGGACCTGAGATTTTATCCTTAACTTTGTTAAGAATTAATCTGAACTTTGGTATTGCCCAAGGGCTGTTGCATCGTGCAGTTGCAGTCTTGTTTTCCCAGCAATAAATAAAACTGCCTTTACTCAGTAATCAAGAGCTCCCAGACAGGACCCTGCCAGAAAAGAGATTTTTAACAGGGATAGCTTTTGTAACTTTTGAAAGTCAGTAAAAGCTCTGTGTTGTGTATTGAACTGCATAAAAGTGAAATAGATTTTGTAAAGCTTTTTGTAGAAAACTCTGAAATTGATAACAGCAAGGAAGAAGTCTAAGGAGTCTACATTGCTTAATTAAGCACAGGGTAATTTTCACACAATCAATGGACTTTTACTGGAAGTGTGTATTAAAAATCCAGGTTTGAGCACTTAAAACATTTCTTTTAATATTTGATAAAGTAATGATCAATCTTTCATGATTATTGTTTTAAATGTACATACATATTAGATATAGCAATACTAGTATCTTCAGCAAAATTTCCCAATGTAATGAAAACTTGTTACTTTTATCAGTGCATTTATGGGAAGCCAGGTGGACCCTTATTTACAACCTCAGCCTACACTGCTGTGCTACATCATTCCCAGAATCCTGATTTCTATGATGAGGTCAGTCTGTTTTTCTTTCATTAAATGTCTGCCAATCCCACATGTTTGCTAATGAGACAGAAGAATATCTGTACAGAATACTTCTGTTGCCATTGCTTGTGTGTCTGGAAGGGCTGTGCTGTGTAGATTGACACGCAGTCTCACATTTTGTTTTCTCTTCTTAAATCAACTCAGTGGATTGTTCCTTTTGTAGGATGTTCTGAGTACAGTTAAGATGCTGTAGAATTAATTAGGAACAGTCCAGCTCTGTAAAATGCATGTCTGGATTACATTAAGGATCCAGCTGCATCTCTGAATTTAATGGAAACAGTAAACATTCAGATGAAGTGTGGAGCCAAATGTCAGAGCAAATCCCTCTCTGACATACAAGATCTGCATGGGGGCATTTTGTTGATGCAGTGGTCTGAACAGAATGTACAGGGACGTGTGGTGGCTGCAGCAAGTCCTTCAGCTGCTGCTGCTGAGGGTGCAGCTACAGAGTAGTTCTTGTGGTGCCCTGTGCCAGATGTTACTCACACATGCATCTTTCTGTTTCACCAACACCAAGTGTTGATTCCCCAGGCTTCCTGTAGGTGAAATTAATTTCACCCTGTCAGGGACTGGTGTGTTTGGTGGATTGTGAGTGTCAGCTGTCTGTTCTGGATTTTCCGCTACTGCTTTATGTGTCGTGATGAGACTGGCAAACAGCATAGAGTTTATAGCCAGCATTTTCCAAAGTGTTCTCATAGTCAGTAAAATTTCCTTTTTCAGTAAAGATTTACTTTGATTAAATTGCTGAGGCAAGATCAGCAGATAATGTACAACTGCATGGGAAGTATCAATTTTAAGATTTCTGTTTAGGAGCTGGGGTGGAACTTAAAGCATTAGATTTTCAGAGATTTTGAACTCCTTGCTAATCCTTTACAATATGTGTTTTGGGGTTTAACACATCTGAAAATGTCCTTCATGTGATGATAGTGAGCCACTTGGTTTGGGGAGATTACTTCCAACCTGAATGAGGAGCTGAATTCAGGTGTGAGTAGCCAATTTAGCTGGAAGAGCTGTGCACCTGTCCTAATGTCCCTAGTAAAGCAGGTGCAGAATTTAAAAGAATGTAGGATGTTAATAAGAAAGTTGTCTTCATCTCTATCTCTGGGTGCCCATTTTATATTTGTCTTTATGGTATTAGGTTCTTACCCATAAGCTGGTTTAACACTGGAAGCATTTATCAACTATTTCTAACCCTTACTTTAGCACAGGATTAGCTTGGATAAATTCCATCACAGCTCACAAGAGCAAAGGGTCATTTTTATTAGTTCTTATGGTAACATGTTCTGGTTAGTTTCTGTTTTATTCCAACAGGTTAATAATACCTGAAAAACAGTACATAGGATTTCATGGATAGCATGATATGGGATTTAAGACTGAGCAGAAATTATCCATTAAAGTTTATTTTCATGTCAGCCTTTGTTTCTTGGTCTTTGCCATGAAATGATGCTGAAGCAGTAGCAGAGATGTCATTTTAGTTGTAGTTTGGTTGTCCTGAAAATATGAGCATGGGGCTGGCTGTTAAAGTGCAGGTGATCACTTCTAAGCTGAGTCCACCACTCTTTAGTTCTGTCCTCTTTCATCTTATGCTCTTTCATCATTAATGAAAATATTCCTCCACAAGACAAAGTTGAAAAAAAGCTGTTTTAAGTAAAATTGATAGATATCATCATAAACAATTTCCTTACCATGGGGCAAACGTTACCCAGTAAAGGCAGGCTGTACTTAGACCTCTGTGTAGAGAGATGTCACTTGTTTAGCCCATCTCTGATGCCTGGTTTAATTGATTTTTAAACTAAAGTGAGGTGTAACATTTTACATTTCAGGTGAAAATTGAACTTCCCACTCAACTCCATAAGAAACACCACATTCTGTTTTCATTTTATCATGTCACCTGTGACATAAATGCAAAAGCTAATGCCAAAAAGAAAGAGGCTCTGGAAACACCAGGTACCTGTAGTAGAATTATTTTCAATTCTAAATATACATGATGTACATTCAAATAAGGATTTCAAAGTTTTTGGCTGGATGTTATTTTCTTCCTTTAAACTTTGTTTTTCACAAGAGTCCCATTTATTTGTTCTTGCGCACAGTGGGGTTTGCCTGGCTCCCTCTGTTGAAAGATGCCCAGCTGGCTTCCCAGGAGCATCAGGTGCCAGTGGCCAGCAGCCTGCCCCCCAACTACCTGAGCCTTCAGGAGCCTGCAAGCACAAAGGTATTATTCACTCACCCCTCCTTGTTGCTCACATAGCATAGAGCTGTCATTTCCAGGTGTTTTTCATGAGATCAGATTGCCATTTGCATTTGCTGGGGAGTATAAATGGTAAATAGGGTTTCTGGTTGAGGATATTCATTTGCATATCACTGACTGTAGGAACCAATATATGCAGCACTGAGCTGAGTGTCCTGTGTTGCTGATTCACAGGTGTATATGGAAAAGTGTATTTTATGTATTCTACAGTGTTATAACTCCTCAAAATGTGAATCAGAGTGGTCAAAAAGAGCTTCTTTCACAAACTCAGGCCATATGACATTCATTCTCCAGCTGATGTGATCCACAGTCATGATTCATTCTCCAGTTTTGTGGTGTGATATCATATTTTCCTGCTGATCCAGTCCAGCTTGGATTATTTCTGCCTCCTTGTGTTTGTTTTGCCATTGTCATGAGGACAGGGTGGGGCAGGATCTGGTCCCTTGAATGGCAGCATTGGTCTTGTGCTGCAAAGTGGGTTTGTACTGCAGTGATGGTGTTTGTGGAAGCACAGCAGCAGTTCATGCACTCTCATGTGCAAAGCTGTGCACTGAAAATTTGATGCAAACTTGAAAAGTCGAAACAGATGGAAAAAAAATGTTTTGTGTTGTTTTTGCTTTAACAGCAGATTGGCAGTGATATAAAATGGGTAGACAGTGGAAAACCACTTTTCAAAGTCTCTACTTTTGTTGTATCAACAGTAAATACTCAGGTAAGCCAACATTCCTCTTAGCTCTGTGACCTGGTTACACACAAAAAGTGTCAGGGGATGTCTGAACGGGGTTTTTAAATCATGCATGAATTTGTTTCTATAACATTTAAAGACTATTTCAGTACAGAAGGGAAAGATGCCATATGGTGGAATACGTACTTTAAGGTTACACAGATCAAGGAAAAAATAAAATTTTTTTAACATTATACCAATAGAAAAATTGTGGAATATCAGCTTAAACAGCGAGGAAATAAATTATAAGCACCAGGAAGAAAAAAAAAAAAAAAAAAAAAAAAGTTGTGAGGAAAAAATCAGTCACTCACAACAGTGAAAAAGGATTTGTGACAGCACCTGGAATTTAGCAAGCTGTCCTGACTCAGCTTGCTGGTTGGACTCAATAAACTGATTTTCTTTCTGTGACTCCTGTATAAGATGGTGGGGACCAAGAGTGTTCATGGGTGTCACAGGTGATTGCTGTTACCAATTTCTGGCACTAAATTCTAATCATCTATAATATACATTAATGTGAATGTTTCCTATTTTAGGATCCATACCTGAATAACTTTTTCCATCAGTGCCAGGAAAGGGAAAAGGATCTGTCTCAGCCTCCTACCTCAAACTTTATCAATTCTTGTAAGGTAAAGTAACCTGTATAGTACAGCCTAGAAATTGTACTGTACAACTGTATTTAGGGCTCTCTCTGAACTCATCCCCCACTGCAGAGTTGCAGCCATGGCACAGGTTTACCAGGGGGCAGAGGGTCTGTGACAGCTCCAGTCAGATGGATGTGATGTGACAGATGCTCTGCTGGTCACCAGCTGCCTCCCATCCCTTCTCATCCAGAGCAGGGCTCCCTCTGCCCCAGCAGCAGCTAATCCAGCCTGTGCCAATCTCTGATCCCATCAGGGGATAAGGGAATGTTGCTCCAGCAATGTCTGGGGAAGGGAGCTGTAGAGCTGCAGTATTGCTGATAATCCTCTCTTGCCTTAAATAACTTCTATCCTTACCTCCTCTGAAAACCTGGATGCTGCTCCAAGGGCTGCTCAGGGTATTTGCTGTGTATAAATCAAGGGTGCTTGTTGCCTTTCAAGTTCTGGAACCAGAAAGAATATCTGCAAAGATGAAGCAAGAGCTGCATTAAATGTGCCTGTATTCAAAAGAGGTCAAAAACTGTGAAAAGAGAGGAGTGTGACAAGCAAATTAGAAGAGCTGCAGATAAATGTAAGGTGCTAATTCTTTATCTGTTCATGAGTGCTGAAATCCAGAGTTCTTGCTGTGCACTGTGCTTGTGGAGCATTAAAGACAGATAAACAAGAAAAGTGAAGGCAGGTGTGACTCTGTTCCATCTCTGAACTGAGTGGAACATCATACATATGACATTTATTGTATTTCCTTTTGGCACTCTGTAAAATCCAGCAGGTGTTTGGGGTTTAGATGTTTGCACCATGTAGGTGCTTTCCTCCTTCCTTCCTGTAGGAGTGTACCTTCATCAGATACAAGCTGCTTGGGAAAAGATTTTTTCTTTAATAAGCAAAGCATAGTTCCAATAAATCATGGTAGTTCCCTGGACAAATCCATAAGGATGGCCACTACTTTTGTTTGTAATGCAGCTCTACCTGCAGACCTGAAAAGAGTGGCTGTGTTTTCAAATACTGTCTTGATTGAAAGAAATTATTAAGTTGTGTGTTCACAAATCAAAGCATCAGTATTATTTAGAGGTTATGCCTCTACAGAATGAAGTCCTTAATTAATGTTTTGGAAAGCCATTGAGCGTAATGGGCAAAATTTAGGAATCCAGAAAAGCTTTACAACTTGTTAGTCAGTAAGCTGGTTGTCTAAACCACCAGAATTGCACCATTCTTTATCTGCTGTTTGTAGTTTACCTTCTAAAAATATTCCAGTGAATTTATTAGAAAACGAGACAACGTTGTATGCAGCAAGAAATTAACTATGCAATATAACCATAGTAAATAATCTTCCCTAGGGTATTTTGCTTTTATTTATAAATTGCTAGTACTTTTCTTAGAAGTTCTGGAATTATTTGGAAATACCTGAAGTAAAAACCTAGGAGAAATTCAAAGTAGTTTGGTTTTTTTTTTTATTAAAAGCTCAATACCTTCCTTGATTAGAGAAGATAATAAAATGTCAGGTTAGTGTGTTAGTATTCATTGTTATTATTATACCTTTAACAAAAGTATTTTAGCCACAACACATTGAATTTATCAGATGTCTACATTAAAAACGAAAGAATTTTCCTAAAAATATTAGAAAATGCATATTTTGAAAGTAGTTTACTTCTTTTATTGCCCTCAGATAGTATCTTTAGTGAAATATAAAAATTGGTTTGGTTTTCTCTCCTTTTTTTGTTTTTTTTTTTTTTTTTTTTGCCCTTAAGTCAGTATAGCACAAAATACTGGAATTCTGGACAACACCTACAGTTGTGTTGCTGGTCATATTTAAAACAAGCTTCATGGGGAGCCAGTTCTCTCCTTGGTTGACCTGTTTTCCTGCTGCTGGTACACCGGTGCTGCTCTGCTTTTTACCTGCTGAAGGAGCAGAGCTGCTTGGCCACTGCCAGCTCTCACTGCTCACACTGAGCATCTCTCACTTTCCTTCTTACCTCCCTTACAGAATTTGTTGAGGATTGAGAAGATCCATGTGATTATGAATTTTCTTCCTGTAGTCCTGAACCAACTCTTCTGGGTTTTGGTGCAAAACAGTGATGATGAAGTTGCAACAGCTGTGACCAGGTATCTGGGTAACTCCTGTGGGATGTACAGAGGTCCCTCAGGAGCACAAATGCAGGTGTTAGTGCAGTTATAGCTGCTCATTTAGGCTTCAGCAGGTGAGAATGCTGCTTTCCCCTGGCACTGGGCTCTGCAAATCACACATGGAAGTGTTGGTGTCATGTGGCTGGAAATTATTGACCACGGTGGGCATGTCTGATTGCCCTGAGGCAGTCCTAGGGAAAGGTCTCATTCCTGAGCAGCTTGGAGCTTCCTGGCAAAGCTGGGTCTCACCTTTGGTGTCTCTTTGGCTCTGAGGATGTGGAGTTCAGCACAGGGAGGGCTCAGCACCTTGCTGCATCCAGTGCAGACTCAAACAACCAGGTCACACTGTTCAGGGGCATTTTTAAATTAGAATATATCAGCAATAACTGAAAAGCAATAGAAGCATTTTCCAGAGAGCAGGCAAACAACTGCAATGATTTGCTGAGTCTCTCACCCCTCACATAATGAAATTGTCTTTATTGATGCTGTTAATCAGGGCAGCAGGAAAAAAATACTGGCAAGATTATTATTATTGGTCTCTGCAGGAGGGCAGAAAGTTGTGCTGCATTTACTTGTGTCCATAGTGATGTTTTTGTTGTCCTTCCTCCAGCAGCTAAACAGGGGACTACAATACTCCTAGTAGGAAAAAATTACCACAGTCCTCTGCAGTCCTGTTAGACTGATCTGCTGTCAGTATTCTTTCTTTCCTTCCAGAGATGGTGCTTCAGGATTCGTTCCTGAAGAATGATTATTTAGGGAAATGTAAAGGAACAGGGAGGTAGAGTTCCCCATCTTAGCCTTGGAAAGCTAGATTTTCAATAAGCTTTATCAAAGGATCATTTTTCAGGGCAAAGTCAGTCTTACTACAGCTAGGTACTGGGATTAAAAGATCCTTTCCTCATAAGTGTGTGGGATTTCATCACTGCACACTGTTTTTCAAGGGGGAGAGCCAGCAGACCTTTGTTGGGGACACCTTTGTGTCAGCAAATCAACTGATGTTAAGTCTAGAGAAAATTATGAATTGTGTCCCAGAGTAGAATTTCAGCATCAGTTAACTGGCTGGGGAAATGCTGCAGAAGAAGCCGCTGTTTAAAATGCAGTTTTAATGATTAGATGGAAAAGTAGAAGGATGTTATTTTTTTTTCCATGCTTCAAATTTTTTATACACACACCTGGGCCAAAAAAAAGAAAAGAGAATAAGAAGCATTCCCAGTGTTTTTCTTGCATGTGTGGTGTCTTGTCTTTTATGCTGGCAGAGCTGATGCCAGTGGGAATGTGCATGTCTGCTGTGTGTCATTCATTGACATGTCCTATATATGCACACTGTGTTTTGCTCTGAATAGCTTGAAGCAGCTTGTGTTGAACTTACTGAAAGCAACAACAACAGAATGAGAGCATGGATTGGCTTATGTGTTGTGGAGAAAACATTATTCCTTTTATACTCGTGGTTATTTACTTGTCTGGGGGCCCAGTCGTGTCATCATTTCTCTGTCACATTTTGCCAGAACTCATTTTAGTTCCAAATCACAATGAAGTTCAAAAGATCAGAATGCCCACAACGAATTGTCATAGCTTTTGTGTTTTGCTACAAGTTTTGCTTCTCCTACTAAAAGCAAGAAATGAGATGAATTAAAAATACTCAAGGGACTTAGAAAGCTTTTGGATCCAATAATAAGAATTGCCAAAAGTCACTCAAATCACCAAGCTAGTCAAAAGGAGTACTTGTATGTGGGCCACAATCAGGCATATTATTAATCCATTTTAGTCATACTGTTACTGTGCCTGTCCCTGAATTCTTTAACATAAAAAAAGATTATAAAATTACAGAGTCTTTTCTATATTAAGTATCCTTAAAAAATGAGCTCCCAATAATCAAAAGGAAAGGATATGGTCAAGTTGAAGACTTCTTGCCTAGCTCTATGTTTTCTGGAACAGGATGATCTCAAACAAAGATGGTTAATGTACAAATTGAAGAGAAAACTGCTGCCATTCTCGCTTTCACACAGTTAAATTCTCAGTTTCCTGCTGTTTGTAGGAGCCCAGGTTTTTGAGAGTGAGTGATGATGTGATCCAGGCAATTTTCTTCCCTATGGCTGATCCCCAGGGCTGTGTGTGGTGTCTCCAAGTGCCCAGCCTCTCCCTGCTGTGCAGTGCAAGGGCAGGAGCAGGCAGGGCTGCAGAGAGCCCTGCTGCAGCTGCAGCCCAGCCTTGGGCTTGTCTTTGAGGAGCTGTGCCAGCATAAGCTGAGTATCAGGAGATGTGCACAATTACAAAGACCTCAGAGAACTTAGCAAGCAGCATTCCTGGAGAAAGGTGCTCTTGCCTCTCTGTTTCATTAAACTATTCTAATTTTTGTTATCCCTACGTATCCAAGGCCTGCATAAAGTTCAGTTAATGTTTTCTCTTGTGGTGACAGTACAGTTATTATCCTTAACACTGGGTGCAGTGTTAAGCAAATGCATATATAACAGCACAATCCAAGCATTGGAAATCCCAAGAAATGACTGGCTTTTCCCAATGGACAGATTTTGCATGTTATTCATCATTTGGATCAGATCCCTCATGCACTGTTTTAGATGTGCTTACAAGAACAGTACAATGTGAATATCAAGAAGACTTTCTCTGCCTTATGACAAAAAACAGTTCAATTTTTGTTCTTCTTTTATCTTGCAGAGTTCTTACCAACATTGTTGCCAAGTGCCATGAAGAACAACTGGACAACTGCATCAATTCTTACGTGACGGTATGGCTGGTGTTGAAATGTTCATATTTTTGTGGAGAGATGGGTTGAATTTGGTGGTTTTGTGGGTTTTTTTCCTGTTTACTCTTACTTCTACTTGTTTGTAGCTTTTTCTGCATTTGCATCATAACTTTCTGCCACTGAGAGACTCTGGTTAAGAAACTTTAAAACTCTTCTGTTGAGGACAAGCAGCTGCTCAGGTCTCTGTTGCTGCTGCTGCAGCTTTTTTGTCCCATAGAACACCAGGCTGAGCAAGCACAGGAGGGAGAAGCTGCAGTGCATTCAGCTGACAACCAGAACTTATATTTTAGAACTGAAACCTGGTGCAAATGTATTAGCACTGAGCTTTTAGTAGTATAGGGTGTCAGTCTTTAAAATGATGTTAAAGCAAGAATTTCCCACTGTGCAGGGTTTGAGAGAAGGGAAGGGGGAGATAAGATGAAAGGTCATGAAACTTCAACTATACAGGTACCAGTGAGAGGCATTTGATGCTGCTTGCAGTCTGCATGAATGTATGTGTTCACAGGTCATGCACCTCAGCCTCTGAGTAGTTCAATTTTAGTCTCAAGTACCCCAGTTTAAGCACAGAAGAATTCTGCTGAGGTCCAACAGAGCTCTTCAGGCTCCAAAATAAATAAATAATATGTGAATGTGGTTAATTAAATGGGTATTAAAACCTCTTCTACTCAATACCTTTTCAAAATTGCAGTAGATACCTACTACACGACCAGCTAATAATCTTTGAAATTACAGGTGATCATTAAGTTACACCATAAGTCCACTTGGTCTGTTTGCTCATTTCCAGCAGCAGTCAAAGCCCAATAACTGGTAATCTCTTTGTTTTCCATCTGGAAGGAAACAAATACCTACTTTACAAATGCTGTTTTGGGAATAAGTGAGTCGAGAATTGTGACTCACAATGCAGCAATAATGTGAAATTACACTGACTTAAATAACTGGACCCAGAAGTGCCAAACTGCACAGGGAGAAGCTTACGGCATCTGCTGTGGAAACAAAGCTGAATATTAATAACGTGTTTTCAAAAGATATTTGTTTCTTTTGCCAACCTGGTTGTAGCGAAAAGATTTTTTATCCCAACTGATTCCCTGTCAGAGCTCCTGCTTTAGGGAAGGTGCAGTGGTACCAAGCTATTAGCTTAAAGTGTTGAGTAGTCATGGTAGGTTTACGAGTTCATAGAAGCTTGGTAGGTAAATTCCTCCCTTGGGGGCTCTGTTTCTACAAGGGGTATAGTTTTGCCCTTCAGTCAGCTGCAGTGGGTGCTCTACACCCTTCAGGATGAGGAGTTGTTAGCAGCTGTGAGTAGCTGTTGGCACTGGAAGGAAGGAGCAGGTGAAAGGTGACCTGGACTGGGTGGGTGGAAAACCCTCCGCGCTTCCTCTGCTTGCTTTTTCTTTTCTTCCCAGGTGGAATGGCTTGAAAGGCAGTTTAGAGGTGTCAGGATCCTATAATCTATTGAATAGTAAATCATAGCACTGATTTTAAGCAGAATTTCCTCTTGATTCACTTTGAGCTGAAATCAACAGGAAGCTGTGTTTAAAACTGAGGGTTTTTTGTAGGGGAGTAGCGTTGTGCCACTACTGCCAGGGAAATTAAAC
This sequence comes from Onychostruthus taczanowskii, assembly GCF_017590055.1. Classification (NCBI taxonomy): domain Eukaryota; kingdom Metazoa; phylum Chordata; class Aves; order Passeriformes; family Passeridae; genus Onychostruthus; species Onychostruthus taczanowskii. The sequence continues at coordinate 4,914,751 of NW_024502014.1, forward strand.
TTTATGTGAATGGATTGTTCAGTCAAGATCTTTTGGCAGCAAAGATTGTCAGCTGTTAGTGGTACACAAAAGATTTATCATCTCCTACTGAGGCTTTTTTGTATTTGTTTTAATGCACATTTGACAATTTTTGTTTTTTCTTTCTTCTTCAGTACGTGTTCAGGACCAAATCATTTGATGAAAGAACTGTCCATGAGGAGCTATCCAAGAATGTGACTGGTCTGCTGAAGTCAAATGAACAAGTAACTGTGAAACAGGTTTTAAAGGTGAATGATAGCTTGAATTAGCACATTTGTAGTTCTACTACTTGTTTTCTGCCTGAAACTCACTTATCTCTTTCTTCTCTTCCTTTTCCCTGTATGACCTTTGTGCAAATCGTGTCCTGCAGTGATTCAACAGTCAGACTTAGCAGAGCTGCTGCAGGTTCTCAGCATAACACGTATCTCAAGATGCTGTGGTTTGCATAATAAAAATCTTCCTGTCTATTACAGCTCAGTCAGAACCTGAGACCTAATTCTTACACAGTATGATGTGGGCAATTGCTTTTAGGATACTCTGTTGTAATTTTTAACTTGGAAAATGCAAGGAAAACATTGATCTGTATGAAATTCATACGTATGTAAGGTCTGTCCCTGAGCCTCTGGGTTATGGTACAAGAGCTACCCAGTCCAGCCCAGAACTCCTCAGAGGCAAAAATGTGTTCACCTGTTTAAAATGAACCAGTTCTGATTTTCTTTATTGAGCCATTAACAAAAACAATCTGAAAAAGGCAGAAAACCTGCAGAAATGCTGGGCCACAAAAAAGTGCCTGTGGTTGAGTTTATTGTGGGGAGGTTTGGGGTTTTTTTCAATGTATAAACTTTTGGAGTGTATTTGTTTCATATAGATCCTGAGATATTAATCTGTGTCATACTTATTCACCATTTCAAATGGTATTTGAAGAACCACTCTGTTCAAGTACCATCTTATTCTGTGCCAAATTACCCATCTGGTGGAAGTCACAAGGCAGGTTATTCTCTGAGGTTCTCTGCATCACACCTTTCTGCCAGCTCCCTGCAAGCAAACCATGAAGACAGTGCTCAGTAGGAGTGGGAAGTTTGTAGGAGTGGTGTTTGGAGGCTCCTTGTTGCAAAAAGCCACAGTGACAAAATGCCTCAGATGGCTTCACCTCTCTTAAGGACATGAGCCAGTATTACTCAAATACATGGCACTTAGATTTTTAAATTTATTTGTCATATAGTGTTTACCACTGTGCATTACCAAGACATGCAATCCATCTGTAAGGAATGTGTTTATCATAAGGTGTTTATCAGGTAATCTATTCATTCTCTCTTTTCCTTCTTTTGAACAGCATTCCTGGTTCTTCTTTGCAGTCATCTTAAAATCAATGGCACAGCACTTGGTTGATACAAACAAAATAAAGGTAAGTTTATATACAAAATCCCTTAGGAAAAATATAAAATGCAGAATCCTGGCAAATACACTTGAATGTACTTGAATTTTACTGCTTGACTGGCCAATAAAATAAATCCTGTGATACTTGGTAAAATATTTGGTTGACCTGCAAAAACATTATCTTACCTGTTAGGCTCAAATCTGTTATTGATAGTACAAAGATAGATTGAGGATAGGTTGAGGACATATTTCCCACTTTCCTATGGACCAGATTCTTCTGTTTGGGGTTTGTGCTCGGAATAGATCCATGGAACTCTAGGAATATTTTTCTTCTATGTTGGATGGCCTGTGGTTTACTGTCTTTGTTCTTGGCCTGAATGTTTGATGTGGACCATCACGCACTCTTAAGCTGATGATCTATTCCCTGCTTAGGTTTCTCGGACTCGGAGGTTTCCAGAGTCATTTCAAACTGAGCTGGACACACTTGTGATGGTTTTAGCAGACCATGTTGTTTGGAAGTACAAAGATGCTCTTGAGGAAACCAGGAATGCAAACTACAGCACTGCCAAATTTCTCAAGGTGAGGTGTTCTGTCATTACAGCACATGCACTCATTTCCCCATATTTAATATAAACTCCAGACCAGTCCAGTCTAGTCAAAGAGAGTAAGACCAATTCTGAGTGGATGATGCCTCAATTTCCGAGTCCAGTGTGACTGATTGTTCAGTTTTGTATGGCCTTTAGTCTTTGAGGATGCAAAAGTTTCATGTAAAATCTGCTCTAAAGCAATTGTAATTCATTTCTCTCTCTGCTCTTAAAGAGACAAAATTTTCAGGTCTTGCAGATTCTTACCTTATATTCAAATGGGTCAAACATTTGGTAAGGAATGTGACTTTAGTTAGACTTGAGCTGATACTCTTTTTTAAAATGCTAAAATTCTGAATGACTGTGGGTGGATTAACTGTTCCTAATCAAGGAACCATGTTTGAATGTGTGTAGCAGGAGGCTTTGCTAGTTTTGCAGAGTAGGAGGGAATTCAAGATTGCATTCCCTACCTGTAGGCTGACTCTGCAAGGAAAACATGTCAGTAACTACAGAACCAGGGTGCTCAAAACCTTTACACCTTCTGTCAATATTTAGCCCCACCAGTCAGGAAGAGCTGTGTTCTCACCACAAAGCAATGTAGTGTCACAGTCTGTCCCAGAGAAAGAGCACAGCTCAGACAATGAGCACTGGGGCTGGACTGGGTGCTCAGCAGTCCTGCCCTGTCACTGGGGGATGCTCAGCTCAGCTCAGCTCAGCTCCCATCAGCTGCCTCCTGCAGTGGTGGGTGCAGCGCTGCCATACAGGAGTGGCTGCCACGAGAGAAGCCTTCTTGGGTGCACTGTACACTGTGCTGGTTGCTTTAGGCTGCAGACACAGTGAAAATGAAAAGTTTGATTAATTCATTGTTAGTGAAAATAAATAAAAAAATCAAGGGAGATTCACCAGGTCCCTGATATATCTTGACCTGCTTAATACTTACCTCACCTGTGCACAGGATTCCAGTGTACAGGTGACACAGTGGTCAGCCAGGTAACTGAGGCCATGTATTGGGGTTTTTTTCTGTACAATAGTAATTCTTTTTTCCCATTTCTTAGCGCTGTTTTACATTTATGGATCGTGGATTTGTGTTCAGGATGGTCAACAACTATATAAGTATGTTTGGAGCTGGAGATGGCAAGGTATGGCTCTGCTTTATTTGTTTATGTTTGATTTTCTAAAGTGACTGACTAGCAGAATATTTTTTATATTGAAACTATTTATGATTCCCTGACTTCACCATGCTCAGAACTCAAGTCAGTGAAAGCATTTAGAGTAAATGTGGATTAAAACTTTCTGGGTTTAATAATCCAGGTGCCCCCTTCTCTGGGAGTAAATAGCCATGTTCAAACAACTGCTCAGTCTGCAAGAGCAGACTCTGCACAGACTGCTCAGACCAAAGAATCCAAAAGACTGAATTTAAGCTTTAATTTTTTGAAAGTACACTCGTCTATTGATATCATCAGCAATTGGCAGTAATTATCTTTGGGGAGAATAAAGTAAGCGCATATTAAAAAGTTATCGTTGTGTAAACTCAAGTGAGACTGTAGCATCTTTACTTTGTGTGAGTGCCATGCTCTTACCTCATTGATGATGCAAGAAGGTAAAACTGCTCCAAATTAGTTTGTGCTGGCTATGAGGAAAATTCCCTGCAGCCTGAATTTCTTCTATAATACCTGCACTAGTCACTGATCTAGTTTGAACAATAAATTTCAAACAGCAAGAGTTCCCGAATTATTCAGCGTGACTCCTTTGCTCTTCATCCATCAGGATGAGTCACAGGCTTTTTCTCTTCCATGCCAGAGTTTATGAGCATATATTTAGTTACACAGTGTAGTCAAGATATACACTTGAATGATTCATCTTTCCCCAGAAAACTCACAAAGCTTTTGTCCATTAACTTTTTGTAATTCTTTACTGGTAATATGTGCAGTTGTAGCTAAAGAATGAGATTATTCCATGTCTGCTTTGCTTTTTACCAAAACCAGCTTCATTCTGAACTCAGGTCTTGCCCTTAATCTCTGTCACAGCTGTACAATGGAGTCTCTCAGTTATTAATGTCATAGCCTGAAGTCTGTAATTCTGTAAATAATATTATGCAATCTGCAAACTGTTTCCACATTTCAAACTTCCCTAAATACATTCAACCACAGAAACTGATGTTAAATTTAAAAAGCCCATTAATGGTCAGTGGAAAAGCCTAAGATTAATCAGTGTGCAGAGCAGTACTTAGCACCTGCTTGGCAGCAAGTGTGTAAACATTGCCAGCATCCCTCCAGACCCATCTGCCAGCCTGTGGGAGTGGGGTCACTGTGGAGCTGTGACAGATGTGCAGCTGGAGGAGGCTTTGTGGCACTTGGAAACAATAGTCACAAAATAAAATCAGAGATTTCTGACCTCAAGGAGAGAGAGGCCTTGCATCATTTTCTTTTCAGTCCAATGCCTAAGCCAGAGTCAGCCTTCTAAATGTGCTGAAAGATTTCTTTCTGTGTGTTTTTTTGCCTCTTTAACTTGATTATTTATGTATTAAAAAAAAAAAAAAGATACTGCAGTCTGACCTGCCTTTTCAGGAAATTTAACAGTGTATATTGTTGCCTGAATATTTTGTGTGTATATCAGTCTGTAGCAGTGCAGTTTCAATATATTGTAATTCTGGATGAGGCAACATAATTTCTGTTCCACAGAAATACCCCTTATGGTATTCCATATTTTGACATTTAAATATTGTTTTGAGAAACATGTATTCAAAAGTTGAAATACCTCATTAGAAATCAGTTCGTTGCTCTGCTCCCTCAAAATGTCACAGTTCCTCTTGGGGAACACATTTCAGATGCTTCACTTCTTTATTTGCCATTAGCATGTTCAGCTAACAATTTGTTTTCCTGAAGAAGTGCTACAGTGCAATAAAATATTTTAGGGGAAAATTCCCTACCATCCCCTACTTGGTAGACTCAGAAGAGTGCATTTCCTAGGCATCCCAGCCTGTTGGTGGCAGCAGAAATGCTACAATTCAATTTTATTTCAATTCAGTTCAGTGCAAATTAAAAGACTTTTACCAGTCCTTTCTAGTGTTAGGGCATTCAGAGTAACCCTGCTGCTGAATGACTGCTTGGCTACTGAGAACAGTGAGATGAGACAATGGAAATAAAAATGTGTTGCTGGAACTGGTGCACTGTTATTATAGCTCCATGTCACATCATTGCAGAAGGAATGATAACTTCTTGAGGTAGGTGCAAGGCTCCAAAAATTATCTGGATGGCTTCTTTGAAGGGAGATATTAAATAAATAATACCAAAACTATATATTACCCAAATCCCTTGGAGGTGGAACTCACTGGCATCAACAGAGGAAGTTTTTGCTGCTGTCCGTAAGCTCTGGGTGTGACCAGTTTCTGGCTGAAACTTTACTTAAAAAGAAAAAAGTCATACTGACTATGATGGTTCAAAATGTCTGTGGACTGGAGAAGATACTTCACTATGATTCAATGCTAGGGTACATGTCATCAAAAGACCCAGTGTAACTTTAAGGATACCTTAAATATTTGTTTGGATCAAGCTTGTGTTTATCACTACCTCTTCAATGAAAAGTCATAGTTTAAAAATCCAGAAATCTTCTTTGTCTGAGACAAATTCTTTTGATAACAGAGATGAAAACCACATGTTTATTGTTGGTGCAGCTTGGCATAACAAGCTCTAAGGTTTCGTTGCTGGGTGTGAGTGTGAAGTTTGAGGTAGAGATAAGTACTAGAGCTCTGGCTCACCATTTTCCCTGTTTTAATGTGAATTGAACCATTTCCTGTTGTGATTTTCAGACTTTACACCAGTTCAAATTTGACTTTCTCCAAGAAGTCTGTCACCATGAGCACTTCATCCCTCTGTGCCTGCCCATAAGGTCTTCAAACATTCCTGGTAAGACCCCCCTTAGGAGGATTTCTGTGAACAGTGAATTATTGGGAGGTTCAAAGAGTAGGTAGTAAATAACTCTCTCCAGAGCCATGTCTCTACATCAAGCTCAGAAGCCCCCAACAGCTTTTCAGGTGTGGTACTTAAGCAGTGTGATGAAAATAACATTTCAGTTAAAAATAAAAATAAATTTTCAGTTAAAAATAAAATTTCAGTATGCCTGTAAATAAACCTCTGGCAGCTCACTTGGGGGGTGGGAGGTGGATGCTTCTCACTGGAAGTTTTAACTGGAATTTTTGTGATGACTGAGTTACTAAATCAGTAAGGCTACTGCTATAGCCTTGGGAGGTGGTGAACTAGGAAATGATTTCAAGAGGTACAGCAGGAAGAGGGAGAACTCAGAAAATGGGCTCTTGTCTCCTTTTTACCTCAGTTTTCAGCATCAAAAAATTAGTTCAATTTTGATGCTCAGGGCTTTTTTTAAGTAGAAGCTGTTTAGTTCAAATTGTAGTCAATTTTTTTGAAAACCAAGCAAATCTTTTTTTACAAATAATTAAAAAGTGCCATTTTTTTCCCATTTTCTTATGTTTATGAAAAATGAAGACACTGTGACACCTTCAGAATCAGCACAGGAGTATCGAACATCAGGTATGAGCAATGTGACTGCATAATTGAGCAGAATTTTAGTTTGACCACTGCCACTGCATTGTGGCAAATCTTAGGCAAAACTTATTTATCATTTTCAGAAGTGGAATTGCTCTCAACCTCTGTGTTCTAGAGCTCTTCTAGCTTAGGATATGGGAACAACAGTTTGGACTTTGTACCCCCAAGAAGTCAATAGTCTAATGAGCAAACAGTTGAGATTCTCATGTGGGAACATGTATATAAATCATCCTGTCTTGTATTTGCTGAGACTCTTGGCAGGGAGGAATAATGAATCTGACTCTATGTTCTCAGAAGGCTAATTTATTGTGATACTATGTTATATTAAAGAATACTTTACTAAACTGTACTAAAGAATACAGAAAACTAAAAAGATAATAATTATGAAAACTTGTGACTCTTTCCAGCATCTCGACACAGCTTGGCTCTGATTGGCCAATGAGTCAAAATAACTCACACCAGAATCCAATGAACCAATCTCCAAACACATTCCACATGAGCAAAACAGAGGAGAAGCAAATGAGATAAGAATTGTTTTCTTTTTCTCTAAGGCTTCTCAGCTTCTCAGGAGCAAAACCCTGGGCAAAGGGATTTTTTTTTTTTACAGAATGTGAATGCCACAATCTTTTATTATTAAATTGTAAAAAACTCCATGATTTCAAGAGATAATAATATTGGATTCAGCCATTCTGAGAATTGAAGGAGGAAAATGAGGCAGTCAGACCAGAAAATCAAGGTTTAACACTGGATTGAACATTTGGAAAATGAAGGGGGCAGGGAGGATGCATGTAACCTGTATATTAATTTAAACCTTCTTGTCCATTCTACCCCCAGACATTCCAGAGTACACACTGACCAATGAATTTTGCCGTAAGCATTTCCTGATTGGAGTCCTGCTGCGGGAGGTTGGCTTTGCCTTGCAAGAGGACCAGGACATCAGGCACTTGGCCCTGGCTGTGCTTAAAAACCTGATGGCCAAGCACTCATTTGATGATCGATACGCTGAGCCGGTAAAGAAACTCCCTGTCCTCTGTCATTGCTTGCTCATGCAGCACCTAAACATACATGAAACTTCCTTAGCCACTGGTATGTATTTATTAGTTTCTTGAGGATTATGTTGAGTCTTTTATTTTCAGGCAAAACAAGCACAAATAGCAAACCTGTATATGCCACTCTATGGAATGCTTTTGGACAATATGCCAAGGATTTACATGAAAGATATGTTCCTCTTCAATATCAATACTTCCAATCAGGTAATTCATGGGGGTTTTTTGAGCACTGAAATTATCAAAGTGAGCCAGCTTGATCCAGTGGGAAGAGGTCCAAGTTTATTCTGGTCACCAATTAGGTAGCAGAATACAGTTCTGAAATTGCTGTTATATTTGCATATGCAGAGTTAAATTTGGAAGGTCTCAATTTGCAGAGCACTTGCAGAGCCTTGGGAGTCTGTACTGCCAAGGAACAGAATGGGGGTCTGGAACAGACCCAGGACACTGCAGTCCAAGGGCTGGAAATTCAGGGTTAGAGATTTGGAGCCCCAGACAATGTGCCCAGTACCTCTGCCACAGGCTGGGCTCTGAGGATGTGTCCTCAGGCAGGAGGCTGGGACACACTGGTGTGAAGAAAACCTCCCATTGCCCACAGAGTCTTTGCAGGATTGCTTTGTGTACCCAAAGATGGTACAACTGAGAGACCATAAGCTACATCAGGAGGCAGAGGGAATGCATACAAATAACTGAAGGAGCAAAGGGGTACAGAAACATCGTAAAACAGCTTTAAACTGCACATCTGGAGGTCCATGTTTGTTTCATAGAAGATATGTTATAACCATACTGCTTCAAAAACTAGAAGCAGATTTTTGCAGGGGTGTTGTGTCTTTCAATCCTTCCAGCAAATGAAATTCCACTTCATTTGAGCATTGCTAATGACAATTAATGTTCCTTTCCCAGTGCTGTGTTAATGTTTCAGAAACAAACACTAGTTAGACTTGACCAGTCCTTTACAGCTTCCGCTGTGAGAGAGTCTCATCTTGCAGGTAACTTCTCAGCGCATTTTGGCAAGCCTTGATCCTTTAAGGCTGTCATGTCAAAACAACTGGAAGTAGGTTCTCAAACTTGGAATCTTAAAAAAGCCTTCTGGATGTGCTGTCATTATCCAAGCCATGAGTGATATCATCTACTGGAGCTGGTTCTGTTTCTTTCACATACAGGGATCCAGGGATGACCTGAGCACGGCTGGCGGGTTTCAGAGCCAGACAGCAATGAAACATGCAAACTCTGTGGACACCTCCTTTTCCAAAGATGTTCTGAACTCTATTGCAGGTACAAATGGCAGATGGAACAGACACATAGGCAGATTTGTGTGTATCTCAGTCCATTGTGCTTTCTGCTTAGAATTCATGGAGGATATTATTAACTTCTGTTATACCATATCCAGGGAAACATAGTGTGCAATGTTTCTCTTCCCTTTGGGTGTCTTTGGATTGACTTTCTCTTGTGAAGCTGTTCTACTTCCACTGCTTCACTTACTCTCCTGCTTTGGAATGATGCCAGTATTCAGGCTCTAAGAAATCCCTTTGCCCGAGTTAATTCTTGTAGACTCTGCCTGACTTAAAAATAGTTCCAGGGTTTCTCCTAAAAATCTTTGATGTTTCATGGAGGCAAATATTCCTAGTTTTTCCAGGCTTAACAAAAGAGTAGAAATACAACTTATTTTATTCACTACCTCCAACCCTATTTCAAAATTCAGGGAAATGAATTCAGGCATCTTTCCACTGATTTTTGTGCCCTTAGGTCAGTTCTTACAGAATGCAACAGGCCATTTTAATGCCATGAAAAATGGCAAACTGAATCATTGTACTTCAACTTGTTGCATGTTTTCAGTACTAAACATACCCATCAATAGCTTTGCTATTGGAAGTTCAAAGCACTTGTCTCAATCCAGCATGTGACACATTTTAAGTTCTCCATTTTTTTTGGTTGGTTTTTGTATCCATAAATGTTTTGGTTTAGCATGTTTGCTGTGACTTTCATTTACAGCCTTTTCATCAATAGCTATCTCTGCAGCAAACCATGCTGACTCCAGAGCTTCCTTAGCAAGTCTTGAATCTAACCCAAGTACCAATGAAAAAAACAGTGAGAGAACTGACACGTGTGAAAAGGTACATGTGCAAATGTTGCAAACGCTTGCTAGAGCTGGGAGTCCATCACTGTGCTTAATGAGGCCCTTTGCTGTCACCTCAACAGATCATGAGACCTTTGTCTTTGATTGGGTCAACTCTTCGTTTTGACAAGCTGGATCAAGCTGAAACTAGAAGCCTTCTTATGTGCTTCCTCCACATTATGAAAACCATTTCAGAAGGTAAAAACTGTGCACTCGCTACTTAATTTATGTTGCTGTAAAATACTGTGAATACTGAATCCAAGTGAACATTAAATTAGAATAATTATCAGTATATTTTACAGGCTTTTGGGCTAAGTTTAGTTCCCTGTAGTGGATATGTCATGTATTTTAATATCTCCCCTTAGATGCACTGATTTCCTACTGGCTGCGAGCACCCTTCTCAGAAATAACAGACTTTTTCAGCATTTTAGAGTAAGTTTACTTTGTGGTTGTTTGATTTTTGTGTTGAATATTCTAAAGTGCTGGCTGCAAACAATTCCTCTTTGGGTTTGTCCACCTATTGGAATAGTCTGAGATAGCTCTTGTATCTTAAATTATTTTGCTATAATCTTCCAAAGTCATAATGAGACATTATTAATAAGGTACATATCCTCCAATACGTTGTAATTACCATGAACAAGAGTCAATACTTTGGGTCTTTGTCCTAAAAGAGATTTTCATATTAGTTTCCCATTTGGTGTTGGGATTCTGTTCTTCCCTTGAGAAAAGTATTTAGCTCCTCAAAACTTCCCAGCCATAAGAAAAGTCACGTGTAATGTAGGATGGCCTGCTTTTCACATCCCTGGGTGGTTTACTCAATCCAATCTATGCATGACTGCAGAATGCAGCAGGTTGCTGGTTTTGGAATTTCCTCACCATCTTGTGGTTGAAAAGTGAGTTATTTGCCTTCAGCTGGTGATGCAGCAATGCTTTTGCAGCCAGGTTTTTGCCTTTGCCCTCTCAGCAGGCAGAAATCTTCAACGGCAGGGAAAGGGAATGTGGGTGTGCAAAGTGCTGCCACACCTCATGTGTGCCTAGGCTGGGAGCTGCTGCATTCTGTTCTTTTTGCTTACTAGCAGGTGCATATGCCATAGGTCTCACTGAGGCAGTAAGATTCAGCATTTTTTTCAAAAGTACCAAACCATTAATAGGCATAAAATATATTGTTTTATCTTTCAGGGTTTGTCTGCAAAACTTCAGATACCTGGGAAAACGCAATATTGTCAGGTAATTCTGTAGTTACAGACTCTGTATTGCAGTATTTAAATATTGCAGCATTTATTAGACTTAAATGAGATTAACAGTGTATCCATCAATTTTCTCTTGAATGAATCGCTTTTTGGACCTGAAACCAATATATGCTTCATTTTTTTCTTTTATGCAAATGATTTTATTGTGATGTTCTGCATATCTGAGTAAATATCTGCTATAAAGAATGAATTACATGATAATGATTATTTCATTTATAACCCAAGATACTGGGGCCATTCTTGACCACATTTCTGTGCATATGCCAAACAAGGGAATTTGGAACACTGTATTTCCTTCCATGTCATGGAAAAATTAGTTTTAATGGGCATAGGTAACTGTTTCATGCAATTAAAAAAAAAATCTCCTGCCTCCCTGAAAAAATGTGACATCATGTTCAGCAGTGAAATGTGGAATGCACTCTTTGTCTCAGCTGATATTTCATTTTTAATTTTATATTACTGCTGTGAACTTGTCTGTATTGTCATGCAGTGTCAAAATTAAAGGTCACCAGATGAACCAGTTCTTGCTCCACACCAGGTTTAGTCAGGCCTGCATTTGCTCTTCAGAGATACGACAAAATCGATGTCACGTTTCATAACAGATCAACACTTATTTTCTCTTTCTCTTAACAGGAAAATTGCAGCTGCTTTTAAGTTTGTCCAGGCAACCCAGAATAATGGAACTCTGAAAGGTTCGAACTCCTCTGGTCAGACATCAGGGCTGCTCTCACAATGGTAATGGTGCATTGAATTTCTAACTCCACAAACCCCCAGCCCTTGTACTCTGTCACAGCACTGACTGAAAACAGGTTGACAAACTATGTAACAAATTTCAGAGGCCCCAGAGCTTTAAACTGTAAAAACGTTGAGTCTCTCTGGCTTGAGTCACAAGCTGTTGGTTAGAGTGTTATGTTCAGGGAGTAATTCTGTCCTAGAATAATTTTAATCATGTAAATTTATGAAATTATATTTTTAAAAGAAGCAAACAGGAAGCGTATTTTTAGAAGTTACCTGAATTTTGAGATGTTACAGCTTCCTGAATTCTACACTAGTTACAAATATGAAATCCTTTCAAAACTTATAATAATCATTGGTATTTTATTTCTAAGCTTCTCATTATAAATTAATGATGTGTTTGTCAGCATCAAAGAGGACTAAAAGAACACATGAATATGCATACATGTATTTTTACTGTCATTGTCAGTTTATCATAATTTCTTTCACCTCATAGAAACTGTATTATTTCTTTCTTGATCAGGATATATTTTTCTTATATTCTGAGCTAACAGAACTTACCTCAGTTTTTCTTCACTCAGAGACAGTTTTTTAAACATCAGCGAGTTACTTAAGCTGATGCTTTTTTCAGTGCTTAATGGAAGTTTTGTCCCCTGTGATTTCAAGAAATCACAGCACGTGTTTGTTTTGTCCACCTCACTGACTTCCTTCATTTTTGTTTCTCTGAAGAATTTTGCTTCATTTTGTTTGATTCAGCCATTGAGAAGCACTGCATGGAACTGACATGGAAAATTCTGAACAGGCACAGTAGTTTATTCTGTTTTTCTGTTCTTAATGGTACCTTTCATTTGCAGGATGCATTCTACTTCAAGTCACGATGGCCACAAGCACCACAGATCTCAAACGTTACCAATAATCCGGGGCAAAAATGCACTTTCTAACCCCAAACTCTTGCAGATGATAGACAGTAGCACTGCAAGTAAGTACAGAAATTATTTACTTCCCTCTGGAATTCTGTCAGACTTAGATCAGGCTCTATACAGACCTTTTCTTGACCAGAGACTCTTAAAATGATGAGATTGGAGTCATCTATCCCACTTCCCAATTAGGTTTCTTCCCTTCTCTGAGGATGAGCAGAAACAGTGAGAGGATGTACTCACATCACTGGTGCAGTTGGTGAGAACTGACTCAAATTTCCTCCCCTTTTGTCTCCTATGAGCAGTTTTCTTCAAAATACCCCTTTGGTTAAAAGTGCAGCTAGGACCCCATCTCTGCTGTGAGAAGACTTAAGGACCAGATTTCAGAATTAAATCATCTTTAACGACACTCAGAAGATTGTTTTTAATCTTTCTTTTTTTTATGCTGCAGGCACCTCCAATGAAACAGACATTGTACAGTATGTAGACACAGAGGCAAACATTGCTACAGAAGTTTCCCTCACAATCCTTGACCTGTTGTGTCTTTACACTCTGAATCATCAGGTATGTTTTGCTGGTTTTCTTTTCTGCCTGAGCTGGTGGGATATGGGGTGAAAGGAAGGCCTGGGGAGCAGGCACACAAAAAACCTGAAATGTCCAACAGCAGAATAGGGAAATAAGATATACTAGTCCTCAGTTCAGGTCTTTTAGAAGGGCATTGGTTCATGGTACCCAAACTGAATAGAAAGAGGGGGAAGAAGAACATCCTGCATATCCAGGGCTATGTACAAGCCTGCTCTGCTTGGAAGTGTCTTGCATCTAGTATTACATCACCTTTTCCCAACCGTGCTTATCCCACTAGATTTCAGTGATTTTCAACAACAGATTTACAACCTGCTTATTATCTCTATCTCTGCAAGTCAGCAGGTGAATCCTCTGCCTCCTGAAAAATTGCTCAGATTGCTTCAGCAAGCCCAGATGACCTGCTGAAGGTCTCACAGCCACAATACAGCAAACAGCTCCTTTCACATTTTAGTGCTCCCTCTCTGTCAGCCTAACCCTTAAATACAGTGTATACAACCCATGAGTAGTACAGGCATAGAAAAGTGCTTTTCTTGAAAAACTGCAAGAGTCTGCAGCAGGCTGGGAGTGTATCACCTGCAGAAATTTTACACTGAAAGAAGCATCTCTCTAGCAGCACTCCGAGGTAATGTCCAGCAGATCCTTCTCCTGTTTATTCACTTCAGTAACCACAATGTTCTGTCTTGTCTGTGAACTTTTCAGAGGCAGCTCCAACAATCTGATTGCCAGAATGTGTTGATGAAGAAGGTCTTTGACACGCACATGCTCTTTTTGCAAATCAACCAGTCAGCAGCAGCTCTCAAGCATGTCTTTGCTGCTCTTCGGCTGTTTGTGGGCAAGGTAACCCTGGGTTTACTCTGTTAGTCATGCCCAGCAATATGGTACAGCAGGTACAGCTTGGAGGCAATTGGACACTTGGCAAGAGTTCTGAACTTACTCTATTAATACTTATTCCTGACACAGACAGTCTGATTTATTGCTGATTAAAATAAAGAAGGTCACAGTGTCTGAAAAAACAGTTCTGTTCTGAAATTGAGAAATTTGCTAAGAAGGGGAAAGATTCAATGTAAGTAGATGAGTAATGTCCAGCTCTGTGGTGTATCCATTGACTTGCCTGCTTTTACCACCTATGGAAGAAAGCTTGAAACCCTGGAGGTCCATGGTCTTTGTGGCAGATACCTGGTTTGCAGGATCCACCAGTGAATGGTTACTGCTGTCCCCAGAGGAAGCAGCAGGAGAGTATTCCAGACACTTCACCAAAAGTTTATGCACTAATACAGTTTTACAAATACCTGGTTTTAAACACAGGAAACAGTGTGGTTATGCGTCAAACCATTTCTTTGCTGGCATTGCATTTGTGTAAATTGTCATGGTCAATTAGGCACTTGATGCCAGCTGCAAAGGCTGCACAATTTTCAAGTCCCTGAGCTAGATGAGATCCTCTAAAAAACAACCAGAATGTAGCACTCACATAACAATTGCTCTGGGGAAGTGACAATAAGTGAGCTTACAACATGTGGCCTCCCTCTGGTTGTTGTCTCAGGGAAAAGGAGGAGGAAATCATGCTTCTCCCAGTAGTGCAGCTGGAGGACATGAGGGAAATATGAAGTAAACCATCCACACACAGCTTTAAATGACATCCCAGACATCTGGGAATGGAAGAACTCTATGCAGTGGGGAAAATTAATAAGTATCCAGAATTGCCTTTCTCATGTATCCTGTAGCTTTTGGGATTGAATTCTCCCTTCATGGTTCTGTGGGAGCAGGGATCTGTTATGGTTCCTGCAGCAGAACCCCTCAGGCAGTAATTAAGATCCATAGCCCGTATGTGCATTTCCACCTCTCCTCCCTCAGTCTTGTGTTACATTCACCCTGCTGGTAACAGTGGGTATGGTTTGGAGAGCCCTCTTGTGTTGTCTCCTGCTCTTCAAACCCTTGACCTCCGGAAGTTCACTGACCTCCCTACTCAAAGTATTTTCCTTCTGCTGAACAGCTTTTATACCCATGCAGAAGTCCCCCTGCTTTTCCTGGTTAGCTGTCGTGCATTCCTGGCAGATTCCTTGCTGCTTGCTGGGCTTGCTGTGTGCCAGCTGCTGTCTGGGCTTCCTAGAGGCCAGTTTGATGGCATACCGTGTTTGTAGGAAAATCTGAGTATAGTTCTTAATTAATCTTAATTTGAGTGTGGGATTATGTTTAGTTTAAACCCTGGTATGAATAACTACTGAAGAGTTACTGAAAGGTTAAAAAAGATAGTTAACTCAGAATAACTGCACCAAGTTGTGAGAGCAGTCCTGAACATGTTCACACATTTTTTTCAACAGTTCCCATCAGCATTCTTCCAAGGACAAGCAGATCTCTGTGGTTCCCTCTGCTATGAAATCCTCAAGTGCTGTAACCATAGGTCACGTTCAACTCAGACAGAAGCATCTGCTCTTCTTTATTTTTTCATGAGGAAGAACTTTGAATTTAACAAGCAGAAATCAATAGTCAGATCCCATCTACAGGTAAGTGACATGTGAGATCAGTATTTAACTGATGTGTGTTAGTTTTTATCATTATTTTTTTTATGCATTGAAACAAGGCAATCCTTTTGCAGTCCTCAGACAGGCAGTACTCTGTGGCAGCTTGATTTTCCTGCCAAGTCTGAAGTTGGACTGGATTCTCTGCTGTTCTTGGGCAGCTCAGCTCTGTTCCAGGGAGAGACAACAGCTGTGAATATAATCTGCACTGCCAGATTCATGGCTATTCTTGACTCACGTGTTGCTTACAGCAGTTGGAGCACAGCTGATGAAGGAACTAAACAGAATCTGACAGTACAGCAACAGACATGTAAAGTCCAGTAATAACATATTTACACTGCAAAATGTGAGCAGCTACAAACTTTTGAAAGATTACTCACAGTCCTTGTCTTTGTACATGTTACCTTTATAGGGCAGGTTTGAAATTACACTGTATGAAATTACAAGTACATCAAGTCATACTAAAAGAGGGGTTAAAAACTCTTCTGAAACTGTGATTTCTTTGCTAATTGCATCCTGTGTTTGCTCCCTGTGTAGCTCATCAAGGCAGTGAGCCAGCTGATAGCGGATGCGGGGATTGGCGGATCTCGATTTCAACATTCGCTCGCAATTATAAATAATTTTGCTAATGGAGACAAGCAGATGAAAGTAAGAAACATTTTTTGTCAATCACTACCTCTTGCAAAAGGTCAACGATTCCATAGGAGCAAGTGTTTCACTAAATAAAACTGTTGGCTCTATTAGCCAGTGATTTATGCATTCATAGTGTGCCTTTCTCAGGCAGTCTGAAGTTCATGAAGGTGTTTGTGACTTAGAAGCTTAATAAGTGAAAATAATATTTAAACAAAAATCTTTTTATTTGAAAATTTTATTATTTGCTTATTTTGTTCATTTGCCTCATGCCAGAGGTCATGCATTGGGACAAATGGAACACAATTGCAGTTAGCAAACAGTTTTTAGTCTACAATTGCTCCCTTTCTTCTGTTCAGTAGATGTGTAGCAAAAACAGGCACAACAGTTGGGTTTTGTAAGACCTTCCTAGCTCACTGAAGGTATACTTGGCTCTTAGACAAGTTACCCTTCTGTTATAGTTACTATCTATACAAAAATTGTTGAAAAACTATTCTGGTTTTTAATTTTTACAATTCTTGTCCAAACACGTGTCAATGTGCATTATCAGTTTTATACTTTGGAGGTGTTGTTCTTCTCTGAAGGTGACTTTAGGTTATCTCCACTGAGATTAATAACAAAGTTAGCGTAAGCAAATTGGTAGATATTTAGCAGAAGTAATTTGATGTGTTATCTAATAAGATGATATTACAATTCTACTTGATTTTGAAGTCCAGCTTTGATTTCACATCACTGCAGTCAGTCACACTGCTTCTGTGACTTGCTTATCTCTGTGTGACATAGAGGAGGGAGTATTTAATTTCATTTACTTTTTCTGAATATTTTGCTTTTAAACCAAATAAAGGATAGAAATAAGTCTGAAAACAAATGCATTTCACTGCTTATCTGAAAAAGAAAAACTGAAGAGATGAGCTAAATATGTTGGGAACAGCTGGTGTGAGTAATATAAGGACTCTGTTTTAATCTAGCGCACTGTGAGAAGGTCAGGAGCCAGACTTGTGCTGTATTCCCATGGTGAAACATGCTGGGAGTGTAGTTAAGCAGGACTATCTATAGCACACAGTGCTGTTGCTCAGAGGAAAGTGTGCAAGGGTCCAGTTCTGGACCCAGTAAGCAATTGTGAAACTCCTGTTCCTGGACTTCAGCAGAGCTGTTGCACATGGCAGTGTAGCAGGTGACTGACTTGGGCCATCTTGTAGTGCTGTGACACATCAGGAAAAAAAACCCAGGGTTTGTGTGCAATGTGTGCATGCTCTGGAGCTGTGACTGCTCCGAAGCCTACCCAGCTAGGGAAGGGAATGGAGGCCCTCTGTAAGCAGAACTTTATCTTGTTTGGGGATGCAGCATGGGGCTCTTTGGATGGTTTCAGTGATGCATTGCTTATCTTTCCCAAAGAACGTTAATTTCCCAGCAGAGGTGAAGGATCTGACCAAGCGCATCAGGACGGTTTTGATGGCCACAGCTCAGATGAAGGAGCATGAGAAGGACCCTGAGATGCTGGTGGACCTGCAGTACAGCCTGGCAAATTCCTATGCCAGCACACCTGAGCTACGCAGGACGTGGCTCGAAAGCATGGCCAAGATTCACGCAAGAAATGGAGATTTATCAGAGGTAATGTGAATAAATGAACCCAAAATCCATCTGTCTTCAGGCTGAGCTGTTCTGATGAAAAGGGCTTTGGAACACTGACAACAGTAGTGAGTTAAGAGAATCGTACAGTCTCTCTAATATATTGGAAATCAGAGGAGTAGAAGTTTGCAAACCCCTGGAGATGTGATATACTGACCTTGAGTGCCTGATACATGCTGGAGCAAGACTTGAAGCTGTCTGACAGGGAAGCTGAGGGCAGTGTCACTTTGGCACCTCTGCTGCCTACCCCTAACAGGCACAGCAGCTGTGGTGTAAAGGAGGCTATGAACAGTGAGTAATTCACAAAAAGGATTTTCTTCTCCCCTACTACAGCCTAGGAGAGGAGCTTTGCTTATAGTGTGTTGTCATGTTTATCAAAGACTAAATGGGTGATGCAATTCCACTGCATAACCCAGGAATACCTTATTTACTAAGTCATCTTAATGGTTTTATTGAGAAAATCTATGCATTTACATAAGACACCTTGTGAAATTTATACTTGAGGAGGATTTCATCATTTAATCCTTCATTTTCTTAGATTACTTTTGTCTTCCCTTTTCTGCCTCATGATTTAGCAGTGCTGAAGGTACATGCTCTTTATCACATGTATGCTGTAATTCAGGGTACTCTAACATATCCATGTATGTTGGTCTCTTGTTTCAGGCTGCTATGTGCTATATTCATATTGCTGCTCTCATTGCAGAGTACCTGAAGAGAAAAGGTAAGATCAACGTATCCAAAACCAACTGTATATCTAGAAATGTTAGTATTCACAAATATTTTTGGCTATCCTGCTTTCCTTCCTTATATGTGAAGTATTTTTAAAGCAGCTTGAATTCTTCCCAAATGTTTTATTTTTAAACTGTATCATAAATGCTAGTCTTAGACTGGAACAGTGAAAGTATGTTTTGTGTAAAGAGGTTTAATTAAATGTTTAGCAAGCTAGTGCTAATAGAGAATGCTCCACTTGTCAGTCTGTTGTTATTAAATATGCATGTATTAACACATACCAGTAGCAGTATACTAATACCATCTTACAATATCATAGGTTACTGGAAAATGGAAAAGATTTGTACCTCACGTATGCTCCTGGAAGATGCTCAAGTCTCTGATAGTAATGTGTTACTAACAACTCACAATGGAGGAAGTGAGTGCTCTAACCGTGCCTGTTTGTGGGTCAAATAACATGATTAGGAGATCAAACTGCTGTTTTCCAACTGATCTGGAAAAATATCAACCAAATTAAAACTGTTTCTAGTGCATGTTGAAGCCTGTTATAGAAAGCAATGTTGGAAACATCATTAGTTCCTTTCCTGATGCTCTTTGGCTGGTTTGATGGATTGCTCAGAATGTCTCTGGTTATGGGCTTTTGCAGCAGGAAAATCCCTCTTGGGTCAATTGGTGTTTAGCATGCAAATCCATGTCCAATTCCTTGGCTGTCCAAAGCTGGGAGGGCAAGGGGATGGAATTAATATCTGGTTATCCATATGTAACTTAGTATAGATAAAGGGTTTTTTTTTAATCTATGATACTTATTTAAAAATAAAGTGCAGGCTTATATTTTTTAATGCTTCTATGCCAATGGTTATTTAGTTTATGAAATCTGTATTTCACAGTAATTCTCAGCATGAAATATGTTAGCAATTTCCAGAGTCAAGGACAAATATCTGGGAAAGAGAAAATGGTTTTGGGAAGACTGATATGTTAGCAATTTCCACAAAGAGCAATTTCCAGGGTCAAGGACAAATATCTGGGAAAGAGAAAATGGTTTTGGGAAGACTATAGTCCTTCAATACATTTGTAAGTGTCTGTGGACAAGATGAAAAAATGCATTCTTTTAGAAGGAAGCTTTCTGTGAAGAGCAATAGTTGTGAGACAGTTCAGTGGTGGTAAAAGACTTTGGTAGTCCTTCAATACATTTGTGTCTGTAGACAAGATGAAAAAATGCATTATTTTAGAAGGAAGAGCAATAGTTGTGAGACAGTTCAGTGGTGGTAAAAGACTTTGCCTGAATAAAGATTATAGTAGCTGGAGTGAAGAACTTGGGTGATTTTAAACCTGTACCTAAACAGTTTTCAAGACTTGAGAGAAAGAATGGAGGCTCCCATCTCCATGTCTATGGCTTAGGTTTTTTAATTGAACCATAGTAGCATTTCCTACTGTTAAATTAAACATGGGCCTTGCCAGGAGTTTGTCACCTCCCCTTGCAGCTCTACCTTCTCCACTCCAGAGCAGCAGTAAAATCCTTGTAGGGCAGACCGATCCTGATCCGTAAAGAGTGGTGCCTGTGCAAGTTGTTTCCGCTGCAGCCACGGTACTAAAGGCCTCAGTTTAGCAAATACTTGATTTAAGCTCGGGTTTATTCCTTATGAGCCTTTCCATCCACAGCTGCTGCCACCAGCCAGAGGTTTCTGCAGGGGAGTCCCTTGGCTGGAGCCCTGGCAGCACTGCTGTGCCAGGGCAGGACAGGAAAGCCACTGCCACCACGGCCACGAGCCCAGCGTGTCCTGGGGCCACCTCCCCTGGGCTGTGCAGTCCTGGGGACTGTGCCCCCGGGACATCTGACACCTGTGTCCCCCCCAAGTGTGGATTGTGTCACCTCAGCCTGCCAGGGTCATTCCTGCGCACTAAGGAGTGCTGCAGATGAAGCTTTGCAAGGGCTGCCAGCACGTACAGCTCAGGAACCAAAGTGCCAAAGAGAGAATAACAGTGCATCAGGAGAATGCTAGCATTCCCCTTTGCCTGGAGAAGTGAATTTATATCATTGAGGAAAATGGGGAATAGTCTTGCAAATTCCATCAGCTCCATTTGTGCTTCTCATTACTTGGGCTGCAAAAAAAATGAACTCATCAGCTCTGTTTTAATGGCACCTAGTAACTTCTTGAAGTATCTGTTCACTCAGTCATTAACAGCCTTTCTTGTGACTTGCACTTCAAGGCTTGTTTTCCATGGGATGGCCTGCTTTTCTGAGCATTACCCCCAACATTAAAGAAGAAGGTGCTATGAAGGAAGACTCTGGGATGCAAGATACTCCCTATAATGAGGTCAGCAATGTCCTATACCTGTTCTGGATTAACAGAATGTTATTTCCAGGGGAGTCCTGTGCATGTTGCAGCAAATTAGAGTGAGTGTACCCAGGCAATGTTAAAAGGCACACAGCTTTTGAGTGAAATGTCACAGCTGTTGCAGTGGTGTTTAGCTAAGGAGAACATAAAGTACCAGAGCTCAAAGTCAGGGCAGGGAGAAGCCCATGAAGCAAACCCATTCTTCTGCATGAGATGTCAACTATTCAAGTATTTTTATTTTACTATTATTTCAAGTTTTTTTACCTAAACAAGAGCTATTTCACCAATACCTGATTAAACACTGTGCAATTGCAATAAACCCTAATATAGAAGTTACAGAATAAAAATGAAGTAGTGGGTATGTGCTTTTGCTGCATTGCTATTAATTAAATGCCACCAGCTGTCAAGTCACTGAACTATTTGCATTTGTGAAATTGCAGAATATTCTCGTGGAACAGCTGGAGTTGTGTGTTGAGTACCTCTGGAAGTCTGAGAGATATGAGCTTATTGCTGAGGTCAACAAGCCTATCATTGCTGTTTTTGAAAAGCAGAGGGACTTTAAAGTAAGTGGGTGTTTGGTTTGGGTCTTTTAAATTATGCTAAGGTAACAGTAAAGATCAAAATTTTTAGGGAAAAAAATGTCCTTTCTTTAAAATGAATGTTTTCTTTCTTCCTGTCTGTAATTTCTCCTTTTAATGTTTTGTACTGTGAGAAAACAAAAAACATTGGCGTCTTTCCTAAATTATGCTAAGGCAACAGTAAAGATCAAATTTTTTAGGGAAAAAATGTCCTTTCTTTAAAATGAATGTTTTCTTTCTTCCTTCTGTAATTTCTCCTTTTAATGTTTTGTACTGTGAGAAAACAAAAAACATTGGCGTCTTTCCTGACTCTTTTTAGCATCAGTGCAACAGTAACTGTACAAATATTTCTAATAAACCTCTTGTCTTAGCCAGTGGATATGATTTTTTTACATGGGTTTTAAACCAAGAGCATGTTTGCATTGTATTTAAGTTCAGAAAATGCTGATAAATTGTGTGATTCCTTCACAATTTCAAGTTTCTTAGTTTCTTATTTACTTGGCAATTTCAGTACATAATGGATAGCCAGATGATGATTGCATTTACTGATTTTTCTGGGTTTAAATTGAAAGAGGCACAAAGTGGTAGGTAGCAATAAGCTGTATGCTAAGGAAGCAGGTCCTCAGATTTTAACTTAGCTGAAATTTTGGTTCACCATCCTGAAAAAGTGCTGTTTAGTGGTGACTGTGGAAAGCACATTTTTTTGTGGGGTTGGGAGCTGCTCGGGGGTGTTGGTGCCTTGTTCTACCTGCACAAACAGCACTTGGGTTCTCTGACCCCTTAGTAGGCCAGCAGCACTGTCTGGGGGTGGGATGAGTCTCTGTGAGCCTGTACACAAAGCTCCACTGCCACAAAACCCTCAGAAGATGACAGAAACCTTGCAGTGAATCTTTAGTGACCGCTGACGAGGTTAAACTGTTCCCTCAGCACGTCCAGCCATCTTGGCAAGGGTTTGGGAAGGCAGTTAAGGCAAGCCATGGCTGTGCAGAGCTGTGGTGGCATTTCCAAGGGGCTGGCATGTCCTCACCTGCCCTCCTCTGTCTGTCTG
Source organism: Onychostruthus taczanowskii (assembly GCF_017590055.1). Taxonomy (NCBI): domain Eukaryota; kingdom Metazoa; phylum Chordata; class Aves; order Passeriformes; family Passeridae; genus Onychostruthus; species Onychostruthus taczanowskii. Next base: position 4,937,407 of record NW_024502014.1, read on the forward strand.
TCCATGCAGAAACTGTCTGACCTGTACTACGACATCCACCGCTCCTACCTGAAGGTTGCAGAGGTGGTGAACTCTGAGAAACGTCTCTTTGGGAGATATTACAGGGTGGCATTTTATGGGCAGGTAAGTGAGCTTGGGCCCTTTTGTCTGCACAGTCAGATTTCAGACCTGTTCCTGACAGAGTTCAGGGAAGCACTTGGTAGTGAATCACAGGGTAAAAGCTGCCTCGTGGGTCAGACTCCCACAGGGTTTTAGTCAGCAGGGAGCACTCAGATGCCTCTGTGTAAATCCTGCTGTGGATTTAGTGGTGTATTAGAGACCAGACTTCTGTGTCAGCTTCAGTTCTTGACTTCATAAAGCAAAGCTGAGACTGAGGCCAGGCAGGTTTTTTCAAACTACAACATAAATAGAACTAGATAAGGCATCTTTGATATATGGCACTCTCCTCCAATAGATCTCAAAGCAGAGCAGTATGAAGTAGATGCTTTGTTGTGTTTTTCACTGACTCTGCCTTCTGCTTCCAGGCTACCTCTGGTTCTGTGCAATGTACTGTAGAATAGCATTATTCCCTCTGCTGTGCTTCAGCACCCTTGAAGCATTATTTTGTGCTTTCTTCCACCACAAACCAGTGTAGCAATCCAGCATGTTCCTTTTAGTCCTGGTTTTGGCAAGCATAAAATTTCCTGTGCTTTAAAATATAAAGTGTGTAAACAACAGATTGATGTGAATCATTCTGTTTGCTAATTAGATTTTAATGCAGAAATTTGCTCTTTTCTCCTTTTGATCTTATTCAAGGCTGTGGTAAGTCTAGTTCTGTTGCATGTTTTGTTTAACTCTCCTCACACATCCTTCATCCTTCCCTCTACTGTTACTTAACATTAATTTTCCTGTGCTCTCAATTATTTCGTTCATGGCAGATAAAATAACGTTGCTGCATTCATTGTTGCATCCTGCAAACTAACTTTTGTTTGTTCAGTTCCTGGAATACCAAGCTGTACCTGTCACCATGTTGTGTGTGCACTGTGGGGCCCAATGCTGCTTCATCTCATCTCAGTGGAAGTTCCTCCCAGCTTCACTGGGAGTGGGATTGGAGTCCCTCTTCCTCTGTTGCAAGTCTTGGGGTAGCATTAATGCTGTTTGAATGCAAGCCTGCTTTCCTGGCCTGCACAGCAGCTCCCTGGGGGAGGGCTGCTGTGTCAGTCTGAGGTCCATGGCAGTGGCCACTGGAGCACTCTGGGCAGGTCATGGCCATGGCCAAGGTCCTGGCAGTGCCTTGTAAGAGCAAGGAAATGGGAATTCAGAGGGGGATGGCAGGTCCTGGCTCTCTGGACAGATTAGCAAAGCTGAACTTGTCAAATGCAAGGAGGAAGTGAGCTGCACCTGAGGAAGGGCAGAGTTTTCCTTATGCCTGGCCTTCCTCAAAATGGGAGCAACAGAGGACGAAACAGGGCTCTCCTGCTTGCAGCCTCTGGCCAGCACTCTCCCGGGGCCAGTGGCTCTCCCACGGGGTAATTTAGCTGCAGCACTTCTGCTGAACTGGGTTAGCTTCTCTGGAACAGTGCAATGACCTTCCAGGTGCCAGTGCCACAAGGGCAACTTCATTTAAACAGTTTTAGTGCTCTAAAGGGTATGACTTTGTCACAGATGTGTCTTCCTCTGTTCCCCCCAGTCCCTGGGCTCTAAAGGCAACAGGCACTGCTTTCTCCTTGCCTTTGCAGGAGAGATGTGGTGTGGCTGCTGCTCCTTAGCTGAAACAAAAGCTCCAAGGAAAGCAGATTAAAGAACAAAAAAATAATGTTAATACTGGGAGGGAGAATTTTGGGGGTTCTTAGTGGAGAAAGATGATCTGCTGCTGCACCTGAAAACTGTTCTTCATGCAAAGGCAGAGGCAGAATTTGGTTACTTCATTGCTGCAGGGACCCTGTGCAAGGATGGTTTGAATTAATGTGATCCTCAGGGAGGACACAATCATTTGTTTTCACCAGCAAGATTTATTTGCCAGCCCAGGGAGCTGGATCGCATGGCAGCTGCTGGTTTAGACTGCACATTCTGCTAAAGGCCTTTGGTGACAATATCTCATTGCACCCCCAAGTGACCACACTAGCCAGTGCATATGAGTTTACTCACAGATGAGTGTTTGAGAAGTCAGTATCTTTCTTGAATTAAGAGCCAAAAAACATCCTGTTAAATATACTGAATAGCTGAGAACTCATATTGTGCTGATAAGCAAAGACATTCAAGACCTGTTTTTCAGAGCAGTATCAGGCAAAGGTAGAGCTGAGGGTTTGTTCTCCTGTGTGTACAAGAAGCTGGAGATGCTGGAAGACAGAGTTTCACAGTGATCACAATCACATACTGTGGGATGAGACAGGGAAAGAACCATTAGATGCCAGTTCCTGGCAGGTCAAGCAGAAGGCTTTACCTCAGCACCTTTCACAAAGGGCAGAGAAGGGTCTGATGTACTGTGAGCTCCAAGGCTGTGTCTGGAGATGTTAGGATGAGGAACAGCCTTATCAGAACTCCCAGTGATAGGCCTGGGTCAACACTTGTCTCTCAGAGCATCAGAGCTCAGTGGGAACGAGTAACCTGCTGTTCAGGAGGTCATCTGCCTTCCATCACCATCAGCTGCTCCCTGTCATCATTTTTATCTGTGAGGCTGCATTGTCCGTGCAGGACCAAACCAGCCAGGATGAAAATAATCCAGGGATATGCATTCATAATGTAACCTTGGCTGCTTAATATTTTAAAATCCTGGAATTGGAGGATATTTGGCTTCTGAAAAGTATTTAATCTTACTTTTAATAGTCTTTGCCAGACATATAGCATATGGCAGACATGATTATTTATAGCTCACAGTTAACTTCTGCTTGTCACTTGTCAGCTGAAATACTGTAGGGAATATGTACTTGAATGATGTCTCTTGTATTAGAGATAAGACTAAATCTGTTAGTTTTTTGTTTTCAGGTATTTTTTTTAAGTAAAACGATTAACAGAGATACCATCTCAGTGTGCCATGCAGCATCAGCAGAGATTTGGCACTTACAGATAAACACTGTGTTCCAGCATGCAAACATACACAGAATCAGGGTTTAAGAGCATAAACTATATTCTAGCTTGCTATGTGATCATTTTGGAAAACATGAGGGGTTTTGTTGAAAACACTGAATAGTAACAGAAAGCAGATGTCTTTTGACAGAAACAGTCCAGAGTAGTATGTTTAAGTATGATTGCATCAAACTAATGAGGTTTTCCCACATAAAGGAGTTTTGCTGCAGTGGAAACAAGATCAAAAAACAGATTATGATCCTGTAGATATTTTCTCAGTGTAATCAATAGGAAGTCAATTGCCTGCCCAGCTCAACAGATGTTTGTAGGATGTCAGCTTTGGAGCTCTAGATTTTTTCTCTAATCACCTGTGAAGGTCTTCATATGCCTATGGAATTTAATTGATAATGTTTAGAATCATGCAATGTTTGAAGGTCCCTGTGAGACTGAAGAAGATGCTGTCAGATGAGCTGCTCCTGCAGCTGTTAGTTACTGGTTTCCAGTAATGCCCCACAGCACTCCTGACACTTGCCAAATTAAAAGACAATTTTATTGCCCCTTGTCCTCACTGAAGGAGAAGCCAGAGATGCACATATTTGTTAATCCCCATTGAAATAAAGTTTGGAAGAGGGTTCCTAAAGAAGGAATGAAATTCATAGCTGATTTTATTTTAATTCTGTTTGGGGTTTTTTTGTGAAGATTTGCCTAATCAATAATTTTAGAGGGCAAAGTTGAAACATACTTCCAGATAAAAAAAGCTGGATTTTGCATGAGTACCTTCTGAATAGATTTTGGAGATATCTCTTGCCTTCATTAATTTCTGCTTCTCTGTTTTTCTACAGCTGGCAGTTTGCTTAGGCATATTGTAGAATTAGCCATCCAAGCCACACCCTGTGAAGTTCAAAGGGCCCTGGGTCTGACATCATTAATGCTGTCTGTCTTTCCCCCTGTCCCTGCAGCTTCAGGTGTTTCCCTCTGGCTCACTTTGCATTAAGGTGAAAGGAGGAGGCTGTGAGTGTAGCTGCAGCGGTGCCCCTCACCAAGCTGCATATGAAACCCTAGGAGGGGGCTGGATTGGGACACTGGGCTCATGGCACTGGGACAAATCCAGTCCTTGTTAATGGGGCAGCTGCTGCTCTCTGCCCAGCTGGGAGAGCTTCTCCTGGAGCATTGAGGTACATGTTCATCTTGTGGCAGTTGAGTGTCTCACCTGCAGGTGATGCAATGCTCTGTTAATTTTCAGAGGCTGGCATTTCTTCTGAAGCCTGACAGATTCATGTTCAGCTCTTCAGTGGGCCCTTTTATTAAAGCTCTGCCAAGTCCATCCAGTGCATTAAATCATGACCTTAACAAGACTGTACCTTTGATTCAAAGGAACTCAGTCTATCTCTTTTTTTTTTTTCCTTTTTCTTTTCAATTGTGAATAATTTGCTAATTATCTCTGGAAGTGCTGCAGTTCTATATGGCCTTTCAACGTGCCCACCAGAGTTTCTCTTCAGCTGGCCTGAGGAGATGCAGACTGGTTCCCAGGTGCACCGTGGCCAAGGGCAGCAGTGCCCAGCCTGTGCCTACACACGTGGCTCCCAGAGGATGCACTGGAGGTGACATGCTGCACACTATCCAGCTGTCAATTGAACCAAATTGTTAAGATTTAAAGAGTTTTTAATTCTAGTTTTTAATCCATGAGGGTTTTTTCGTCATACACACATCATCATTTTCAAGAAAGCCCTTTTAACTCTTTAAGCTGCTTGGTGTCTTGAGTGAATAAATGTGTAGGGATCTTTTCCTGGGTAACTTTGGAGATTGCAGACCAGTATAAACACTGACCTCTAGGCACATGTCTGCTAGGAGTGGACAGAGGTAAGCTTTTCACTTAGGTGCTGCAAGTGGCCTACTGGATGCTCTGGTAGGTATACAGGCAACTTTGATTCCTGATGTAAGAACCTTGTTTTGGTTTTGCCATGGCTGTTATGTTCACTGTATCCTTCTGTTTCTTTCCAAACAGGGCTTTTTTGAAGAAGAGGAAGGTAAAGAGTATATCTATAAAGAGCCCAAATTAACTGGCTTGTCTGAGATCTCTCAAAGGCTGATGAAACTTTATGCAGACAAGTTTGGAATAGATAATGTGAAGATCATCCAGGATTCCAACAAGGTATGAAAAACATGGTTTTGCACGAGGGAGAGAACTGGGTGCATGTGCAAGATGAGCAGGCAGATGTTTGCTGCAGTGCAGAAGCAGGTTGTTTTCCGTCTCATTTAGCTTTCATCCATTTTTGCCAATGGCTATAGTGAAAGATCCCACTCTTCTTAGGGAACTCTTGGTAAAATACCCTTGTATCCATCCATGATCTGAGTATTACTTTGGGAAGTCTCAGGTTTCATCGGTATGGCTATAAATAAATAAACACACCAGAAATGTTAGGGATGCCTTGGGAGCTCATCACACCATAATTTTATTGATTGCCACTGTCCCGCAGGTGAACCCCAAAGACCTGGATCCCAAGTACGCCTACATCCAGGTGACCTACGTGACCCCTTTCTTTGAGGAGAAGGAGGCCGAGGAGCGGAAGACGGACTTTGAGATGCACCACAACATCAACCGCTTCGTCTTCGAGACGCCCTTCACGCTCTCGGGGAAGAAGCACGGCGGCGTGGAGGAGCAGTGCAAGAGGCGCACCATCCTCACCAGTACGTCTGCCCGGCTGCTCCAGCCCACCTCCCAGCCCAGAAGGGCAGCGCAAGTGCCAGCTGTCCAGCAGTCAGTTGTGCAGGATGATAACTCATCTTTTCACCGTGTCTTCCTTACAGACCTGCTGACCAGCTTAGGGATAGTTATTTTCATTCAGCTGCTTTGTTTTTCCTTATAATTGACATCTTAACTGTTCTTGCAGTGATGTAACTTGGGAGTGGTTCTGCTGGAGGCAGCTTAGCACTCAGAACCATTTTCTTTTAATAATAAACAATTCAAATAAAAAGCCAAGTAGGATGTCTATTCTGCTAAGAGTAAAACTTTCAGATAGAAATTTTTTCTTCAAAATGGGAGTAAGATACATTTTAGAGGTTATTTTTAAGCTAGATATAAGATTTCAATCAGTGTTTTAAGGTAGGAATGTCAGGAGCACTAGATACATCTTCTCTTAATGAGTCATATTAAACTGAAATTTTTCGCTCCTTATCATGATTGAAATCTCTCTTTTAAAAAGCCTCCTTTGTGAGACTACTGCTGAAACTTGACATGTCTGAACTTTGATGTATGAGGAACTGTCTGGGATGGAAGCGTTGTTCTCATGGGCAGCCATGGGCAGCGAGGCTGATGTTCACAGCAAAGGCTCCCAAGTGACAGAAAATCCAGTTCCTTACCAACTTCAGTGCATCTGCTTCCCCCAAAGGACGAAGTGAAAAAAACTTCTTACAGTGCAAGCATAGTCACCTAAAAGTTTTGTTCTGGCAAGCCAGGAAAGAGGCACTGATGTCTGGGGGTGTCTTGTTACATGACACAGCTTTGCTTGTAAGACGAAGAAAGGAGGAATAGCTTGTGTGTGGTGTTTTTAAGTGCTTGGGAAGCAGTAGGTGTTGTGAGATCTGTACTGAAGCCGATAGTTTCACTGACTTGAAAGTGCAAGTCTGTTATGGTCTGTCTGGCAAAAACAGAGAGGGCTGTTCTTCTGGCAGAATATTTCCCCTGGGTTATTACATGCTGTCATCAGCTCCCACTGCTCTCAGCCCTGCTCCATCTTTGGCATTAGGTGGGAATTTGATGCTCTCCTCTTCTCCCCTATTTTCCCTTTGGCACCTACCTCACCCCAGTGCTTTTCACTAAAGGAAACATTCTTTTCTTCTCTTTTTTTTTTCTCTTTTTTTTTCCCCCACTCCTGTTTGATAAAGTCGTGTGTTTTCATTTGTTTCCTGGGTCAACTTAAGCACTTTCAATTTGAGAAGAAAGCAAAACTTCTGCTATGGCTGGAAGAGTGCTGAAGCCAATTGTGCCTGGGTGGTGGAGTGGCACCTGCACTGCATCCCTGCTCCAGAGCCTGCTGGGCCAAGGGCGATGCAGTGTGGCTGCAGTCCTTGGCTCACTGGCTCTCTGCCATGCCTGGCTCCTGCTTCCAGCTCTGCAAGTCCTGGGTTTCCTGCTCTCCTATGAGACAGACATGCTGTAAACTGGAGTTTATTTAGGTCTGAGCTGACTGGAAGCAGATGCTTAGTGGAGAAGGACATGCATGGAGTTTGGGAAACCTTCCAAAGCATGTAGGGCAATCAGAAAAATGTTAGATCAGATCAGACTTAATGCACATTAACAGTACCTTTGCCAAACTCCCTGAGATCCATGAAAGGCCTTGAGTGGAAGCAGAGTTTTAAAGGTGAATAATTTCTCTGTCAGCTCCCATGGCAGTATTTAGGCTGAATGTTAAAAGTACCTCTTCACTGCTTTAAGGATGATGCTTTAATAGTAGGTTCATCTGCAGGTGAGTGTCCTGGTTTAGCCTCAGCTGGCAGCTAAGCCCCGTGCAGCAGCTCACTCACTGAGTGTCCTCTGGTAGGACAGGGAAAATCAGACGTGTAAATGTGAAAAAACTTACAGGCTGAGATAAAGACAGTTTAATAGGTAAAGCAAAAGCTGCACAAACAAGCAAAGCGATGATTCATTGCAAGGGTTGGGTCACTGCTTCCCTGGGAAGGCAGGTAAAGGTAACTCCAAGAAAGCAGGGCTCCAGCACATGTATCAGTGTCTTGGGAAGACACACACCACACTCTCAATGTCCCTCCCCTTTCCTCCTCCTTCCCCCAGCTCTGGATGTGCTGAGCATGACACCATATGGTGTGGAAAATCCCTTGGGTCAGTTGGGGTCAGCTGTCCTGGCTGTGTCCCCTCCCAAATCCTTGTGCACCCCCAGCCTCCTCTCTGCTGCGTGGCATGAGGAGCAGAAAAGGCCTTGATTCTGCCCAGCAATAACCAGAACATCCCTGTGCTATCAGTGCTGTTTCCAGCACAAATCCAGAGCACAGCCCTGTGCCAGCTACTGTGAGGAAAATTAACTCTATCCCAGCCAACACCAGCACAGTGAATGATTCCCAATTCAGCTAAGTTAGGGACTCCTGGCTCTAAAATATGTGAAATATGTTTGGTCTGAGGGTTTGAGCTGTTGAAGTTCAGTGTGGACTTACAGTTTGGTGCCTTAACAGAAGAAATTTGTTAATTCTAAAATCTGAGCTTTGAGAGCTTTTTACCCCCTGCATGGGGCAGAGCTTGGTACCAAACAGTGATGAGTTCAAAAGGAAATGCAGAATTCAGTTTGGACCTGCTGTGTCACTTCTACTCATTCCGTGATTAAAACTTAATTTTTGTGGATTAATAAAGAGATGGACAAAGTCAAAAGTTAATACTTTGGCTTAATTGTTTTACTTTCCTAAAAACTCTCTTGTTGGGTGAGATCTCTGACCCATTTCTCTCTCTTGAGTAGCCAGTCACTTGTTTCCCTATGTGAAGAAGAGGATCCAGGTCATAAGCCAAACCAGCACAGAGCTGAACCCCATCGAAGTGGCCATTGATGAGATGTCCAAAAAGGTCTCAGAGCTCAATCAGCTTTGCACAATGGAAGAAGTGGACATGATCCGACTGCAGCTCAAGCTCCAAGGAAGTGTCAGTGTCAAGGTAATGTCAATTTGCTGCCTTTTTTCTCTTTTTTCAGTGCTACCTAAATTTTTATTCTGATTTTCATCATTCCAGACACTTTTTGTCTTTGGCATATCCTGTATTACAGAGCTGTTAGATCCCACTCTAAACACACTAAGGAATGGAAAGTTTTCCACTGGCATTGATGACAGCTGGTTTTATATGCTAATTATTTAATTCAGTTCTACTCTAAATAACAAATAAGGCCTTTCCAACAAGACTGTCAAGTATCATTTGAGAATATGGCCCACCACAAGCGGGTGGATTCTTTAAGGGGAGATTTGCTAGGATTGGCTTTGCCATTCCCTGTTTAGGAAAGTTGGATTGTGACAGGCATGTGCATTCCCGGTGCTCTCATTGAAATACCTACAAACAAACATGTAACTGTCTGGGTGCTCGGCTGGCTGGGGACTTGGGAAGGCCAGCACAGATCTGCAGCTTGTATCAGGTTGAGCAGCTCCTGTTTCCTCAATAAAACTCCTCAGCTTCCATCCTGGTGACGAAAGGAGTGAGGGGATGTTCTTCTCACAGCCTAGCTTGCCTGAGGCCAGTCTCCAAGCCCAAGAGAAACAACGATGAATGGCTTGTTCTCTGTTCCTAAGCTGTGTATTTCTCACCCAGGTAAATGCTGGACCAATGGCCTATGCTCGAGCTTTTCTTGAAGAGACAAATGCTAAGAGATATCCTGATAATCAAGTTAACCTTCTGAAGGAAATCTTCAGGTAAACATTAATTTTAGGCTTTTCACCCTCTACATAGCAAATAGGACACTCTGCATGGCACAGGCAGGCAAGACACAAAATCAGGCTGATTTGAACCAGCCTAGTTTCCATCTGCATTTACCCTATCTGACAAGTCATTCCTGAGAAACATTTACTGGAGTTCTGGGCTACCCTAGTAGAACACATTCCTTTTGATCTGAGAATGAGGTCTGAAATTCACTTCCAACAAGGTGCAGTTTGCAAGGGGGAGAAGAGCTGCAGCGTTGTGTGTGTATAGATAGGTCTTTTCATTACTACAAAAGCTGTGTCATTGTTTTTGTGTTTTGGTGCTTGCAGGCAATTTGCTGAAGCCTGTGGCCATGCCCTCGATGTCAACGAGCGCCTCATTAAGGAGGACCAGTTTGAGTATCAGGGAGAGATGAAGTCTCATTACAAGGACATGCTCAGCGAGCTCTCTGTAGTTATGAATGAACAGGTCAGAACATCTATTTGGGTGCTGCTTGGGCTCCATGAGGGTGGCTAATTGTGTCTTCTAGTGACAAATGAAGCTGTAGAGCAAAATACTACAAGTAAAACCTTGCAATGCAGTAGTGACAGAAAACAGGGGTTTTTTGTGGTTTTGGCTTTTGTTTCTTTCCTCTTTTTTTTTAATAGAAGTATATTCAATATCTGATCAACAAATGTCTGTTTTCTGCCTGCCTTGCTACGTATTGAAAAGCTGAATGTTTGTGAGGCTAAATGCTGACTGAGGTTTAGAGGCATAGAAAAATAGTCTAAACTAGTGCCTTATGCTTTGCTTGCTTTGTCCTATAGCTGTGTTGTATTTAATTAAAACAGTAAATTGCTATTAAGATGTAGCTTATAACCACAAGAGGTATCTTTATTGTATCTATTTATATTCAGCTTTCAGAGATATATGTATAATATGAACATAGAATATGAACTGCGTCCCAAAATTCTGAATTGGCTTCCAGTGCACACTTGCAGCTATTCTACTGCTGTGTCCAGGCAGATTTTTTTTTTTAATATTTTCAGTTTCAATTAAATATTGAGCGATTTGCATACTGAAGTGCTAATTAAGCCATGTTTAATTATATCTCTGCATGTTTATGGGCAGGCTACCTTAGATTGCATCTGATAAATAGTTCCTCTCTAGCAGCTGTGCTGCATTTCCAGGTGCCTGTAGCATCCAAAAGCACTGTTGGTGTAGAGTAACTTGGTTTAACCACTGGTATCAGTGGTGGCATCTCACAGCAGTGCCTACATGGCTCCCCATTACCCCGTGCTGTATTATTCATCTTCACATATGAGGATAATAAGGATTGACGTGAATTTTTTGCCCATTGTTGTACTTACTGTGGAATTGAGTGAGTTTTTCCTTGGGTGGAAAGCTCCTAATTGCTTGGAGGCCTGGTGCCTGCTGGATGGGGTCGAGCTCAGGGGTGGCTGCAGGTCTGGGAGTTGTGTTCCTCTCCTCTTCAGGTGTATAAAGATTTGTGAACCTCAAGCCTTCCAGTGATTTTATCCTAATTATCACTGTTTTGTTAAGTATGTAAGTGTTAATTTGTTAATCAATATTCATGCATCTCACATGGAAGTTATTGTGGCCATCAGTCAGTGTGCACAGGCAGCACCATGTCTTGTGTGAACCACTGCTTCCCACAAGAATGGAAAATGGATGGTCAGCTCAAAAGAGGCATGAGCAGCTCATGAGCTTCAGCATTCAGAAAACATTTGGAGAGTTCTCTTACATGCTCATACCTGTATTTTTATCCGTGAGCTCTGAGTTTTCTTCATACTAAATAATACAAAATTACTTGTACAAACCAGTGCTAATGTGTAAACGAGTTCATCCAACAAAAGTCAAAATTGTTATCTCTTTTACCAAAATCATCTGAATTTTAAAGTCCACCCTGAAAACAGTCTCCCACTTGCAATGCTTTGGGGAAGCCTAAAAAGTGACAGCCCCATTTTCTGGGCAGTGGGGGGTTTTAAGAAAACTCTACTCCTCTTCCAGTGAACTCATGAACTCCCTGCTTCTGAGCAGAGTATTTCCTCAGAGAAATCACATGCCATAAACTGTGGCTGAAATACTTATCTCACATTGGAAAGCTTGAGGCTCTCTTGCATCTGTGCTGTGTGCTTTACACCAGTACGATTTGCCATCTTTCCCATTGTTGTATTCAAGAGGGTTTTGTTTCTCACCTACTGACAGTGACTTTTTCATCACCATGTTTTTCTCTTTTTTGTTTTTCTCTTTTTTGTTTTTCTTTTCTGACAGCTCTGTCATGGTCCTTGCTTATACAGCTTCTCTTCTTCCCTGTCTAACATTTCCCTCAATACTATAGCCAAAAGTGGTATGTTCATTTTTCTTACATCTATTTTTTTTTTCTTTTAATGTCATATACTTCCCTCACTTGCTGGTTTTTCTGCTGGGTATGTTTGTTTCATTTCATCTCTAATGACTCCCTTCTCAGGGAGTTTAAAAAAAGATCTAAGCTGTGTGTGTGATGTGTTGTCCATGAGCAGTCTTGAGGGGCCTGTTCTTTAGGATCCTAGTTGTGAACCTTGGGGAGGCCAGTGAGACAGCTCAGCAAGGCTCCCTGATGCAAAAGCAAGTGCCAATAGCAGTAAAAGTGGCTGCCAGGGTGTGCCCAAGTCCCAGTGCCCTTCCTGCAGCCCAGGATGTGAGAGCAGCTCCTGCCCAGAGCTGTCTGAGCTGCTGGAGCTGTCCCTGCTCATGGGTGACACCTGAGGTGTGGCTGACCTGCAGCCCTGGCCAAGGACAGTGGGGTGATGGTGTAGGGCTCCACCTGGAGCTTTGTCAGGGGGAAAGGTTTCTCTCCCAGTGCTGGTGTTGTGTGCTCAGTGGGGATCGCCCTGTCTCTGCTCTGGATGCTCCAGCAAAGACAGGTTTTCAATCTGCTTTTACAGAAGCAGGAAAGAAGAGCTATCACCAAGGCTAGAGGAGTTTCTTCAGGAAAAAGATCTTCCTTCTTGCTAAAGCCTACCCAAAGGACAGGGCAGAGCTTTTGCCACTGCTGCTGGACTGCAGCTCTGCCCACAGGCTCAGCCTGGCACTTGGTCCCAGCCCTGCTGCCCGGCCAGGGCAGCTCGTGGGGCTGCAGCATCCCCAAAGGACAGCGTGGGCACAGCTGGGCCTGTCTGTTGGCTGGGCACAGCGTGGGCACAGCTGGGCCTGTCTGTGCCACCGTCAGCAGGTGCTGGTGTGGTGTCCAGGATTTGCAAAGTGTAGGGGACTTGTGTGGGAGTAGTGCAGTTCAGGGAACCCCATGGAGCTTGGCAGAAGCTCCAGCCCCATTTTGCCCTGGCTCAGGATGTCATCCCTGTCCCTGCAGCCTCTGTTCACCAGGGAAAGGTCCTTTTCCTCTGTCAGATCCTTAGCATCGTTGTGTAACAATTAAAAAAACAGGAAACCCTTGGTTAGACAAGAGACACTTCAGACACCAAATTATTCAGATCTCTCTCACTGTTGCCTTTTTTTTTTTTTTCCTGGAAAGATTGCCTACAAGGAGGACTCAGCAAAACATCCCGGGATGGAGCGCACGTATTCCCGAGTCATCCATAGAGCCAGCTCCTCTGTGCCAGCAGCAGCCACTCCAGCAAATCCTGATGCCTGACTGCAGCGTGGGCACCACACGGCCTCAGGAAGATCTGCTGTCTGGGGTGGGGTTTGTCCTTTGTTGTTGAGGGTGTTTTTTCCTTTTAGATTAATAGTACTGAAAAGTAAGTTGATGGACAATACCAGGAAAGGGATTTGAGGATTAAGATTTTAATTTATTGGAAGTCTTCACGGTGTTATTTTTAAAAAAATGCAAGCTTGAGAATTTTTTTATTTTTTTGCCTGCCCCAATATTTGCACATTCCCTCTCTTTTTTCTTTTTCTTTTTTGTTGTCAATTTTTGGTTTTGAGCAGCCTTTATTAAGCCAGGCTGATTACAAAATTCCCATTGAATAGATAGGTACACGGCAAACCCTAAGTTTGCTATAAATTATAATATATCTAATACTAAGTCCTAGTATACATATATTTTAAAGGTCAGAGTGGATGTTTTATAACATTTAAGCATATTGCAATTGTAAATAGAAGATGTGTAAAATATGTCATTTTTACAAAATTTTAAAAAATATCTTTTTAGTTAATTATGACAGTACTAAGAATATGGATAACATTTCAGTTACCATTATATTAAAATATTTGTGTATGTGTATAAAAGCGTCCATAAAGTTTTCTCTTTGAAGCTCTGTGCATTGGTTCATTCCTATGACAGCACTCTCTGGAGTGGTGGAGATCAGGATCATCCCAACTATCCCAGCTGTCTGTCCTGTTGTGGATGCTGATAGACACTTAGGACATCTACAGAACATGGCTTTGGGTTCTCTCTGTGGCCCCAGACTGAAGTCACCCTGACAAGCAGGCTTGGTGTAGTTCTCCTGCTTGAGGCCAAGAAAACTCAGCTTTTCCTCTGAAGTTCATAGTCCCAGGATTTGCCTGGGGCACACTAAGAAGCGATGTGCCTTCAGTGAGATGTTTGTTTCAGTTTCTGCATCACGTGGGGATAAGGTGGAGTGATTGTGCCAGTTCTTAGGAGTTCCCACACTCGTTCATGTTCTTTCACAGAAGATCCCTGCTTGCAGCAGTCCCTGTTCATAGTACCTGTGTGTTAGAATTTTTCTTTCCTGTGCACACAGGTGACCACAATTCTGCTAAACTGGTTTTTTTCTGTTTAGTTGATTTTCCCTGGAGAAGCTCTGATGATTGCCCTGAGGCCTCCACAGGTTTGTTCAGGGCAGAGGCCAGCGCTATCTGTTTCTGCCTGGGGGTACCAAGAGGAATTTTCCAGTATTTTGCCTCATTCTGCCCTCCTGTCTCTTCTCATAACACCCCAAGTTCACAGCTGGTGCATCTCAGCTGGAGCTGTGCCTGGCCCTGCAGGCCAGAGTCAAGGGTGGGCTCAGAATTCACCCCATCTCTGTGTGCAAGGCAGAGCTGCCATGAGCCAGCCTCCACCTGCTGTCTCACTCAGCAGATCAGGAGTTTTGCAGAATTCTTGGCTGAGGTTTGGAAACCCCCCCAGTGTCCTTGGCTGGTGGGGGAAGGAGGGCAGTGGTTGGGACGGGCACACCATGGTTTGGGATGGCCCTCCTCCAGCATCAGTGCAGCAACAGTGTGACCCTCACCTGGGGCTTGGGAAGAGCCCAAGGAAAGGGCAAGGGCACTGCACAGCAGCATCAAGCACACAGCTGGGCAGGAGCTGAGCCCTCCTCATCCTCACCCCGACAGGCCTGGCTCTGCTCTTCGGACACTGCGCTCTGCAAAAACAGTGGTCTGCTGAAAGGAATGATGTCTGGCCCAAATTTTAACTTGCTTTATGCTGTGCATGTATATATAAACCTGCTGTTTATATATATATATCTATGGGAGGAGCCCATACATAATGTATATGTGCCATCAGTGGTGGCAGCAGGACTGTGCTGTACAGAGGGGTGAGTGAGCACCGAGTCCTCTCGTCCCTTGGTTTGTTGGTCTCGCTGGACTCATTTTGTGTTTATGATGATTTGTGGATTGGTACACCAGAAGCCATCAAGGTGATTTGGAGACAGACTGTTTCTAGTTAATGTTCACAAGAAATGAGCAACTACATCTGTTGGTGGCCATCTCTGGGAGTAACTGGGTTGCAGAAGCATGGTTTGCACTGAGGGAGCATTGCAGGCTGGGCTGAAGCCAAGCTCAGGTCTGTAAAGCAGAGGTAAGGAAACCCCTGGATTGTTTTCCCAATAGCTTGAACACGAAATGAGTTTCATGAGTAAGTCCAAGGGCTGTGGGATTTGGTTTATTTCATGCAGCCAGCTCTGCAGCCCCTCTGGGACTTGAGAAGCAGCCCATATTCTGGGCTTGCCTTGTTGCTGGTGTTGGAGATGCTCAGGCTTGAGTGTAGCTGGGTCCTTGCTCCAGATGGCTCTTCCCCTCCTGCTGTGTTCACACACTTTAAACGTTGTTGGGTGAAAGCAATTAGCACAAATATTAGCTTTGAACCAAGGCTGCAGCAGGGAGAGAAAACAAAGCATTAAACCGTGGATGGTCCCACTATTTGAGGGCAGAGAATGAAAGAAACGCAGGAGGGCGGGAGGCGTTTGAGGCTGTAGGATGATTACAAGGATGGGGTTTGGCCCTTTTCCATGCTAAAATTCAGCATCCCAAACTGCAGAAGTGGGATGTGTAGCACTGAATCCCACACCCAGCCTGTCCTTGATGCTGTAGGAAAAGGCCCTTCACACAATTGCTGCTTTTTAAACTCATAGCATTACATGAGGTCTGCACTATTTATTTTTTCCTACCAAAAGCTCCCCTTTGTCTAGGGCAGCTATAAGATCATGACTGGCTGTTCTTTGCATTTCTTTTTTCCTACCAAAAGCTCCCCTTTGAGACTCCTTTTGTCTAGGGCAGCTATAAGATCATGACTGGCTGTTCTTTGAGCTGAGGGTTCCTCCAGTAAATTATTTCACAATCTATTCTGACACCTTCTCCTCCAGCTGGAGGAGGCTCATCCCCCTGGTGCTGTAGGCGAAGCTGGTGACAGATTGCCTTTCATCCAAGGGAGGAGATCTGTGCAAGTCAGACTCAAACTGAGCTTCTTTAAAAACTTTACAGAGTGCAAAAGAAATTATTCATGTTTGTTACTTAGTGGAAGCTATCTCAACATCCCAAAAGGAGTTAAGTGTTATACATATTTTATGTTTAATCACATCTTTAGTGACACCCAACCACAACCAAAGGCTTAAATTTCAATTAGAGGGAGGTGTATTAAATGTTTAATAGGAATCATTCCTTACAGGGTAATTATATCTTAACATTCACTGGAGGAATGTTATCTTGGCAACCTAATATTGATCTGAGGAGGAATCTTTTCTTTTTTTTTTATTTTATTTTTGGATAATATCCAACTGAGAAGTGGAAGGAGGTGATCTATACCATTCATACTCCAGACACACCGCCCCTGTGCTGGCCACCCATGGACCTGGATCTGGGAAGTGAAATTGCATCCATACATAGATTTAAATGTGGCTTTTTTTTATCTCAGCATGAAAACTGCTGTCCCACATGTGCTGAGAAGCTCCAGGCTGCAGGTACATTTTACATCAGTTTGAACATTTTTTAAACTGACAACTCAATATTTCAGCTGTAAGTAACATGGGACAATGAACCTTTGCGACAGATGGTCTATCAAGGATATCTGCTATGGACCTGAATGTGTTTACCAATTTTTAACAAGTTTGGTATGCATGCAAAAGATTTTTCTCTTAATATTTAGATTATCACAAAAATAATCAGTGTTCACAGTCACTACATATTAAAACCATGAAGTGAGCTCTGAACCTAGGCAGTTAAAATCAAAGGATGTTTAAATCAAATATCAAATGAGAACAAAGAAGTTTGATTTAGAGGAAACCTGTAAAAAAAGAAAGAAAGTTTTAAAAACCAACCAAAGTAGAATGCAATTCTCATACAAGAGAATTGCTGTGAGATAAATAAAAACTAATCTGAAAGGCAAAGAACAGCCAATGTAGAATCCATGTAGAGCTATGACCACGACCAGGAAGGACCTTCAGCTTCACCATCACTGCATCCCCTCTGCTTTCACACCAGCTGTTTGGACAGGAGCCACTGGGCACAGGGCACCCAGCCCCACACTGTGTCCCTGCTCCTTCTGCCCTCACTTTGCTGTCTGCAAGCCACAGCATGGAGTGGGAAGGGGTTTTTTGTTATTTTGTTTGAAGTTCTTTTGCTTTTGCAGTGGTCCCAAGTGCACATATCCTAACAAGGAAGGGCAGGTTCCCATTCTGGTGAGCACACGCTGGAACAGTGGAGAGAAAACCTCCTGGGGGTCTTTTGGGCTGCCAAGGTGCCATGGGCCAGCTGCCCAAAGGAGAACCCCTGCTTGGCTTCAGCTCCCAGGTGAGCCCGTGATGGGAACAGGCACTGCCTGCTCAGGGGAGCCATCCCTGGGATGGGAACAGGCACTGCCTGCTCAGGGGAGCCCGGGATGGGAACAGCTCTTCTGCCCCACAGCAGAAGAGGGCTCATGGAAGATCAAAGTGTGAGCACAGAGCTGGGGACAGTGGGTCGGGACTTCTCCAGGTTCAGAGGTGCTGGAGCAGCGCAGAGTCCAAGGTGCCAAGGCTGGGACACTGGATCACAGGGACTCAGGACTAATCCCCTGCCTTGTTACAAGCCCTGTGCAGGGGCCATTCCCACAGCTCTGCTCCACTGCCTCCTTCTGGGCTGACCTCTCCTGTACTTCACACACTGAATCCTTCCTGCTGGGAAACACAACTGAAATTATTTGCTAATTAAAACTGAAGAGAATAACCAATTTTAGTTGGGAAAAGCAGGGGAAATTTTTGGCCAAATGTGCCAAAGTGATGCTTTTGTTTCAAAATTACTTAAATCAGGGACGTGCAGAGTCTGTTCCAAACGAGGCTGGTCCCTCTGGCTGTGCTGGGGCTGAGCCAGCCCTGAGAGCCCAGGGTGGGCTCATGGCCAGTGGCAGAGCATGCAGACCCAGCCTGGGTGCCCACAGCTCTCCCTGCACGGGCCCTTCCAGCCTGTTTTTGTTTGCAGTCCACAGAGAGCAGCTCTGGGCAGCCATCAGCTCGCTGGGCACCTGGGGAAGGAAATGAGAACATTATTATTCTTTTCAAGAAAAATCCAGCACAGTTCCTTGGTGAAATATTAGCTATGGAAAATATCAAGTAACTATCCTACCTTCCAGGCATGTGTTGGAGCACTTGGAGATGGGAAAAAGTAAAAGTACAGTGAAACCAGCAGTGTTAGGGGAAAGCTGCCACAGAATATTGAGTGGTTTTAGGGCAGGATGGTAAAGAGCTCATCTGGGAGAGCCTCCTCGTCAGTAAGTGGTGTGTGTATTTCACACCATAGCCTCAAGATGCAAAAACACTGGCACCAAACAGTTCTGGCTGATGGCACTGTGGGAGGAGGTGCTGCTGCCCCTCAGGGAAGCTGCACCCAACAGGGGTTTGGGATCAGCCCTGGGCATGTCCCGTGCCTTCAAGAGCATCTCTGAGGCACAGTCAGGTGGGGTCAGCGCAACGAGTGCCCTTTAAGCTGGGAGTCACAGCCTACAGGAGGTATGTGCATGGTTTGTAATGCTTCATTGAGTTGACAATGTACAGGTATTTTTAGAAAATTCTCAATAATGCAAAAGTGCAGTCGTAATTGCTGACATCTCTGTCCAGGCTGAGGTTTTTCATAACTCACTTGATATATCTGAATAGCAGCAGCTTCCTTTTTTCCTATGAGCTATGCCTCATCTTAGAGAAACTGTATTTTTTGTGTGCTTTTTAAGCTGTGCTCCCCACGTGCTGCTTCAGTTAGCTGTAATCACTCACTTTTTGTTAGGGACAGCTGTGAGAGTGTTACTTACGCTGTGACACGTTTTTGTGACCTGCAAATGCCATGTGGTGTTCCCTGTAGTTCTGATTTAGATGTCATTGCACAGATTGCCTGTGGTGAGATACCTTATAGCTGCAGGGTTTCAAATATGCTCACATTTTATATGGGGTGTTTTGCTTGAGAAAAGAAAGCAGAGTAAGAAATTATTATTATTAATCGTAATAATTTTAGGGCATATTTTGTGCTCTGTAATTGTGATGCTCTCTGCCATTATTGAGGAGTTGTTTCAATTTGAAAGCTATTGCAAGCTCTGTGCATGTAACTTTGGGCGAGTTCCTCATTATGAAAATCTCCAGCTGAGCATAAAGATTCTCTTGCATGATGCATAGGTTTGTACTCTGTAGCATATGTTGTCCTTGCAGGGTGCTGGCATAAAAGAGACTAATTCTGATTATTCCACACTAACTTGAGGATCCATTTAAAGGGACAGAGCCTTGGAAATTCAACACAGCACCTGAAGTGCCTTCTTAAAAGTTTGAAATGTTTCTGTAGCCAAACTTCATGCCAGTCCAATCCAAAACCACGAGCCAAGGTTTTCAGATGTGCCTGTAGCTTGGTGTTTCTGTTTCGCATTTTCAGGTTAAGCCTGGTTTTTCGAAAGTGTTGAGCATCCCCTGCTGGAATTCAGACCCCCTTCAGAAATCTTGAATGCTCAGAATCAAAGCTTCTTTTAATATGGGTCATGTGGGATTTTCTGCATACATGTGGGAGTTAAGGCACAGTCGGGCAAATGGTCCTTGTGGAAGGAAAAGGATGCTTAACAGACATTAATAAGTTAAACAATTACCTTTTAACAGACTAATCAGATAACTTTGTGCCATCATTACCTGATGAGATGTTGAAACCTGAGAATGCTTTACACATATAATTGATTTTTGCCATCTTGTTTCCAGGAGGTTGTGGAGCTCACTCCCCGCAGCTGCCTCGCTGCCCCCGCTGCGAGCGAGTCCCCGCTCAGCCGTGGCTGAGAGGGAGCGTTTAATTAGTTTAATTAGTCATGAGAGGAAGGCAAGGTCTCGTTCAAGCAGAGCGAGCGGCCAGGTTTGCCTGGCCCGGCTACACGCGAGGCTGGGGGCGATTCCACGGGCTCTGCTCCTTCCCCGGCCAGTGCTGCTGCTGGTGTCCGTGCCCGAAGGCAGCCCCTGTCCCCTGTGCCGTGTCCCCTGTGCCGTGTCCCCACCCCACTCAGCTGGAGCGCTTCCCCTCCCCAGCTCCATGCCAAGGTCAGAGCATCCCTGCAGTGTCGCAGCTGGCTCCGGGGCTGGCCCTGCCGAGCCACTGGGTCGCTGTCACTGCCGGAGCGCCCGGAGCGCGGTGACCTGTGCCGGACCGCATCGCTCTGACCGAGAATGACACGGGACGGGCGGGAGGCAGTACTGGAGAAAGAGCAAAGGTTTTATTCAAGAGCAAAGGCTTTATTCAAGAGCAAAGGCTTTATTCGAACGAACCGCGCGGTTTACGTAGAGTGATACGATCCATTCTACTCGATTGGCTAGTTAACAAAAACACCTTCCTCACACACCGTCCTTGAGAAGAACAGAAGGACGAAGTAGAAAAACACCACCTGCAGAATGTTTATACTAAGTCATCACATCCTTACAACTCCCTAAAAGTTCTCACAAGCCGCTGTGAGAAACGCTTGCCATTTCTGTCTCTGTGTCCCACGGCATCCACAGGACCTGCTCACGGTGTGTGCGACACGCGGGTGGCGCTCGGGCGGCGGCTCCGTGCGGGGCTGGCTCGGCCCGGGCAGGGATGGGCTGCTGTGGGGCAGGGATGGGCTATGGGGCAGGGATGGGCTGCTGTGGGGCAGGGATGGGCTGCTGTGGGGCAGGGATGGGCTGTGGGGCAGGGATGGGCTGCTGTGGGGCAGGGATGAGCTGCTGTGGGGCAGGGATGAGCTGCTGTGGGGCAGGGATGGGCTATGGGGCTGGGATGAGCTGTGGGGCTGGGATGTGCTGTGGGGTAGGGATGTGCTGTGGGGCAGGGATGGGCTATGGGGCTGGGATGAGCTGTGGGGCTGGGATGTGCTGTGGGGCAGGAGCGCCGTGCCTGCCTCGGGCAGCTCTGCCAGTGCTGCTCTGATCTCTGCCTGCACAGGCCCCTTCTGCACACCCTGATAAACCAGCCTAGCCGGGCTGCTCTTCTGGGGGACACCTGCCTGCTGGCATGGTAGCACTGGCACCCTCCCACACGGGGGTCCCAACACCTGCACACAAAATGTGAGCTGTATATTGTTTTCATTTCAATTCTAGTACATGTTTTATTTAGCCAAACACAGTGGGAGACAGCTGACACTCCAGCGTCACACAGGTTCTGCAGATCTCCTAGCCACTTTCTATGGGCCTCTTGAAAAGGTAGAGATTATATAAATATTGTAATTTTGGTTAAAAGTAAGCAAATGAATTTTTTTTTTGCTCTCCCCCTTGTCATTCGGAAGGGACTTAGGAATAGCAGGTTTCAGCCATGCAACAGGTAAGACCCAAAAGCCACACTTTTTGGAATAAGAATGGGTATTTTTTGGCATTTGTGTCTGTGGGAATGTACCAAAATGGGCATCCAGGTTCCTCTGTTTGGCTACAGAGTGATGCCAGCTCAGAGGAGGGGCATTTTACCCCCATAGGTAAAACTGGGGGTGCTCCAAAGAGCCCTGGAATTAATCTAGTCAGTGAATAATTAGCTGATTGCCTGAGGCACTGCTGCAGACATTGGTACAAGCTCCTGTACCTGCCTTCACTGTGGCAGCTCAGCTCTGGCAGGGAGCCCAGGATGGCCCGAGGCAGGAGTAGTGGCCCTGCAGGGATGGATTTTTGGGGATGAACACAGGCTGGAGGCTGGGCTGGGAGCAGCACCCTCCCCAGGGAGTGCACGGCCAGGAAACTGCATTGAACACAGAGATGACCAGCAAACCTGAGAGACTGGGCCATTTGTCCAGTTATCAGAACACTTCTAATTTCTGCTGTAAAATCTACTTCATCAAATCCTTCTCTCACAAGGATGCATTTCTATACGTGGATGTGCATTTGGAGGTGAAATACATCCAAAGCAAAATGTGACCTGGCCCGGCAGAGCAGAACCTGTGGGGACACTGATGTGGCTGCCAGCATGCTGGGCTCAGGTGAGGAAGGGCCTTGCAGACTTGCATGTCCCACTGCATTCAAGCTGCTATTTGAGCTATTTTCTTCTTTTTCAGAAGAAAATACATTCAAGTTGAGCATCAATCTTGAATCTACTGCTGAGCCTCAGGCAATGGGTTAGGCCAAGTAAAGCATAGGGATAATTTAAAGGCATAAAGGTCTAAATGTCTCAACTCTGAGAAGAAGAATGAAAGAGGAAGAATGAAAATTGGGAAAAAAATATGTCTTCTTCTTAAATTTACTGTTTGCCTCTTACTTTACCATTGAAATGGAGAAGCCACTGAGAGAAGGCCAATATGGGATCAAATTTGGGCATTAAACCCACTCAGTCCTTTCGGATGTACGGAAGGAAAATTATGTGTCAGCAAAACAGAATCAGCACACACACAAAAAAATCTTCTTGTTAATTTTTTATTATTGACTACTGACATACTCTTTTTTACCTTCTTAAGTGGTACAGCCAGATTCAGAAGAGAATCAGGCTCTTTTGAACCATAATGAAGCATAAATTATGTCAAAGTCAGAAACAAGCAAGGACTCAGGGCACAGCGATGTTCTTGCACATTGAGAATTGGAAGGGTTGGCACTGACCCCGAGCAGAGCTGTTACACTTTTGCCTGCTAATGTTTTATAGGACACTGTGATAATTTTTTATCCAGTGCTGCTGACATTCAAGGCTCATTAGCAGCAAACCTTCCCAGAGACTCCAGCCCTGACAGGGATGTGGGCTTCAGGTTTGCTGCTGGGATGATGGACCTGTGAGCTGTTCTATTCCCCAAGATGTCCTGTTGGGGCAGGTGGGCTGCTGTGCTTCTCCCCCATCCTCTCCAGCGGGGCTGGAGGTGCAATGCCAGCACTTGTGCTCTGTTGGTCGGGTTTAGCCCCAGAAAAGGGAGGCTGTCTCTTTTTGCACCGGGACTCCCGTGCCACTGGGAGGCAGGACACACCTCCAGCTGCAGCACGTCACAGAAAACATCCACACGCCTGCTGCTGATGGATTTTCCAGGACAAAATGTTGTGGTATGCTAAAAAAAATCATCATACTAGAGTAGCAATGAGTCCTTTTTGGTTTTTTGTCTCACTAACCTCAGGGGAACAAGAGGGATTTGGCAAGTGAGACAGCTACAAAACCTGTTCAGCAGTGGTGCTGGATGTGCAGGTGCTGTTTCCTGCTGGAGGCAGTTGTCACACTGTCCCTTCCCAGCTCTCAGTGCAGCCCTTCCCCAGGGAGCCCCTGAGCAGCCATGCACACACAGCTGCTGCATTTCTCCCTGCACACACAGCTGCTGCATGTCCCCCTGCACACACAGCTGCTGCATGTCCCCATGCACACACAGCTGCTGCATGTCCCCCTGCACACACAGCTGCTGCATGTCCCCATGCACACACAGCTGCTGCATGTCCCCCTGCACACACAGCTGCTGCATTTCTCCCTGCACACACAGCTGCTGCATGTCACCCTGCTGTGCAGGGGCAGAACAAAGAGCTGAGCTCCCCTTGCTTTGGATGAAGATGCTCCACAAGGTTTCTGTGTTCTGTTTGCAGGTTTTCTGCTGCAGTGTGATTTGGTATGCAGACTGTGCAATCCACTGAGGTGGAGCACATGCACCAGTAGCCGCACAGAGATATTGCTATGGGCCTCCTAGCAGAGAGCTTTGGATATGACTGGGGGTGAAAACTACTTTACCTGGGTCCGTATCCTACCAGGGACAACTTGCCATAGCATCTCAGGTGTGAGAAATTTCCCCTTCTGTTAAAGCTGAGGTGTTTCATATCAAAACCCACACAGTTCTAGGTGTCTGCAGTAGGCTCAGGAAGATTCACTGAAGATACTCTCACCAAAATCTGCAGCCTGCAAGTGTACCATAGCCAAGAGGCACCAAGCATGTTTCCCTGCAGCACCCAGGAGCTGGCATGGTGAGCACATGTCTCGGACCCCACAGAATTTACAAAAATCAAGGTTGGGTGCATGGAGCTCTTTCTCCATTCAGGGAACACACTGGTCAGCCCAGTGGCAAAGGCAGCTTTGCCAGGTTTTCACTGTCCAAAACTCCCGAGTCATCTGGCCCTTTCAGCAGAGCCAGCTGTACAGGGTTACAAGACAAAAGTTATTTCCTCAGAGCTTTCTGATGCATCAAAAGGTCTGTGCCTGCTCCAGTCTGCTTCCAGAGGAGCAGCAGGCATGGGATGAGAGGAGCAGATGTCTGCAGCTACAGCTGGGGTAAGCTAATTGCTGAGCTGGTAAGTGTCCCCTGCCCAGCCAAACCTGCCAGCTGCAGGGTCAGCAGCAATATTATAATTACACACAGTGTCACACACTGTGGGTGCTGTCACTGCTCCAGTGCCTGATCTGCTTGCTGGAGAAATAGACCCATAATGTTCCCCACATGTTATCCCCAGCACAGGGGCACCTACACTGTTATTTCAGGCTGGTTCCAAGCCCAAGAAAAATTAATGGGTGCTGTGGGCTTCATCTGAGAGCTCACATTTGTTTCACCTCTCTGCCTGCAGCCTGAACCAGGCAGGAAGCACTGGAGGGGTTCCCAGGAGGTGACAGCAGGGCTGATGCTGGCCAGCAACACTCCCCATAGACACACAGCCCTTCTGACACCTCTGGAAAAACAGACTGAGTCATCTCATGTTTGAAGCATCTCACAACAGTTTTCCTTTCTTCCCACAGCCTCCAGCAGCAGAGTGGGGACATGTACACAGATTAAATGTTTTTTTTTTTCCTCTCTCAGTTATTTCTGAGACCCTGTTGAGCTATAGGGAAGTGAAGGACCTCAAAGCAAAAGGTGTGCTAAGTTATTTCCCTGTTGACTTTCTGACATTCTCAGCTCTGTATTTTGAAGCAAAATTTGGGGAGCGGGAAGACTGCTCCACAGGTTTTTGCATCTTACTGCCAGAAGAAAGGTGGCTTTAGGGACTAAGTGATGACAGAAATGCTGGGGATTGTGTTTCTCTTGCTAATGCAAGAATCATGCCTGGTCTGTCTCTCATTACACCCCTGGGTGTCCAGAGAGGGCCCAGGCTCTGCTGCAGCCTTCCAGGAGAGCTTTGGTGTACCTGCTTGTCCATCACAGCTGCTGGTGTGTGCTTTAATAGCAGGGTTCTTGCACTGTATCAGCTTTCATTTAGAAATTTAATTTTCCTGAGAGAAATTACCAATTCTGGAATTGAAATTCCAGATACACAGAGCAAGAGTGTAACTCGCCCCATGTTACGAGATGAATTGCTGCCCAGCAAAGGGTGACTCTGTGCCCTGGAGATGATCATTGGGCTTTTGGGGCAAACCAAAGGAAATGGGCTCTGTCCTCCTCAGCAGTGAGGAGAAAACCAAGAGGCAGGCGAGGGGCGGGCGGGTTTCTCCTGGGCAGCGATTCGTGCGGCGGGGAGGCCAGCTCCGCTCTGGAAGGCGAGCCCCCGCATGAATAAATAAATGATGGTCCTGTCTCGGCACCTGCACAGCTCGGGCCAGCCCTCCGGGGCCGGCAGCCGACCCGCGCTGGGCCGGGCTCCCGCTGTCCCGGGCTTTAAAGGGCAGGGCAGGAGCGGCTCCGCAGGCAGGGGAGATGGAGGGCAACGCGCACCTCCTGCAGCTCACCCGCAAGATGCGCTCCCAAATCAACAAGCTGGAGAGGGAGAACAGGGCCCTGAAGGGAGAGCTGCGGGGCTGCGGGCACACGGCGCTGCCGGCGCCGGGAGACGCGAGCGGCGGTGCGGGGAGACGGGAGCCCGCTCCTGGTGCGGAGGGACCGGCGGCATCCCCGGCATCCCCGACATCCCCGGCATCCCCAGCATCCCTGCAGGGAGGCGCCGCGGCCGCCCCAGCGCCGAGGGAGCAGACAGGTACCGGGCAGGGCGGCTGTCCGGGCACCCCTGGCACTGCCCGTGTGCCAGCCCGCAGGGAAGGGAATGAGCTGCCAGCTGCCTTCTGCTGGGCTCCATGGACGTGCCCTGGCCCCATTCTGTGCTCACACCAAACCCACAGCGCTGCATGCCTTGCTCTGGGGGCTTTTCAGGGTGCGTCCCCCCATAGCTGAGCTCGGTGGAGTATTTTGCTGCTGCTCAAACAAAGGATTCAACGCAAAGAGTTCAGTTTGCTTAAGCAGAATTTGACTTTCTGCTTTGGGTTTTTGCAGGCATGGACTCTCCTCCACATGCCTCTCCCCTCTCTGTTCTAGGCAGAAAAGGGCCAACACTCTTAACCATGCCATAACCCATCCTGCCTTAGTCAAAGATGAGAAAAATGCTACAAAAAATAACGGGTTGGCTGCATACATCACGCCAGATGTGCAGTTTATTTTTGCAGATAACGCGTTTTTTCCTTGTTGAGGCTGAGAGGGGTCAATATAAAGGAATACATTCTCCTCAAAATTTTGGAGAGGAGAAAAATGGAAATATTCCTCAGTTATAGAAGTCTGGTTGGGACTTCTAGAGGAATTAAAGCGGGATGAAGATGCAGGAATGAAGCAGGAATCAGAGCAAAATGTGGCTTGGTGAGAAGTATTGGAGAAATGGCCCCACAAGTTTTCATGGAGACAAATCTGTGTGATGGAATAAGATGAGGGGCTGAGCAGCACGGGTGGATTTTCATGCAGCCAGGTGATGAAGAGTGGTTGTTACCAATCCCACTGACCCAGTGGCCAGGTTACCAGCCTGAAGACTCCAGGCAGGGGCTACTGGTGCTAGGGATGTCATCAGTTTGGGAACAGCTCCAGCAAGGGGAAAGCTGTGGAAAGTGCTTTCTAACCCCGTGGCCCTTCCTCTCCAGCCGCATTCCAGGGCAAAGGGTGGGATCTAAAGGGACTGTCTGGCCTCCTCTGCCTCTCAGCTTCACCACATACAAAATGGTTTTGAGCCTCAAAAAAGTGATTTAAAATAGAATGGTAGATCATTTGGGGTTGGAAGGAACCTTAAATATCATCTAGCTCTAACGCCTCTGCTATTGGCAGGGACACCTTCCAAACCAGACCAGGTTGCTCAAAGGCTCATCCATCCTGGTCTGGAATACTTCCAGGGTTGGGGCATCCACAACTTCTCTGGGCAACCTGTGCCAGTGCCTCACCTCCTAAAATCTTGTGTCCCCTCTTTTAGCTCAAAACTGCTACCCCTTGTTCTAGCACTATCTGCCCCTGTAAAAAGTCCAAAAATACACTGAGGGAATCTGAATTGTCATCATTATTAATAGTATTAATATTGGTTTTATCCCTGTTTTTTTCTCTGCTCCTCAGGTACTGCCATGACTGTGAGACGCTACCCCACCGCCTCCCCAGCTCCCGCTCCTTCCAGCACAAGGGCCCACTGGGCTGGCAGGAAAAGCACTGGGCTCCCGGAGGTGCCAGGCAGTGCCCAGCCACCAGCCCCTCCTGCTGCAGCACAGCTCAGCAGGGAAGAGGAGGAAGGGCTTGGAAAATCACCAGCCTGTTGTCCCTCCTCCAGCCACTCCAGCAACATGAAGCTGTTTCAGGAGCACGTCTATGAGTGCCAGTAGGTTTGGTTTGCCTTCTCAGCACCACCTGCCTGGGCTGCTCACAGGTTTCACCTGACTAGATACATGGACTTTGCTCTGGGTTTTAGTATGTTATCAGCAAAACAGTTGTTTGAATGTGTACGGGCCCTGAGCAGACTGGAGACCTCTCTGGAGGAAGCTGTGATCCTCCCTGCACTGCATGAGTTTTGGCAGGGGTAGCTGGTTAAATTTATTATAGAAAGGAGAGGCTGAGGGAGAGAGAAGGGGGTTGAAATCTTTGCTCTGTTAAAGCCAGGCAGAGTTTTGCAGATTGAGCTGATGTTCTGACAAGCTAAGCTTGAAAGGGATTTTTAAACTTTGAACAAAAGGCACAGAAATACCAAGGAACTCTGCACTGTGCCTTTAGAAGTGTGATTACTGTGATTCATGAATTTAGATGTATTGTATCATATTTCCCCTGTAACTGAAGCATTACAAGCTAATGATTTCAGCCTTGAAAAAACTAGTCTGAGGACAGCTTCTAAATTAAGTGAAATGGCTGCTGGACCAGCCGTGAGTGTCTCTGCTCATTGATGAGAAGCTTTCCAGCACAGGACAACCACCACAGGTGGAACCAGCAGTAGTGAGAGTGTGACATATGATGGCCCAGCCACACCCTGTTGCTGACATACCCACCTTGGGAATTCATGTTGATTCCTGGCTTCAGCCCAACCATGCTGCGCTCAAAAGGACAATCACCCCGCATGCCCTCAGAGCAGGAGTTTGAGCAGGGACAATCCGAGGCCCTGCCTGCCCATGCACATGCTGGGACAGGACTCCAGTGGCCACCCCGGGGGCTGGCAGCTGCTGTGGCTTGTGTCACCTGTGTGGAGGTACCTGTGCGTGGCACAGCACAACAGCTTTTATTCTGTCCCCTTAAATCCTCCGTGCCCAGCACTTGCACATCCTGTGCAAAGCCAATTTGGGGCTCAGCTCCTCTCTGAGAGGCTGCAGGGGACAACAAGGTCAAGCCTTCAGAGGCACCGGGGTTTTCTTGTAAGGACATTTCAGGGTCAGGCGTTTTACAGCAGTTGGACACCTAAATGTAGTGGCTGGTATCATTTTGCAAAGCACCCTGACCCTGTAACTCTGGGTTTCTGTGTAACTCTGGGTTTCTGTAACTCTGTGTTTCTGTGCACCCCCGCTGGCCCCAGGGACACTCTGGGTGCACATGGACCCTTTGGGGGCTTGCCCTGGAGCCAGCTCACCTGGGAGGTGTGCGTGGGATGGCAGTGGCAAACACTGCTGCTTGCTCACGAGGAGAAAGAGCTTCCAGAGCAGTGAAAGCAGCAGCACAGATCTGTCACACGGAGTGCCTGGGGAGCTGCCGGTGCCCGTGGCCAGAGACAGCAATGATGTTTTATCTGAGCTGCCTGTGGAGCTGAGCACTGACTCACGGGCACTCAGTGCTGGCTGCTTCGTGAGGAGAAGTGGCCGTGGGAAGAGCTCTTCACCTCACCCCCTCGGCAGGCTGGGTGACATCCTGAAGCACAAAGCTTTGTGCTTCTTACACACAAAAAAAAATTCAGTATCTTTTATGGTCTTAATAGTGGCTGCTCTGTTATATACTCACATGTCTGACACAGACACTCATCTTAGCTTTTCACCAGTAAGGTAATTTCTAGCAATTAGTTCAGCAGGCTTATTAAGCTTAATTTTTTACAAGGATGACATTTTTGCTTTCCAGCATGCTGCTTCATGTCAGGTTTTCCTATTCTTAGTTTATTGTGGCTTCCTCACATTTTGCTTCAAAGCTATAATCCTGTATGTGATATGAATATTTTTGCTTTAAAATTAACTCTCTAGAAGTATCACCTTGAATTTTTATAGAGTGCCGTTTCACCCAAGTAATAAAAAAACAGCACTGCTAACAAATCATCTCTAATTTCCACATCTAGAATCTTTTAATTCATATATGCTAAAGTATTATTTCTACCAAGGGACTCCCACTGTGTTTGTTAAATGAAAAAAATTATTCAATATTTAAATACAGGATAAAAGAGGCTGAGAACTCTTTCCAGGGCTATTATGCTAAAATGACTGAAGGGTCTCTGTGGGTGCATGTGCACCCCCAGGGTTCTGTGCACACACAGCTTTGGACAGACAGGCCAGGCACTGACAGGGAGATGTGAGACTCGATGGAAAAAGGCAGATGCTTCCAGCAGAGAGCACTGTGCTTGGTCCTTTGGGATGGCCATGTGAATGGCATGACATCCTGCCTCCAGTAGCATGCAAGACTTGAAAGCATTTACTTTTTCCTTGCTGGATTGGTATTTTGGGGTTTTTTTTTTTTTTTTTACTTTCTCTGCATGCTTTATACATTTGTTATCCTCATAATGATTTCTCATTTTTTCTCCAGGGGTAAAGTGAAGGCTGTGAGTTTCCTCTTACCAACAGATATGTCATCATTTGCTGAAAAGCAAAGTTCTCTCAAAAGCCCACAAAATCAGAGCGCGAAACATCTGATGACCCATCACTGAAAAGAATATGTGAGCTGGTGAATTTTTAAAGGCCCACTGATTCCTGAGATCAATTTGCCTTAAATGATAGCTGTGTGTCAGGTTCCCCTCCTGCAAAACGTTGTGGCAGGATGCCCACAGAGCGTCACCCAGCCGCGGTTTGGGTCACTGGCCTGATGTTCAGCATGGAAATGGGAGCCAAACAAAGCCAGCTGGAAGCCCAGACACTGTGATGAAACCACACAAAGCAAAGGTGCCTGCACAAAGTGCTCCTGTGCAATGTGTTCAAGGAGCCCTTACCTCAGGACTGATGAGAACAGGGTGCTGAAGCTGGGTTTGCTGTGTTTGTCACAAAAAGCAGAAACCGTGTCACCACTTGTGTTTGCTGATTCCCTTGACAGAAAGATGTCTGATGCAAATGACAAAATAAGAACTATCAAAGAGCCTGTGAGGTTTTCTCTGTAGGTAAAACTTTCAAGCTTCACTAATCAGAAAAGTTAAGGAGGTATTACAGAGTCAGTTAATGTTGCCCTGAATTTCTGCAAAGCTTGGCAATGTCCTTTTGGGGTTCACTTCTAACAGAGCACAGAGGAGAGTGAGTACTTATCGCTATGAAAGTGAGACTACAAATCTGCTTCTCACACGGTGTGCTCATCCAGCTGGAGACTAAAGGCTGGACACCAAGTCAAAACAGGAAGAACTGTGAATATCAGAATTTTTTAGGACTGGCTTCTCAGCACAGCTCAGACTAAAAATCATTAGCAGAAATTCAGCAAGCAAGTACAACATAACTGCGAGATAGAACTACAGACAGCTTGCAAAAAATGAGCAGTGCTTGTTAGTTTAATCATACAAGTGAAGATAACATTCCCAGTGTTTATTTTGATTACAACTATTTATGGAATCAAAATACTGCACACTGCTATTTCTTTCTGTACAGGAAGCACTGATGATTGAATATTGTATAACGAATACATGAATAGTAGATGTTTGTACAGATAACCTTAAGGAAGATTTTCATCTCATTGTCTGCTCTTAAAGTCTTGAGTTCTCTAAGGTGGAAGCAGAGACTTACTAGAAAAAAAAACCCTCTGGATTTTCCATGATGTATACTACTATGAAATACTGTGTTTCTTTTTTTCATTTTGAATTTCACCACAGTTTTTATATTCAAGTGTGGTTTTAATTTATTTTCACCATTGCAGTAATAATTTCAATTTCACTGCTATTTTATTTGTGTATATTTATGTTCAGCTTGGATCCATACAGTGTTGCATTGTAATGTGAGAAGTAATGAATTAATGCAAATGAGGTTCCAGTTTGGAAACAGCCCATTTCAGAAGGCTTTACAGGGAAGGTTTTATAAATGTTTTAAGGAAAGCATTGTTTGTGGGAATTAAACACTGCATATGTGTTCAATTAAGCACCTAAATTCAATTGTTTCCCTCAGGAAAGTAACAAAAGTCTGTGAAAAATCTGGCCCCTGGACCTTTAAGGTACCCAAACTTTTACAGTTAAGGTTGTAACACCAGATTTAATGGGATTTGGGAATCCATATGCTTTAGAAAGCTTTCAAAAGTCTCAACTTCTTAATTTTTCTAAGCCTCAGCTTCCATGAAGCAGCAGTGGGAATTTCCTTCTCCCACCCTTTTTGTGTCAATTCACTGTAGATATGTGACTGACACAAAGACTGAGCACTTTTGTAGGCCTAGAGGAAAAGGAGAAGAGAAAAGGTGGAAAGGAAAAGAGGGACAGGAATCAAAGTAATCACTGACAAATGGCAGCCGGTATATTAATGAAAAGATTTATTTTTGAATTATATTTTTGCATTCTTTAGAAGTGCCTACAGATTTAAGAACACATGATGATGCACAGGCACATTAATTTTTAGAAGCAGTTGTGCAGATCTGACCCAGCTCTGCACCTCCAGGAGGACCAGATTGCAGCAGCTGCCACAGAGAAACCACTGAGCACACCATTTGTACCACAGGACAGCATGAAGGAACGTACCACGGAGCACTTACTGGCAATTAAAACATCCCAATATTAAACAGCCAGAGATTGCTCAGAGCAAGAAGGGCAAATTTAAGCAAAGCAAGTGTTCAATGGATCTCTTCTGGAGGAAGCTGAGCCAGAGCATGTGCTTATGAGGTGCTCCAAAAGCTAACAGGCGTTCATTGCACAGGACCACACCTGGCAAACCCCTGGAACACCTCTTCAGTGGAGAACAGCACCGATGGCTTCACTCTGTGCATCCTCCTCTGCTGCTCTAATTGCACTAATTGTTCCTCTAGACTGAGCTGCCCAGAGATTTGGAAAAAAAAAATCCAACCAGGTGAAATTTCATCTGGCTGTACTATAAAGAGGAGGAGATGCCTTTCATCAGTCTTGGCTCTCTGTCAGTGCTTAAAGAGCCTTGCTCTTGCTGCACACACAGAGGTGGAAATGTGATGCTCCAGACTGTCAGAGAGGAGTAACTTTATCACCTCCTCCAGTGAGTTCTTGCCCAGAGTTCACATTGGTCTCATGCCTGCATCCTTAGTCAATGAATCCACAGCCAAAGGTAATAAATCAGTGTGCAGGGCACATCTTCTGTCAAAGTCACCCACCTATTCCAAGCTCCATTTATAGGAGTGAGAGCACAATTTATGATGCACCAAATTGTCTGCAACCTTTATATCCACTGTATTTTTGCTCCTCTCTCTGAGATCCCTGACAAATGAGCTTCAATTTTTCTCTCCCATTTCTGCTCAGGCCTAATCTAAGAATATATTAGCACAGAAGTATTCCAGTTGGGCACCCTCTGATAATGCTCAGGTAATGCTGATCTCTCATGCTGTTGTTTTCAATGATGCTAGCAACATTAATTCCAGCACGGACTGTCTCCTTCTGCAGTCCTGAATGGTTTTTTTGTTGTTGTTGTTGGTTTTTTGGGGTTTTTTTTCTGTCGAGCTGGGGTGACAAAAATGAGACATAAACTTGAAACTCATTTGAAGGTCTCAAATAGGTTGCAGGCCTTGAACAGTCCTTCAGCATTGTGACAAATCTGATGCTTTGTAGCTCCACCATTTCCATGTCCTTCTGTGCGCAGTATGTATGGCTGGTTCAGAGATCATAGGTGCTCTTTTCTTCTGTTGGCTGCTATCAAGTACACATCATTCTCTCTTCAGGATGCAAAAATACACGTTGTTTTAGATCATTCTGCACTTCTACTTCCTAATGCCTTTACACAACCAAAGATTAGTCGAGAAATTAAGCTGTTATTGCAGTTAAAACACAGGTGGAATGCTGCTAACCATACATGGGGAAGTTGTTGGCTGTGCTGGAGTCAAGACAGATGGTCACTTCAGGGAATGTTTCTTTTATGGCAAGTGCTCATTTGAGTAGGAATATTTCTAGCTGGATGAGTCACCTCTTTCTCAATTGCTGCACCAGATACCAAAACATGATTTTTACACAAGGATATTCAAAGATGTGGCACAGGCTGAAAATGCATCTTCAAAGCATCCTGCAAGGGTTTCTTTCTTGACTGGAAGTATTGTATGGCCCATGTAGATGGATTAAAAAAATTTCCTCCACTGCTTTATTTTTACTGAAAACTGTGATGAAATGTCTTTTTT
Source organism: Onychostruthus taczanowskii (assembly GCF_017590055.1). Lineage (NCBI taxonomy): Eukaryota > Metazoa > Chordata > Aves > Passeriformes > Passeridae > Onychostruthus > Onychostruthus taczanowskii. The sequence goes on from NW_024502014.1 coordinate 4,971,072, forward strand.
CTTCTTTTTTTTTTTTTTTTTTACAAAATCATGTGGTACTCATATACAAAATCAGTCCCATAACAGCAAAATGCACAAAATCAAAATAAAATTTCTCTGTTTAATGTAAAAGTAAGAAACTTAGAGTAAAGTGCAAAAATTAGAACGAACATTTCTATTCTGTGGCTCTTCAGCAGCAGGTTTGACTCTTCCCTGGTTTGGAGGACGAGGACCATCATCTGCATGCTGGTTGCCATGGAGACTCCCATCGCTTTTGGAATCACAAGTTTTGCCTGAAAGGGAACACTCCTGCACTGTGAGTTTTTAAGGACCAGAAAGGTTTCTGTTTGTCAGCACACCACATACTAGATTAACCACCACATCTAAGCAGGTGGGAGGGAAGGCAGTAAAATATTTTCCAGTAATTAGCGACAACATATTTAGTCTGTTTAAAATCCACAAAACACACAAATAGAACTACAAGACTTGCTGCATTAGATTAGGTTGTTATGGCATCAAATCTGTTATCTCAGTATCAGCTACTTCAAAGGAGAATGAACTTTGGTCACAGAACGTAAGCACGGCAATAAATCCTCCTGACTCCTGCAGCAGGCAGGACTGAGGTCTCTCTTGAGTCGGTAAGGCTCCTCCATAACTACATCTTTCCTAGGAAAAGATGTGTACATGAACACTTCATGGTCTGTCCCTGCGAAGAGATGTCTAACATTTATCCATTCTATCTGCACTCTCAGAAGGGCTCTGGGGTTTGACAGCTCTGTCAGCTTCTTTCTCACTAGTGCCAACCAACACCTGGGATTGCTCCAAAGGTGAAAGCTGTCTGGCCCTAAGGATTGTGTGGAAGGATAATGTGTATATGTTGGCATGAATGTCTGGCTTGACAAACTATGGTTATTTAGAAGATTAATGTAAAGAACTTGCAAGATTAAGCCTCAGTTACTTTCTAGTTCTGTCATCTTTGTGACACGGTAACTAAATAACTACCTGTTAAATCTCCAGCTTTCATCTGATTTCTCCTTTTGAAGCTGTTTTGTGCATCCGTGGGGCCATCAACATACTTCATTGCAATAGCTGGGGTCTGGTCCTTCTTTTGCTGGGTCTGAGTAGCTGAAAGAAGAACACAAAAGGACATTTAATTGGATTGTATTAATGTTCATTTGTTCAAGGAGGAAAATATGTGTTGAGTTGACTCTACCTGGCTGATGAGAACTTGGTACAGTTTCAATCTTGTCTTCTGGAAAGGACTGAACGGATTCATGGCCAGAATCTAAATCTTTCATTGGCCTTCCCATAATCTCATTCTCAGTTGCAGATTTATTTCTAATGAGGAAGTAGGTGTGCATTTTCCCTTTGCCTTTTACTTCTATTTCTCCTCTTTCAGTAATCTCAAAATTCTTGTATTTTAGGCACCTAAAGTATCAGAAGCAAAATGACACATGAAAATTCAAGACAAGTAAAAATGACACTGATGTTTTCAAAGAGCTGAGTGATCAAGTCATAACAGTCTGGGGAAAAGAGTCTCAATTTGTGAACAACTGAGGATTTGTTTCAACTGTTTATTCAAGCCTGCTGTGCTTTCATAGCATTACACATACAGCCTGATCAAAAATTAATGGATCACATAGTCAAATACTTCGGTAGGGTGGAGGGTTCTTATTTACCAGTAAATAGAAATTAAGAACTGAGGCAGCCAATATCAGCTAGACAGAATTATCCCCAGTCATTTCATCAGAGAAGGCAATCAGGTCTGTCAAGCATGATTAACTAATTTATTTTACATCCAGATTTGCTATTCCCAACTGCCTTTTTCATGTGTCCAAAAATGACCATTTGATTTGCTCTGGGACTGACACGAGGCTGATCAGCCTGCAGTTTCCCAATGTCCCCCTTGCCATTTTTCCATACAGCTGTAGCTTTCTTCAGCTGCTACAGTGCTGACAGGCATGGCCTGCCAGAGCTGACAGCCAGCAGCTCTGCAGTGCCACCACCCAGCTCTCATCACCTCAGATCCCTGCTGCTCCCATGCATTTCTGCAGATTGAGATGTCTCAAAAGATCCCTGCTCTGATCCTATTCCAGTACTCACAGTTCACCTGCTCCTTGAACCCTGACTCTTGGTGCAGGGACCTTGAAGAACTCATCAGTGAAGACCAAAGCAAGAGAGGCCTTGAGTAACTCAGCCTTTCTTCAGGGCACTGTCACTAAATCACCTGCCACAGCAGGTCCATGTTTCTATTTATGTTCTAACATTGCACAGCTCCTCTGACTGCCTTTGAACTTTGTTTCCCATTTCAGTGCCAGCTGAGTTCTCATTTTCCCAACATCATTCCTATGTGCCCAGACAATGTTGTTGTACTCCTTCTTTTGCAGTTTGTCTTTGCTTCCACTGTTGCATTCAGATTTTATGCATACATAAAGTTCTTGGAAATGTAGAATTAATTTTTTACAAACATGAGTTTCTGGAAAGTAAATTACAGCATGAAGAGGATAGCTGTTTATGCAGTTAATCTTTAGTAAGTGTAAATTAATGTTTCACTACAAATTATGGTGCTCAGAGAGATTTTAAGCCTTTTGTTATGTTCTAGATGTTCTGTCTTTCTAGCACCTACATCAATTTAACAGTATTTCCAAAGAAGTCATGACAGTTGGTTTTTTTTTTTTGTATTTTGCCCTCTCAAACCTTCAGTATTTCCAAATAAGTCATGACAGTTGTTTTTTTTTTTAATATTTTGCCCTCTCAAACCTCTGCTCCTATATATTAAGTACATTTGGAATAATTAGGAAAAAAATAAGACTCTTTACAAGCAGTGACTTCCCTTTACAAGCTGCTTAAATGAGTGACTAAGCCCCATCCACACCGAAAGGTGCAGCTGCCAAGGCAGTGGATTTGAGCAGGTGAGGCTTCCCTCAGTTACTCACTGGTAGGCACTGGAGCTGAGGTGGATTTTGCTGGGGACGCCGTGGCTCTCCATCCGGGAGGCGATGTTCACCGTGTCCCCAAACAAGCAGTAACGAGGCATCTTTTCTCCAACAACCCCCGCCAGGACAGGACCTGTATGGATCCCAACTCGAATCTTTACAAAGATAAAACACCCCCCAGAAATGTCACTTGTTATTTAACATCTTTCTTAATGCTATCCAGCCACCGAAAAGTTCATCTCAACACAACACTGGACGCCAGAATATATCAAATATCCACAGGGAGAGGATCCTCATGGAAATGTGCCCAAGGCCAAAGAGGAGTCAGAAGCAGCTCTTTGAGGTGCTGCTGCAATACATTAACCAGAAGCTCAGCACAAGAAGCAGACAGACACACATGCACCTTTGTGTTGACTTACTTGGATAGGATTTCCAGAAACTGGGTTCTGTACTCCTTTGGCTGCCATTATCATGCCCAAGGCAAAATTAGCAACTCGCTCTGCGTGAGTGGGTACAGGCACAGGGACCCCCCCCACCACCATGTAGGCATCTCCAATCGTCTCCACCTTCAATTGAGAGGGACAAGCACATGAGCATGCCAGCTGCACCTCACTCAGGTTAGTGGTTTGCTCTTCAGGGCTCTTCTCATCTGCACCAACTGCTCCTTTCTCTTAAAAGATGCTTCCAGTCACTGAAAAGCTTTAGCACACATGAGTTTCCTTGAGATGGAGGTCCTTTGCTTCACTCCACGCTAAAAGTTCCATCGCATTCTGTCCCTGCTCACTTGACCCACTTTAGCTATCAGTGTGAGAGACCCTAAGGAGGAAGGGCTGCAAGAAAGGCTGCAACAGTGCAGACTGTTTGCCTTCCCCTTACCCCGGGCAGAGCTGGGTCTATGCAAAGAGCTAGCCCGAGGCACAGCCTCCTGAGCCAGGAGGTCACCTGAGAGATGAGTGCTGTTAATTAGCTCTCATTCACAATTGGAGCTAAAAGCGTATTTCTTGTTTGAGAGAGATTTATTTTTTAATAGTCACAATAAAGCAAGGGTGCCCATTCACTGTTGATTATGATTAAGGGGTTCACACAAAATTAAGGAACCTCCAGTCTCCAGAATCTCACAGAACACAATGTGAGCTAAACAATTTGGGAACATCCTTCCCTACAACCAGCTGTTTTCCCACAACAGCTGCAGCCTGTGAGACAAATGCTGAAGGGTTTGTCCTCCTTCAGGCACCCAGTCTCTTTGAAATACATGCTAAAGTACCTGAGAAATGCTTTGGATTTTGATCCTGTAACAGAAATTTTGCTGGGAATAGAACAGACCTGTTTGAAAAAGAAAATTCTTAAATGTTCAAAATCCACTGTAAAAGCCTGTTACACGGTAATGAAATTTTCTAAACTGCTCTTAGGAGGTTCCACTGACCCATTTATCATCAGTAAAAAAGAGATCTTTTAGATGAGACTAATTGACTTTCTTAAATATTAACACCAATAGGAGAGTGGAAACATAATATTTGGGTTTGTTCATTAACACGATGACTTAAAACAGTTCAGCACTTCAATCTCAAAGAATGTGTTCCTGTCCATGCCTTCTATCAGACAGCCAAACCCACAGTGATGCCAGTAGTTTTCTGTAACAAATTAAAAACAACTGTAAAAAGCTGCTAATGCAAATAGATACCCTAATTATTTTTCAGCCATAGTAGAAGATTTAATTTAAAAAGATTTATTCATAACTTCAGATGTTTATAAGCTTGGGCCAAGTTTCTTTGATCAATGTCACTATTTCATTGCTTTCCCAGTTCCCTGCAATAGTAATCTCATCCTTGCTCTCTGTACCCCGTAACTTCCTCCAATATTAATAGGAGTTATATACAGACTTCAAAAGGAGATTATTATAGTGACATATCATTTACTTATGATGGATGATTTAGATAGAATTTGATGCTAATTCATCATGAAATCTGTGGGCCATATCCCGAATTCTTCAATTATTGAATACAGACTCTTTGCCAAGGAAGAAATGCTTCTGATTTCCCAGTACAATTTGCTGTGGGATGAACTGCAAGCCTTGCCTGAGCAAAGAGTAAATGAGATTTGGATTTCACTCTTTACTATTTCTGCCTTCCTAAATATTTCATGAGCTGAGGAGACAGACAGAATTAGGAACTGTTCTTCAGCACATCGAATCTGGTACCTCTGGAAGTGTTAGCAACACTATTATTACAGACCAGCCAGGGCTCTGATCTTTCCAGCACAGTTGGGAGACCACATGCACAGTCTAGGTCTAATTGATGCTCTGTGGGGTTGGCAGCAGAGGATACCATTGCTGAAGATCTCCATGAAACAGAAGTCTAGCTGTTGTCTGGCTATTGTCTATAATGCTACTTCTCACCAAAAGAGACAATGACAAAGTGACCTATTTAGAAGAGGTTCAAATAAAAGAACTAGGCAAATTATTCATGTTGGATAGGCACTTGAGAAAGGAGGGAGAGAGAGAGATAAGAAAGAAGAGCCATTCTGGCATTAGCACTGTGGAAAGAGGCTTTAGCCTATGATAGAAGTTGAGCTCCTATCCAATAATGTCCACTTCTCCCTGTTTTTCAGTTTCTGTGGCCACTACAAAAAGGTAATATTTTATGGTTTAATCAACAATCATGCTGTGGTGACAAGGATTTAAGTAGATTTTAAACCAAAACAAACAAAACCCCAAACAAACAACAACAACAAAAAAGCGCTTTAACAAGGATTTAAGTAGATTTTAAACCACAACAAACAAAACCCCAAACAAACAACAACAAAAAAACCCCCAAAAAATTAAAAAACAAACAAACAGAAAAAACCCCACCAAAATTTCTTCCCTGCTCATGGCACAGTACCTACCTTGTACACATCATGCACTGTGGTCAGTCTGTCAAACCTCAGGTACATTGAATTTAACATGAGAACTATCTGAATAGGCTCACACTGGGCACAGATGTTGGTAAAGGTCACCACATCACTGAACAATATAGTGCACTCCTTGAACTCTCCTGTGGGCAGAAAGAGCAGTGGTATTTGTAATGGCTGCACAATCACAGTATCTGTTTGAGACTTGCTTGAAAAGATCATTCTATGGCCTCTGATATGTAATAATCATACATGGGTGCTGAGAGGAAGGAGAGGTGTCAGAGTGTATCAATATAGGAATAATTGCACATCTGAAACAACCCAAACATGTGAATACACCATATACAGGAAATACTGAACTCGTTATCCCTAATTTCATATATGTGCTCACTAAAGGGAATTTAAGCATGTTATTGCTACCCTTAGTAACAATGGGAATCATCACAATCCTACATTTATAAACAGCATAAAGGTATTAGGAGAATTTGCTGGCAAAGACCACTTTCTTTACTCCCTTCATTTCTGAGCCCTCGTCTTCCTATATACCCATGTTAAAACCAAAATCTCAGATTACTGCTGAAAAACTGAATTTTGTTCACTGAATGGGCAACACTACCACCTTTCACCACCTAAGGAAAAATTTTAGCAAAGAGTTACCAAAGCTTTCTTTGAAAGAATAGCCTAACTTTTATTATCAGCGAAATTAGGGTCTGTGATCCTCCTCCTACGCATGGATGTCACCAAGTGGAGAATGGACTCCAGGGCAGTGGCAAAGGGGCTGTGCCAGCACCCCAGTCTCTATCCCCAGCCCCTGCTGCACAGATCACACGTCCCAAATGCACCCCGCTCATTCACCTGCCTCAACTCGCTTGCCCTCTTTCAGCTGGTTGGCCACGTGCTGGGGAAGCATGGCATAGAGCAGAGCCTCAGTCTTCTTCTTCTCCTCCTCCAGGTGCTTGGACAGGATGCGCAGCTCTTCCTTCTTCCTCTCCAGCTGGCTGGAGAGCTCCATCTCTGCCAGGCGCTGCTGGTTGAGGAGAATCAAGTCCCTGGTGACGTCGTGGGGGGCGATGTCGGCGATGTGCATCTGCCGCTCCTCCAGCTCGTGCAGCGTGCGCAGCAACGGCGAGCAGAGGTACAGCATGCACTGCAGGGGCTCCATCCACATCATCTGCCCTGTGGGGAACCGCCGTTGGCAAGGCTTTTCAGCACTCTGGCCTTTCACAGGGTGCTCTGCATTACTGGAGTTAATCCTAGGGGATGAGTTCTAAGGTCGGTGGGTTTCTGTAGGGTCTGGATGATCACAGGAATCTATTTCCTAGGAATTCGAGGTGAACTTGTTCAGAGGAGGCAATAACAAAATTTTGGAACCCAGGAAGAAGTCATTCCCTCATTGCAGGTGCTGGGCAGAGCCCAGCTAGGATTCAAGTCCCTCCTCCTAATGAGGAACCTCAGTGCTCACAACATCTCTCCTCTCCTTTCTGCTCCTCTCCACATTCTCCCCTCCTCTCCTCCTATTCTTGGGCTGTTCCCGAAGCCAGTCAGTCACAACTGTGCACTGAGGAACTGAGACTCACAGTGATTAAGCAAAGCATTTGAAGTTTAATTTTACAGTGCATAGTTTGTGTCCCAGTAAAGTCAATGGCACTTTTCTCCCCGGAAATTGAAGCTTTCAGTTACTATCATAATCTAAATAAGCAGTTACAAAAATGCCTGAAAGGTAAAAGGGATTTTTGGTGGGGAATCTAGTTTTTCGGGTTTTGTTTGAGGTTTGATTTTGACTCTGACTGTTATTATTATTGTTATTGTTGTTGTTGTTATTATTATCTTACTTCATAAGTATCATTGTTTTCTAAACAGCAACATAGGAATTCCTATTTCTTTCTTTCTCCCTCACCTCATCCCCATGGCTACTGGATGAACAGCTTTAAAACTAAGAGGATTGAAACATCAGAAATACATGTGAACTAACCCCTAGAGGATAAGGGAAAGTACAATTGTACCCATGGCTGGTCAAAGTTCCTTGTTTTGGTGGCATTACTTTTTTCAAGGTTGTCCCTAAACGCTTAATTTTTTTCTGAATCTCAGGAAAACAAGATTTGACACTCATTACATAAAGGTGAAAGGAGACAAGAGAAAATTAGCTCCCATTAAATAGTTCAGAAAAGAAGAAGTCACAGAACAATTAAACCAAATGCCATTATAGTTAATTACACCAAGCAGAGGATCATCCCATAATCAGTCCTCTCAGTAAAAATAAAGCAAATACAATATCTCTTTTGCTGAGATAATTTTAACTGGTAAACTCTCTTACGTGGCTTTGGGGGGGTGTGTGAAGACAGAACCTGAAAATGTGCTACAAAAAATAAAAGCACAGAGAACTAATCTATTTTTAATCACATTGGAAACCCAGCCAGCAGCAAATAACTCCCCTCAAAGGCATAAATTAAGAACAAACCATGTATTCATATGTGCGTTTTGCAGCATCAGAAAATCACCATATTTCTAAGCCTTTCAAACAGGAGCAGAGTTGCTGCTTCTGACTGAAAGCTTTCCAAATCTGGTGAGGTGATAGCAGAATTTGTGTACAAGCATCTACTGCTTCTCTAAGCAGACCCATCGAATCTCCTCACTGCCCAAAGGCTATTTACAGGACTGGAGGGAGGTCAGGAGTGCACCTCAGCCTAATTCCTGATCTAATACGAGCACTTATTCCATTGCAAACACTGAAGTACCTCTCAGCTCCAGCATTGGCCGTTCTTTCCATGACTCAGGCATCATCTCTCTTCTAGTCTGGAAAACAAATTGGCTGTTGATGAATTTCTGAATGCTGGAGATGGTGAAGGGTACTTCTGGGTGGACGATCCTGAAGTACTGATCCAAGCAGATGCCCATGGTCTGAAGGCCAGGTACAATCTTCTGAATGCTCACCCCAGCTTGCTTCACTTTGAGCTTAAAAAGAAAATATGGACCAATGTTACACCTCATGTCCCTTTGGATTCAGACCAAGCACTGTTCACACATTTCCACACACTCAGCTTTTCTAGAGCACATGGTTTATTTCTGAGCAGTTTCTATCTTGTCACTGTAGTGCTACACAACCCTGAATGCCTGCCCTTCACAGCAAGACAAAGCCCAAGAAAGGAATGTTGTTATTAAAATGTTCCTTCCTGTCAATTGTGAAAAACCCCCAAAACTACCTGCTATTATCCCTGCTTGCATTTGTGTGGGCCTCACAAACAGCCTTGCAGGAGAAAATCTGAGAATTTTGCAGGAGAAAATTTGAGATACTGGAGTGTCCTGTATTCCAAAATGAAAATAACTGTGGCATAAAATGCCTTGGCTAATATTAATTTTCTAATAGATGTCATGGGTTACTTTCTCTTAACGAAGTGTAAAGGTTTAGTCATTTTCCTTTCCTCTGCTGACCATACATGAGCTCTTAAATTCTGCAGAAACATTCTTCTCTGCTTGTCATTGGTTATTGAAGCTCTCACCTGGCTACCAGTAATGGGTGTAGGACTTCTCTTCGTTGCACACTAGTAATTTTATTAAATTATTCATACTGGCCTTCTTGAAAGGTTTAAGACTCTGTATTTTGGCTGATGTGGGCAATGTCATGAAGCAGATTATATGTTCTGGTATCTCAACCAGCACAATGCCAAAACATGTTCCTTGAGGGGAATGGATTCAGTGTTCTTCTGCTGTCCCATCCTCAGCTTCTCCCTTCTTTGCTCCTGTCTCAAGCCAATATTCTCTGCACAGGGCTCAGAGCAGGAGGACCTCTAGCTTGGTGGGAAGCCAGGCGAGCTGGGAAGCAGCCAGAGGGCAGCCCTGCCAAGGGCTGCAGAGTATGTGTGACCAGGAGAGGAGACAGTCCTGCCCCAAAAGGTAAAGAGATTTGGGGGTCCCAGAGGGGCTGCATGCTGCCTGATGCAGTAGGTGGCTGGGCTTTCCCAGCAGAAGCATGTAGGAGTAGACTCAGGAAACACAAGGAGCTTGGGACAAGCCTGGGGACAGATTAGTAACTGGGAGAGCAGGAAACTGCAAATGAAAAGCCAGTTTAAAGGATGGGACATGGCTCTGGTATATCCAGGGACAGGAAGGTGATCAGAAACCTCAAAAAATTCTGCTCACTATTTGGTAACAGATAGACTGCTGCAATAAACCTTGCTGGCATATCTGCAGATGTTTCAGACATGCAAACTCAATGAATTCGAAGGAGATCCCTATCTGCAGTGACACAGAGCATGTCTCTGAACAGAGTATTTCTGCAAATCCTGTGAGTGTGCACTGCACACAGAGCACGCAGCAGGGAACTGAAGGACAGTCAAAACAAAGGGAAATTACTCTGAGGTTTATGCAAACTAAGGGCCCTGACCACATGCCTGTCCTACCTCTTTGTCAAAAACCATATGAAAAGGAAGTCCATTGCAAAATGTTTTTGTGTCAATCCAGAGGCTCTTGGGATAAACAGGATCAAATCCTCTCAGGAGCTTACCTGTGGCGAGAAATGTGTAGATTTAAAATCAGGCTGCACTTCATCAAACCAATTAGCATGACTTTTTACCACTCAGTGAGACAGGACCCTATATCACAGTCAGTGAAGACAAAGCAAACAGTGCGTGGGCCCAGAAATGTGCCCCCATCTGTGCTAAATGCTCTGCAGTGCAATCCACAGCTGATTACCAACTAATCTGAGTTGGCTGAGTATTTACAACTTAAGCATACAAAAAACACAAAGCACTAGATGCATGAAATTATGTAGAAAAAATAAGAATAGATGAACAACTGTAGATGTTACTTCTCTATCAATCTGCAGACGCCATAGCAATATAACATAGGCACATCCCACAAAAATGTGCACAGAAGTGGGTTTAATACACTTTGCCAGCTACTAAGGAACACTAAGAGAAAAAAATCAGTGTGATCTGGGTTTTAGTCTCCTGTACAATAAACCATATGTACAATGTCCATAACACAGAGACAGAATTATTGTTTGGTTTCTATTTTACTTACCCTGAGATTTTTTAGAAAAGGGTCACAAATCTACAGAGTAGTGTGTGCTTACTAGCAGATATTTTTGTTAAAGGAATACAGTGGGTAAAATATCAAAACAGCTCATCTTTAGAGTGAAGCACCCAAAACCTTTGATCTTCATGGCATAAAGTTGGATTCCCAGTAACCCACCAGAATCAAAAAGATGATTCCTTCCAGTGGTCTCTTTCCCCCTGAAGGGAGCTATGATAGTTACTCCAGTAAGTTCTGCTGAGAACAAATGTTCAAGTCACTCAGGAGATTGGTGCAAAATATTGCAAACTTAGAACCTCTTACTGCTTCAGGGGAAGTCAGTGTGGGTTTTTAATTTATCAAAATCTGGCTCTTGGTAACTCACACCTTTAGCTAAAGAATTTTTTGTTGTTGTTTTTTAGTAATAATGCTAGTCTAAAATTTTATTTTAAATATATATTAATTTCTTACTTAGTATATCTGCCCTTGTAATGCATGTGACACTGCACCAGGTGCTACCAGGTTCAATTTTTCACTCATCCCAGAATGCAGACATCTTGGCAATACTGAGCTAGATTCTCATTCCTTTTGGGGAATTAAAAGATCCTAATTGAAAAATTCCTTCCATTTTATAAACATATATAAACATCTAATACATAAAGGCAAGAACCGAGATTACAAGATTAGCAGGAGACTTTTGGTAGTGGAGGATGTAATTTTGTTTTCAAAATTTACTACAGTTGATAATTTTGGAAAAGAGTAGTAACCAAGTTAAAAAACACACTTTTAAATTCAGCATCTTAAACCAAGTGACATGAGAATGAAGAATCAAATTCACCACACAATGGCATTTTATAGAAGAACACTTTTCAGATGAAAGCCCTGTTTAAGAGACAAAAGTGACAGGTCATATTCCACTTAAGTATCTGTCATTACTAAGCATGCTTATTATCTGCAATTTTTCTTTGCTCATCAATGTCAAACTGAAAGAAACTTAACCAGAAACATTTTGAAAAGTTGCAGAGGAAATATAAATGGTAACTTCGAAATGGATGGGTGGGTGGGGATAGGGAGGCTTACTGACTTTCTAGCTGAAGAGACTCAGAAATGACAACGAGCTCCCTCTGAATGATCTCTCACCTTTTCCTAACGTGATTATTCCTCTCAATGTTTTCCAGTGACTTTTCTTAACAGGACAAACAGAGTTTCCTCTCTCTCCATTTGCATTCTTGGCTTTTTCAAGGTCCTGTTGAAATAAATCCAAAGGGAAATTCAAGGGTGTTTTTATTTTAAATACATTTTAGTAATATGATGATAATGAATATTAAAATACCTCTTTATTCAGTTGATTCTCAATTTGTTTTTCAGAGTCAACAAGACACTGAGATGAGGAAGAAAATTCATTTCTTTCCTTGCACGGAAATAGAGGGGTTTGAGTGACAAGAAAAACAATATGTTCTCTTTTCCCAGTTCTTTCTTCTTCTTCTGTTTGATTGACTATTTTCATTGAAATCTCAATGTTAAAAAAATCCAGGGCTGCTGCACCGATGATTCCTGAAGGGGAAACAAAAGACAAGGTATTGCCAAGAACAAAACCTTTTCAATTCCCCTTTTAGAGGGCCCCCAGTGGAATTTCACTGTTTCAGAAATCACTTTCCCAAAAAACTCTGGAAGAAGAAAGCAACACATGTCGTCCTTGCTACAGCTGCCATGATGAGAATATGCTCACAGGAGGTCAGCTTCAAAGTTATGCTGCTTTTGCCTTGGCTGAGGACAAATGCTGATTTTCACCAGGAGCAGCTCAGCAGGATAGCTGAAGAATGTGCTCAAGTAGCCATAGAGCAATGACATGAATTCCCATCAACCCAAAGAGTGCAGGGATTCTAAAGATTCTGCTATACAATCTATTTCAGTCATTGAAGGATACTGTATTTTGAAAGGAAGGAAATATCTTTCATGCAGATGCACAATCAGTTCTCTCATTTCTGGTCAGGTATTAGGCAAAATACTGGACATCAAAATGACATCAAAAGCTCTGTATGAAATTCCAAATAATTCTGTGCTTTCAATGTCAAATAAGTTTTGACAAAGGGAGAAGTTTTGATGAACTTCTAAATTCAGCATCATTTATGAAAGAAAGGGATATGATCATCTCTTACAGAACTATAGCTCTCTAAGGCTTGCACAAGCACAGCTCTGGAGATGCTGGTAAATGCTGGTAAAAGATTCAGTATGGAGCAGGGTTCAGTAGGAGTTTCACAGACTGGATGTACTACAAGGCAGATGAATGCCTTCAACTCAACTAGAATTTCTACCTCATGGGCATTTAAAAAGCACTAGTCACTGAGAATTAATAAACAGTTAATTCTCACAATTACACACCATGAACTTGCATTCTTCTTCCAGGGAGGGAATTCTATAGCAAGAATGGACATTTATGGACTGGGTTGTCATACCCAAAATTTAATCAAATTTTGACTGGGTTGTCATACCCAAAATTTAATCAAATTAGGAGTGATCAGGCAGCAGGGAAATAATGAGTTCAGAGTCTGGACACTGAACTCTACCAGGCTTCAATTCCATGGCCAGACCTCATCTGAAAAAAAGATACTGAACTCTGAGTGCCCCTGCAAATATATGATTACTCTGCACACATACTGCATTGATCTGTACTCTGCATTAAGTCTCATTACCTGGCACAATATGGCACAGACCTCTTCTGTCTGAATAGTAATGTAAATGCATTGACCCATCTTCATTTTTTTCTACTCTAAAAGATGGTGCATTCATCTCCTGAGGAAAAAAACAAAACCAAAAACAAAACCTCAATATCTTTTTTCTGGAAAAGTCTACTTTTTCAGAAAGCAGACTGATGAATTCCACTTGTACAAAAGCATGTCTGCCTTAATATAAACTGTAATATAAATAAGCTGAAAAACAGAAAATTAAATATTCTCACCTGTGAAGAAAATCTGCTAGGCCAATGTAGAAAATAATATCTAATGTTGAGGACTAGTCAAAACCAATCATTTTTAGAAATTATCCTAACATTTAGAGTAATCTGTTTCAGAACATAGAAAGAACATGCTTTGGTGATTGTTTTAATTGTTTATTCACACCTATGAGGTGCTGTTCCTTGTGCTGTGAACTCTGGCACAGCCCATGCAGACCTGCTCAGCAGTTACTACCCAGACTTGCCTGGTAAGAAAGGGACAGGTAGCTGTGCAGTGCATCCAGGTTCTCTATGAACTCGTAGAGATTTCCACCCAGTGTCCTCAGCATGTGGTCATAGCCTGAGCGCTTACAGAATTCAAAGAAATACTTTCCAAACTCCCTCAGAACAATGTCAGCAGGAACACCTGGCAAAATAAAGATACCTTAAGGAATAAGAAAGGGTTGGAAGTTCTTGCAATGCTGTCAGGTGGATTAAGACTGAAGGCAGAAAATTTGCAATATAGAGAAGGCATTCCCAAGGGCACAGGAGACAAAAGCTGGGCTGCAGTCTCAGGCTTGACCCAGGATGATCCATTTTTGAGGCATGCTAACACATACCTAATACTTTGCAGGCTTTGTCAACAAGCTGCATCGTGATCTCATCTTTGTACACCTCAAAAGTCAAGAAAGAATCCTGGACTCCAGCCTGCAGCCTACAACAGAGAAGACAATATTCTTGTCTCAGCAGTGCTGTAAATACAACATGCCTGGGTGACCCAACTGGCATTTCCTAAATACTGTTTGCTGTGAATGCACTCCTCAACCTCCCTTGAGCGTTATATTGGAACACACTACTCCACCTAATGATGTAAGTTTAATATTAAAGTGCTTTAAATTAATTAAATTACTTTAACATGGCTGAATGGTGGTGTCCACCTCGCTATTTCTGCTATTTCACATTATAGTATTACAGTAAACTCTTTCAAGGATTAGGACATCATACTGTGGGGTGCTAGAACAAGTGGAGTCTTAGTTTGTCTTTTGGTCTACTGGTTTTCTGTTTAATGTGGCCACAATATCAAGTTCTTGGGGCTTCCCAAACCTGCTGATTTTTTTTTTTTTTTTATATTTGCTTCAATGGATGATAATATATGGTGGATGGATTATATGGCATCTAAGTATCATTTATATATCTTGGAAATACCCTATAGCTCATAAAAACAAGACAAACCAGAGATGATAACAAGGCCAGATTGAACGGGACTTTGATCAGCCTGGTCTAGTGGAAGGTTCCCTGCTCATGGCAAGGGGATTGGAACCAGATGATCTATGATTCTGATTTAGATGCTTTTCTGAGTACTGCAATTAAACTGACTTTATATTAAGGATGACATCTTTTCAGTGTAATTACTTCTCAATATTGTCACTGTGAGCCAGCAAGTCTATTGCAAAATTGTCTATAAGACTAAATGTCATCTTTAATTATCTGATATGACAAATTAATTGGGACAAATTAGTATCAGAGGATGAAGTGTTACAAGGCAAGAAACTCTTGCTTTTGCCCTTTTAGTTACTCCTAATAATTACTTGAGACACACATCAGCTACCATTTACCAATAAGAAATTTTATCTCCTGCTGCTGAATTCCTGAGCACTTTCAATGCACTACATTTATTGGGAACACATTACCTTAATTTTTCCCACGTTTCTTCTCCATACTTTTCAACCACCAAAGACTTCAGGCACGTGTTTATAAATCCATACTGCAAAAGCAAATATATGAACATCGAGAGGATGTACTGGTTTTTCAAACGCCACCTTTCTGTATTTCAGATTGCTCTGCTAATTATTATATTGCAAGAGAAGAATAATGCTTGACGGCCTAAAGAGAAAGTAATGTTGGACAGCCATTACATCTCTCAGTAAACAGCGCAGCGTTTTCCTCAGCGTTTCCCCAGCATTCAGCACGGGAGAGCACGCAGCCGGAGGTGTTCTGCAGAGAAGGAGCGAGGCGGCGCGGCCGTGGGTGCCCGGTTTGCGGCCGGAGCCGGGCGCTGCGGCGGGGGCACAGCACCCGCGCCCGGCTGCGGCACCGCGGGCCCGGCCGTGCCGCGCTGGCCCCGCCAGCCCCCGGGACCGGGCAGCGCCGGGAGAGAGAGAGAGAGAGAGCGGGCCAGTACCGAAAGGGAGAGAGAGCGGCGGGGCAGTACCGAGAGAGAGGGAGAGCGGCGGGGCAGCGCCGGCAGAGCGCAGCAGCCCCGCGTGGTGCGGTGCGGTGCGGTGCGAGCGCCCCGCAGCCTGCGGGTCAGCACCCTGCACGGCACGGCGCTCAGCCCCTGCTCTCGGGGCTGCCCGTCTGTCTGTCTGTCTGTCCGTCCGTCCCCGGCAGGGGCTGCCCGTCTGTCGGTCTGTCCGTCCCCGGCAGGAGCTGCCCGTCTGTCTGTCTGTCCGTCCCCGGCAGGAGCTGCCCGTCTGTCTGTCCGTCCGTCCCCAGCAGGGGCTGCTTGTCTGTCCCCGGCCGCAGCTGTTGGTGCACGACAGGAGCTACCTGTCTATCTGTCGGCCCCCGGCAGGAGCTGTCTGTCTGCCCGTGTGTCTGTCTGTCTGTCCCGGCCCGCCCCGCCGCCCCCGGTGGCCGCGGGCAGGGAGGCGCCGCCGGCGCTCGGAGCGGCCCCGAGCGCTGCGGTCCCGGGTCCCCTCCGCGCCCCCCGCGGGCTCGGCTGTTTTCCGCAGAAGAGGCGCGCTCCCCGCCGCTGCGGCTGTGTCGGGAATTCCGAGCGATGCCGAGGAGCATCCCGGGGCCACGGCATCGCCGGCACGACGGCAGCTCCCCCGTCCCGCTTGCCGCTGCTGAGCCCCGGCTGGACTCTGGCTGGCACGGCCGGGACCATCGGGTCCCAGCCTCTGGAGGGCAGGGAGCCGGGAGCAGGGAGCCGGGAGAGTGGCAAGAGCAGGAGAGGTTTCGTGCCAAGGGTTTCTTAAAACTGCCCTTAGAGGAGCAGGAGCGGAAATGGTGGAGTCGATAGCCACCCTCACCCAAGGACAGGAGGTTTGTAGGGAGAAGCAGCACTTTCCATTCGACTGCTACTGAGCTGGGAGCTGCTGCCAGAGGCCTGACAAGAAGCAGGGGCTGAAGCTCCCTGCATGTGGCTGCCATCATCCAGGCTGTGTCTGCAGCCACCCAGCCTGTCTGAGAGGAAAGGACAGCAGCAGGGATGTTAACAGGAGCTTAGTGATTGGTGTTAGGTGCAATGAATTCGAGGGGTTTGGTACTTGGCAGAGTTGTTTCATTTCCTAGGTTTATTTTTTAAATAATTATTTGTAGAGCGAGAGATTTGAGTGGTTTGGGAGTCCTGAGGGAACTCAGTGAAGAACTATTTGGGGAAAATCCATCTCCCCTTGATAAAGATGAGCTTCTGTCCTCCATCAGCCAAACTGGCAGAGGCAGCCCTGTGGGTGCTGAAAGCCCTGTGCCAGCACCTCACTGCTGCTGTCTGGTGCAGGGTTGTGGGATGCTGCAGGGGATGTGCATTGAGCCAGGGCTCTGTGCCTGTCTGGCAGGGAGGTTTTGCTCTTGGTGTGGTGGTTCTAAGGCACTGTCCTCATGGCTCTGTCTCTGAGCCTCAGTCCTCCACTGCTGCATGTGTTCAGCAGGCACATCAAAATCTGGGCCAAAGCCCTACACCAGGCTACAGAACTGCTGAATTTTTGGCAATCACAGCCCTCCCACCAACCCTGTGCTGTCTCTGCCCTCCCACAGCCTCCTCTAACCTCCCCACAGCCTTTCTGTCCCACACTACCAGTGACTCCCCTGTGACCTCAGGGATAATAAACCAGGTCTCCCCAAAAGCTGCCTTGTGAGCCAAAGCCTGGTCAGAGCCAGGCCCAGGGGAAGAGAACTAACAAAAGTCTGTATTCCCAGAGCTATGTGCAGAGGTCTAGTTTAGCACAGACACATGTACACAAACCCCTCTGTATTTCCTGAACAATATCAAATATTTGTTCAAACACGCACCTGTTGGAGCTAGCATTGGCCAGCACAACAGATGGTCTATCTCCTGGTTTTCTCTCCATGCTGTGATTCCAAAGAGCACCCATGCCTGCTGCAGGGCAAGAGGTGGTTCTGGACCCACAGACCCAGCCCCACAGCTCAGCCAGTCAGCAGTACCTGAGGGGAATAAACACCATATCATCCATCTAAGAATTGTATAGGTAGGCTTACTGCCTTCCATGTATAAATTAATTTCTGTTACACAGAAATGAAACTCATTTTAAAGTTTATAAAACTTGAGTCACTGGTGGGATTTACAATTACAGAAAGAACTTCAGTATCCTCTCTTCTAGTACTTTAGTATCTTTTCTTTTTCTCATTGTATGACACCTAAATAAGCAATACAGTGATTTTAGTAGCAAAGATTAGCAACTATCAAAAAGATTTGGAGATGCAATTCAGGTAAGTTATCCAAAACTCACATTAGTACCTATATACTACATCTGTATTGTACAAGGTAAATCATACTTTGAAATTATTATTGCTTTAGCCCTTCTTTGGTTAGTGAATTGATTCTATTGTTTTTTTCTGGTCTGTTTGTGATTATGAGAGAAATCTGGATAAGGAATATTCAAGTCAGCATTGTTTTTTGTGGGTCATTAGGCTGCTCATCCTTCACAGGCCCTGGCCCATAATGTGTCCTCAGTCATCTCGAGTCACCTCTGTCATTTCAAGTTAGATAACAGAAACCTCCCAAGCAAAAGAATAGAAATCAACAGATAAAATAAATTATAATACACTTCTGGTGTCACTAGGGATTTTTTATTTCTTTGGCACAATGTAATCAACACTTCCTAGAATTTTGAAATCAGCAGCTATTTCTGTGTATAACCCCCAGTCTGTAATCAAAGACAACATCCAACATGTTTCTGTATCTCAGCCCACTCTGTGTAAAATGAAGGAAACAATACTCCCCTTTCCAATCTGTTGCTGTGCTCTGGTGATGGTGACTCTGGTCTCTCTTGGCACAGCCCAGTCAGATCTCCCAGCCTATACTGGACCTCTTTGCAGAGATCTGGCATTGGTCCAACCTGCCCCTTCCTGCAGCAGAGCAGGTATGTTTGGGGATGTAGAGGGGAAGCTGGAACAGGATGGCTTTGGTTTCAGAGGGTTTCTTGCTTCCCAGAACACACAGGGTGGATAGGCATAGGCTCAGACAGAACTGCACACTGGAATTCTTCTGGAGGCTGAGCCTCTTGCAAGGGGCACAGGATACCTTCAGGTGAAACGTGTCTGAAAAGTCCTCCAGGGGCTGCACCTGCACATAGCCATTCCTTCCTCCTGCAGCCCACTCAGCATCCAGTGCTGATATCCAAACAGCAGCCTGAGGACTGTGCTGCTGGAAAATTCTTTCAACGTCTGCAACATTCCTGGCAGTTTGTCAGTAAGTGTGCCTTATATTTTTTCTGCCTTTGTGGCAAAAGATTCATTAATTCAGAAGGGAATTAATGTGGCCTTGCAAAAAAGATGTTCATCCATACCTGACAATTGATTTTATCAAGAACCAATTTCCCCTGGCCTTTGTTGTGCTTGTACCCAGTTAGTTCTAAACAACATCCTTGAGCCCTAGGCAGTTCAGCAAAATAAATGGGCCATCTGCAAAGTGCACTGTATACACTGTTTCTTCAATTAGATGAGAAGTGAAAATATGCAATACAGCAATTTATAACTCCTGGTTACAGCCTTGGAGAATGCAGTCCTAGACCGTCATGGTCTGTATATGCAAGGCCATCCTCCTTTTTCTTCTTTTTCTCTCTGCTGTGTGATCATTACCAGCAATGCAAAGTCATATGTGAGTTGCCATGGTGGAGGGGCTCCTTCCATGACTGTCTGAGCAAAGCACGTTTTAAATGCTGCACCCTGGAGCCCAAAATACCACAGCAGTAACAGAATCCTTTCTCCAAGTGGTTGCCAGCACTGTCTCCTACCAAAGACCCCTAAGGATGCAGGGCTTTTCAGCATACTTCCTTCAAATACAGCCTCACATCCGTTGTTCAGATATCATGTGTTCACATTTGTCTTAAATTAGCCTGCACAGTGACTTTTTAGTGACTCAAAGTGAAAAAGAATCTGTCCTTCTACTGATGCAAACCAAAAAGGAAGTTTTATATATATATATGCATTGGTAGGCTTCCAGTACTTCACACTACCAAACCATGAAGACAGCTGATGCAGAGTCTAGATCAGGAATAAAAATAAACACAGGAGATGTGCTGTCCTGCATAGTTTGGATGGCTCCAATTTTCAAAACATATATTTTAAACCCCCAGCAGTTATATTTGAATTCTTATTAAAGACCCTGGGCAAAAGTTAAATGACATTAATGTAGACTAACTCAACAGCAGTGAAACTGCACGAGTGCAGGCTTTGTCCTCAAGAAAGCTTTCAAAACCCCAGCTCCTCTGGTTATCTGTTAAGCTAAGCTGGAGATATAAGGCTGTCAATAATGTTTTAGAGGGGAATTAAGTTGGAAAAAGTCACCAGCTCAGGTCCAAACCTACGCAGAGGTGCCCTTGAGCACACAGATGGGGAGGGAACCGAGGGAATGAATGATTCCTCCAAGAGCTGGATGCTCAGTGGCACAGCTCCCTCTCCCTTGGCTCTCCATGTCTGCTGCCATGGAGCTCTGCTCTCCCTGTGTGTGATCCCCCTGAGGTTTCCCTTCCTCAGCACTCCTCTGATCCATGGGAGTCAGGCCTGCATCCCTGGAAATGTCTCATGCCAAGGGGAAACAGGCCCTGGAGGTACATTTACATGAAACTTTCTGGTTAAAGTCTTCGTGCACGTTCCTCTGAGTGCTTCTTTTCTTTCTCTCACTTCTTGTATGGCTACTCACTTTCAAGAGCCAGCATCTGATATCTTTGTTTTCTACAAAGAAAATGGCTCATTGCTTGTATTTTCCCCCTCTGATTGCTAGTTAATGAAATTGGTTCCAGCTGTAACATCCCTGTAGCAATGAGCTACAAAGAATCACTTGTCTCAACTCCTTGGCCAGGCTCCTCTCAGCTACAGCTCACAGATGGCACAGTTATCCAGGAGACTGGAAGAATGCAGTCAAGAATAATGCAAAAATGGGTAAAAGCTGAGGCTCATCAATCTTTGGTGCTTTGCTATTGTATCTGTGTTGTACTCCAGCCTTGTAGCCCCAACACAGGAGCCCGTGTCGCTCTTTGGTCACTCTCTGGCATCTTGTACCTTTGGGAATGTAACTCCAAATGACAAGGTGCCTGTGCCAAATGAAGAAATGGTGTAGTGCCAGCCTGTGCAGGAGGTGCTGCTAAACGAGGGATCTGTGGTGAATTTCCCTTCCACCTCACCAGTGTCCCTCCCCTGTGATTTGAAGAAAGGGCCTTTCCTGGAATATTCATGTCACCAATCATCTGCCATGTAACTCAAAATTTCCAAAAGCCCCGGTCAAGAACCCAAAGCAGTTTAGTAGCACATCCCTGATAAAGTCAAACCAACAAATGGTAAATGCTGACTGTAACTTTATTTGTCCTTCATATTGTGAGAGATTGTTCCTTTACTTTTGGAAATGATAATCCAGATATCTCCATTGTGGCATAATAAATACCTGGGGTTTGTGCTTAAGAGGTGGGCCCAGGTTTCCTGCGCCTGTGGGTATTAAGAACTCTAACTGTTAAATTGCAAACCTTATTGGGTGTGTTGATGATCCAGTGAGCTTTCTCCTTGGCTATCCCACTGAACCACCTACCACTGATGCTCTCTTGGTGCTTCAGAGGTAACAATCTGCTTCCTTGTTGCTTGTACTCCTCCAAGTAACATTTTGCAATAATATTAATTGTACAGCATGCTTACATTTCTCATACCATTATTAGTAAATACGTTTACTCTAGCTTTCCTTGATCTCTGAACTGTATTCCATGAATACAGTTGAATCTCTGAACTGTATTCCATGAGGTATCTTTGAAAAATACTTCGATCCATTCTATACAAAGGTGAAATTTAATATCCTTTCCTGTCACTAGGGACAGGCTGTTCTACAGCTTTAGGTCTGAGTTTCCAGAGGACAACAGCTCCCATGATCCCCAAGAAGAATTGGACATGAGCTTTGACAGCAAAGCACTTTATGAAAAGGAGGAAGTATACAAAAAACAATTCCCTTGTTTAAGCAAGAGAAGCAAAATTTGTAATTTGGTAGGGAATGCTAATAGGGAGTAGTAAACTCTGCTGGAAAATCCAAGTGGAGATCTGTGATGGTAATACAAGAGAGGCTGAAGCTCTGAGGAAACCCTCAGTTGATTTGTCAAGTAGCAGGGCTCTTAGCTAGGAATTTATAAATGTTAAAGCCAGAATGGTTAATGACTTTAAAAGATTCCAGTTCTAAGGAAGAAATGTAAATTCTATTGAAGTGAAAGGAAAAGGAAGACTGAAAGCATTAAGTGCTTGCCTCTGTGCCCAGTGTGTGTCAACTTGGTTTTTAAAGGCACAAAGGGATGATGGTTCCTATTCCTCCTGCATAGGAGAAATGCTGTGATCAGGAGTGAGGAAATGGCAGGTGCTTGCTGGATGTTAGAGCAGCTTTCTTTTTGTAATGGGCTCTACAAGGGGTAAGGGCTTAGCTGGAGAATTAAAGTGACACAGCTGTGTCTGGTAGGGTGCGCTGAGGGGATGAGAAACTCACAGACCATCTGAGAGCAACTAGTAAGAAGTAGCTGGAGGTAGCCTGCTAGTAGTTGTTTCCTCTGTCTCTGCCTACAACTTCAATCTCCTTTTTGATCTCTGCTTTCAAAACTCGGAGGTGTTGGTGATGATCTAACCAGCACCTGACTAGCCAGACATTTGTACTTGGAGGGCAGCTGGATCATGTGATGGGGAGTGGATGTCACCCGGGCAAATCCCTTCAGAGGATTACCCCACAATCTCTCTAATTTTCCTTTTAGCCTTAAACCATCCACTTCCATCCAAACATCAATGAACAAACTTGAAAGGCCCAGTGTGTTGAGTAGCTGTGTAGAGAGGACAAGAGCCAAAATCTATACTACCAAAAAAACCTGATAAATGATCCCTTTGGTGCTTGCTGATAATTATTCTGTCTTCTGATTTCCCTATGTATTTGTATTTGATTTATATTGTCATGCAGGAAGGTCCTTCCCTCCCTCTCCAACCAAAACAATAGAGCCAAAACAGCCAGCATTAGATGTTTAAAAAGATTCACCATGCAGTTTCAATCATTGTTCTGACTTCTGACTGTGTCTGGTTACACATCCTCAGGAATAGAAAATACCTTTCTGTAAACTAGCAATAATAAAAAAAGCCTTTCTAGCTTAGGCTAGCTACTGAAAATGCACTGCACCTTTCTAACCTCTGCTGTAGCCATTTAATAGCGCTTGAAAATTCATCTGGGGACAATAGTGGTCTTTATTCTGGTTTTGGTTTTGTGCTTGGCTTTGCACTGATATGAACACTATTTTGAGATTTTGAGGGTTTTAATGGAAATGGGGAGCTACAACTGAGAACTCCAGCATTTCCCTTGAGATTGATTTTTCCTCTGTTAATTTGTTTTGCCAAAACCAGTGTTTTCTTTTCTTGACTTGAACCATCTTGGTTTCATGAAAACTGGTTTTATATAGTGTGTCTCTGAGGCTAGGGAGTAGCTGTGTTGAAAGGCTATTTTTTTTTTTTTTAGAATAAGAACCTATATCTGCACCCCTGTCTAGTCTGCTTGAACTAGTTCTGCCCCAGACGGATGAAGAACAAAGAACTTGCCAAAGAGTGTAAGATCTGTCCAAGAAGCAGGATGAATTGCTGGTGCTCATCTCTGAGCCACCAGCAGGATCAGAAGCAGACAATTAATGTATGTGTGTGCCATGCCCCAGTGTGGATGTGTCACACACTGGGAAAGTGGCACTGACCTCACAGTGGGTGTAGCAGAGAGCTGCCCAAATCTGGACATCACTGGCTTTACAAACATGATTTGCAAGCACAGCTAACTTCTTACTGCTGTGTGAATGCCAGCTTTGCTCCATTTTTTGTCGTGACCAGGACTGATGCTGGATTTCCCTGCTGAAAGAAGGGGAATCCAAATCCTGGTGTTTCACGGAGGTGGAGGGACACGAGTTAGTGTGGGAGCTGGCTGTGGAATCAGTGCAGTGGGATGATGTGTACGTGCACATGGAGAACAGGAGCTCCACTGCAGCACAAACTGCAGCTCGGAGGTGCAGTGCTGTGTTTGGCTGCATGGAGTTCCATGGCTCAGCAAAGCCTCTGCATCTGTCTGTGTGGCCAGGGAGCACGCTGCAGTGTTTGTGTGCATGGAGCCCTGCAAAGCATGCAGGATCACATTGCTGCTGCAGCAATTTGTCTTCCCTGCAGCATGCAGAGCAGGCCTGTAGCCCCCCAAGGAGCGCCCTGGGGGTTTGCTCCCCTCTTTTCATGCTGCTTCGCTAGTTTCCCTTTCTTTTCTCCCTTCTTTTCCTTACTCTGACAGAGGAGCCTTGTGGGGAAGGCAAAGCAGGGTGTTTCTGAAGCACTGCAGTGCAAACAAACCAGCTCCAACTGAACCTTGACTGGGAAAATCTGTGTTGCACAGTGTGGCCATCACAATGTATGTGAGCTGAAAGGAAAGAGTGAAGAGCCTGAAGGACCTCAGTTCTTTGACAGTGACAGTGTCTGTGAGAAATAGATTTAAACTAATTTGTGAATTAGCTCTAAAATGTTAATTTTATCCATGCTTGATGGGTGTGAGTACTGTACAAAGTCAACATCAGATACCAGCGTATGCTGTGTCTCTCTCCAAAGCCTTGCACAAGTGGTGTTTGTAGTGCAGGGGAATGGTGATGTCCACATTTTCCCAGGGGGAAATCAGAGAAGCAGTGCAATGTGCAATGGAACACAGGGGTGATGATCCAGCATGTAACTCCAGAGCTGCTGGCCATCAGACCTGTACTCTGGACCCATTTTATTAGCTGAAGTAAGCAAGTACAAATGCACAGGTGGTGAGATGTGAGCTTCTAACTGAGAAGCAGAACCACCATGCAGTTAATTGGGAGAAGGCTAGCACCAACTTGTACAGCTGTTCTGTCCCAACAGCTTGCCTGATGGTGTAATACATTAAAAACAACAATAATCCTGCTGTCCAGTAACATGTACAGGCTAGTTACTAGAATCTTAACTGCAGCTGGATGCAGAGATGCAGGAATTAACATCACAGGTAAAGCCAACCCAAATCTACAGTCTTTTCAAGGGTTGGCCATTAGGATGACAGAGTCTAAGTTACATGGGCTTCTACTGCTTCCCAGACTTCTATTTGCTTCCTGTAAGCCAACAGTTTAATTCCACGTTTTGCCTTATGGCAACATCCAGCTACCAATATATCTAATGCTGTTTTATTTATGAAACTTGCTGGGGTTCTAGGCAACACCTCTTTTCTCACATGGAAGAGTGGTCTCTTTAATGGGATTAAAGAAAAGACATCATTTCCTGCTTCCATGACTGAAAGTGAGAGAATTGCTAATTAGAGTACCTTTTGAGGCTGTTTTTCTAACACAGGCTAACATCCTCAACTATATGCCTTGGTTTCCATGCTTTGGGGAAAAGAGATGGGAATAGAAATGAAATATTCCGATGCCAAAACAGCGACTGGCCACAAGCAGCAAGGTCACTGCTGTCCAGTGCTGTCCAATGGAAACTGCCCAGGCTTTGGGCTCTTCTGACAAGTAATGCCTATGACATGATGGTCTGAAAATCCATCCTATGTTCAGGATTGTTTCTGTGGTTCCTGTGTCTCCTGTGTATTGCAAATATTTCCTTGCACAGTTTTCAAAAGAAGGGAAGACAAGGCAGAGCTATTCAACAGCCATCCAGTATGAGAGCACTTAGTACATAAAGTAATCCTGAAGAATCTTGTGAATCCATGCATGTCATCAGAATGTATGCAGGATTACCCAACAGAGCTCTTGATTCACAGGACTTGGACTAATGAACACCAGGAAAATAATGGATTGTGTTGAGTAATTTGTGTCTTTGGACACCCAATCCTTCATGCCAAGTCATTCTTGTAGGCCTGGAAAATCATTGAATGAAAAATTCTGCCATCGCTACAGGTCTTCATTAAAACAGAGCAAAGTCCTCTGCATTCCACCCACTGTGTAATGCTGAGGAGAAAACACTGAGTAAAAATCTTGCTTGAATCATTAAATTCCTGCCAACCAAAAGCAGATACTTTTTTTCCTTATGGCTGCAGGAACTGGACCTTGGATGAATTTCCTGTCAGCAGTGGGTCTGACCAAGCGCTGTGCATCTGACAGCCAGCCTGGCACTGCCTCGCCACACACAGCAACTGGGCTCCAATGGATCTCATGGCAAGGAGGCCTGAAAGGCATACTAACTTCTAATTAAATGTTTGCCTTTCAGGTTTAGAAGGCCTCCTCAAGATATGTGTCAGTAATATGTATAATGCTATGAATGAGCAGGTAGGTCCTTCCCTACCGAGAAGAAATACACATATATGTGTATGTATTCCATAGAAATGTTTGTAAAGCAAGGCATCAGGCCCAGTAACACCTCTGCAGCAATGAATGCAATCCTCCTGCCTTCCTCTTGTTGTGTTCAGTGCTGCAGCAGTTTCACAATGGTGGCTCTGGAAGCATGCTCTGGAGGAGGAGTCCCAGATGGTGGTGCAAAGAGCTTCAATCAGAAAGAAAAATGCTAAAATAATGTCACAAGCTGGTGCTGAAATGTGTGGAAAGAGCTTGGCAGAGTAATGTAAAGGACTGACTGGTGTGGTGTGGATTTTTATGTAGTTGGGTTTTTTTGGTGAGGAATATCTAGGAAAGAGACAAGGAATGTAAAAGGACATGAAGAGAGAGACAGAGACTGTTAATGGTTTGTGCTCTGGAAACTAGAAAATGTATGTTCCCTGTGGAAAGACTTGCACCTGTTTCACCACATATTTTTTTTCAGCTATTTAGCCCTCTTCAGATCATCTGAGTATTTTTGAAGCTTGGCAGAAGATACACATAGTAAGTTACTCTCTTCTTTCTGGATGCTTTCCAACATCTGGGAAGCTGTAGGGAAAAAAGCAACTCTAGAATACCATAGCATTTCTTCTCATAGTCAAGTGAACATTTTCCTGTTAGTAAGCACTGTATGTCACTCTTTCCACAGCCCAGCACTGCATTTACTGGAACCCACGTGTGTGTGTGTGTGTGTTAAATAACACCACTCTTGTATATGATGTACCAGCTATACCTTACACAAAACTCCAGTAAGTGAGTCACTTTTAATAATTTCTCCCCCTTTTGGAAATGCATTTATAAATGTTTTCTCTTTACCCATGGTGAAGAAGTGTTTGAAATATATGATTAAGGGTAACATTTATATTTGAGTAAGAGATGTCCATTCATTGGGATAAATCCTTTAAGTCAGGGTAGTTCTGAAATGTGAAAGCAGCATTAAATTTAAAAAAAATTAAAATGAATAAAATAAATAAACAAATAAACAAACACATGCCACTCTTCCTGGGTAAAAATCTGCAACTAAATGAAACGCCCCTTTAACTAATCAAAAATTCTTTAAACATGTTTCTGCTATGGCAACTGGCCCAGCATTAGGCTGATTGATGGGGCTTGTGAAATGACCTTTAGGACTTTCCAATCTGGTCAAAAATCTTCCCAACTCCTGATGGTCCAGCTGGCCCAGAGAGGGAGCGGGGGATATCTTCCTAGATCCTGCATTCAAAAATCCTGCAGGCTTCCTTTTGGCAATGTAAGCATATAAAAGTCTTTGGTACTTTTCCAGCCACTCACTTAAATAAGATCATATACTGAGCACTAAGTGTGAAAGAAATATACATGCCTTTAAAAGTCTACAAGAAAAGTATTTTTGTTTGTTTAAGTTAAAAGCTGGCATTATGCCTCATGCTCTTTACAGCTGCTAATAGCTGACAGCTTCGACCTCTGCCAGGCCCTGAAGGGGGCTAGAGATGCTCAGGGCACAAGAGGAGAGGATTTACACCTTTCCATTTGGCTAACTTTGTCTGATTTAGCAGAAGAAAACTCTTTGACGTTCCTGGTTTGAAGAATCTGCAAACCTAGGTTTGCTGAGCTGTTGCCTGATGTCTAGGTGTTGCTAAACAGTGATAGCATTTCAACAACAAAATGGCTAAAATAGCACAAGTGTTGCTCCTGTTATTTCTAAAACACCTCAGGACTACCCTAGAGTTTACTGACTTCTATTTTCCTGAACAATCTGGTAGTAGAGACACAGTTTGCAATTAACATTCATCCCACATTCCCACATTAATACACACATTTGTTAAATTCATGTTCTGCTAAGATGCTTGCTTTGCTCAAAAAATAAAATAAAATTGGAAATCTTTGAGGAGGAGAATTTCTGAGGGTCTTTAGCTAATGTGAACACAAACCCTTGCAAGTTAATTAAGAGCCTTTTTAAAGACAGGTGGATTAATGGGTTTTCCAATAAATCTGCATACACACAGTTGTCCTGCATACTGCAGATGTCAGAAATATCCCTTACAATGGCCTTTAAAGTAAAATAGAAGGAAATTTGTAGTAATTTTGACCAAAAAATGAAATTGTAGCATTTAAAAATGCCAGAATATTGGGGATTTTTTGTGTTTTCACATCCTTTTTGTTTTTTTTTTTTTTATACTACACTAATATAGAAACCAATAGAAAGTAATGAAACATATAACTGGATCCATGTTACCAGTTGCAAAAGGTTTCTGATAATAACTTGTGCCTATCCCTAGCTGTTATAATTTCTCAATTAGAAGAACCAGAAAAGTTGGTGAGGGAGATTATGGTTAAGCAATTTGTTGATTTTTTTTTATTTCTCCACTTCCAGATAGATTTTGGAAGGATCCCATTAAACAGAGAAGAATAAAAATATCTCCCAGAAATAATTCTTACTGTCTGTCTTAACATTACTACTAGTATTCTCTCTCCATACTAAACCAGAAGTGTTTTATAGTCTTTTTTTTTTCCAGTGGTATCAAACTTGCTGTTTGCTCATATTAAGAAATATCAATGGTATATGCAATAAAAATTGATTTTCAAGAGTGCTATGTGCAATACAGCTCATTTGAGGAATATTGCTTGGCTTATTCTCTACGGGCAGAATCTGCAGACTGTCTGACAGCATTTTAAATTGAAGTAGTGATTTTAGTAATGACATGAATAAAACATCCCCTAGCCATGAAGCTGGGGCCAAATAAGCCTTGAGATCTGGACACAGCTGTTTTCAATCCCTAGAAAGAATTTGGGTCAGAGGGAGACACTAAGAAATGTGATTGCCAACCTGAGTATCACCTTGAAAAGGTGTCACTGTTTGATCAAATATTTATTTTCTTTTTATGAGCACAGCCGGCTTGTGTAAAGTACATCAGTACCAATGAACTTTTCTTGATACATTGTAATTATATTAGGAAAATTTTGCCATGCACCTGATACATCCATCCTAGGAAGATGGCCTTGCATATAGACTTTTATTCAGGTGCGTGTAGCTCTTCTTTTTTCTGCGCTTTGTCTTTTAATGTCTTGAGAAATTGTAGCAATTTCATGGGAATGGGTCCGTGCTACCAACACACCATGCTCTCTCATGGGGACATTATTTATTTAGGTACTTCTCTAAGATCAAACAAGTAACTCATTGGCAGCCAAAGTTGTTTTTTTACCTTGCATCCATGTCATGACTGTTCCAAAAGCCAGGCTCAGCTTTGCCAAACCCACAGGACTCTGCACAAGACAGATGCACACCAGGGTGATGTCTTGCATGTTCCCACCAGGTTCAACATATCTACTATGTGATCTTTTTCTTTTTCTCCCTTGCTTTAGGCCTCCCTTCAGACTGTAAGGCCAAGGACCATAATCCCATTCCTGAAAACACATCTTCCTTCCTGCCACACCTTTCCCATAACCTGTCTTATCTGCACCATTTGCAAACCTATTTGCAGAATATTGTCTATTTTTTGTGCTTGTCTAGTGCCAGATAAAAGTACTGTTTGTTGGCTCTCAGATAACAGTGTAGTGAAGATAGTAGCAATAAGCTTGTGGTTTATAGAGGCATCTTGTCTGAATTTACTGCCATGGAATAAAAGCTATTAAAAATAATTTCTTGCATTGAACTCAATCTTGTGATTTGAGAGCTGTTTAAGGGCTGAAAGACAGTTGTGTTTTTCATGGATGTTTTGTATTTTTTAAGCAGAACTAGAAAAAAAATGGACAGTTGTACTGTGCAATTCACTTGACTACCTGACGGTCATGTGCCATTACCATTTTGCAAACCCCTTGGACTGCTGAAATCTTGCTCTCTCTGCCTCTACTTTTGCATTTTCATCACAACCAGGAGTTACCAACAGCACAACTCTGCCAAAAAGGTGTAACCAGGGCAATTAATGCTCACTACTCTGTTTCAGGAAAATTCTGCTGGGCTAGATCAAACAGCAGCCAAAGGCAGGCTTGACTAACCAGCATGCTTTGTCTCAGGCAGATCAAGAAAACTGCAGCACAATTCCAGTTCATTCCACGGAGAGCCCTGGTTTCTGGGAATGCCCATTCCAGATGCCTGGCATCTTTAGCCTGCAGAATCAGGTCTGGAAGAGGATGTTTACCAGCTGTCTGTAAAATAATGACTGTTTTCTGAGTCTTCACTCACGTGGTCATTGTAGAAATGGCTTTGTGGCACTTGAAGACGTCCATCCAAAGCCATAAGCTGAAAATTGCCTTCTTCCTGGTACAGCTGAGATGTCAGAATAAATCATCTGGGTTCTCATCATGGGTTTTAGTGCAGAGACAGCAGGTTAGTAAGGGCTGGTAGCAGTGATGTGAGTTCACCCACCTGACTTTTCTGCTGGAATTTAAACACTGACTTTTTAATATAGCTTTTTATACTCTGGGTTGACTGTACAGCTGCTGCAGAGTGATGACAAACACCTGCATGTTGGTCACATCTTAAACTGGCACAGCTGCTTGGCCACTAAATGCCTGATGTGAGACTGAGCATGAGTCACTTTACAGCACAAGGCTTGTTGTGGCAGTGTAAAGGACCTGCAAAGGATGCAAACTGCACTGGGGTAGTGCCTTCTGCCATGCAGAAGTAACTTTTAGAACAATGTGTACATTTTAGAAGAAATGTACATGTGGGAAACCTAGAGTTTTGACTAGGTTTAGAGAATGTGAAAAGGTCACAAATGTACAGGCATTTTAAGTATGCAAGACAAGCAATTCTCTGTCACTTAGCAAACAGGGAATGTCAGAATAGCTGAGGCGTGAAAGTCAGTAACAGCCACAAATAAAGTAATCTCTGGTGAGTGTAACCATTAAAAATGTGAAATGTGTTTTTCCCTCAAGCTTCAAAGTAACTTCCTCCAGTTCCACAGAAACTGAATTGATACAAGACACTAGATCTCATAGGAAGAAAGATTTGTCAGCTATCTCACACATTCTCCATCAGCCCTGCGTGCCACACAAAGCAGTGGATAAATGCTCCCAAAGGTCTACATTACACACCTGCATCTGCAGATGATGCCAAGAGCTGCTGCTGCTATTACTACTGAAGTGAATAAATCCAGAGGTTCTGGAAGAATGTGGCATTAGTGGCTACTCCTGACAGAACTCACCCCATTTGGACTCTGACTTGGTATTCAGCAGGTTACTAAGCTTCATTTGAGAGGTTGAATAATGAGGGATCTGTCACATATGTAAGTAAATAGTTGTAAGGAATAATTATCTTTGGTGTTGCATTGTTTTTGATCTTCCTTCAGTTTCCAGCCAATTGGTCAGGCTCTCTTTTCCTACTAGATTTAAATGGCAGTACTCTCAGAAACCCAGGTGGGTACTTTATACACTAGCAAGTTACCCCTGACCTTTTGGTAGGTGTTTGTGTAGTATAACGGTACTGGTGCAGCTTTTTACATTTTACTTGGGTTGGTGCACGGTATTTTCTTCTGTGATTTGTCACAGAAAACAGGTGTTGTTTTTTTTTTCCTGAAAGGTTGCCTTGAGTGTTTTGAAGCATCTGACTCTTTGAGGCTATCTTCTGACACAATATATTCACATCTGTTTACCTCTTAAGAGCAGACTGTTGTGATGTGATAGGGAAGATATCTGAACCTGAACCATTTGTCTGACTGCACCACTGCAGCTTTCACCCTTGGCTGGAACTCTGTAGCATGATTTTTTTTTTCCTAATGTGAGCTTTGCACAAACAGTGTGCTCCAACTACATCTCCTGTCACACTACTGGAAGCCTGTTCACACTCTGCCCTGCAGAGTGAAGCAGTGGTTTCCCAGCTCAGCACTGGGGCAGTAGGCAGGAGCCCGCCTGTTCCAATGGGACAGCCTCTCTGGTGCAGCGAGGACACAGACGGTGACCCACGGTGCTGCTGCAGTCCCTGTTTGACACAGACCCAGGCAGGGTGTGGATTGCTGCTGTCAGAAAGCTGCAGTGCTGAGGAATTACAGGAATTACAGGCCATGGTTTGCTCGTGTCTTTTGCAGTCACATTGTGCAAGATCACCGTCAACAACGTGCATCAGAGATGGGAGTTTGCACTGGAACTGACACTTGACTTAGCCTGTTAAGGACTTCAGTGTTATTCCAACGATCTTGAAGTGGGTCAGCTACTGAAAGGGAAGCCAGTGGTGTTTGGACAGCATTAATTTTGGTTATTATGTGCATTGTCTGGTTAGACCTGTTTTTGAAATGTGCCACTACATGATGTGCTCATTACAGCAACCTCATCGTCTCCTCCTGCCCATCCTCAGCACTGTGCTGTAAACAGCTCACTGTGAGTCGGCCGGCACTGCAGGCAGCTCTTGTGCAACCAGTGCTGCTGGAGCCTGCTGCTGCTGCTGGTGTGCAAAGCCATGCACAGAGCTCCGAGGGCCAGCCTGCCTTCAGCTGTGCCCAGCAGCAAGGGCTCTGTCCGTAACCAGGGCAGGAACAGAGAAAAATGGGTTGAGACAGTACCTCAACAACCCTTCCTGCTTGCAAAAATATTTGAAAGTAATTTAGTCTGTTTTAATTTTGAAACTGTTGAGTTATTTAGACTGCCATATTTTAGCATTTACTGTGTTTGTGGTGGCATTTAAATGCAGCAGAAATTAAATTTAAACACGTCCTAGCCAAATGTTCCAAGCAACAAGTTTCCATGAGTGAGCAAGCAAATAACTTTATGCTGCTTGTTTTCCTTCTTGTCTTGCCACTCCACAGCCTTTCACTGCACCCCCAGGCCTCTCATCCACTCTGACCATGTCACAAAAGACCCCAAACGAAACAAAAAATAAATCCCAACTGTGCTCCTTGTTAAAGTAAACAAAATATTTTGTACGTTATTCCAGAGAAGGAAGTAATAAGGGGGGGGAAAAAACAAACTCCAAATTTACAGATCTACCTGAAATGCAAGTAGCTTTATTACAGTGAATTATACCTCTGCCTAAACTCCTCTGAAATAGTGATTGAGGAAGATAAAACCAAGTTTTTTCTTCATCCAGGACATACATGAAAGGGAAAAAAAAAAGTCTCTAAATGGATAGAGAAAGAATAATGTGAAACGTTATGCCCTGAAATTGTTCTGTTTCTTCAAAGAGAAATGTAATAGTGTCCTGGTAAATCATATTTCTGAATATTGATCCTGTTTCTACAGGAAGCTATTGTCCCTGTACCTACTGAAATCTAGGAACTCTGAACACAAATCAGTAAGTCGGTTGTGATTTGCAGGGAAGGAATTAAAGCATTACAAGTATACATTTATCAGGGTGTCCTGAGCTTTTTTTTGTTCTTTCAGTGATTTAGAATAACATTCTGTTTTTGGCAGAATCCTCAATATAATCAATTAAAAGCCCATCTGTGGTTCATCTATCGGATGCTTGAACTGTCTTGTATAAGGTTACTGTGTCATGTATCAATTATGCAAATCTGAAAGCAACCATCACGTGCAAAGTGATGCAGGCACTTACAGAAAAAAAAAAAAAAAAAGTGGAAAAAAAAAATAAAGAACGGGGTGGAGAAAGCCCTCCTCCTGAATCTGGGCTTTACAGGGAAGGATCTCACTCGTTCCCCCACATGAGGGTTTTTTTTTTCTACCTTACAGTGAGTTCAAGGCCTGAAATGCCTGTTCCTGAGTTTGCAGTCAGGCATTTACGTACTCTGCAGACCAGGATGTGGTCATTCTGCATCCTTCTGTGATAACAGAAATACTTTTTTCTTTATGCTTTTGTATTTCAATCCCTCACCCCTGTGTAAGGAAGACCTGAGAACACATATGCATGATTCCTTGGAAAGGATGGTTACTTAAAAAAAAAAAAAAATCACAGTTCTTGGCTTTGGTGAAGCACAATTAAGCCTTACAAAGCAGAAAGTCACAATCTGAAATTAAGAAATCATATTTGCACAGGTATATATTGAATATTTTTCTGGAAGTTAATGCAAGCTATGTTCTGCCTAAAGGCCTAATTATAAAAATGTACATTTAGATCAATTCCAATATAATGTGCTCTTTACATTCTTCTAAAATTTCTGATGCCTTTCATATGATTAAATACGTTAAGAC
The DNA here is from genome assembly GCF_017590055.1 of Onychostruthus taczanowskii. Lineage (NCBI taxonomy): Eukaryota > Metazoa > Chordata > Aves > Passeriformes > Passeridae > Onychostruthus > Onychostruthus taczanowskii. The sequence continues at coordinate 5,005,406 of NW_024502014.1, forward strand.
ATAAATCAGATTATAAACCCAGTATTTAAATAATTAAAGACATACAGGTCAATGCAAAGGGCCATCCCTTTGGTGTGGTGACGTGTTATTCAGGTGGAGATGTTCTGTGTGGACTGGCAGGCACCTAAGCAATGTCCCCTATCATTTAATGAGATCATCAGTACCTAAAATCAGAGGACTGATAGGACTTCAGGAAAAAAATCAAACCCAAACTGTAAATGACTTTTTAGGATGATGCTGAGCTCTTCTCTGCACTAGGGTAAATGATTCCAGGGGTGTTCATGGCTCTGCATGTTGTTGTGGTTGCTGTAAGCTGGGTTTGAGGCTGCTCAATGCTCACATGTGAACTTTCCAGCAGGGTGACCCTCCTGTGCACAAGAAGCATTCCCTCCCTGTGGCTGGAGCACAGAAGGACATGAGGTGTTTGGGACACGGCTGGGGTGACCTGGGTAAGCCACAGGGTGCACCACGCTTCCTGTGCTGATCTGTGCCCCCCCACCAGCCTGTCTTCCTTCTGGTTTGACCCACCTGGAATTAACATTATAGGCACTTAACAAACATCTCAGTTAGTTCTCTGTGTAAGCTCAAAGGGTAGCTTTTAGTGAAACCTCTTTTTGTACATTATGTATGGAAATAGAAAATGTGCACGAAAAAATGGTAATTGTCCTCACCTTGGACAGTCACAGAACAGACCTCAGACATGAAAGGAGGAGCTCCAGAGGAATCTGTGTTAGCAGATGTGACACACTGGGTCATAAATCTGCACCAAAAGAAGGCTCAGGCTCCAAATTCAGCATTTAGTAATAAAATTAGAGCTATCATTACACTTGTGCTAGTGTGTGGTAGCTATAAACTCATGTGTAAAAGAAAGCAATTTGATGTGAGAATTGAGATTACTTGGTAGGAGCATAATTTTATTTTGTTGGGTGTTATGTGCCAGCCTGAACAGTGTCTGAGGGTGAGTCAGCACTCTCCTACTTTTAGATAAAAAATGTACATTAAGAGCAACTTAGAAGGCAAAAGGTTGTCCAGGGCTGCCATAAGCATAAGGCCAGAGGCACGAGGCATAGAAGGAATCATTAGAGAAGTTAACCCAGAGTATCTGCAGTAATGGGGAGAGTAAAAGTTGGGGTTTTTTTTCTTTTTTCTTGAAAGAAGAAATGCCAGTTTCTCAAAAATGGTTTGTGGGGAAAGTTTTGGGTTTTGAAAAGTGCACTAAATTTGTTGAAAAATGTTCTTGCAGCATTTTCAAAATGAAAAATCAGCATTTTAGTATAAATTTACTTTACTTCTGCAAACTGTTTTTACAAGAGTCAAACATTTTCAAATTATTTTATCCTAACTGTTAGGATGGACTGGGGAAAAACCTGCATTAACATAAGAGGTTGTCCTCATTTAGCAAAGAAAATACTTAGGAGGAGAAATGACATTGAAATTATATTGAAACAATGTGTGAGCCATATTCTTTGTATTAACAACAGGTAATCTTTCCCTTCTCATCTCATCTTTGTTTGATCTGCATTTGACAATACTGTAATTTTGAAAAGGACTGGTTCCTATTGCATAGTCATGTTGCAATCATTGTTTATTGTGTTGCTCTTGTATAACACCTACTCTAGGCGTACGTACTTAATTCTGATCAGGAGATTAAAAAAATATGTCATATATGAACATGCATAGTCCCAATAGGAAGTGTTTGCAACCAGCTCCAGCAGACCAAACAGGTGAAATCACTGGTACAGAAGGTAAACTAGCTCAGAGAAGGCAAGCTGTTTCTGTGCCCTGTGAACACGTGCAGTGTACAGGCACCTGTGGAAAACACTAACGACGGAGGTACGTGGAGCGGGATGTAAAATGTGCATCACACAGTGCCGTGGTATTCACAGTCCACTTCAAGAGTCACCCGAAAGAAATCCTCTTCCTGGCTATGCCACCTCCTTCCTTTACGGGATCTTGAGCAAGACATGTTTTGATGCACATTTCACTTCAAAACCCACTAACTTTTCAGTCAGCCCCTGGCATCTGGGACATAGATTCTTTCTGGCTGACCAGCCTAACTTCTAAAAGTGGCCCTCTGTTAACTTCCAGAATCTGACATTTTCTAACCATTCTACAGCAGCTGCCCTTTGCTGAACGACCTATATTTAACTCTGGGCACATGTAAGCATTGCCTCAGGTGGCATCCTCATTTCCCAAGCATTCACGGCAACGCAGACACAGGGCATCGCTGAATCCACCTGGAACTGCACAGACACAGGGCACCCTGAGTATCCCTGGCACTGTGCAGACACAGGGCATCGCTGAGTATCCCTGGCACTGCACAGACACACGGGATCGCTGAATACACATGGAACTGCACAGACACAGGGCACCCTGAGTATCCCTGGCACTGTGCAGACACAGGGCATCGCTGAGTATCCCTGGCACTGCACAGACACACGGGATCGCTGAATACACATGGAACTGCACAGACACAGGGCACCCTGAGTATCCCTGGCACTGTGCAGACACAGGGCATCGCTGAGTATCCCTGGCACTGCACAGACACACGGGATCGCTGAATACACATGGAACTGCACAGACACAGGGCACCCTGAGTATCCCTGGCACTGTGCAGACACAGGGCATCGCTGAGTATCCCTGGCACTGCACAGACACACGGGATCGCTGAATACACATGGAACTGCACAGACACAGGGCACCCTGAGTATCCCTGGCACTGTGCAGACACAGGGCATCGCTGAGTATCCCTGGCACTGCACAGACACACGGGATCGCTGAATACACATGGAACTGCACAGACACAGGGCACCCTGAGTATCCCTGGCACTGTGCAGACACAGGGCATCGCTGAGTATCCCTGGCACTGCACAGACACACGGGATCGCTGAATACACATGGAACTGCACAGACACAGGGCACCCTGAGTATCCCTGGCACTGTGCAGACACAGGGCATCGCTGAGTATCCCTGGCACTGCACAGACACACGGGATCGCTGAATACACATGGAACTGCACAGACACAGGGCACCCTGAGTATCCCTGGCACTGTGCAGACACAGGGCATCGCTGAGTATCCCTGGCACTGCACAGACACACGGGATCGCTGAATACACATGGAACTGCACAGACACAGGGCACCCTGAGTATCCCTGGCACTGTGCAGACACAGGGCATCGCTGAGTATCCCTGGCACTGCACAGACACACGGGATCGCTGAATACACATGGAACTGCACAGACACAGGGCACCCTGAGTATCCCTGGCACTGTGCAGACACAGGGCATCGCTGAGTATCCCTGGCACTGCACAGACACACGGGATCGCTGAATACACATGGAACTGCACAGACACAGGGCACCCTGAGTATCCCTGGCACTGTGCAGACACAGGGCATCGCTGAGTATCCCTGGCACTGCACAGACACACGGGATCGCTGAATACACATGGAACTGCACAGACACAGGGCACCCTGAGTATCCCTGGCACTGTGCAGACACAGGGCATCGCTGAGTATCCCTGGCACTGCACAGACACACGGGATCGCTGAATACACATGGAACTGCACAGACACAGGGCACCCTGAGTATCCCTGGCACTGTGCAGACACAGGGCATCGCTGAGTATCCCTGGCACTGCACAGACACAGGGCACCCTGAGTATCCCTGGCACTGTGCAGACACAGGGCATCGCTGAATACACCTGCCTTGCATCACGGCACTCTGCGGCGGGAGCAGCCTGCCGCTGGCATGATTCACAGGGGCAGCACTGGCAGCCGGGAGATTTCCAAGGGCAAGGAAGAGGAGAAGGGACGCAGTGCCAGGCTGACAGCAGGCCCCGGGCAGGAGGCAGCTGCTGCCCGGCCGGGGCCGTGCTCCGTTTGCCCGCGGGGCTGCAGCAGCTGCGAGGCCCACCGGCGCAACCCTGAAGTGGCACCAAAACTTGCACTTTAAACATAATGAAACAACTGCCAGGAGCCCGACGAGTGGGATGTGGAGCAGGTGGTGGAGTCGCCAATCCTGGAGGTGTTTAAGAGGCGTCTGTGTCTGGCGCTGGGTGATGTGGTTCAGTGCTTAGGGGCAGCGCTAAGTGGACGGTTGGACTGCACGGTCTTACAGCTCTCTTCCAAGCCCGACAACGCCGTGATGCCGTGATGCCGTGATGCCGTGATGCCGTGGCTCCCTGCTCCCGCGGCACCGGCAAGGCTCCAAACCCTCCCGTCGGCCGCGGCCCCGCCGCCCCTCAAGGGACGCGCCGCCCGCCCGCCTTGGCCCCGCCCCCCTCGCGCGGCGCTGCTTTCCGCCAATCAGCGGCGCCCTCCCCGCCCGCGCGCCTTCCCCGCCCTTCACTCCCCGCCCGCCGCGGCCGTGCCGGCCCGCCGGAGACGGGACGTCTCGCGAGAGCGGCGGAAACCTCGCGAGAGCGGCGAGGCCCCCCCTCCGCCCCAGCGCGGCCGGATCCGAGAGTGCCGGGCGGTGGGAGGGGAGGGAAGGAAGGGAAGGAGAGCAAGGGAAGGAAGAGAAGGGAAGGAAGGGAAGGGGGGGGCGCCCGGCCCTGCGCAGTGAGCGATGTTTGTCCGCCATCGCGGCGGAGGCTGAAGGAAGCGCCGCCAGCGGAGCGAGGGGCCCGCGCCGCCGCCTCTCCCGCCCGGCCCGGCCCGGTCGGCCCGGCCCCCGCGCCCTCCGCGCCCCCCGGGGGCCGCGCTCGCAGCGAAGGTCGCCAGCGGCCTCCCCGGCCCCGTTCCCGGGTCCACCGCCCCGCCGCGCGTCCCCCGGCTCTGCCGCCCCGCGCCGGAGGCGCCGCCGGACCCGAAGATGTCGAACCTGAGCAAGGGGACGGGCAGCCGGAAGGACACCAAGATGCGGATCCGCGCCTTCCCCGTGAGTACCGGGCCTGGGCCGGGCCGAGCGGCCTCCGCAGGCCCCGAGCCCTGCGGGCCGCGCTGTGCGCCGGGGCCGCGGGGCGGGGGGAGCTGTCAGCCGGCCTCGGGCACCCCCGGGCCGTGCCGGGCGGGGGGAGCGGCGGAAGGCGCTCCTCGGGGAAGCGGTGCCGCACGGAGAGTGGGAGGCGGAGGAACTGGTCCCTGCGATTATCGCCTCCCTCGTCAAACAAATCAATTATGAAAATCCACGTACGGCAGTGGGGAGGGGGGCAGTGGGGACCGATTTCTTTGTTTTCAAGGAAAAGGCCTCAAAGAGGGAGCCGAAGGTTATGCGCCTTCATCAACAAAATTAGTTAGCCCCGGAAGGTGGGGGGGGCAATATTTATTTATGTCTTCTGCGGAGTTTCCTCTTGCTGAATGTATCTCTCTGCTCCCTAGAAGAGGCTCTAAGTCGTACGATTATAAAATTTAGGTGGCACGATGCCAGCTGCTCAGAAGGCGCTACTATAAACATGTAGGCATAGGTAACTTGCTGCAGGTGCGGCAGAGTCGTGAGCGTTCCTTCGCTTTGAGTTACAGAGGGGAAGGAGCCAGATCATTAATTTGAAGTGCCATAACGCTGCTGTGTTTTGACAGTCGCTTCAATTAAAGCTTACAACAGAATAACAACTACAGCACGAGTAATGGCGTTGGGGAAGGAGAGGAATAGGAAAGGTTCGGTCTGCCGGAGGATGAGCAGGAAGCGTGTGTGTGTGTGTGTGTGTGCAGCGGGGTGTGTGTTAAAAAGAAGATACTTAGTTGAGTCTCTGGCTTCTAAGGCTTAGCGTTGGCTTTTCAGGTTTAGTGTGAACTTTTCAATGCTGTGTCTGATCCCAGTAGGCAGTGGTGTAGAACTAATGTGCTGTGCCTTTATAGAGAAACTGGACATACCTGTTTATCTCATTTCACTGGCAAGGCATATATCAATATATTTGCTTCATCCAAACTCTTGCTGATGAAATGAGTAGATTCTTTATAGTCTCAGCAGCCAGCTTTACAGCAATCTGAGTTACACTCTTTTACTCTTTCCTCTACTTTTATTCACTGATAGCTGCATTTAGTGGTAAAAGTAAAAAGAGAAAAGTGGGCTATGAGATTTGGAATTTTAGCTGATGGTAGGTCTTTCATCTCCATATTTCATTTATTTCTTTAAAAAAGCCTTTTCCAAGAATGTCAGTTTTGGATTATAGAAATATAGAAGACTTCCTGCCATGTGGCCACAGTTTTACTAACAAGTAGTAGGAAAACCTGTACACAAGTAAACCATGACAAAAGCAATGTGTATGTTTTGTAACAAACTGCACCTAAGATAGCAAGTCTCTGATAAACAGATTCATGTATTCCAACTGTGAATATGTAGCTATGGGTCAGACAACAAAGGCAGACTTGACAATGGGATAAACTGAAGTTTGTGTATTTCACCTCTTCTGTATGTGCAACTTGTTTTGCAGGGGTAAGAAATGCTCTAATGGAACCCTCTTCTTAGATAAAGTTAAACATTGTCAAGTTTTCTAACTTGTTTACTAGCATTGTCTTTCTTTTCAGTTGCTTAAAGAATATCTATGTTAAAATGTGAAAAACAAAGTGTCTTCTTCCTAAAATAACTCAATAAGTCACAAGTCATCAAGGCCTGCAGCTGTATGGGGTCATCTGTTGATAGCAACTTTCCAGGTGTCCCCTTGCATATTTTTTTACCTAAGACATTTTGTTGACAAACATTTTGTTGATAAAGTATTTATAGAAAAGAAGCATGTACTTTGTTGAGAGATTTGGAGGGGTTTCCCTTTGTTAATTGCAGAAGTCAGCAGCACTGACTGTGGATGTAAAAATCTTAACACACATTTTGTGTGTGCCTGAGTGGTTGTGAAGTTTGGTGCAGGAAATGACTTGGTGCTAGAGACTGCAGTGGGGTTGATGGTGTCAATGAGGTGCATTTTCGTGGGGAGTAGAGTCTGTGTTTAGAAAATGTTGTACTCATGCAGCAGCTATGGATCCTGGCTCCTTTGTCCCAAATGTGGTGGTTCTGCTCTTCGGCTCTCAATTAAGAGTGCTTCCAGAGGTGGTTTTTTAGGCTGCTTCAATTTGTCCTCTTATTGATCATCTTTCCTCAGGAGGTCTTTCTGTTTTAGATTAGTTTGCTTCTTGCTTGGAGGTAGCTATTTACTATTACATTAGGCTAGAAACAGCCAAATTGGAGTGGTGGTGTTCCTGGGGCATAGCAATATTAGCATAACTTCCTCCATGTAGGTTCTGTGTTTTTAATGTTTTACATTTTTATAATGTATTTCAGACCTCTGTTATGATGGTTTAGAATAGCTAAAGGAATGAAGAAATAGTAATTTGCTAAACATTACCTAAGTTTACCTTTTCTACCTTATAAAAAATTTGGTAGAAGTGGACCAAAACTTGGAAAAGCAGCAGTATACCTGGAGATTTTAATACTTAGGAATTAGTTTTATTCTAGATTTCTTTTTTTTTTTAATTCTTGTAATTGATGCCAGATTATCTGTCATCCCAAGTATCCATTGAGATTTGCTAGCTCCTGGTGCATGCTGTGATGTGCTTTTTCTTACCTCGGGGGCAATGGCATGGGGTTCCCTGTTTTGCTTGTACACAAATGGGTTGTACAGTAATCAAAAGTAACTGAGAAGAACATTTCTCTGTATGTTTAACCAGTTGTTTTTTTCCTAATTTATAGACTATCGTACTATAAAGAACTTTGCATTCTCTTGTTCAACCTGACTTAAAGACAGTAATAATCTTTGCATGAGAGGTAGTCCAGATGAGGATGCATTCTCTGAGACTTCAGATTTGAGCATATTTCAAACCTAGGAAGAATAACAGAAATAAATTTCTGAGACAGTTTGTTGTATATTCAGGAAAGCAAACTCATGAGGTTAAGTTTGTGCACTTATCCTTATGTACCACCACAGAAGACTTCCAGTGTGCTACTTTCAGTATCCACTTCTGGTACTTTTAACACCTCCATAAAATCTAGCTGTTCCATATTCACCTAAGGTCTATCCAGAGAGCATTCAGGGTGATGTTAAAGCTAGAGATGGAACAGTGGAAGAGGGCATTCAAAAGACAGAAGGTTCCTTTTTCTCAAGCAGTCTTCAAACTTTGTTGTTTCAAATTCATGCACACTGCAACAGATATGAATATGGATGCTAAAAATAGCAATATTTCTGAAATGTCTTGTAATTGTCCACGATGTACATTGACTGCAGTTAGTAAGTTGGGGTTTTTTTAATTATTTGGAAGAGTGCAGTGGCCTACTGATTTCATGTGCATTATATGAAAATGCAGGTTTGATACAGCTACAGAACGTGAATTGCACCTGTTTTGAAGAAGTGTTGGGGGTTGTTTTCTTCCAGGTTTAAAGGTGCTCTCAGGGTCTCAAAGTGGCTCTCACTCCTTAACTCTCAGTGAGCCCATTACTGCTGGCTGCAGGAATACTTTCAAAGCTCTCAAACAAGTTTGCAGCAAATCTGATTTTAAGATGATTTAGTTGATCTGTCAAAAATGGTGCCAAAAATGGTAGGTTTGCATTAAAACTTTTGGAGAGATGTGATTTCTGTAAGGAAGATCTGGAACGTATAAATTATGTTTCCTGCAAGTGTATTTGAGCTGTTTTGCTGTGACTTGTTAGCTAGAGGAAAACTGTAGCCTTAAATGTATTTTGACGGAAAAGTTGTACATAGTAAAAAAAAATTTGATATTTCTTACAGAAATAATTAGATTGTTGGAATTCTGAAAGCATTTGGGGAATTAATTTTCAAAATTTCAACAAGCAGCATTAAGCTGTGTTGAATGAACTTTTTTGCAAGAGCTCATTCTTCTCTCAATGCAGATGTCACCATAAAATTGGTTGGACAGATCTTTCTGAAAGCCAGCATGACCCAGTGTAGGTTATTGGGTTTGATCATTACACTTGGAGGGGTTTTTTTGAACGCTTGCAATAATTTGCCTTTCCTGCAGAGATGTATTTCTTCTCTAGAGCACTGCTACAAAGTAGTGTTTTGCCAGTTCTCAGAACTATTTTGGTGGATCAGTGTTACACAGTTACATTATGAATTCTGCACAGCATTTAGAGAGATTCTACATGTGCACTTGCAATAGAATAAGTCTTTAAAAAATGTGCAAGCTTCTGACTAGTTTTATTTGAAATATTTGTGCCCAAGGAAATTCTCATTTTGTTCGATCTTGTGCAGAAAGACAGACAGCCTTTAGTTTCTTTCAGATGTTTATCAGTTTATGTTAGTTCTTCCTCTAAGAAAGTTACGTAAACTTAAAAGTAAATAACTCCAGCTCTTCCATGAAAAGGAATTAAGACTCATATTTTCATTGCCAGCACTCCTTTCTCCTCGATCTAACAGCCACTTGTTCTGGGCTTTGTGTAGGCAGAAGGCTTTTTTTTTTTTTTCAGGAAGCACCAACTGCTTCTGTGGTTTGTTTTGAGTCTTGGGGAATTGATGATGCAAGTTGAGATCAGGTTTGTTAAATTTATGCTTCAGCCTACAATGTGAAGATCTATCAATTCCAGAAGATGGTGTAAATTTGGTCCGTCTTGAGCATCTTAGAGCAGATAGCCCCTAGAAAAAACACTGAAGTGTGGTTAAATTTTGAAGCATTCAGATTATGTAAGCGGTACGTGAGGATCTGCTGTGGCTTGTAACCCTCAGAGCCTGTGTGAGGTGTTGGGGAGAGCAGGGAGAGGCACAGAATGTGGGAAAAGATTGGAACAGGGGGTGGTTTACTGCAGGCTTTTTCAGCTCTGAATAAAGCAATGTGAACCTACCAAGTGTTGCAAGATCACCTGGTTAACTCCACGTTTTACATGTGAGTCTTGATTACTTTATGTTCTCAGACATATTTATGAGAGCATCTTAGCTCAACCCATGTAGCATTCACGGTCATAAGTTCACGTTCACAACTGAAATTTTGGCAGGCTTAAAAACTAGGAATAAAACAGACCAAAATACTAAAACACTCTTTCTTATTCAAAGGAAGGTTTGTGCAAATTAAGAAAAACATGGAAATACTTGCTTACTGGACAGATAAGCTTATGAAATCCTTCCAGTTTTCACAAATCTTTTTTTAATAAAATACTGTGAACAAACTGAATGTCATAATAATACATTTAGAACTTTTAAAAAGTGAGAGCACTAATTCCAGGGCAGCCTGAGTAGTTAGTTGTAGGTGGGTTTTTATTTGGTTGTTTTATTTGTAACATATGGTGCATGTTGTCATTTAGTTTTTGCCTAATCTCTTTAGCACTCCTCAGTGCTGTAAATATTCAGGTTTCAGTTATAAATTTTCTTGGTTTTCATTGTTAACTGGGTCCTAAGTTCTGAGCAATCATCATTTGTGTTGGTATGGAGTTTTGAGCCAGTGCCTTTGTGTGGCTCAGGAAGGACAGTGCCATTTACGAATCTTGCTGTATTTGAAATCTGTTTGATTTTGCATAGGACTGCAAGGCTAAAGCTGAAGTGATCTGTTAGGATTTTTATACTGGTAATTCAGCATGAGCTTTTTGAAGTGGCTTCATTAGGGTTCTCCATCCCTTCACTCGAGTTGTATAGTGATGCATTATTACACAGGAATTACTATTTTTCCCTGGTAGTGGTAGGTAAAAGAACTCTATGACAGTAGCTATAAAACTGATGAAGAGTTTTTGATATTCTACATGAATAATTGTAATATTAGTATGTAACATAAAATTAGGCTTTTTTCTGCAGAAGATAGTAAAATTTCTCAAAATTTTCCTTTTAATCTGTTCTGGACAGATACACACAGCATATATGACCCCATTTTTCAGAATTTCAAGCACGCATTCTGAGGTCTTAGGCTTTGATCTGTAGGGCAGGTAGTCTAAGTGCAGGTACTTTTAAATTTCCATCACCACGACTGATGTGTAGTGTCAATGTCTCTGTATGTGGTGAAAACATTTTGTGATAGACTGGGACAGATTTTTCTTAAGATAGTTTGAGTGAGTCCATTCATAAAACAGAGTGATTGTGTTACAGTCTGTAATAGGTTCTTGACCTTGTACATATGCTCACTGGATCTTATCTTTGATTTCTAGTAGCTGTACAAGTGGAAAAGCAGCTCTTGAGAAGTAAGGTCATGCTTTTCATTCTGAGTCAGGTTTTGTGGAAACACAGAGCAGGAAAGTAGCATTGTAGAAAACTCCAGCAAGGCCAGGCACACTTTTAATCACATGATTATTTTATTTTTCCGAAGGTCAGTTAAAGCCAGTAGAATTTTTAAACGACTGATGTTTCTTTTCTGAAGGTGCAAGTACTGGCATCTTAGCGTAAGTAAATACTGTTAGATGGCTTAACAAAAGAACTCCCATATTGACTTCAACATTTTAGGAAAGGTAAAAAGTGCACTTAATACATGAGTAGTGCAAGGAGGACAAAAGGGTAATAAACACTTTTGTGTGGATGGTGTTTGCAGTGGAATGGCCTCAATTCTTTAATTAGCTGTGTGTAAAATCAGTGTTTGAGGGCTGAAACTGTCTTGCTTGTAGTTTAAATGAGGTATAATACTATGCAAAATGTGAGCAGATAACTTGCTTTATTGGTTTATGGTTATGAATGAGGTTCATTTGTGGAAAAGCCAATTTTTGTTTAATGCTAATGAAAATAAACATAAATTAAGGCAATAACTTAAATTATACATGTGAATGATATAAAATTGGACAAGCTTATATAATAAATTCATAACACGAATTTCTTAGTCTGCATGTGGTCTGAGCATAGGCTGTGCATGTCTTTTTCTTACATTTTGTATGTGAAGAATCTTTGTTGAAATAAATATTTTGCTATCACACTAGTTTTGTTTTTAAAGTCTTGATAGCATCTGAGTGGACCTGGTTTTTTATATTATACATTAATTTAGTTTTCTGTGTAGCTGTGAATTTTTTTCTTTTGCAAAAATTTCAGTGTTACTTTTAAGTCTTGCAGGCACTGCTGCTCTGTGCATCTGATCATGGTGTTTGCACCGTGAGGTACACGAGTGCCCTAGAGAGAGGTTATTGTCAGGGCACGGTGGTATTGATTGTCTGTACATTTGTAAGAGATTTATTAATTGTGTCTTCCTTCTCCTACCTGAAGCTGAGGAGAAAAAAAGAATCATCCTGTGTTTATCTTAAAATTTTATCTTTCTATTCCTATGCAAGTTCTCAAATTGTGCTGCTGCTATTATTATGGAGGAGGAGTTTTCATCAAGCCCCCAAAACCTCTCAAGACCCTTCAGCCCCACCTTCTCCCTTTCTTCCTTCATCCCCCTCATCATTCATTGTGTTCCTTGTTTTGAAATGACTGCAGGAAGTGTGTCTGCAGTCTGTATAAGCTGGTGTGTATTTCACAGATTTCCTTTTTACGTAGTGTTGATTTTTGGACAATTGTAAAGTACTGAGCTACTTGTAGGTTAATTGAAAAAAGCCAGAAACAATTCCTGTGGGATTTGCCTTCAGTGTTGAGTAGGTGAGGAATAGTCTATTTGTGGTTCAGGGAAGCTTTCTGAATTCAGGTCATCAAAGCTGGAAAGTTAATGAACTAATAGATTTTTTCACTTGGAGAGATGATGCCCCTGAGGAGACTCGGTGCCTTCCACAGAAGGTATGGATGGGCAGAACAGCATTGCTCTTACCTTTGCACTTCTTAACTGGGATTGAGGCATGCAGCATCTGTCATTTTTTAAGGTTATTATAATGTTACTATTATAGAAGTCACCAATATAAAAGATTTGCCAAAAAACCTAATTAATTTAATTCCTTATTAAATTAAGATTTTTTATTTCTACTTTGTAGTGTTTGTTGAGTGATGGTCTTAAAACTAAATCAACATATGATGACATACTGAATCAAAGTTTTAGTCTGTTCTGGCTAGGTTAAAAACAAATGATCTGAGCAGTCTGGGGTGTAGCGGTGCTGCTTCTGCTGGCAGTGACCTGTTGTCAGCTATGGCACTCTCAGGACATCCTGCTCCTCATCACCCGCAGTGCTGAGCTCCCACTCTAGTGAAAGAAAGTTAAGAGAGTCAGGGACCTAAATCCCACTGAAATTTGATATTTCCAGCTATATTCAGTCTTTGCTAGCAAATCTTGTTAGGTTATATGGAAGCAAACACCTTCCCTTTCTGCTTTCAAGTCTTTGGTAAATTGGAAGTAATTCCAGTGAAAGAGGAAGGAGCAATCTTGTCCAACACTGTGAGAGCCTCCATGTGGCCCCTTATCCCAAGTAAGCAGCTTTGAGGAAATTTGCAGGTGAGTGTGATTTGTGTAGTTTGCTCACAGTCACACAATCCTCAGGTTTTGAAGAGCTTGTCCTTGGCTCTTATAAACTTTTATTGCAGTAGAATGCTAAATGGCTTGAATGAAATTTGTAGGGTTTGTAAATGGGAAAAAGCATTCCCAGTAATTTATAAAATTTTGTGCCACTGTTTGCACTGTCTTGTCATTTTACCTGTGCCAAGAGCCTGTTTTACAGCCACAGACACATAGCTGAGCTGTACCTGTCCCTCCCCACACTTACAGACCTCCAGGATCCTGCTGACAAGTGAGAGGGATGATTCACTCCCAGAAATCCAGATTTTCTTTGTTCCATGTTCTGCTGTTCTGATTAGGTTCAAATATTTTCTTTTAACACCAATTTTGTTTAGCATAGAAACAAAGCTATTGTATCTCTTTCAGGAACATATTTCCTCCTGTTACTCAAGCCTTTTCATTTTTTTTTTCCATAGCTTTAATTTGAGGAAAGTTATTTTAGGATTACTACTTCTGGAGTGAGTCGTAGACTTCTCTTTAGTTTTCAAAATACTGATAATTTTTATTCTTTTGGGTAGGACAGAGGAAGTAGATCTTTGGCATCAAATCCTTATATTTCTTCCAGTGTTTCATTCAGAATGGGTTTCTCTTGAGTTAAGCAATCCTGACACAATACACTCTCTTTTCCCCATAGGTTATTTGTACCAAAAGTGACAGTACATCTACTAAAATAAGTCCAAAACTTACTTCAGGTCTGAAAATGCTTCTGTTAGTTTCCAAAGCTAAAAGTGAAAGATCAGCCTTTCTGAACTGTGACTTAGATCTGGATTTCAGCTTGAGTTTGCAGAGAAGTAAGAGTGTAGACAGTGTATAGCAGTATATAGTGTATATGGAGAGTATATATACAGCAGTATAGACAGCTCTTCTTTACCCTTATTAGTTTGAAGTGCTCTTGGGAAGTCGATACTTTCATTGCAGGTGTTTTATAGTCCTCCTCTGTTTTCAGGTGCTGTAGTAATGAGCACTGTGGAAATGTCACTGAATGTTTTTGAAAAGAGCCTTGGTTAATAATGTCACTCTTTTGGTTGTTTAAGCACTTCCATTCTGTATCAGTGACAACTATCTTTTGAGCTAGAACTTCATAGATTTTGCATCTTAGCAGTTCAGCTCTTCTAGAAGCTTGAACAAAACCAATTAATTTTCTTTTAAATCCAACTTCTTAAAAAACAAGTTTAATAATGTAATATCAGGTGGGCAGAGGCTTGCATCATGGCAGGGGAGATTTACTCATTCACAGCGAATGCCTTTTGATATTTGAAAGGCATTTGGATTTGTCTGCACATGCTGGGGAAAAAGATGTTATTTAAAAGCTTTGATTTCGGTATTTTAATAAATTATTATTCTGGTGTCTTCTTTGGGCAAAGCATGCAACTGGTAGAATAAGGTCATTAGTGTAAATAGTAACACCTTAGTTTATGTTGGAAAGAAGTTTATTTTGGTGTGTTTTGGAGGACAACATCCATTAATCCTTGCTGAATAAAGCATATGCTTTTTTCAAGCAGTTTGGGTCTTGTGGGAAATAAGTAGCAAGGCAGATGAGTGAGGAAGAGACAGAGTTAAGCTTTGTATAAATGATCACAGATGCAGGTATTACCATCTTTGTCCCCTGCTGTTACTTAACATACTGATAGATTTTTAGAGAGCCATGAAGACTGGTCTGTGTGAATCCATATATATACTAATAAGTGGATGAAAAATGAGACTGGTGAACCAGCATTCATTTTTCATTGGCCCACTCAGACAAGCAGTATTCTGCTTTTGTCTGTATTAATAAGAGTTATTTTATATCTGTATTAATAGAGTGACTGAAAGTACCTTTTGTAAGTTGAACATCATAAATTGCAAAGTGAACCCATAAGCTGATTTTTAGGGAGTATAACAGTTTGTAACTATTCCATTGGTATGGAATAGTGTTGGGAAAGTGTGCAGGGGTCTGTAAGAAGAAAATTGTCTTTGTTCACAGAATCACTACTGTGTAACTTCATGTTTCAGTTTATTTGTTTTCCCCTTCAGAATGTCTGTGGTTTTTGCATTTTTTAAAGAAATTAAACAAAAACTTTGTGATTATCTTTTGCCTTGTGTTTATCTGGTAAGTGATGGCTGCTCAAAATTACATAGTTCCTAGTCTCAGTTCAGATGAAGCAGGTGTTTGGGAGTTTTTCTCAATTTTCTCCCCTTCAGCATTTTATGTTCCATAGATTTGCAAGACTAAAGATGAGGAAGGGCATTTGGGAAAAACAAAGAAACTGTATTAAATTGAAGTTGAAATCTAGAGTAAGAGAGGTATGTTGGTAGTTCAAGATTAGTGTCATCCTTCTGAATTGGTTCCTGAAATATGACAGATAAATGAGTATCTGATCCTTAATTTTATTCAGTTGCCTAAACGTGTCAAAACTGTTGCTGCAGTATTACATATTCTAATAAAGACTTGTTTTAAACTTTTCATGTAGGCTGTTAAATTTTGCTGTTGTGTAGTGAAACTCCTGTCAGGCCTAGCTATAATGCAGGCAAGTGTTAAATTTTGAGAAGAAACAAATCCTTTTTCCTGGGATTTACTAGAAAAGGAAGTTCTTGAAGCATATTGCATTTTGCTGTAAAGCTCAAAACTAGCCAGCCAACCTACCTTCCTCTTCAAGCTCCTACCCCAGAGCAGCCCTTGTTTTGTGAGACCAGCATGCTCTGAGACAATGCCTTGGAGGTAAACCAAATGTGTCAGTCATGGTGCAGGAGTGACTCTGCTTTTAAGGAGCCATCACTTTTTAGGCTGCTTAACCCAACTGCTCCGTGCTGGCAGAGCAGCTTTTCAGTGCTGCAGAACCCATTCAAACCAAGTGGAGAAGGAAGGGGTTTAGTCTAAAATACTGCAGTTCTTGGATGTTTCAGTCAAGAAGGAGGACTTCTCATTGATTTCACTGCATGTTCTGCTTGCTTCTGTTGAGTAAAGCCCGGCAAGGAGAGGTGGGTATTACAATTCCTGTCTCTGACTGAGTATTGTCATGGAGCCCTGCCTGCAGAGGCTCAAGCCTCTCTGAGGGTGAGAGTAGAGTTGATTCTTCCCTTGGCCTTCAGAGGATTTCTCTCAGCACTGGTTACTCAGCTCAGCTGCTGAGCCTGGAATGGAACATGGTGCGGGCTGTGAACATTCCTTGGAGGAGGAATCTGGAGAAGTTTAATGTAGGGTTTGCCCTCCCAGACAAGGGCAATGCTTGAATGTCACGGGAAGAGTGAAGAACAAAACACAGATATTAAAAATTGTGTCAATATTTAATCTTGTAAATGGCAACTGGCAGATATCATAAGCAAGTTGTAAGCATTGATTCCCCCCCCACCACACACACACCCTCTGAGGGAGTATAATACTGTAATAGGCATTTCCTGACACTCCTTAGGAGATGGGGATAATACTGTATTGTCATCTTCAATTGTTGCTAAAGGTCACCTAGGAGCAAAAGGTGTCCCACTTATTAGGACAGTTGTGGTAGAACATTTCTAGGACTTGCCTGTGACTCTTGACAGATGTCCTAAGATTAATAGCCCAAATGCAGGAGAAGAGCAGTGAAACAGGGTGCCCCTTACTTTCTTTGTGCTCCCTCTTCTTAGCCTTCAGTCATGCATTTGGTGTGTCACAGCCAGCCTGTTCAGATAACACCGTTGAGGAATTTTGTGGAACTTTGTGGTGGTTTTGGTTGTGCAGAGATCAGTTGTTTTTATTTGTGGGAGAGTGTGTGTAGCTCATACATCCTCTTTCAGATATACTCATTGTTACATAGTGAGGAAAACTTAGGAACTCAGAAAAGTGTGGAGATTGAGCTCTCCATTTGACATTAATAGGAATACATTTTAGCTGCTCTGTAGTTGAAAAATGTAGTTCCATATCTTAATATGCCATTTTTCAGAGATATTCTTGGAGCAGATGCTAGACAATGTATCTCTGTCATTGTAAATTCTTATCTTTTAAATTAACAATACTCAAAGGGTTTATAAAAATTCAAATAGTGATTAGATTCTGAGGCAGGAAATGTGCTGCTCTTGCCCTTTTCTGGATAACCTCAGCCAAACTTCATCCAGAATGAAGGATGCAGGCTCAGGATACTGAATTACTATGTAACAGACTATTTAATACCATCTTGATGAATGCCTTGTCTTGCAGTGGAAGGGGACAGTGTGGGTGACAGTCTCCTTTGCCTCAAGGACTGTGCCCCTGTGGTGGCAGTTTTAGACGACAGCAGTCAGACCCTTCTCATTTTTCTGCGCAGGGATAGGAAATGGAGTCAGAATAGGTGGCAATTATTAGGTGCAAATGTTACTCCCAGCACTGCTAACTAACTTTAATTGTGGGTATCCACTCACTTCCTTCAAGGTAGGGAGCATAAACACCTGTATTCTGTAATTCCAGTTGGTTCTTGTCCCAGTGCTCTGTGGTATTAGACCAGTGAAGGATGTCATGTGAAGGAATGAGGCAGGTGGTTGCTTTTTTTGAAAACTTTGAGAAGCCTTGTTCTCAGTAATCACTTCCAGGCTGATGTGTTTCACCTGCTAATGTGTAGAATTGTGGTAAGCACTCTCCAGCTATGCTGCAGAAAAACTGAGTAGTAGTGTTTGTAACGTTTTTGAGAGTAAAATGTCCTGCAAATGTGTTGACAGTCTATTAAAACTCCTGAGATTTAACAAGTTTGGTCTGAGATCTTTATGTGAACTTTCTAGAACTTGTCTAGAAATTTCTTTTGCATGAAGGATAAGAAACTCTGTCTGGTCACTAATCTTGAGAGTACTGGTTCATGTATCTCCTGTTGGTGCTGATGGACTTCTGGGGATCCTCCTGCTGACGCTCTGTAGGACATCTGCTTATCTCTTCCTCACTTCTTTCTTAACCCCCTCTTGTTAAGAAGACTAAATAGCTACTTAAAGCTGCTATAAACTATCAAGATTTCAGCAGGCTCCTAGCAGTTTACTTCTGTAATTTTTCCTTGCAATTCACAGCATTTCAAACATGGTTATATAAGAGGAGTGAACTGTGTTGTGTTAAGGGCAAAATGATGACAAGGAAAAAAAAAATGACGAATGTGGAATGAAGTTGCGTTCAGAGGAAACTGTTGTAGAAGTTAAAGTAAATAGAATGGAAATTATACCACAAAACATTTATTTCTTTGCAAAGTAATCTGGATTTCCAGCATCAGATAGGTTGGATGTTCCTGAATCTGGGAGTTTGTGTTGTTTTTTGACTGTAGTTGGTAGAAGCTAGGAAGCAGACGCCAGGTTCCACTGGTGACCTCAAGTATTTTGTTGCTCACCTTTGTTACCATACAATGCATTTCCATTGGAAGACTGCTACAGGCAGTTTGAAAAGGTCACATTTCCAGGGAGCCCTGGTTTTCCGGCTTCCTCAGCCTCCAGCTGTAATGTGTGTCACCAGATCAGCTGGTGGTTAAGGCTGGGAGGCACTGTGGGAAGTCATCCTGCCCCACTGCTCCTGCACAAGCAGGGGTGGCTCAGGACTGTATCCAGATGGCTTCTGAATGTCCCTAAGGATGGAGAACTCTGCAGCCTCTCTGGGTAACCTATGCTGGTACTTGGTCACCCACACAACAAAAAGGTTTTCATGATGATCACGAGGAATCTCCTGTGTTTGTGCCTGCTGTATCTGCTCTTGTCACTGGGCACCCCTGCAGAGGCTGGTTCCCTCTTTAGTACACCCTCCCTTTGGATTTTACATGTACTGATTTGATCCCTGCAGGATTTCTCTAGGCTGGCTCTAGAGGCTGACTCTGGCCTTCCTATGAGATATGCTCCAGAGGGTTGTTAGTGGCCCTTTACTGGGCTGTCTCCAGTGTGATTGTGTCTCTCTTACACTGGGGAACCCAGAACTGGGCACAGTGTTCTACATGGCTTTCCAGTGCTGAGGAGAGCCCTTGCCCTGCTGGCAGCTCTTCCATATACAGCCTAGGATACCATTAATCTTCCTTGTCTCAAGGGCCTATTGGTTTGTCATCAGCTTAATGTCCACCAAGAGCCTTGGGTTCTTTTTTGCCAAATGTGCTTTCCAGCCATTTGTCCCAGCAGGCATTAATGCATGGGGTTGTTCCTTCCCCCTAGGTCTGGGATGTTGCACTTCTCTTGGAACTACATGTCTAGAAGGGGGCTGATAACATTTTGTATGAAGTTACATGTTGATCAGAAAATAACAAGAATTTAGCTGTTTGTTCATTCTGATTGAATGCTGTGGTAGGTTACTTGGAGCAGGTGGTGCCTGTGAGCTTCTAGGAGGGAGAGACTGAGAAGTCTCTTCAGGAATTTGCCAGCTTTACCTGTTCACAGGTGATAACAGCAATAGATTGCTGACAGTGATTGTTTATTTGAATTGATGATTTTAATAGGGTAGAGAAACATTGTTAAAGGAAGGGGCTTGAGTGTATCTGATCCCACACTATGGTATAAAGGATCTCTCAAGTCCTTTGTAGTCTCTTTTTTGTGAAATGACTGTACTTTCATGTACACTGACATTTTAGTCTAATTTCCTCAAGATGTACTTGTGCTACACTGAATTCAGATGTTTGTGCTCGAGTTGCATCTTTGAATCATTAGCACTTGGGCAGCAGTGTGTGGAAGTTTTCCAACCAGCGGCTTCTTATAAACAGCTCTCTCTCCTGCCAATAACAGACTTGGTCGCTTTCCCATTCCCCAAGAAAGGTAATGTTCAGATAAGCGTGAGTACATTAACATGTTTCCTCTGCTTGGACACTGGCTTCTTGCTGTCTTGGTGAATCTGGGTGTAGACACTGCTGAAATCACTGGGATTTTGCTTCTGAAAGCCTTTCCAAACCTGTGTGGTTTTTTTTCAAAGACCAGCAGAAGCAGCAATCTGCACTGTGCTTAAATCTGCAAGAATACAAAGACACAAGCAAGGCAACTGTATTCTAACTGTGGATTTTAGTTCTAAAATACAACCATTAGAAGAAATCTCCGAAAAACATCTTGGCTCTGATCCTGTATTTGTGGAAGAGGATCTCTTACAGACTTCGTTGCTAGGGATCTAGAGAGTTGCATAAATCTTCATTGGTGGGTCAGACTGGGGGATTAGGATTGCAGTTGTGTTGTCAGAGATGCTTTTGTAGAGAATTCTGAAAAATGCCAATGTTCTAGTAACATCAACAACTTACTGGTTTTTTTGTTTGGATTTCAAATCTGCCTACAAGTCTGACTTAAGGAATGGGATGAAAAGACATGAACCTGTGAGTTAAATAATCAAAGAATACATTGCAATTATTACATACCCTTGAGAATACAGGAAGATCTCTTCTGCTCAGATGCTAGCAACTTTTCAGCAGCAGGGAGGAAATAATACATTTTTGCTCAAACTTTACTGCAGTGACTTACTGCCAAATAGAATGGAATTATTTAAAGTATTAGGAGTCTTTGCTTTGTTAGAAAACACTGCTGCAAACAAGTTAGCTATGCTAGATCTTTTTGTAAGACAGTGCTCTTCTAACATGATATTCTAGAACTTGAGCAAACCTGTTCCAATAAAACCTCACTGATGTTAATCTGAGTCAGAAACAGAATAAGAAGCTGCATTGAAAAGCAGAATTTTTAATGCTTAATCCTAAGAGGTAGTAAGATAATTTTATAGTACTTTTTCAAATATTTACCTCATGGAGATGTGTACACCTTAAAATTACCTTCTATCGACCCTTCTTGTGCTGTCAGAGTAGCTCATTGTGTAGCAATTGTTAAGTGGCAAAAAGCTTTGTGTTCTTGTTTGTATTCAGGGACTTGGGAGCAAATAGTGCTGCAATCATTCCTTCTATTTTACAGCATTTGGATTAAAAGTACAAGAATTAACAGTTTGCTTTTAGCTTTTTGCTGAAGGGATCTGAATTACCAACTGTGCTGCTTTGTCTCTGTGTGTAAGGTACAGAGATGTTCCGTGTGACCAACCAAAAACAGGAGCTCTGTAATACCTCTGCAGACTGCTGCCCAGTGATTTGCCTGGTTTATACAGATCATACCTTTGCTCAGAATACAGAGTGCAATTAAATTGCAGTTGAGATAAAAAGGTTGTGTTGGCTGAGAGTTTTTTAATTAGCAGGGGGAGCCTCTGCTTTGTTTGAAAACAAAACCTTGGGTTTGTGAAAGGAAAGCTAAAAAGCTTTTGCTTGGATTGCTGTCTGCAAATCTAAATGGTTGCCTTCATTATCAGTACTTGTGAAATTGCTGGTTCAGGAAGGCTGTAGAAAATAACTTCCCTGAAGCAGCACCAATGTAGCAAATGCAAATTGAAACCAAAATTACTGACCTTTCAATGCTGCTCATAGCAGAATAAGGAAGTGTGGAGGGACCTGTGACATTCCATCCACCATTCCTCTGTTACTTTGAGGCTTTGCATTTAGGAGATTGGGAGCTACAAATTTTCCAACATGTTTGATTTTATTTTGGTTTTGCTTTTAGATACATAATGGCACATCTTAAGTTTGGGGTACATAGAGTTAAGTAGTCAAGTGGATCTGGTGTCAGAGGAGTGGAAAAAGTAACAATAGGATTATTTTTATAATAAAAATCCTTGTATTTAACCAAAACTCCAAAAGATGCATAGGATAGAAGATCATGTCTTGTTTTCATTTTATTCAGCAGCCCATTCCCTTCCAAGGCAGTGAATGGCTTTTCTTTATTGTGATCGGTATTGTTACTTATCATGCCTAGAAAACTTGATGTGATAGTTTGAAAATACATGTAAAAATATACATGGATTAAAAAGATTCTGCTAAATAATTGCATTTGATTACAAATGCAGTCAAATCTAGTTTTACTATCTTTCTCTATTCACTTAGTGGGTTTTGTTGGAAGGAGACAGAGAGGTGAATTAGGGCTGGTTGTGATTTTCCTCTATAGTGTCATACCGTTATTCTTTACTCTTTTAATACTTCCAGTTCCTATTTTCAAGACTGCTTTGACAGTATTGATAGACTCTGGGATATTTTCACTTCCCATAGTAATTTTGGGAATAGCAGCTTTTTTCCCTTCTGCCTTCAGCCCTTTTCTTTAGCTATAAAATGCTAAATCTGTTCCTGATTTTGTATAAACTAAATCAAACCTAACTTTAAATAAAATTGGTTCAGTTTAAAAAAGTGTTTGGTTTGGGTTTTTTTTGTTTGGGTGATAAAACTTGGCTGAATCACAGACTTTAAGCGATACTGGCATCTGATATTTTTTTGCTATGCTTACTTGCAGTCCCAGATACTGCTTTATCTATAAAATATCATATACTGAATCACCTTTGCATTGGTAAAGCATGAGTGTGAAATTATTCACACTAGGCACTAGGTAGAAGTTTTCTATTGGATTGAGACTATTTCTTATAAGAGCTTTTCTCCTTCTCTGAATCTTTCTTTTTTCTTTCTGTGTATTTGCTGAAGTTTACAACATCTGAATAACAGATCAAGCTGATGCTTGGTGCTTGGTACACGTCCTTTAGAAAGGTATTTATTTGTATTTGTGCAAAGGGAATATGTTCAATGCAGGTGTTTAAGTTGGGCATTTGTGGGGGTTTTCAGTGGTACCTATAATTATTTAAATTGTAGGTACAGTGTTGTAGATGTGTAATTCTTTAGCCATTATTCCCTAGTTAGCTCAGGCAGATGACCAAGTTTCCTGAATCTATGTCAGACATTATTATCTTTTGTTGTACAGGTTGATTTGGGGTCTGGTGAAGCATATCAGTGTTGTAATACAATTTATGAGGTGCCAAATAATGTGTTAATAAGGAATGGGAGTTAACCATCTATCACTGTTAACATGTGAAAGAAAAGTGGGGAAGATACTTTTGTCCACAATTACCTGCCTTTCCACCTCCAAAGGCTCTGGGGTTGGATTCTGGGCATTTGCAGTTCTGAAACAAAAAAGCATTAAACTTTTGAAAATTACAATTTTCGTAAATATTTCTTGAAATCTGTACTAGTCTCAAATATTGTTTTTCTTTTGATAAAATTTGAGAAATCTTGTGGTAATGGAATCAACAAGATGGGGCAGAGCGATTACCTCATTATCTATATTCTTTTTTTTTATTCAAAACAATAACGTAATGTTTTATTTTTTACAGATGACTATGGATGAGAAATATGTGAACAGCATTTGGGATCTTCTGAAAAATGCAATCCAAGAGATTCAGCGTAAGAACAATAGTGGTCTCAGTTTTGAGGAGCTGTATAGAAATGCTTATACAATGGTGTTGCATAAACATGGTGAAAAACTCTACACTGGACTGAGAGAAGTGGTCACTGAGCATCTAATAAACAAGGTTTGTCCATTTGTGAATTAAAATAGAATTGTCTTATATGAAAGAATTCTGAACAGTTACTTAAATGACAGAAAATCTAACTTTATTATGTTACCTTGTGTTGCAGTTGTGTAGCTTCTCTCAAAAATGGTAGCATAGAGCTAACATCAAGCTCAAATGATTTCATGTTCCAGGTACTGTTTCTGGTAAATTACTGATGGAAGGCAGACCATAGGAAGCACTTGAAAGAGTGTAAAAGGAAACAACTTTTTGTGGGAGAATAACTGTTAAGAGCTGATGATATTTTTTTAAAGGTTTGTGTCAGTTTTGGTGGCATTTGTTGACTTTCTTAGGTCAAATTTTGTCTTGTTTGTCAGTCAGTTTTTTGTCACTTTTGGAACAAATAAATACCAATGTAAGAACTTGTTGTCTATAGGCTGATGAACTAATTCCCAGGTTAATGAGACAGTTGTGCTGGGATTATGCTCTTTAAAGAGGCAGCAGGCACTGTTCAAAAACAGCAACTCAGCAATAGCAAAAGTCCTGAGTAGCTCACATTCTGCCATGTCAGCCTTTGCAAAACCATGTAGGTCAGTCAAAATGACTTGCAGAAACTTTCTGAAAGGTCTGTCATCTGAGAAAAGGAGTCTGCAGGTCTCGTCTTAAACTGTGGAACCACTTCTTTAGTCTTTGAAGGAAGTTTAGAATTGATTAATAAATATATGAGTGGGAAAAGTTGGAAATCACTTTTTAGGACTCCAGATAATATTTCATGGCAATAGGATTCTAAGTCTATGGGAGGTGCCTGCCTTACTCCTCATGGTAACTTCCATAGCAGAGAGGTACCTGTCGACTTTGATCCCATATTCTGGCCATGGGCTCAGATGGAGTATCACATTTTTGTCCTGTTTTTACAAGATCAGAAAAGGAAAGTCAGAGACCATCATGTGTCTTGGATGATTATTTCTGGCTGAATTACAGAGAATCGATGGGAGATTTATGGCTAAATAATGCAGAATGCTTTGGGACTTTTTTGCGTGTTCCAACTGGAGTTACTGCTGTGGCAGAGAAATGTATTATTTCTTTTCTAAAATCCTAGTTTTTAAAGGAGTGGTCCAGATAAGTATAGTCTAAAACTGCTTTGAATGTGGGGCTTTTTTACTGTGTGCACCAGAGGAGACATCCTCTGAAGTGGTTAAATAATTTGCAGTTCTTTTCTATAATTGTAGCACATCTGTGACTCTCAAAAACTTCTGGTTTCATTATCTGTGCATTCATAATCTGTACTATTCACATAAAATGTGGCAAATGGCTGAGGCTTTTTTTGCCTTGTTCCTGTATATGTCTATGCATTTAATAAATTGTGATACTAAACTTTTATTATTCCTAGGCTTTAGTTTAGCCTGGTTTAATTTGATGGGTGTCTTTTTATCTTTGTTCCTAGGTATTCTGCCACTTATCTTAGTTCCTAGCTATTTTGCATATTAAAAATTATTCATTTGCAGAATTAATTATTCTGAGGTACTGATTGTGGCAGGCTGACAAAAGAGCAGAAGATTGTGAGTTTGTACTTTCAGTGCAGAGGCTGAGAGGACTGCACAGATAGCAGTGCAGAGAGGTGCCTTTCTGACACTTTATATTCCTGTTTCTGGTTCTTTAAATAAAATCTTCTCTTGTGACCAAATATTCTGATCTTTAATGTGATTAATCAAATTATATCCATGTGTGTGGATGATAAAAAGATGACCAAAGCTTTTTCAAATAAAAAGGTGAACTGAGGTTTAGTAGTTAATTGCTATAGAATTAAAAAGGCTAAATTATTCTGATGATCCCAGCCTGTAAAATAATCCAAGGAAAAGACTAAAAAAATGTGACTTATGCCAAAAATTTCTGAAAAATAACAAAAAACTTACAGAGGCTAAAAGCTACTGCTTGTCCCTTTTGAATATTTCCTTGGACACATTATGTTGAGGCATATATAGATGGAAGTATGGAAAAAATAATGCATTGTTTATCAAGAATAGGATCAGTTCCATAATGACATCTTCTGTTTGTGTCACTGGTACTTGTTGTAAGATAGATAAAAAAGAAGTTTTGTTTAACCTCACATTTTGTCATAGAAATTTTTGCAAAGTCTTTTATGTCTGCTGTCTCTTTGCAAGAGCAATTCTCTGGTAAATTTTAAGTAGCTAATGAATGATAAATGATCTCATCACAAGTCTTTGTAAAACTTCTATTCAGAGATTCAGTGGTGGATGCTAGAATTTAGAAGAGAGGGATTTTGCCAACTGAAATATTGTTCATTAAATTCTTTTGTAAAAATGGAAATGTTCACGGATGAAGAGATTTTACTGAAGAACTGTACTCAGTTCAGGGAGCACTGCTGAGGAGCCTACCCCAAATTTGAAATTGCAATAATCGTTGAGCCGTAACTGTCATTTGCTGCCCGCATCTCCAGGTTATCTTTTTAGAAAAAGCTGCATTCTTGTGATATTCCAGTCATGCTGGTTAATTAGGAATAGATGAAGAAACTAGGTAGAGGCAATGTATATGTTCAGTTGTTTTTACAAATAGTTCTAAAGCATGGAAAGCATTCCTTCATTTTTGGCAAGGCATGGTTAAGAGCTGTGTTTATGATTTATGCTCATTTAATTGCCAGGTGAAAGTTGTGCTTATTCAGCATTTTAATTAGCAATCAAACACTAATGAGAAGTATTTAACTTCTCAACAAGAAAGCAGCACAGTGCACTGGCTTGACAGCTTAATTGTAAATAAAATAATAGGTGCAGATATGATCAATACAAGGTGCATGCAAGCAAGTTATTACCAAGAATGCTTGCTTTTAGACTTGCAGACCCCAGTGGTTTGCAGTTCTAAATCACCCTGTTCTGGCTGTGGGATAGAGGCTGTGGTAAGCCAGGTACTCGGCATCACTGAGATGAGTCAGCTCTCTTGAGTTACCTTGTTTTTACTACAGGGTAAGAACATGCTAAAACTTGTCTTTACCCGTGTATTGACATCATTAGTTAAGTATGGTGTATTCAGAGCTATTTAAAAATACTGTTGAATTTTGAAAGTACTGAAACCTTTCATCTTAATTCAAGTATTTAATTCCTGTGCATCTGATACTTCACTAATTACTCCCTTTCTTGCCCATTCACAATCTTGTAGCCTAATGCGGACGCTCTTCCTTCACACTTCACAAGCCTAGTCTGTTATTACTTCACACAAATGTTAAGTGTTTTTAAAACACACAAAGCTTAGTTTACAACTCTCTAGATCATTTGATGATAAGCAACACCATTTGTGTTACAGTAAAAAAAAAAAGTTTACAGGATAATATTTTTAATGTTCATTTTATGCATAAGTCAGTGGGACCCAATAAGGTGCAATCCCAGAGTCCTGAGGGGAATTGATGTAGTGGACAAGCCACTTTCCATGATACTTGAGAAGTTGTGGCAGTCAGGTGAAGTTCCAGGGGACTGGGAAAGGGGAAACATTGTACCCATCTTTCAGAAGTGTAGAAAGGAGTACCCTGGGAACTCCAGCCTGTCAGCCTCACCTCTGTGTCTGGGAGTATCATGGAGCAGATCCTCCTAGGAGCTATGCTAAGGTACAGGGATGACAGGGAGATGATTTGGGACAGCCAGCACAGTTTCACCAAGGGTGAATCTTGCCTGGCCAACCCACTGGCCTTCTGTGAAGGAGTGACAGCATCAGTGAGCAAGGGAAGAGCTACAGATGTCACTTCTCTGGGTGTCTGTAAAGGTTTCAACATGGTCCCCTATAACCTTCTTGTGTCTAAATTGGAAAGAGATGGATTCAGTGAGTGGAGTTCAATGGAAAACTGGTTGGGTGGTCACACCTGTTGGTTGTGATCCATGGCTCAGAGTCCCGATGGCCATCGGTGACAAGTGGTGTCCCTCAGGGGTCTGTCCAGTACCTGCTGTTCCAGAGTACAGTACAGGCAGTGAGAGCGCCTCTGTTCAGGAGGGCACAGAGCTGCGCAGAGCATCAGTGGGGTGCTGGTGCAGATATAGGCTGAAAGAAGTGTGTCTACGCTGGGACTTAGACAGTTCTGTCTGGGGTCCTTTGCAAGCTTTAGAATTTGCTGTCTTAGTGTTGCAGAGAAAAGGGAGAGATGAGAGTGATCTCCGTCAGAGAGTTTGGAATTATTTCCATAACATCAATGAAATAGGGAGGAATGACACGAGAAGTTGTAGGAGGCAAATTACCTACTGAGCATTAGAGTGAGTCTGACTGGCAATGTATGAAGTTTTATCTGCCTTTTTATTGTCTTAATGATGTTTTCAGATGATCTTGAGCAAGTCTGCTATTTTATGGAGGGCAAACGGATGTGAGGGAATTGCTCGAAAGTACATAACTGTTCAGAATCCCCAGTATTCTTCAGTGTTTGTTTTTTCCTTTTAGCAGTTTTTATCCTTTTTGGGATAGCAGCCGCAGGGATGAACAGACATTTCTGGTAGTCAGTCCATTAACCTACTTGGGTTAATCTGAATCCTAAGATTTTAGAATACTATCTTTTAGACTACTTGGATTTTTCTAAAATAAACTCTATAATAAAAGTTCTGAGAGCTTGAGGCCTTGGTTCAGAAAGTGCTGTTCTGTACTGCTGCTCCCCTCAGCATGTTCTGGCTGTCCTTACAGTAGTGGAAGTTACATAATTGAACTATATGTGCTGCTGCATCAGGCCAGGCACTGTAAGATAGAAATAGTAGGCCATAAGTCTTCTTTATGTGCACTTAATCAAAAGTTATTTAAACGTATTGAAAGCTTATGCCAACAAACTACTCTTACTGGGGGAAGGTTTCTGTATTTCCTGAAGCTGTGTAGCCAGTAGAAAATACAGTCTGGCCTGAAATTATACACAAAATTTCATCCTTGTAACTATAAGAAGACCTTACATATATTACAAACTTGCTAATTTATTTTCAAGTACATCTGTATATGTACTTGAAAATAAATTAGTTCTATTTAAGCTGGCTTTCCCTGTAGTTTACTTCATAACTGCAAATACTGTTACAGAAATCACCACAAGCTCAGCTAATTTAAAGTAACATTCTGCTGATAAAAATCTTCGAGATTTGAAATGTTCTAAGGCTTTGGCAGAGTAGCAGCTGTGTCTCCTCTTTGTTAAAAGAGTGTGAGTATGCACATTTTTTCACTTCAGATTATTTATTCTACCAAAGTGGTGTGACTCTGCACCTTTGCATGGCTAAGATGTTTTGTGCATTATAGCAGTTTCTCTGTAGTATTGATGAATTAATGGTCCATACAAGGAATGTGTTGAACTCTTGCTAACTATGAAGTTGCTGTAAGTGATAATTTGCTTGGCAGTAGTTTGGTTGACGTTTGTGGCAGCTGAAAGAATGACTTTTTAAACCTCTTTTGCAGTTTCAAATAAACATTGAGAAGCTTCACTGGGAAACTTTGATGGTAGCTCTATTGTACAGCACCCATTTCTGAATTTCAAGCCCATTTCCAGAAATCCACGTGGCACACCATATGGAGCAGAGGTGCCACTATCGCAGAACGTGCCAGTGTCTGCTTGGAAGCAAGTTGTCACTGCTACCTGGTGGCAGGTGTCCACCCCCTTCTGTGTGACTTGGCACTGGCTGGCCCAGCAGGATTAGTGTGATGGATGTGGGATATGTGCAGTTATGAGGGCACGCTGCCTCTGTGTTGTCAAAGTAAAGGGTATCATAAAATGGATCAGTAACTACCCTTGGTTATTTGTGCTTGTAATCTAATCATGCTTTGGTAAATTTTATCAGTGTGGATGAACTACCAAATAATGTTTATAAAGCTTTTCCATACTGAACAAAGAAGTGAAAGAAACCATGCCATGTTAGTTTCTCTTGTTCTGGAAGATTCTGCATATTTTTCACAAGTATGTCTGCTGAAGTTTTTAGCGTGTATTTGTGTTTTGGCTAAAAACTACCTGGACTGGGTGACCAACAGAACACACATTTGGGAGACCAAAGGGTAAATGATGATCATGATCAGAAAGAACGATGTAGTTAAGCAGTGCTTATAACTGCGTATTATGTTTTCCAAAAGCAAGCAGGAGAGGCCTTGCTCAGGTGTGCAGAGTAGGTGTTTGAAGTTGTAAGAAAGCTTTGAACAACCCATGCATACCTGTATTGCCTAGATGCAGTAACAAGGTGAATATTACTGGGATAAGATTCCCCTCCTTCATCTTTCCCCTCTTCCTTCCTCCCTCTTCTTTCTCCTCCTTCCTCCCTCTCCTCTTCCTTCTCCTGCTCCTTCATTCCTCTCCTTTTCTCCTTCATCCCTCTCCTCCTTGAAACCATTGTGTTGGATGATGTTCCACAGTGTCTCCGGTTTGCTCTTCTGAGTTTGTGTGTGTACAGTAGTGTGGCAGGCAGAATTCTGTTACTCTGGTTTGGCCTAATAACTTCATAAAACTGGAATGATAGAATTAAGCTTGTCAGATGAGTGCATGAGATGTTGGTGCAGCTTGTGGCTGCCTGGCCATGTGTGTTTTGTTTTCCTGTTTGAATCTCTGTACTGAAATTGCACTGTCAGCCAGGTATCAGTCCAAATCAATGAATGTGAACATTGTTTGGTTACAACAGAGGGCAGAGTATATTTTGCATGTTATGTAAAAAGTCAATTCCCACATTTTATTAACTCTGGAACAATTTTTTTTTACATTCCCCCAGGTTTGACATGAGTTTCAAATTTGAGCACTGCAGTATATGCCTACTGAAAAAAATTAAAAAATGAAAAAGGATGGGCTTTTTTATTAGTAGGGAGAGTAGTGGCAAAGAGGCTTAAAATCTGAAGTTGATGAGACAGATTAACTTGCAAATTGCAAATACATTTGTGAAAAAACAATGATGCCTTCCTTTTTTTTCTATGAAGCCTTGTTGTTGGTATTAATGTAAGAGTATGATCTTTAGCAAGCAGTTGGTTCCTTTCAGAACTGTTGTTTGCTGTATCTTTATGCTATCTCAGCTTGTCTCTCTAAATGTCATCATGGCCAGTTTTCCATCTCTACTTGTTCCTGTTTGTAGCATTTACTGCTACTACCCAATGTTCTGAAATTACTTGTGATAGTAAAATTACCAGCAATTGAAACACTATAACACAGGAAATGAAAGCTATGAGGAGTCGTCAGAGACTATTTTTAACATTTGAAACTTCAGGAATTCCTTTGAAATTTAATACCCATGTTTATTTTGTTTCTCTTGTTGCTAGCATAATTTTTCTTACTTATTTTACCACAGAAGGGAAATATGAGGTAGGGATAGTCAGCACCCAGGAAAAGAAAGAACCTGTTTGCAAAATTCAGGTCCATGGAGGAGCAAGAATTCTTGTGCTGAAGATAAGTTTAAGATTTAAATGCTGCAGAAGAAACTGACTTGAGTTTATGTCAATATATCTTTTTTTTTCACTTCAGGTGCGAGAAGATGTGTTAAACTCCTTGAATAACAACTTTCTACAAACACTAAACCAAGCGTGGAATGATCATCAAACAGCAATGGTGATGATTAGAGACATCCTGATGTATATGGTTGGTATTCTGCTATTTCACACATTTAGCAGTGTAGTAAATTGTCCTCTTACCATGCTTACCAGTCTTCTTTCAAAGACTACTCTCTGTCCCTTGTTTTCAATTTTCTGTGTGCATGCAAGATTGCTACAGGTGTTTGACAAATTGTAATTGGATTCATGTTTTAGGTTATCTCATTATCACCTGAAAAATTGATCTAAAAATATTTGAACTTTGGAGTTCTTAAAAAATAAGCTAGTCAGACCCATTCTGGCAGATTATAGGTGTTAGTTCAGGTAGTGGTGTTTTCTTACTGTGGAAAGCACTATGGTGTGAAGCCTCCTGAAACTTCCAGTGTGGCTGTTCTTTAAGCTTTAGGATTCAAAGAGGATAACTTTGCTTAGGTACAGTGTGTGTCCTTGAATGTTAAATTGTAGTTGGATCCTTTGCTGTTCATGAAGAACTTGTGTAGAAGATTAAGCAGTGTACATAGAATGTGATTTTTGGTTGCATGCTTGCCATTTCTCACCTATAGCCAACAGAAAAGACTTTTTTTTTTTTTTAAGAGAGAGGGCCTAACATTTTTGTGTCTGGATTGTGTTATGCTTTAGGTAGTTAGCAAGTACTAAAATTCCCATAATATTGGGGATGTTTTAGGATGCAAGAGAGTATTTTTGCTTAGCTTCTAGACAAAGGTTTTGACTTCAAAAGGAAGTGTTGAGACGCTGTGTTTGTGTAATTTTTTTTTCCCTCCAAAGTATCCTAAATATAATAATTGATGTAGTACTTGACAGTGAAGGACAGACAATAATGAACTTTTTTGGTCCAAAAAGCAGATTAACTGGAATTGTACTCTATCTGCTAAACAACAGGAGTTAAGATCTTGTCTTGTAGCTGTTAAAGATCTCATGCTGTGACATTGACCGTGTTTATATTAGCTGTGAAGTCCTCTTTGGTCAATAAGCTACTACAAGTTAAAGAATTTGAAGTAATTACAGAATCACAAACAATTTTTTAACTGGTTTACTGGCCTTCATGTTGGAGGAGTTGGTTTGTTTCAGAAGGGAAAAGACCACATATCAAAAAATAGGGTGCTGGATAACATGCCATCAGTGACACTGAATGATTTGTGTGCCAAAAGGAAGGTGGACAGATTGTTTTGAAGATGTACTGTCCTTGCTGTGAGAGATCCTGGACTCCCTAATCTGTTTGTGAAGGACAAATACAAATCAATTGCTGTTAGCTGCATCTAGGCATGTTCAAGAATATTTAATGATTAGATTAATCTACCAAAGGTAGTAGTAAATTTTCAGAAAGGTTAAAAGATGGAATCCAGAGCTTTCTAGGGGAGCACTGTTGCATTTCAGCCCAATATTATATATTATTTCAGCACAGGAGGTACTGAATGATCCAAACTAATGGATAATGCAGTGTTATCTGCTGCTCTTAAAATCAATAAATTTCTGATCTTTCAAACAGTGGCAGAGAAAACTGGCTTATAAGCTTTCCTTGTTTTAGTGGCTTGACCAGTATATTAAAGGCCAAAACCTTTTCTCTTCGAGGAAGGGTTGCCTGCTTCAGTTACCATTCCTGGGGGAGCAGGAGAGCTGTTTCCTGAGTATTATTTGCAGTCAGAAGAGCAATGCCTTGACTTTGTTTTGATGCCTGAGAGTGCTGTTCAAACATCCAGCTAGCCTTCTCTTTTCCGCCAAGGTTCCAGGAGAAGGAAAGCTGCAGCATTCCTTGAAGTGTAAATTGACCTTCATTGGCTGTCTTTTAGATTGAGAGCAGAATAATAAATAAGCTTGAATCCTCTGGACTATGTAGCTTTCTGTGTGCTGTTTGACAGTTGCTAATTATTTCAAGTGGGTGTTCAGTTGAGCCCTCTGCTTGACTAATTATATGACTCCCACAGATTTTTTTTTCCCTTGCACCACAGAAACAGAAAAAAACCATCCACAATATAATATATTTATAGCATAATAATAATTAAAAAAATCTTTCAAAATTCTTATATAAACTTAGGGACACTGATGTTTGTTTGTTAAAACTATGTAATGTAATATGGAGTTTATAGTTATAATTTTAATTTTTATTAAGTAGAACTGTCTAGTGTGAAGGTCTAATACAATGGGCAGTCTCCCTCCTTTGACTTGGAGGGACATAAGACAAATTGTCAGTAATACATATTTTGATTACAAATTAAAAAATAATCAATGATTTAAAACAGGACTACTTTGAAAGATTTGCAGTTTCACCTTTGTCACTGGGATGTCCTCTTGAGTCAGATGTAATTTTCTTCATTCACAAAAGACTAAGTATTGAACATGTGTTCATTCAAAAAGTTTGGGAAAGCTGCCAGTGCCACAGAATTATAAAGCACCTGTGAAAGTTCAGACTTGACTGCTTTTCAAAGAAACAATTTTCAAGAATTTTATAAAGTAAAGAATGATTTGTCCGTCCTTTCTGATGCTGAGTCTGACTGACATGTAGGTTTATAATGATATGCTTTTTCAGAAATAATTTATACACTTCTATTCAAGCAAATCTACTATAACTGACATTAAAAATATTTTATCTAAAAAAAGCACCGAACACTGTATAACCTGTGTCACCAGGCATTGTAAATTAATATGCTTGTGTTCTAGCAGAAGTATCTGCAATTATCTTGTGTTTGTAAGTAAAGCATGACCCAATCCTTCTCTTGTTTTGTAGGCCATCTCGATTACACATCAGTTTCAGGAAATGTACCTATTGCCCAACAGGCCACACTGTGACATCAGTGAAAGTAAAACATTTAATACCCACTTGAATTCTGGTCTTATTCTCTTGAATTCCTGCTTCAGCCTAGTGATTTTACATCTTGAACATCTTAAACTAAATTGTATCTGTTTTAATGCCACATTTTTTTTCCAACTTTGTTTCACCCATTAGCTGCCATTTGATTTAAGTCAAAACAAACACCTTTCCAACCCACCTTAATTTATTTCCTCTGTTTAATTTTTTCTGTTTTTAAAATAAAAATCAATACAAATCTTTTTTAGTAAATCTTGGTAATTTTTAGGAAGGCATGTGTTTTG
This sequence comes from Onychostruthus taczanowskii, assembly GCF_017590055.1. NCBI lineage: Eukaryota > Metazoa > Chordata > Aves > Passeriformes > Passeridae > Onychostruthus > Onychostruthus taczanowskii. The sequence goes on from NW_024502014.1 coordinate 5,039,555, forward strand.
TACAGTGGGGTTTGTGCATTGTCATGCTTAATGACTGGAACACTTGCTCTTTGAGGTTATGGCAGGATTTCATTGTTCATGCAGAACATCCTCCAGAAAACACTCTTGAGTTTGCCTTATAGTTATGTTTTTAAAAACGTGTATTGCCTTGTCTCTTGTGATAGCTCTCTAATAGAAGTCTGTTGCTTTCATTTCTGTTGCAGGTGTAGTATGAGGTTTTTGCAATCTTTTGCACTTACTGTGCAAGGTTTGTCTTGATTATTTTGAGACATTCCAGGTTCCCTGACTGAATTTCCAGTTTATGTAGTTCCACTGGATTTTGTTTGATACAGCACGAGCTCTCTTCCTTTTTACATGTTTAGGCTGCAGTAATTGGTGCCAGAGTAGATGTAATACACTGGAAATTGTGTCACGTCTGTGACAAGCAGTGAGGTGCTGAAGCAGTCATGTAGTCATGTGCTAAGCAGCATTGCTGAGTCTAGTCAGGTACTAAGGCAGGTTGAAGTACTGAAGTTCATTTGACATATCTGAAATTCAGCCTCACAGTGGTGGTGCAGGTAAACATACCTACAGTGGGCTTTGTTTAGCTCCTGTATGGAATGGGAGCAATGGAGGTGGAGTTCTTTGGGCTTTTCTCCAAGCAGTGTGGATGTGTGTATTCTTAGAATGTCGAATGGAAACTGGGTTAAATGGATTCTGTGGTGTCTCTATTACTTGTGCTTGCTAAATTTACAGCAATTTCAGGTATGCAAGTGCAGCAGTCACACCCCTGGCTGCCTTACAGGCCTATGGGTAGTGCCAGTTACACACTGTCGAAGTGAACAATTGCTCCTGCAAATACAGCTGTGGATTTTTCAGAAGGCAGAGCATTCCCTTCTCATCTGTGCTGTGCACAAAGCTGGTGTCTTTTTTTTTTTAGGCCAGCACTGACAGGTTGGATATGTGAGTTTTGACAAATGACTCTCATTGTCCATGGCTTACACACTGGATAATAGAGAGAAGTGTTGTTTTTATTTCCAGAGCTGGGATCAAAGACACTGTATACACAAGGGTGTCTGAAGGCTGCTGCATCATCCAGGTAGTGCATCCATGCAGAGATGGCTAAAATGTGGCTACTGGTACCTTACAGTAGGTGACTTCAGAATTATTCTGGAGTGTCAGCAGAATTGTAATTCATCAATAATTGCTGCCTGAAACTCCATCCTTGTCTCCTGAAAGTTATTCCTACCTTTAAGCACCCACTGCTTCTCCCCTTGGGAAGTGATTTCTGTTCAGTAGTGTGTAGCCTTGTCAGTCAAACCTGTTCCCAAATGGGGCTCTCTGTGATTTTCTTTTTTAGACTGGGAGAGCTTCCAGCAAATGTGATCTGTTGCCAAGGGTGAGCAAATCAGCAGGATCAGAAATGTTAATGTTGCTGCTCTGGTTTGGGTATTGTTGAGAGGTCTGGCTTACTACAGAGGCTGCTGATAAACTGAGAGGAGTTACTCTTTCACAATGGCAGTGTTCAGCAGTGCCACAACAGAAGCTATGCAGATGAGTCATGGCCATGGCTTTAATCCTTTTAGATCCCCTGCTGCCTGTGCTTCAGAGCCCTGAATATTTTTTGAAATAATAATTATGTTCTTTTCTCTTCAAGTTATAGTATTAGACACTACAATTTAATTTGCTCTTTCATCTCTTGTTGAAAATGTATTAAGCTTGTTTTGCTTGAGAATCACGTTTACTTCTTTTCTTGATGTAAGTGTGTAAATAAGGAAGTGAAATAAACAATCCTGTTTCTAAAAACAGAAAATCAAAAGTAACCTATTCCAAAGACTTAGCCCACCACACATCTCTGAACTGACTTCATTAGAGCAATTAGTAAATGTTGTGGTTTGAGACATTTGAGCTTGCTTCAGGAGCCACAGAGGGGGCATATCTGACATGTTCCCACCTTGTTTTTTCATTTAATTTAAGGGCTGCCTGTCTGAAGGCAGAGAGTGGGAAATCACACATTAATTGCTGAACCCAGTGTTTTGCTTTCCTTTGGTCACCAAGTGGCAATCTGGCATATAATTAGTCTAGGAATAATTTTTCCATGTGAATGCAGGTGCTAAATGCTGGGCTGTCTGTTCCTTTTTTTTTTTTTTTTTTTTTTTTTTTGAAATTGTGGAATGTATGTAAACTTGCAATTTTGGAATATTTTTCCATAGTCTGAAGCATAACATTTGTTCTTTTAATGGTTTCATTTTCCAGGTGTTTGAGTAGCTTTACTCTTTAATTCTGTGTGTGATAAAGCACTTAATAAGGTAGTGGTGGAACCAGTGGAGAAGCTAATCTTTATACTCAATTTCATCAATTAACCATCATCCTTTATAGAATTTGATTATTTTTCAGTATTATTGTTTTGTTATAGCTATATACATTCTTACAAAACCTCATCCTAGTCAGATTTGTGAGTGGGTACACCTAGGTTTTTCTAATGTCATTGTCCTGATGCTTAAATGGTAGCAAAGTATTTTTAGTAATTGCCCAAAGTATTATATTAGAGGAATGGATTATGCCCTGACAGAAATTAACAAAAATAATGATTGCTCGTCTCAGAAAGGGGTTGTAAAAACTCACCGTTTTTCTAATACTGTTTTAAGTGGTCTGACTCAGTAATGGTTATTAATCAAATACATGCATCTTCTGTCTGCTACTGACTTCATTAATAGATTCCTTTTTTCAGAGTTAAGTTGGGAGAGAGGAATAGGAAAGAAGAGACAAATTTTTGGGGCATTTCTTTGGGTAGCAGTAAGAGACTCGGGGTCTGCTTAGCACTCTCAGTCAAATCTGTACGATGGATTTTGGGCTATGCAGTCTTAAAAATGCTGATCTGAGGATCGGTGTTGGTTTTTAAATGTAGGTGCATAAAAAATATGTAGTTGAGGAGCTTGATCCTTCCCATGGACAGAGATTATATTGGGAGGTAGAATTTAAACATGGAAATGTAAAAAATATTTTCTTCTCTCCCTCTTCTTTTTTTGGGGAGCAGGTGGTGTATGGGTGAGATTATAATGAAACATAACAAAATTCTGAAATATTTCTCAAGTGGAATGAAAGTGAATTTGGGGAGGGTGGAGGAAGGGATGTCTACAGAAGTCTTATGTACAATTTTGCAGTACTAATCCATAAAGATTTTGATTGTAACTCTTCTTGTTTTGGCTCTATATTTGCTGCTGATGCTATTTCAGGAAATTTCACTGAATATTGGATATCTTTTGACTAAAAGGAGTGGTAGGAAGATACACTGGGAGGGGAGGGGGAAGTTAAATAGTTTTTCTTTAGGATCAGAAAGAGATGGAAGATTAGAGTAGGTAAATAAAACCTCTTGCAAATAGTGCTATGCATTTTGTCAGTGCTTGGAGACTCCTCTGCACCCAGACGAAAAAGTGGGAAGGCTATAGATCTGCTATGGCATGCTTTAGTCATAAATGCTGTGCTTATACTCCTAAGCCAAATAGAAATCCAAGTGTAAATGCAGTTTTGGAAGATGGGACTGATTATGAATTTTGAAGGGTATACATTATTTATTTCTGTTAAGCGAAAAAATATATTTGGTCATATTTCCACTGTAGAGAAGGGGTTAATCTCTTGTATTTTTGAATAGCATTGATGCAATGAATTCACAATTTTATTGCTGTTCATGCCCTTTCTGTAGGACCGAGTGTATGTGCAACAGAACAACGTGGAGAATGTCTACAACTTGGGCCTGATCATTTTTCGAGATCAGGTCGTACGTTATGGCTGCATCAGGGATCACCTGAGGCAAACTCTGCTGGATATGATTGCAAGAGAGAGGAAAGGAGAAGTTGTAGACAGGTAAGATGTTTGTAAGTGAAGTCTTTTGTTGTAAATAATAGCTGTCTGTTTTTAAAGAGTGACTCAAGAACATATACAAATAATTCATTATTTAAGATCACATTTGTGACTAAAATTTTTTCATATTCTGGAGTAGCGTATTTCTTTGTGTATTATATTTTAGTAATGGTAAACAGGGTAGCTTGTTAATATAATTTTCAATACTTACCTTGCTACTATGCCTGCATTTCTGTGACTAAGATTGCCCAACATGCAATTCAGGAAAAGAAAAGACTCCCCAGCTACAGCTGTGTATTGTCCCCTGCTGCCAGAAAGTGGAATCTTTTTCTAGATGCAGTTCTTTTGTTTTCATTAACTTGCTGATGTATTTGAATTTTGATGGCATTTATTTTGTGTTCAGCTGGGTTTTTTTCATTTCTTTAGATTTTTGTGTGGTTGTTTTTTTTTTTTAAACAGCCAGCCATCCAAAAACCTCAAACTTTGCATAGCAACTTCCACATGTGCAGTTGTTTTGAAGTTGCAGTTGTTCAGTTTTGACCTATATGTACAGTTTTCTTTGAAGTACTATTTTGGGTTAATTTCTTATATATTAATATATATTCTTCATAATTTTATGACTTAGTAGAACTTGAGCTGTTTGTCCCTGTCATTGTATTTAAAATACTTAGTCAACATTGTCAGCTCTTTAGTTTTGAACAAAACCAAACAACCTTGCTCTTGTAGTGTTCTTGAAAATGTCATGTCCTGAGCAGATTAGAATGGACTTTATATTACTACATTTTATTAAAGTTAATATTGTCTTATGAGCTGTTATTCTGCTGTGTACTCTGTCTTACAACCACGTAGATTTCTCAAGTTGTTAACAACTTACTTTTTGGCAGAGGCGCAATAAGAAATGCTTGCCAGATGTTAATGATTCTAGGTCTTGAAGGAAGGTCAGTCTATGAAGAAGACTTTGAGGCTCCATTTTTGGAGATGTCTGCAGAATTTTTTCAGGTACAGCAATATTCTATTACCATATTTGGAATGCTGTTATAACTCTCAGGTCCCTGAACTGTCAGATTTGGTGGTACTTTGCATACTTGCTGCTTTTTTGACGACTATGTCCATCTCCATTAAATGAAATTGGAAAAATAGTCACTAACTTTGCAGGGAAAAGTAACAAAGATTTTACAGAATTAGCATAATTTGAATGTAGTTTTGAGCTGTGGGTGCCAATGACATGTACAGTAATCATCATGCTTATTATGTGCCTCCTTTAGGTTATTTCACGTAACTTAGTCTATATCTGCTTTGCCTCCACAGTCTTTTTGAAATGCCACTAGCATGAAAGGTTCAAACTGTTTCAGGCTTGGAAACCTGTCAAACTGCCTTTGAGGAAACTTTGATACCTTCATAGTTTCCACATCTGTGAGGGTTTTTTGTGGTAAAATAAACCAAGTCAAGGAACTAAGCATAATCCCAGTGGCTCTCCAGTTGTTGATCAACCACCAAATAACACATTCCAAATATTTTCACGGGGCTTTCTTTTGTGAGATACTTGGAGGAGGAAAGCCAGTTAAGTGCTTGTTGAGTGTAATCATGATCATCTATTGCTGGAAATTGACAGAAATTTTAAAATCATGTTAAAAATACCTAGATAAGGTAATTTGTGAGTCTCCCATTTCTTATGCAAGATCAGTTGTCATATGCTCTGAGCTCCTTACTTCCTTGAAAAGCAGAAGCATATGTTGCACAGCCATTTAAATGTCAGTGTTCTGGTTTTTATTAATGCTTATGTAAAATTAAGAAAAATAATTACTTTCATTTAAGTTCTATTACTTAGCTTTGCCTGAAAAATAAGACATCTTTTCTCCCAAGACTGCTGACCAATATGAATAAAACCAATTTCACATGAAATAATGTACTCAGTGTTGTCACTAATAAGAATAAGGAGAACTACCATAAACTGGTATTTGGAAGGAATTTTTGATCCTTCCCTTTCCCCATCTTTGTTTTCTTTGAACCTGTGGCTAAAACTGTAGTTGGTAACTGGAAACTGAAGTTGGCTTGGGTTATTTTACTATGAAAAATACATTGTTTATATTGCATATACCCCCTTATTAACACATTTAGTGTAATAGAACCTTTATTTTGTGTTAGGTGTGTGTGTGAATCTTGGATGTGTTGGACGTGCTGTGTTTGATTTGAACAAACATTACTTACAAATGCTGCTCTGACATGTTTTCTTTCTACCCTTTATAAAAAAGTCTAAAGTATTCATTTGTGTTAATTGCAGATGGAAAGTCAGAAATTTTTAGCTGAAAACAGTGCTTCTGTATATATAAAGAAAGTAGAAGCTAGAATTAATGAAGAAATAGAGCGGGTGATGCATTGTCTGGATAAATCAACAGAAGAACCCATTGTGAAAGTTGTTGAGAGGGAGCTTATTTCCAAGCATATGAAAACTATAGTGGAAATGGAGAACTCTGGGCTGGTTCATATGCTGAAGAATGGGAAGACAGAAGGTAAGACTGCATCATTTGTGAGACACAAATGCTTCTGATACTGCTTATTGTTTTTAAACATGGGATAAGTCAAGCTTAACATCTGTGTTTCTGTGTAATTGTGGAAACATTTAATAACTGTTTCACAAACATCTGAGAATATTCAGTGACTACTAGATGGCTCTTAAAACAGAGCCCATACACTTAACTTGTTTCTGTTTAGTACCAGATACAGGTAGTTTTTTGGTAAACCAAGTATCTCATAAGAAAAGTATAAATCTGTTGTAGTGGTTTTTGTCACCAGTTGACCATGAGCCATTTTATTTTATTATTTCCATTCCTCTAATATGTATTTGTGAAAATGCATCACATTTTTTTGGCCCACAGGCAGTTATTTAAAAAGTACTTGTGTGAAAGACTTAAACAGAAGCATTGCAGGACCAATTCTTGAGGTGGGAGCATTGCTGCAGAAATGAGTTGGCTCTTATTTTAAGGATAAGAAGCAGCTTATTGAAGTGGCTGCAACAGAAGGGCTTGGCTTGATTTGCTTTTCCCTAATAGAGGTTAATGTGGGACAAAGTGACTGAATGAAAGTTATTATGGAAATAGAACCTAAGTTTCTGAAGCAGCATAACGAAGAGAGGGATTGTAGTATCTATATTTAGAAATCAGTGCTCACACTAAAGCCATGAGAATGGGGAGCAGCTTTGCTGCTTAGATTAATGGCCTTTGTTCATTAAAGCAGCTTCACAATTACTAGGTGATAGAGCACAAAGTGAGCACATTTCCTAGCTGTAAAAAAGAATTACTCTGTTGAAAAAGGAAGTGATAATACTATACTTAACACTTTCTTCTTTAATGTCCAGTTTAGATAACCTTCAGGCTGAGGGTGCAAGGGTATTGAAGGGTATTCATAAAATACAGGAATTTGTTTAACTTTTATAGGCCTTGGTTTGATTCAGTTAACTAGTAGAGTGGAAATGCTGCTTTGTGAAGATGAGGTTTTTTTTCACAAAGATACAAGGATGGATTGTTCTTTTGGAAAGCAATGTTTGGCCTGAGCCACTTCTCATTATTTTAGGTGGATGAAACGTAGTTGTGTAAACGTGTATGACTGGCTTTAAGAGAAATATAAATTAAACTCTTAAGTTTTTACCAGTTTTTGCTTTTAATACAGAAACAAGCATCTCATTAGTGCTGTCCTATTTGGCTTAACTTTCTTTCAAAAAAAAGTTTGATGCAATGCTTGATTTTGGGAATGATAATCTTGGAAGCTACTTTGTTAAATACTGCTGGAAAGCATAATCTTGCTGAAGGTCTAATAGGTTCACTATCCTTTAGAATTAGCATAATCTTTTGCTGGCCTGGAGGTCAGCACTGACAGGTTCCCTGCTACAGACAACCTAGAATAGTTGAATACAGTCTTTGCATTTCATTTTGATGCTGCTGTAGTCAGCATCTTGTCAGGGCTAAAGGAAAGAGGAGATCAGGCGAGTCTGGTGCCGGAGCTGTTACAGGATGCTTTCTGTGGCTCAAGAGGCTGAGCTCAACTGGCAGCTTTAGCTCTGAGATGAATGAGTTACAGAAGTGTAACCCACTGAGGTGTCCTGCATAATCTCTCATTCTTGCTTGCAGACCTTGCCTGCATGTACAAGTTGTTCAGCCGTGTGCCAAATGGTCTGAAGACAATGTGTGAGTGCATGAGCTCATACCTGAGAGAGCAAGGCAAAGCACTGGTTTCTGAAGAGGGAGAAGGAAAGAATCCAGTTGACTACATTCAGGTAGTTAAATACTTTACTTCCTCTTCTTTCCCACATTCTCCACATTAGCAGTTCACCATATAAACAATTTATGAGGTATACCTTAGTATTGATTCAAAAGGGGTTCTTATTAATAAGCTAAATTTATAAATGTTTTTTAGTGTCCCTTCTCTGAATCTTCAGACACGTTTAGAACTCTTGCTGAAATTGGTTGGAAAGCACATACTAAGTTTTTGGGTTTTTAGTATTTGCTTTTAATAAACAACTTCTTCAGCCTAATATCTAACTGCTGGGAACTTCTTAAATTTCCCCTAAATTCTGTGTCTCCAGAGTTGTATGTCTGCTGACAAATAGCTTTATAGTGTCCACTTTGTTTAATTTTATGTAATGTTAGCTATCAGTGTTTATTGAGGCAAAAATCACATGGCAATAATTCATGGCAAGCTTAGCTGTGACTGAGAGGTGAATGTGTTTATCAGTCATAACAAATTACTCATTCCATTCTCTGTCTCCATAAGAAACAGAACAGTTCTGCGTGTTAAAAAATGAGTGTTCTTTCTTGTTCTCTCCCACTAAGTAATGTGTGCCATTAATTTATCAAGATCGCAAAATATGCTTCAGAACTATTTGTCATCCTTTTCCATCGTCTCTGAGAAAATGGTTTGAAATTTGCATATAAAACCTTTAGAGTTCATTAAACATTAAAGCTGTGTTTCTATAGCTGGAAGATGTTTTATATTTATTGTGAAAGTGTGTATTCATTAAACATTGCATTTTTTTAAAAAGTGTGGTCCAAGTCCTTGTCTGTTCTTCATGGGAAACATTCAATGTGTGTCTGTCAATCTCTGCTGTTTTGTTTGAAGACAGTAACTGCTAGAACTGGTTACTCTTTGAAGAAGCCATTTGAGTATAAAAACATTTTTGATTGGATTATTAATTTTCTGGCAGTGCTGAAGCAAACTTCTTACTGGGCTTGCACAATAATCACCTCTTCAAGGCCTGGTAAAAAGAAGAGAGAATGCCCTGGAAAAATTATTAGCTTTAATGATTAAGGACTCTTATATTTGTGGTGGTGTGATTTAGGGGAAAAAAAAAAAACAGGGGAGGGGGGATGTGTGCAAATTATGTGGAAAATAAGCGTCTGGATTACTTTGAAGTAATTTTAGCTCCTGATGGACCTGAAGAGGTATCATAAAAAATTTAACCAAGAAAGACAGATCTAAAAACTTAATTATAATGATAGTATCAAGGTTTCCTGTCACAAAGGTGGAAAGCAAAATGAGGCTGAGGAAGACTTGGCAGAGCTCAGCCCCTCAGTATGGACTCCAGCATCTCATGAAGATGTCCTGGGGCAGGGATTGACTTTCAGTTACTGAATAACCCCCAGAAAGGTTTATCCACCACTTCCACTGAGGGGATGGAAGCAGAGAGGAATATCTGTGAATTGAGAAACCACCTTGCTCTTTTCATCTCAGCCACGTTTATGTGAATCTGTCAAGGACAATGACACTAAGGAGACAGACATGGAAGCTGCAGTAAACCATCAAGAAAAAAACTCCATCATAGCTCAGCACTGCTTCCACAATATGACATCACCCTGACTGTAATTGATGAGATGCTTGCAACAGCATTGCCAGGGGATTAGATTTACAACTTTGTATAATAGTTTGAAGGGATGTTGAAATGCTTTTGTAATTCAAGGTACTAACAGTTTCTCCTGTTTAACACCAGGTTGTTCAGATGGTGTGCTCCTGGAGAGGAGACATGAGCTAACCTTGGTAAACAGAGAGATAGTGGGATTTACTTTGAATTTAAAATTACTAATACGCATTAATTAGCCTGTCTAAAGATCATTCCTTTAAGTGAGATGGTGAGTTCCTAAGAAATATTACTGCTTTTTGATTAATTCCTGAATGGCTTCTTTAAGTAACCGCATATGAATAATTTCTTAAGAACCTGAAGACGTAAATATCATTTAACTTGAAGAGTTTTTTGCAGGCAGTGGTTGTCCCTGACAAATGTAACTCTCAAGTGAAATTCTCTCCCCCTGCCTGCCAAATGCTGTCTCAGTTAAAACCTGTGTGTACATATATACTTAGCAAGGTGCTCAGGTGATGTTAAGATGTTAACATGCTTCCCCCTTCTATACTCAGTTGCTTTTACCTTGGAGATGTAAAAATGATGCTGAGAGTCCAGTGGTTGAGTTCAGAGGAGGTGTTTAAGTTCAGGTCCCTGATGAATGTATCTAACTTTTATATGCTCCCAGTGACTCCTAGTGATCAGCAAGAAACACATGACTGAATAATGCAGAACATGTCCCGGGATTAAATTAGAGGGAAACAAACACTGACAAGTCTAGGCCTGTTGTTGCAATGTGTTTTCTCCTCAAACTTGTTCAGTAGCTCTAGGGATGCACTTAATGGGTGCTCAGCCTCAGCTTTCCCATATGCTGTGTTTATGATACTGACTTCTCTATTTCAAACAACACAGACAAAGGCTTAATGAGTGCAACAAATAGCTCCTTTAAGTTGTTGATTCAGAAATACAGCAAGTCAACCTGTTTAACAAGGGTGTTTAAAAAGTTTTCTTAATCTGAGAAGTGTATCATAACAAACTGCACTAGTGTTTGACACCAATATTTTAGCCAGTTTATGTGAAAATTGCTTCTATAAGAGATTCATGGCAGCAATAGAAATTTAAAAAGGCAAATGACATTTCAGATACTTTCTAACAATTCTGAAGAGAGATCATTGCAGAACCTCTGAGATCTGGTCTTCTCTATGGCCTCATCTATTATTGTTTCCCAGCTTACAGCTTCACATCAGTGAAAATGGTTTTGCTTTCTTCTCATTTTTCACAGGGTTTGCTGGACTTGAAGAGTAGGTTTGATCGCTTCCTTCAAGAATCTTTCAATAACGACCGGCTCTTCAAGCAGACGATTGCGGGTGACTTCGAGTACTTCCTCAACCTCAACTCCAGGTCTCCAGAGTACCTCTCATTATTTATTGATGATAAGCTGAAAAAGGGAGTCAAGGGAGTAAGTATAAATCAGCTTAAAATATCATGCTTTTTGCTCTGTAAACTTGGATGGAATTAACTAAGCTACTTTTCTAAGAATTATTTTTGTATTAAGAGAAATGATAATTTTACCTTCAAAAAGGTGCATGTAACATGTCTGAGTTCATAACACTTTAGATCTAAATTTACAGAAAAATCAGGCATAAGGAGATCTGTGTAGCTTGTCACCTACCTCTGAAGCAGCATACCTGAACTACTTATAGCAATACTGTCTCAAAAAACATTCAGGTTGTGGTAGATTCTGCAGCTCCCTTCTTTTGAAACCTTACATATCATTTCCTTAAGTATATTTATAGTTTGGCAGCTATTCTCATTATCTAATAATTTCTTCTGAAAATTAATTTGGTTAGAGAAAAGGATTTGTCTTTGCTGCTTTTTACTGTTTTTACATACCAGAGAACTATTACTATATCTGTCTTCTAGTTCTGAGTACAGCTGTTGCCTTCAGACTAAGCTTCTTTCATTACATTTTCTGAGGTACAGAATCCAGACAGGACAGGATGGTTCAGCTGAGGCTTCAGTTACTCTAAATAAAACTTAGTATTAGAGCATACAACTTACGCTTTGGGTATCAAATAGTAAATTCTGTTTTTTTATAAAACAAAAAATAATTTTATTTGTGCGGCACTAGACAGGCTTTGCAAAAGATGTCTTAACAGGTAAAAGCTTTCATTCCAAATGAACTTTTCTGCTCCTAATACTGATTTCTCTCATGCTGTTTTAAACTTACCCAGGAACTTTTATTTATCAAATTCTACCCATTCATTGTTTCCCATTTCCCTTTCCTTTCCCTTCATTTTAGATCTATTTCTTACTCCACTTTATTGAGTTAGTGCTCTGTTCTTTTGGCTGTCAATCATATATTGGACCAGTTTTGTTGGCTACTGTTAGACCATCTGCTGCTGTGAATTACTTTAAGTACTTGGGCTGTGTAAGGCACTTCTGCTGGAAGATTAAAACCAGAAAATTATTTCTTTTACAGCTAACAGAGCAAGAAGTAGAAACTATATTGGATAAGGCAATGGTTTTATTCAGGTTTATGCAAGAGAAAGATGTTTTTGAACGCTATTACAAGCAGCACTTGGCAAGAAGACTTCTCACAAATAAGAGTGTTTCAGATGACTCTGAGAAAAATATGATCTCCAAATTAAAGGTAAGACAGTACTTGCATACTTTTTAGGGGTTTTTCTTTCTTTTTTGTTTTTCATAAATATGGTTTCTTCTGGTTTTACATGAGATGTATGGGTAATATCAGTCTTGATGGCTGCTAAATGGAGAGCTCATTTAGAAAGCCCCAGCAGAAAATACAAAAGGTTTTTCAAGTGTTTTCATGGAAATAAAAGGAAGTACTGAAAAGGCCCTGTGATGAGAGTGCAATCTAGAAAACAAATTTTTTTTTCTAAGTTTTTGAATAATAGGACAACTGCAGTGACTGAATTTGAAGGCTGTGTTTTGTCCTGGATTTTCCATTATTCGCAGTACAATTTTGTTATTGCTTGTGTTGATGTTTTTTGGTTGTCTCCATCAGCAGAGTGGTGATTATACTCAATTCCTTTTTGATTAAGTAGTTTGAAAAAAAAACGAAAAACCTTCATATCAGTCTTTAGAAACACATTTTCCTTAGCTGGGTCAATAGAGCAAGAGATTGAAAAGAAGGTAAAGCCTGAAGTTGACCAGACCTTAAATGATGTTCTATTGCAGCTTCTTCTCAAGTTGCATGATAAACAATTAGAGCACTTCTGAAACAGAGGGATCCTAAAATCAGTCTGCACTGATGCTTATTTTTGAACTTCATATTCTATCAGTGAGCCAAACCTGTTTGTGTCAGATTTCTCCAAATTTCTCAGTATTAATTCTTTCTCCATTACCTCTCCACCCTTTGAGCCTAGTGGTTCAGAAAGTACAGGGCACACATGCATTTCCAGGTGAATGAATGCACATGAAGTGCCCTCTTTTCTTACAGAGCTGCAGAGTGGTCAGGATGCTGAAGCTAGCAGGCTTCCTTTGCCATGCATTCACAGCATGTGAACACATTCTGTGTGTTAGAAACAGTCACACAGCCCTGCCTGTGCACACCTGTCTGTGTGCAGGTGTTCCTGATTCTCACAAGACCTAGGAATCTTCCTGGGTAATCTGCAGTCAGCCTTCAAATTAAAACACTCCCAGGACAACAGGAGTTCCTTGTGATATAAATTGGGTTCATTCCCCTTTTCAGAATTGTGCTAAAAGCAGTTGAAAGTGCATATCTTGATTTGGAAAGCTTTCACAGTTTTTTTTAATATGATATAAAAATCTAAGACAAAAATACAGTAATGGAGAGGAGAAAAGCAAGTTAAGATCTGTGTAGGGTTAGATCTTTTTATACAATAGGAATCTTTTCTGAGATCTGAATGTAATGCAAGTGGAAATTCCAGTAACCAAAAGTACAGAAATGTCATTTTGGGGATTTATAAGCTAACTTTAGTCTTGCAGTTTGCCTATCAGAAGCTTTGTTTTCATAGTGCTGGTACAACACATTTTTTGTGTGGTTTTAGACTGAATGTGGATGTCAATTCACGTCGAAACTGGAAGGAATGTTCAGGGACATGAGCATCTCAAACACAACGATGGATGAATTCAGGCAACATCTTCAGGCGACAGGGGTAAGTGCTGGGGTCTGTGTGCTTGACCTTTTGCTTCAGTACAAACCCTGCACGTGTGTCCACACCTGTGCTTCTTCATTTGTTGGTAAGTGCATGTGCTGACAAGGGCTTGGTCAGCTTGTGCAAATTGTTCCCTTTTTTACTGTGTGACTTATCTGATAAACTGTATCGGCATTTCCTGAAATGCCGGAGTCGGCTGGGACTTCCATGCGCAGCTCGAGAAGTGCCAGTCCCATTCCATAAGATCTGTGTCCCATTCCATCAGATCTGCGTGTCCGAGGGGCTGGGCCGTGGCTGCTCAGCGGCGCCGGCAGGGGGCGCGCCGTGCCCGGCCCCGCTGCCGTGTGGATGTCCCAGCCAAGCCTCCCTTCTCCAAGGTTCATCACTCCGTTGTCGTCTGTATTTTTGCTAAGGGCAAGAAAAATACTGCAGGCTGCAGGTATTTGCAAAGCACACCATCTCGTGTTGAGCTCTCCTGACACAATTAATGCCTTTGCTGAAACTGCTATTTTGTTGCAAATTTCAAAATTTAGTTTTTGAAGTTTTCTTGCAAATTGTCAAATATTGGTTTAGTTGTTTAATTAGAAAAATTACACTGTCTTGTAAAAGCAGGCCCCTGAAATATTTTAGGGAGACATCATTATTTTTGAGATACCAGTTTACTTGCTCTAAAACATTATTTTTCTGTACTGATATTCAGTAGCACTTACTAGTGTATAATAAACAGCCAAGTAGTTCCCTGTGTGCAGGTAAGTAGGGTCAGTACATCAAACCTGTTTGAGTCAGTTTCAGCAGTCTGAATGCCAGGAGTATTTTCATGGATGTACTCTGTCCAATGTCCCTGGCTGTGATATGAAATCTTTGTTGTCTTGAAGCAGTTGACTGAAATCCTCCTCATCAGCATTCTGTGACTCATCATGAGTAGGAGAACAGCATGTTCTGTAAGGGGGTTCAGAAAAGGATGGAGAGGAAGTGGATAAAGGTGATTGTGGACAGGCAGCTTTACTATTGGATGTTTGGTTTCTCTGCTTTAGAGGCCAGCCATGTTTTGCTTCTGGAATGCTTGAAATATAAATTTCAATAATAATTTGTTGAAGCATTCCCTTTTTTTTGTAGCATGGCAGGCTTGACCATGTAGGGAAAGAGGGGGCTGTGCTTGAAGATTCATGTACTTTACATGACAGTCTTAATGTGAGTTAATAAATGGTATCTCTATCTTCTTTTTAGTTATATACAGCTAAGAAGATGAATTTAAAATGTTAACAGATGTTCTGTTAGGCTTTATTTGAAACTTCATCTTTCTCTTGGCAAGGCACCAGCAGTTCATGTGATGGCTTCCTTGTGGTCAGCCTAATTGTGGCCTTTTAATGAAATTTCCAGAAGTATTATTTAGGAAATACAGGAAGATTTGGGGGATTTTGTTACTGTTAAATTGCTGGTGATACTGTGTTTTATATGAAGTAGTTTGTTCTGCTCCTTTTTAAACAGTTTCAGTACCTTCAATGTGTACAGTGCTTCCTAGAGGTGTCAGACATCTGCTTTTCTCACAATAATCCTACCTGCAAAGTTTCCTTCTGGACCCTCTATCCTGAGATATAGGCAGTGCTGAGGTCTGTGTGGATGATTGGTTTGCTCTCAGAAAGTGGGAAGCTCAGCACCAGGGAAAGTCCAGGCTCATAGATTGAGAAATTTCTGTCATTGTGATCCTGGAACATTTCTTGGAGTTCTGTAAACACTGGGTCACTTCAGGGCACTTTCCACTAATTCATACCATTTTCATGCTGAAAAGACATCTTGTGAAATAAAGTGCTTCCAAAACTTTTTTGTGTTACCAACTGCTTAGTGCTTATAATATATGATGGGAGCATTCTGAATTGGTGCTGTGTTATGGTCTGGCAAAGGCCAAAAAATTTTGGGAAATTGTTGCCATCTCAGCTCAAATGTTTCAGTTCCAGATAAATATATTTTCTGTGTCCTTTTGTCTGCACTGATGGCCTTTTCCCACACTTTGGCTGGAGGAAGAAAACTGTTGAAGCTTGTTTAGGTTTGTCAGAAGTTTCCTGGGCACAAGCTGGTTGGTGCACACAGGCATTCAGTACACACAATACAGAAACTCTTCTGTAGTGCATGGGAATGCTACTCTGCTATTGAATACTGAAAGTTTGAGTTCAGGTGGCAGTTTTTGACCTTCTGAAACATAATGTGCTCTGTTTCTGTGTGGTGGATTTATATAAGTTGAATATTGTTTGCCTTGGTTTTTTGTCCATAATGTGTGTTCTTTGAAGGTATTGGTTCTACCTCCTAAAGCTGAAAGTAGTCAGTTTTAAGCCTCATAATGCTCAGCTTAGTTGGGATACCTAATGAGGATTATGCATCACTGGTAGCCAGACCTTTATCATCTGCCAACACATCTTTATAGATCAGCACTTGAGCTGGGAATGTTTCCTCCCCAGTGCTGAATATTCAGAGTCATGGCTGTCCTTAGGGAAAGAGGATAGGTGGGCTGTGCAAAAGTGAGTAACTGCTGGCATTGCAGTCCACAGATGAGCTCCCTATGCTTCAACATCAGATAGTATTTCCTCTCTACTTCCAGACAGTACATTTAGAAAGAGTTCTTTTGAAACTGACATGTTTCATGCAACCCAGCTTTATTGCATGTCGTCAAAAAACCCATTTGCAAAGATTTGTTGCGCGTATCACAAGTTCTGTTTATGATCACAGACACTTAGTTCTTGATTAAGAATTCCTTTTGTTTAGTTCTGTATGCTCTTAAATGCCAGAGGGGAATAATGTAGAGGGTTTTTGCTGTACCATCTGCTCTGATAGTGATGACTCAATGTATTTGTCTGGTTTTGTAAAAAGAATGTGTACAGATACGTCTATTTCTTTTGTAGTTAGACAAAATTCTAAGTATTTTCCACTGATACAGACAAAATGGTGAAACATGGTCTTGTTTTAAAATAGTGTATGTTTTCTTCCAATTACCCTTAGGTCTCACTAGGAGGTGTTGATCTCACAGTGCGTGTCCTCACAACAGGTTACTGGCCTACCCAGTCAGCCACACCAAAGTGCAACATCCCTCCAGCTCCCAGACATGCTTTTGAAATATTTAGAAGGTATGTATTACTGCAGATTTTTAGGTAGAGGTTTAAGAAGAAACTTTCTAAACTTACCTGTACATATTTTTTTACCTGCACAGATGGTTGTTTTTAACAGCTTTACTGTTAAAGATGTGCTGGCAAACTGTTTTTTTTCAGTTTATGTGAAAATTGGAGAATGCAATACTTGCATTATGATGCTTGAGGTTTTTTGAGATTTTAAATAGAATTCTGAGAAAAGTTAATGTTTTGAAAAAGAAAAAAGTTAAAAATGTTTTAAGAATGTCCTCAATAGCTCCAAAAGGCTATGTAACTTTTAAAATGTATTTCTTCTTCAATACAAAATGTGAGCTATATATTGTTCTCATTTCAATTCTTCAATTCAAATTACAGATTTTATTTAGCCAAACACAGTGGGCGACAGCTGACACTCCAGCATCACATGGGTTCTGCAGATCTCAATGCCACTTTCTATGGGCCTGTTAAAAAGGTAGAGAATCAAGATTATATAAATATTGTATCTTTTGTTAAAAGTAAGCAAATGCTTTTTTTTTTTAATAACTTCAACATTTTGTAAAATAAAAGCAAACCCATTGAGAATGTAAGAATAAGAAAAAGATACCTTCCATCAGACTTATAGTCTGATTCTTTCTGTGCAATAATTTTGCTTTGACTTTTTTCCCCTCTGAATTTAATTTGAATGCATCACTCAGCATCATCTTTTACTTGTAGAAAAGTAATAAAAGTGATCTTGAAGGGGCCTCAATCATTTGAGTGGTTTGGATTTTTTTGACTGTCAGTGAAAAGTGAAAAACTTATTACTTATTTTTGCTAAGCAACGTTTAGCATGCTTTTCATGTGCTGATTGAAATGTAGACAACATTTTGTCAAAAACAAGACTCTAACAGAGTTTATAGGAGTACAGCGCTTAATTTGTATGTGTACAAGAAAGGAATTTTGTAGTAATTAGACCAGTACTAAAATGCTAAGCTAGAACTAGTTAATGGCATTATGTTTGGGAATGTAGGAGGCAATGCAAATTGAAAGCAAAATTCTTACAACAAAGTATTAATAACATGCGTTTGTGAGGATGTTGAAATTGTGTTACTGTAGGATAGATATGTTGATAACTTTAAAGGTAAGCTTAGGAAAACTTGAAGGGTGAATTAGTAATGGAGCAGGGGCCTCAGAGGTGGTGAAGTCTCCATCCTCAGCAATGGTCAGTGTTTGATTGGTGGCTGTAGATGGCCTGGTCTGGGCTCTGTAGGAGCCTCCAACTCTTCCTCCCTGGCACTGTAAGGCAGCTGCTGGAGCAGCGTCCTGGCCATGCCCCCAGGTGTCTGCTTTTCTGTCACTTCTGTAGGCTGATCACCTAGAGAAATGTTTCATCATGAAGCTTTCATCTTATCAGAATAAAACATTTTTCAGTGAAGAATAATCTAACAGTAGTTTTGGAATTTTAAAATAGGAAGATGGCTCAGAAGTTGGTGTAGGAGGTGCCCAAGTAACTGGCTCAAATACACGGAAGCACATATTGCAAGTCTCCACTTTCCAGATGACAATATTAATGCTATTTAACAACAGAGAAAAATACACGTTTGAGGTAAGTCTGTGGGTTTCTTACCTGATTCTAAATAACTGGTTTGGGCATTTTCTTGTCCTCTTGAGTTAGGCATTTGAAGATCAGGTGCCTCTCGTTCTGAGTATGGATCATGCTAAGTAGATCATTAGCAATGCACCTGGTGCAGTTCTAGGGGAGGAAATTCTTTGGGAGTTGAAGGTTTCAGAAATGTTTGAGAATTGTGAGTGTGGTTGTTCTAGGCCATTGAGCTGTAGAAAAGCTGAAGATGAAATGCAGCAGGTGGCTCCATTTCCTCATTTTGTCTTTGAGAAACTGGATTTAGAGGCCAAAGGGTGGAGAAGGGTTTATCCTGGCTTCTTGAATACCGAAGTAAAATTGGCAGGCTGGACCGAACTGGAGGATGAATCAAAGAACTTTCAGCCCTTCTCTGAGCTGATCAGCCAGAAAGGACAGTGAAAAAAGGGTCTGGATAAATTCTTAACAAGGAGACTAGAGGGGTGTTGCTGGGAAAGGTTGAAATGTCTGCTAAGAGATGATGATGATGAAGAAGGCTTTAGGAGAGGAGGAGGATCATGTACTTTGTTGTGTGAGCACTGTATTGTTAAGGTAAATTGATAGTTTTGTTTTGGACATTATCTTCTGTTTGAGAGAGCGTTGGCAGCCTTGAAAAGCAGTATGGGTGCAGTTTGAAACAGTTGATTTCCAGGTTTTCTCATCTACTTTTGACTGTGCTATGCATAGTAATCATCTGCCTTTTTGTTTGGATTGTGTTTTCAGCTTATTTGGCATACTTCTAGCCTGTTAATAAAGTTTCTTTGAAATGGTCTCAGTAGTGATTAAGGAAGGCAGGATTTGATAAGGGACTCTTAATAAACTACTGATAATTTAAAATGTTATTTTAGAACACAAAGTCCTATGTGTTATGAAATCCATTGCAGGAGCATTACGGCTTTGAGTACTTTGCAGAATATTTGAGTGAGTGAAAACAAGGAGGGGGACTTAACAGCTCTTTTTTTTCTTGAAGCTGATTTAGAAATTGGGCTAGTAGCTGCCTTTTTCCACCAAATTGCAGGCTTAATGAGTAATAGAGCCTTAGCCAATATGAATAAATAACACTTGGGAGAGCAGTGAAAAACACAGTTTTTAATACGTGCTCTAAATTATACTTTAGTTTACCAAGACCAGATGATAGAGAAATATGTCCATCTGCTTTTAGGTTGTATGTTTTGTTTATTTCTGATTTGGGAGTTCTTAAGCTCTTGCTTTGTGTCCCACTTGAACTAAAACATTAAGGAGGCATATTTGTGTTGTTTGGTTTCTTTGGTGAAGTGTGTGGGAGTTGTCTTTAACCCCAGCCAGGAAAGCTTACGAAAACTTCAGAGGAGAATGAATTTTATCTTTGTTCATTGATTATTGGATACCCTGATTAACTGCTGAGTGCTGGGCAACCATTCCTTCTCTGCTGTGTCAGATGGGTGCTTTCAGTGCAGCAGAGCACGTGAGCTGACTTGTGTGTGCTGGTGTATCCTGAAACTGTCTGATACACAAATGTTTCTGCAGATTCACAGCTCAACAGATTCATCTGAAGTTGCCTTCACAGCTGAACAGACTTTGCTGTTTTATTTTGCATTCAGTGTGATTATTAATTGCAAACTTGATAAGATCCTCGTAATAATCCTAATAACCATTAGGCCATGTGATTGAGGAAGAAAATGGGATACTGATAATGCAAAAATTATCCATAAAATACTATGGAAACTTAAAAGATAGTTGCATAGAAAATTTTCTTCACAAAAAATGTATACATTTATTGTATTTCTATACAGCAGCATTTCATTTGTATATGCAAAATAGCTATTGGCCACATAGGTGCAGGTTAATGCTACTGAAGTGGAAGAGAATCTTCATGCAGGCCTTCAAAGAATGCTAATTTTTTCTACAAATTCATTTTCTAATCAAGTCTTGTACTCAACATATTTTTCATTTGATTTACATTACAGCTCAGTATTTTAAAAGGTGAAATGCTCACTTTCTTGTAATGGCATCAGAAATAAGCATGGTTCTTTATGTTTTAACAAACAAGAAATACAAATGTGACCGTAGTAGAAGTTAAGTTGTGGATTAATTCCACAGATATGAGAGATTAGAACTGTAAACTAGAACTGTAAATTAGATTTCCTGTTCCCTCTTTTGCTGTCTGCTTTGGAAAGTACACAAGTTGCAGTCTGTAAATAAAACTAAAAATACTTTTTATTATTTCAGCAAAATTACAGTTCTTTTCCTTTGGTTTTTTTCTGCACATTTTCCTTCTAATAATCTGTGTTCTTATATAGAACTGACAGAGTTCCATACCTGGAATGATCTCTTTTGTAGCCCCCAGACAGAGCTCTCACTTGGTAATATTTTAGCACTGAGATTGTGTAATCAGTACTACTCCTGTGCACAAATCTAATGTGTTTTATAAAATAAGGCATTTTTGGAGATGGGGAAGAAGTATACATTTCTCACTGCTACATCAAATATCTGCATAAAAATATGTTCAGGAAAACATTATGCTACAGGCTGAGGGAAAGAGCACAGGAACATCTGTTATTCCCATTTATGTTCATAGCTGCATTTTTTTTATTCAGCTTGAAAGTTTTCTCCTTCTGAGGCAGCATATTGCAGTGCAATTCTTTGTGGTCCTTACTTTAATGCTGGGTTATAAATTCTAAAAGTGAAATGGTTTGAGTGAAGTACAACAGCAAATAGACAGTGGTTTATATAAGGATAGGCAGCATGAAACCCCTCAAATTCCCTTTTGCTCTTTGTTTCACTTTTGTTAAAAGCAGAGTAGATATATATGGCCTTGTAGAACTGATGTAATTTTGAAAGGATTAATTTTAATTGTTCATCAAAAATCAAAGTTTGGGAGCCTGCATGTCACTGGCATTACATCATTTAATAACCTGGGTTTGGTTTGTAGTCTTTAAGGCTTTTTATTTATCTAAGCTCTAAAATCTTGCACCTTCCCTTGGTTTGGTAAATTTTATGCTGATCAGTCCATTTCAGTAATGTTTTCTTGTTATGACCATGTAAAGGATTATAGCTTATTGGGATTTTTTTTATATTATTTTGTACTGAATCTGAAAAAAAATATGTGAAGGTGACAACTGTGTTTTAAATAAAGCAGCAAAGGAAGAAATAGTAACTGTCTGTGAGCAGCTTGGGAAGAAACATTTTGATACTAGTAAATAGTTAAAATATGTGGATATTCACAACTTATTTCAAATGGTATAAGTGTTTCTGACTGCATTATGCTTCCTAAGAATACTCTTAGGAATGTATTAGTGTTTCCGAATCATCTATAACCAGACGGTACCAAAAATCCTGAATTTTTTAAATTTTGGACTGGGATTTTTTTCTTTTTACGTCATTCCAGTTCACTTGACCTTATCTCAAAAACATGAGATGGCTCCATGTTCATCACCATCATCCAAGTCATCACTCTGTGTGTGGTGTTGGGTCACATTGAGAAATAATACCTATTTTGTCTGAGCCTTGGCATCACAGAGAGCTGGTAGTGAGGTGCTGTGCATGAGGTGCAGTCCAGTTCCTGATAAAAGCCTGAGTCAAAGCCAGTACATCCAAATCATTTTTATTGTATGTTGTCAGTGGTGCCTGATGACAGAAAAGTGGCTGGTTTTTCAGGGTTGATTTAAGAAATAACTTGAGTATACTGAAGAAATAACATTATTTGATAGAATTTAGTTTGATTTTTCTGGTCACCCTTTAAAGAACTTCTAACAAGTTGTTATAGTTTACAGATCTTAGGATTTTGACCACTTGGAGTTCTTACTGCTGTTTTTAACCTGAGGTCATCACATGGACTTGTGTGCCAGGAGACTCAGGAATTTATGGGGACAATGTAAGGGCTTGATACTGCCCTTGGAACCAAAGTTGGGGAAGCTGAGAAAGGGATAGCTGTTGTGGGCAGCTGCATGTCTGCAAGGTTTGTTTTTTCTCTTTAGCTGCTACGAGTCCCTCAGGAGTCTGAATGGAAATGTGAAACCAGAAGTGTCTGCAGTTTCCTCAGGCTAGAAGTAGGAAGAGAAGAGATGAGAAGAAATGAACTTTTACTGAATGGGAGCTCAGGAAACACATTAGGTCTGAGAGAGCAGCATAGCTGGCCTTCTCCTAGAGCATATTAAGACATCATTCTGCATCCAGTGTAATTTATTTACTAGCTCATGGCCACTGCTGACTTGCCTACCATCCATCTCTCAGCTGACTCTTGAGAGCACTGACAGAGGTACACCAGATTATGTGCTTGTTTTACAAACAATCTTCTTCAAAGTTCTTATGTTTGCCACACTATAATGAGCTCTTTTTGTATTTCACCTGGAGAAGTCCTAGCCAAAGGCATCTGGGCTGTAAATAAATTGTTGGAGCTATTCAGAAGTGAGGTATGATCTAGAGTATTTGTATGCTACAGTGAAACCAGACATTGCTTGCTCCATTTGTAAAGATCTTTTAAACAGTGTGGCTGAACACAGAAGTATTTGTGCAGCTCTTGGTCAGGAATGTTCATGAACATCATGGATGCTTTCCATCACTGAGTTAGTCAGAAGGTTTGGTTTCACCCTGTTCAACACACTCTGGAAACAGCTAACAAATCCTTTCAGTCCTCTCAGCAATTGCAGGGAAATGGAACAGCTGGCTATTCATTCTTTTCCTTGCAGCTCGTGGTGACTGTTCATGTGACAGAATTTGCTGAGTGCTGACCCACGGGGATCATTTTGCACAGTACCCACTGAGACCTTGCTGCTGAGTGAGCTCTGACCTTCCAAGTGCCACAACTGTGACAGTATTACTTCTAAGCAATCCCTGATGTTGTGTGCAACACACAATACTTCTGCCACAGCCATTAGCTAACTAAGTATTCTTCTTTAGGAAATTCAGCAAGAAACTGACATCCCCGAAAGAGAACTGGTTAGAGCCCTACAGTCCCTTGCATGTGGCAAACCAACACAACGTGTTCTCACAAAAGAGCCCAAGTCAAAAGAAATAGAAAATGGTCATATATTTACAGTGAATGATCAGTTCACATCTAAACTACACAGAGTCAAGATTCAGACGGGTAAGTCAGCTTTGTATTCTGCTCTCTTGCAGTCCCAAATCTGCCATAAACTTATGGCAGATTATCTTTTGCAGGATTGATGTCCATGGAGGTAAAAGGAGAATTTGTTTTTTTCTTGGTGATTAGTTGCATCAAAATGAAAATTCAAATGCCAAGAGCAGTGTGGAAGTCAGTTAAGCCTTTTACTTAATTACTTAATTACAAAATTTGTAATTATCTCTTACAGGAAATACTGAAAGAAAAATAAAATTCAAATTAAATAATAACATGAACAATATCCTACTGATTGATTCAGAAATAGGAAAATTGCCTCATAAGTTGCTGTACTGCAGTGAAATGAGTAATGTTTTTAGCCCATGATACAACAGCCATTTTCAAGTACCAGGTAGCTTATAATGGTTTTGGGCAGTGATTTGGGTTTAACAAATAAGGGAAGCTGAGTGTATAATAACCACTTCATTAGCTTATAGAAGTGCTGGTGCTTGTGCCTGTAAGCAGATTTGAGTACTGTTCAAATTTTAACATAGTCGTAATTAAATAACAGTTTGTTATCTTGTCAGTTGCTATCAAAATATGCCAGAAAGTGTTAGTATGTTCTTGTGGCTGTTTTTCATTTAAAAAAAAAAAAATCAACTTTGAAAATGTCAAAACTCAGGAAAATATAACTTGATGTCTAGATGAAATAAATAGTTAAGCTAACACACAACGAAATACATTTTAATTTTGCTAACATAATTTACCTTCTCTGTTTTCTTTAAGTTGCTGCCAAACAAGGAGAATCTGATCCAGAAAGGAAAGAAACAAGGCAGAAAGTAGATGATGACAGAAAACATGAGATAGAAGCTGCTATAGTTCGGATAATGAAATCTAGAAAGAAGATGCAACACAATGTGCTAGTAGCAGAGGTATGCTGGTACTGAGTTTTGCTTTTGCTATTATCTCATTAAAGTTACCTAGCTCTTACTAACATGATTCTGAAAGGCTTTTGAGAGATGCTGTATTTAACCCATCCTTTCTTTTCTCCATGTCTGTCTGAAGGCATACCTAAATCCTTACCCTTTACTGTCGCATGTGCTCATGGGTGTATCTAGTTTTCCTTCCTACTTTTAGTGTAGTTATGATGTTAATTTGCTTGAAAAGCAAACCAATGTTCTTTACATTATTTTTGGCTTTGATCATGTTACTGGCTGTTGGGTCCAGGCTGGAGAGATTTGAGCTCTTAGCAGAGAAGCAGTCCTGCTGCTTTTCACTGCTAAGCTCACACAGCTCCAGGACATGACACATTTTGCACTCCTGAGCTCCCTTAGAGTTGTGAAATTGGGAGCATTCTCAGGTTGTGACCGTGCCTCTGTGGAGCTTTGAATCATACCCCAACATGAGCGAGCAAGTGGAGGGACTGTCAGAAGTCTGAAGGCTGCTTTTTATGCTCCATAGTTGTCATCATCTCTCTGTCTTAATACATTCTTCTGTTTGTTGTGTTCTGTGAGGGTACTTCAAGTTCTTCCATGCGCTGTGATTTTATATTGTTGGGTTTTATTTTGTTTTAGGTAACTCAGCAGCTGAAGGCCCGATTCCTACCAAGTCCAGTTGTTATTAAAAAACGTATTGAAGGACTTATTGAGAGAGAATATTTGGCACGAACACCTGAGGATCGCAAAGTATACACTTACGTAGCATAAGATGCGTTCAGAAAATTTGATTTATTCTTGGACTATACTCTTCGCATGAACTGGGAAGTTCTTTTAAATCATTAATATTAAGACGACCATCTTCTCTATTAAATTACAGTACATGTTCTAGACCATTCAGATCAAGCCTTTTACTCCTTTTGAGAGTTTTTGACATGAATTAATTGAGCTTCAGGCTTTTCAACATTATCCCTGTAGAGATCATCCTTACAATTCTTCGGGAAAATGTGAATGTGCCGCGTTTGTTTTCAATACTGTATGAAAACAGAGAAATAAAAATGACTTTAGAAAATACAGCTCATTTAAAAAAATAAATTTGTTGGAATTTCATTTCCCCAGATCTTCAGTGTTGATGTAAATGTGTTTCTGTAGTGTTGCTTAGCACTTCGCGCATTGTATAAGTTGGGTTTAAAAGAAACCACGAGTGGTAAGGCAAAATTCCCACTTACCTTGCTCTGCTTCAAATGTTTTTTTAACTAGACATGTTTAATTTAAATACTTGCTAATTTTTTTGAAGACCCAAGAAGACAACTTGAGCATGCTTCACTCTTCCAGCTGCACTCACTGTTCCAACAACGTGAATCAGGAACTTCTGGGGGCTCAGAAAAGACCGTAATAATTTTGGCTTTCCCTTCTGTAATTTGAGTTCTCCTAAATTAAACTCTATATTGAGTAGATTTTTTCTGGTTTCTTTATAGGAAAAAGGACAAGATTTTAGTGTGTATAAACTGTATAATAATTTTTGCTGTTGTACTCACTGCTGATGGTGGATTGTACAGGGCGATGTTTTTATTTCACTAAATGTAGACAAAATAAATTTAAAATAAATGGATTTAGTGTACACAAACAACTAATTCAAGTGTGTTAGAGTACAGGGTTGACAATCTTTTGGAACTAAATACTGTCCCCCTGGGGATGTACTGGGATTATATTTTGTTAATAAACATCATAGATGGAGCTGTAGCTCCAGGGCTTCCCATCATAAATGCATATTTCAGGAGATTAAAGTGAAGCCAGCATGCACTATTTGTTTTTAAAAATGCATTTTAAACATGCAATAAAAAATTGTTACTGTAATGAAATTTTTAGTTCTTACCCTGAAACTTTTTTTCTTCTTGACAGTATGCTGCAAAAAATAGATTAAAAATAGCAGTTTGGTGGCATCATTCTTCTCACAGTTAGAAATTTTTGAGTGTGCATTGTACTGCAGTTTTTATTAAACCATATTTCTGGCATTCCAATGCACATATTCTGTGCTTTCCCAGCTATAACTATTTTTCTGCTTTAATTCAAACCAATATTTTTTGTCTTTGTTCATATTACTTTTACCCATAGGTCTTGAAAAACATAGTTGGGATGGGCTTTCCAATATGAAGAGCTGGGAATGAAGCAAAAAGAAAAGCTTGGTTGTAGAGCAGCTGCCAGAGCAGTTCTTGATGGGCTCTGCTAAACAAGTGCGTGGTGCTGGTGCAACGTTCCAGTGTGACTGGAGAGTGTTTTTCACAATGTGTCACAATTTCACCCCTCTCCAGCCTGTTAAGGTACAATTCCTGGCTGTTGTTCAAGAGCAGCATATTTCTTCTAAAGAGAGGGACTGGAATTAGGATGATATTTTAGCTTGACTGTTTGGAAGCTTTTTTTATGAAGCTTTAAGTTTACTGCACACCTCCAACACACCTACGCACACACACACACACAGAGTAATTTTTGAATCAGCAGAAGGAGGTGGTGGCTGAAGAACTTTCTTGCCCTTGTCCATCAGGAATTTACCCCAAAAGAAATGAGCTGGGCCGTTGGCCCTACAGAAAAGGTGTTTGCTGGCTGTTACTAAACACCTCTATTTCTGCACAGGGTATGCAAATCTTCAGTAGAGATGTGGTCATTGTTTAGCCAGTGCAACAGTACTAAATACAGATGATCTGGGGTTTTGATTTTGTTTAAAGTCATCAGAAACATCTTCCTCAAAATGTAAATCACTCTTCCATGTACCAATATGAAGGTTTTCTTTTATGTATAACCGACTCTTTATAAGCATTCATGTTGTGATATTGCATGTTAATGTTTTCCCATGTGCTTTGCAGGGAGGAATGGGTTCAAGTCCTTTTCCCTGTGAAGTTTACAGAGACATGAGTGTTGTGATTTGGGACAGGAGGTCTTTGTCCTGTGCATTGCCTCTGTACTTCTGTTGTACATCAGCTGAAGCTTCCTACTTCTGTGGTGGCTTTTGGAAGGCTGAGGCTGAATGTTGTGTGAATGACTGTATAATTAGGTGTTGAAGAGTGTGTTTTTAAAAGCTGTGTGGGCAAGAGTGTTTGCCAGAAGAACAGTAGGTGATGATGGCTGTCTTCAGAGAAAATATTAAGAGCTTAGTTTCCATTTTAATAGAATTTTGAAGACACTATTCAGGAAGAGATTTCTGCTGAAGTCAGATTTCAAAAATATGCCCTTTGCCACTGAACATGAGGTAGAGGATTGAAAAATGGAGAATGTGAAAGTTCCGGTAAGAGACAAGAATACATCACTAGGACTGTGCTTAAGGTGAGTTTGATGTTTACATGTTGGTATGTTAATGGGATTTCATTTACAATCTATAGTAGAATTCTGCTAAGCCTTATCTAATTTCAGTTCTTCCTTAATATCTACTTACGGCTTCTTTGTAATTTTGTTAAAATTTCATTAGTAGGATTGCGTGTGTGAGTGCAATTGTTAGTAAGTTTGGTTTCTTTGCATTAATGTGCAGCTAAATGCAGTAACAAGACGTAATAAACATGGAGTTTAATTATTTGGAATTTTTAAAAGTAGGGTTTGAGTTTTATAGCTGTTTGAAGATGCGTAGGCACGTACTTTCCTCGTACATGAGTTTATTTAAAAGGATTTACAGTATTCCACATTTACCATCATAACAAATGTGATAATCCTATGGATCCCTGGTGCACTTCTTGCTCTTTTCCATGTTCACTATCTTTACAGCTTTGATTTACTCGTTGTATCCCCTGGAATTAATCCATACAATTTCCCCACTAGCTATAGAATAAATGAATGCCAAGCAGGAAAAGTCTGTGATGTTAAGCTACTCCTGAATGCCATGTCTTTCCTCTTTTCCAAAGACAAACTTTGCTCTGTTGACCCTGAAGCTTCCAATGCAACACAATTTGTTCTACTTGCCACTGCTCATTTAGAATCGGCCACTGGTGTCAGATTTACTTTCCTTCACCCTGTGGAACCTTTGCACTAAATATGCTGCATGGCTGAAGTATTTTTATTCACATGTATTGCAATGAAGTTGTGTAGTTCCTGATGGGTGGTACTTGCATATATATACATATGCTAAATATGCTGGATGGCTGATGTATTTTTTATTCACATGTATTGCAATGAAGTTGTGTAGTTCCTGATGGGTGGTACTTGCATATATATACATATGGTAATAGAGCCTTTCATAATGCAGAGTTTTGGTGATAAGCTTGCACAGAGATGGGGTTCCAATGTTTTCAGAAGTACCAAAAACTGGAACTACTTGTGGCCTCTGCATGTCCAAAACTGGCCAGAACCTCTATAGCTCTATCAAACCTTTGGCTCTGCTTTTTTCCTCGTGGTGCTTAGGGGGAGCTGCACTCTGATCCTGAGCCTCCCCCTCCCAGGGAGCCCTTTAGAGCAAGGGTTGGTTTGACAGCCTGGAACTGGACTAAATAATGTGCACAGCTGGCATCATCTTGTGTGTGTCTGGGACAAAGCTGCATTTCTGTTGATACTCTCATTTTGATAGCTTGGACAGTAAATGTAATAACCACTGTGCTCAGTCCAAAGTGTGAGTTTAATAGTTCCTCTGTCCTCTGAAATGTTCATTTGAAAAGACTGTAAGATGCAGAACTTACATATCCAGCTGAAAGCTGGATAAAGGTACAGGACAACAGTTCACCCACAGAAGGCTGTGGATTAGTTGGCAGTGATAAATATATTTATGTTTATTATTTATTTCTCCCTTGCTGTAACCACTT
Organism: Onychostruthus taczanowskii; assembly: GCF_017590055.1. Classification (NCBI taxonomy): domain Eukaryota; kingdom Metazoa; phylum Chordata; class Aves; order Passeriformes; family Passeridae; genus Onychostruthus; species Onychostruthus taczanowskii. The sequence continues at coordinate 5,068,849 of NW_024502014.1, forward strand.
CTTTAGATAAGTGTGGCACAGCTGGAGTGACTCATGAGACTTAGCATGTACTGAGAGCCTTGCACGTCCTGAACTTGGAGTGGGTTTCAAGAAATTAACAGAAAAATACTAACAACCCTGTCTAAGGCTGAAATCCTGGTGCCTTGAGCTCTGTTTTTCCAGCAGTTGGTCTGCAGTTACACGATGTGACAGGACTGGGGCTCACTGGTCATTACCTTTAAAAGAAAAAAGGTATTGTGGAAATCAGGGGGATTTAGCCCCCCCCCCCCCCCCCCCCCCCATGGAAAAATACACACACAAAATAACTCTTACCTGAAATCTTGGAAACAGGATATTTCCTGTGCACGTGTCATGTTCTCTGAGTGATGGAATTTGACAATGAACTCTGATTTTTCAGTTGTGTAGAGGTTCTTACTATGAAGTGCTGCCCTGGGCAGAATGACGCTGCAGCTTGCTCCCCAGGCAGCAGTGAGCAGCAGTGAGTGCTGCCGTGGTACCCAGAGGGGAGCGAGAAAGCAGGGCCAGCACTGAGGCACCAAGCACTGTCACCTGCTGGATTCCTCAGCACTGAGCTCTTGTAAGAGCCCTGCTCTGGTGTGTTCACCACAGGTGCTGCTCTGCTGTATGAGCAGGGCTGCTGCCAGCAGGGTGACCAGCACCAGTGCTGGTGTTTGACTGGTGGCCCAGCCCGAGCTGGGAAACTCACCTGTGACACCTGCAGGAATTCATCCCAAGCCCCAGGCTGCACGACTGAGCCCTGGGTGCTCCACGAAGAGACAGCTCAGCTGCTCCTTCCCTTGAAGAAATTGCTACTCACTGCACTCTTGCATGAAGCTGGGGATTGTGTTCCTCCAGGGATGCAAATTTCACAAAGAGGCAAGTATAAATTCTGGTTCTAGGAATTGTGATTCAAATGAAGCTGTTGGTCTTTTCTGAACTGGGATGCAGATGGAGTAATGTCTGAAACTGCACCACGCTGCTCTTGTCTGATGGTTGTGATATAGAATGATACCAACACGGAATAATATTTATTCACAATCTGCTCAGGTAATAATGGCATCATAAAAGGATGAGTGACAGAAAAATGAGCTTTTAGGAATTGGTAAATAGTAGAAAAGAGTGAAAACACTATTGCAAAGGACAGGAGATAGGCTCCAGGTTCTCAAATCACTCTGCTTCTGTACTTTTTAGCATCTTTAGCTTCTTTGGCATCTTCTGCACTTTAGCTGCAGTAAGAAATGTGCTTTGAAAAATCCATGGATGTGGTCTTATTGCCCAGGGAGAATCATGCTTTCTGTCCAGGTGGGCTGTTAGGATCATGTTTAGTCTGGTGGTATTTTTATCCTCTTGTTTTTAATCTCAGTTATTTATTCTCATTAGGTTAGTGCTTGAAGCCTCAGTTCTGACCACACTGTATTTATCTGATATGTGGAAAGAAAGCCACAGCATTAGTCCTTGCTTTAAGGAAATTAGATGTAAATATGATAATGTGAGTGTCTCTATTTTTACAGTCTTTTAAATTAAGCCAAGTTTTTCAAGGACAGCCCAGCTTTTTTTGGGAAGTGCACAGACTGGTAAGTGCACTCTGCCCCATTCCACTGTAAGCCACTGAGGTTTAGGCTGGTGCTTCTGGTCTTCTCAAACACAATCTCTGACTTTTTTTTCTTTTCCACATTTTTTACCTGCAAAGAAAATCTTGCAAATGTGGTGTGATTGTATGTAGCAGCATGAGATCTGCCTGGGTCTCCAGCCAGCCTGACAATCTGCCTGCTCTCAGCAGCTGCTTGTCCTAAAGCAAGAAGCAAACTGCTGCTCAGGAGGGAAAGGCCTGTTTCACCTTCCCAGTCCGGGAGCTGCTGACCTGGACTAGCTGTAGACAGGACAAGGAAGTTGTCTGAAGAGCCACATGCTCCTGTTTGCCTGAGTAAAACTTGGAGGGAGAAAAGGGGCATCCACCAGAAGGTGCAGCTTCCAGCCCCTGTTTGTGAATAGCATTCACTTTAACAGTTCTGGTTTTGGGAGGAAAAATTCACAATAAGAAGTCCTGCAGTCCTCAGAGGGATGCTACGTTACCAGGGAGCCTGGTGGTGCCTTACAATGGCTTTTGAGTTCAGGTGCAGATTTTCCTTTGCAGAGTTACCAGAACATGCCCCAAATCCCAGTAATGCCTGAGTTTCCTAGACCTCGAGAACCACTTCTGCTAATATTTGTTGGCTGCTTGGATCTTGCTTCTTTTGAAATTCTGTTAAAGATGAGGCCAATAATCTCCTGCAGCTTGTCTGTCGCAGCATTTGGTATCAACTTAATTATGTAAATCTGCAATTCCAGAATAATGTGGGATCCAGGCCAAGGCTCTCTTAATTAGAAGTTTGGGTGTATTATTCTGTATCTCAGGAAGGTTGTCTTCAGGAAAGGGAGTAATTAGAAGCCTTCACAGTGCGTGGGTCTGACTTGTTCCTGAAGCTGGAGCTTGGCCTCGCTGGCGGGGTCAGCACCTCCTGGGGGCTCGCTCTTATTAGCACTCGGCAGGGTGCAGTCACATCCACTCTCTGCTGCTGGCCTTCCAAGAATTCTGCTCTCAGTCACTTTCAACAATGCTAAATGTAAGCTGATTAAACACTTCACTGGGCCCTGCAAGTCTTGGGTTTGTTCAGATCTGCCTGTTTTCTTTTTCTGGACGATTTTTAATGGAGGTGTAATGTGTATAAAAATTGCTGGGTTAAAACTTTCAGAAATGAGTCTCTGAAGCTGGGCACTTAAATTCATGTGTAGCAGGCTGACTTCCCCTTCGTCCCACTCTGACCTGTGGAAGGGTGACACTGGGGATGTGGCAGAGGGATCCCAGAGATGCCATTTGGGTCAGTGCTGAATGCTGGCTCTTCAATGTCACCACAGGAAAAGCTGAGAGACTTGGGCTTGTTCTGTCTTAAGAAGGCTGAGGGGGGATCAAATCAATGTCTATAAGGGACTGAAGGGAGGGTGTCGAGAGAATGGACCAGGCTCTGCTCTGTGGTGTGAAGCAATAGGACAAGAGGCAATGGCAGAAACTGATGCCCAGGAAGTTGCACCTGAATGTGAGGAATAACTTCTTCATTGGATCAGGTTGCCCAGAGAGGGTGTGGAGTCTCCCCTCACTGGAGATATTCCAGAACCATCTGGACCCACTCCTATGCCATTGTGCTCTGGGCTGATCCTGCCTGAGCAGGGAGGTTGGACCCGATGCCCCATGGAGGGCCCTTCCAACCTGACCCCTTCTCTGACCTTTGTTACCAAATACTTCTTTCTGCTATAACCTCCAGTTGGCTCATTATGTTTAGTGGGTCTCGATTTGGGTGCATGGAATGTTTTGGGTTTTTTAAAAAATATTTTAGACAAACTGAAAACTGAGGAAAAATGGAACTGTCTGCTAGTGCCCTGGCTGAGGACACATAATCTGGTGAGAGATGAATATGACAACCAGCCAAGGCCATGCCGTGCCTTTCTACAACATATTTGTTACTACTAGGAAGCTCACCTCTGTGTCCCAGTGCTGCTTTCAGCCTTGCCCTTGCCCCAAAGCCTGCATCACCTGAGGATAACTTTGCTTATTCTCCTGACTGCAGTCACCAGGTGCACAGGGAAGATGTGGTTTAATCTACTCAAATGCAGTAGGTTAGATGGGGTTTTGGTCTTTTGGTCATTGGGTCTTTAGTTCCTCCAAAGTGATGATGGATTGGAGTCACAGAGTTTGAAGCCAGAGACAACCTCTGAAAAGGCTTTTGTATTCAAGTAAGGCCTTAATCTTTATTTTTATCTCTGTACTTTGTATGCTGTATATAATTGTCATCTAGTAGGTTAGTTTAGTAGTTTTGTCCTTGTTATAGGCAGAGCTTGAGATTGGTGTAAAACAAAAAAAGTTTTTAAAGGAAATTAGGAAGCCTGAGTCATGTATTTAATGAGGCCTTCTCCCAAGGTGCTTAGGTAATACACACTCAGTGTCTCTCCAGTTAATTACATTCTAATAATCTTTGTAAAGTACCTTCCTTACAGGTGTTGCTCTGAACTTATTAAATCTTGTGATGCATCATCACTTTTGATGGTGTCAGCTGGAGCAAAGGGCTCTCAACAGTGCAGAGGACTAGGCACAACTCAGGAATTGATTATGAAAAGGAATTTTTAATTAAATTAATTAAAATACTTTCCACTGTAGAATTTTAGGCTTACAGCAGACAGTATTCTCTGAGGTTTCATACCATAAAGTGTTTATTAGTTGTTTATGTTTGGACTTTAATTTGTGCAGGGCTTACCAGTGCATGCACTAGTGCCAGTTCATATTTGTCCTGCTCTTACACACAGCTGGATGCCCCAGCAGCTTCCTGCATGTTCTGCTGTGTTACCAGTCACTGCCAGGTGGGAATGGGGCCCTGAGGTTTTTGAGTCCCATATCAGAAGTGTTCACCCCTCCTCCCCTCAGCAAAGTGACTTTTCATGTATGATTGAACTGCTATTTTTCTAATCTCTTGCAGAAATCTTTCCTGGCGCGTTCAGTAGGTCACAATGAAAAATGTGCTTTTCCTTTTGGCAGCGACTGGGAAGCTGGGGGAAGGGGAGGCAGAGAGCAAGGCAAGGACTCATTCCATTCCAGGATCGGAGTGAAATCAGCGCTTGGCTTTTCTTAGATGGCCCAGCAAAAGCCAGCACTTTGTTCTGGTGGCAGCCATCAGTCTTCCCTTTTCCCTAGCCCGAGGCAGGAAATCAGCTTAGGGCTAGGGCTGGTTCCAGGAAAAAAGCTGTGAAGGAAGGCATGTTGTGGCAGTTTTGTGCTCCCCTGATGCCAGCAGTGGGTGAAGTCTCTGAGCTCACCAGCTGCAGCAGTCAGGGCCATTGTACCCAGGCTTTATCCCAAGGCTTGGGGAGCAGTAGATTGGACACAAAGGGAGGGCATGAGGATACCCTTGTCTGAGGCTGAGGAGCCTGGTTTGAGCCCTTCCCCAAGGATACTGAGTTGTCAGGGCAAGTGGAAGAAGAGCAGGAGGGTTTGGCTGGGTGGTGGGGCTGCCCTCTGAAGGAGAGGGTCAGGCAAAGGCTGAGCTTCACCTCCTCTCATGCTCCTTGCAGGAGGATTGGTGGGTTCTCCTGACCCAGAGCTGCTGGGGAGCTGAGAACCAGCCCTAAAACTGTTCTCCAGGCAGCTTCATCAGGTGGAGTTTCAGAGCTGAGATTGGTTCCTTGTCTCACCCCAGCAAGTACAGAAGAAACACATGGTGGAGGATTCAGGATTTAGCCCTTTTTGTAAGGCTCAGGTTTTTGGACATTGTGAAAACAGGAGAGATGCTGCATACCTTCAGCAGCCTCTGTGGGAGGCACCTGCCCATCTGGAAAACAATTTGCCTCCCCCTAGCCACGGAGAGGGCCGAGGTTTCTGCATCATTCCCTAACCAGCCCTTACTCTCCACTTGCTGTCCAAGAATTCACATCCTCAGTCCTCTGTCACACCCACCACAGAGCAGCAGCTGCCCACCAGATTTTATCCAGCAGATTGGAGCAGGCCTGGGGCTGAGAGCTGCACAAGCCAGCAGTGATGGCTCTGCACGAGGAAAGCCTGCCCTTGCTCCCTCTCCACTGCCCTGGGAGGGAGCAGGCTGCAGGGCAGGAGGGGCAGTGGGGCAGGCACTGGCTGAGGTGCAGTAGCAGCCCAAGGATCTTCACCTGGGGTGGGAACAGGGGAACCCGCTCACGGGAGCTGCTCCCAGCCACAAACCAAGCCCTGATGAATTTACTCAGTTTCAGTGTTTTCCTGTACAGGCAAACTCCCCTGTTCTTCACAGGCAGGAAGGCAGATGACTGCCTGCTCCTGCCCTGTAGCAAGGAGTTGATGAATCATTTCCTTTTCCATATTTTAGTGAAATTGTGTTGTTCAGAGCTCATCTAGAGCATTTTAATATTTTGAGCACTTGCACTCTTCACTGTCTTCCTGCAATTGTCTGAAGGCTGGATTTTGTTTTTGTCTCCCTCCCAACAGCAGTTGTTACTTGCTCGCAGTGTTGCAGGTGGGTGCAAAATATTTTTTCCCTTATTTTATAGACTTTTAATTTTTTTTTTATTGTACATTGGTGTCAGTGTAGCTTTTTAAGCATGAGTGTGAGTTTCTACCAGTGAGAGAGATCTCACTAAAGCAAACCAAGGCACTGCTGCTTATACCTTTAGACCCTGGAGATTTTACTTAGTTGAATATAAAGTTAGGGTCATATTAAAAAAAAAAAAATAGTTCAGAATTTTGAATAACAGACTTATTAATGCTGGGATTTCTTAACAGTGACCCGCTGCTTTGTGTGCTTGGCTGTTTGAGAGGGAAGTTGGCATGTCAGCAGAGAGAGATGTGCTGCCCTTAATTAGATGGAGCTGGACAGATCACCAGAGGCGCCAGTTTTGATTTAAATGCTGGCTACAGTGGGGGCAGCTCTGTATAGGAAGTGGGTTTGGCTTGACCTGTATTGTGCTGCTGCTGGGCTGGCAAACAGGGAGATGAAGGGACAGTGTGATTTATTGTCCATACTAGAAGAGACTTGGAAAGCAGTGTATTTTCAGCATTCCTAATGTAGCTTATGCAGTAAGCTAAGTACCAATATGCAAACCCAAGGAGCAAGAAAAAAAACCCTGGACTTTGATTAAGGCTGCTGATTACATGGGTATCTCAGGGTAAAAAGAAGCAAAGAGGGCACTGAAAATGGGAAGCCTGGTACCCAGCTTTTATGGGCTATGTACAATAACCCAGGACCTGGTTTCCAGTTAGGCACCAAGTTACCTGTGTTGTGAAAGGTGTTACTATGAGTTGAGGTTTTTTCCCAAAGCTCCTCTTTCCTGATTTGTATCTGCCCTTATTGTTATCTGTTATATTCACATGGTTGGGTCTTTTCTTTTGTTATTTTGTTTTCCTTCCTTGTTTTCAAAAAGCAGCTTATCTGCGTGCCCCAGAAGGGTGGGACTCACAGAGATCACAGGATTTTCACAATGGGCCAAAGCCAGCCTGCTGACTACAAGGAAATTTGCTGAGGGTTTCAGCCATGAGTGCCTCGTGGGCTTTGGCAAAGGCAGTGATTGCACTGCTGGGACCCAGCTGGGTCCAGAGCAGCCACTTCCACTGCTGGGAACAAGTGAGCATCCCTTCACCCTGGAAAACCGCTGCTTGAGTCGCAGTGCTGTGCATCCCTGCTGTCCTGTGTTGTGACGGGCAGCAGCAGGAGGATGCAGTGCTGCTCCTGGACACTTGGGTCGCAGGTACTCAGTGCCCACAGCCCCAGAGCTGGGACTGAGCCTTGATGTGACCTGGGACCGCTCGCTTAAAGCCTTTCACTCCGCACCTGCCCCCTCTGCAGGTTCACTGTGCTTACCCACGTGTTTCATCAAGTCACTGCAAAGCCTGTAGGAGTACAAACTCATTCTTTTCAAGGCTCAGAATACACCCTTGTGTTCCCGAGGCAAAGGAAGGCATCAATTTGTCTGGTTTTTTTGCCTGGAGTCTCTGCGATGGATGATGGAGCAGAGTCTCTGCTGACTGTGCATCTCCTCACCCATTTGGGACACTCATTTCCTCTGCAGCAAACTCTGGATCGGCTTTTGGACTGGCTCTGCCTGGACATTCGCCTTTTCCTGGTGTCTGAGCGAACTCCTCCGCTGAAATACTACGAGAGGTACCGCAAGAGGAGCTGCAGCTTTCCTGGAATATCCATCCTCGTTTTTCTGCACGAGGACTTGGGAGAAGAACGGATTTTCCAGGTCCACGAGCAATTCCAGCGCCCTCCCTGGCGCCACCAGCGTGCCCAGTTTGCCAACGGGCAGAGCCCCCCGTGCCAGCAGGACTTCTACGGGCTGGACGAGCAGCTGCCCGTGTGGGGCGTCAGGCGGGCGCACCGCGGCCCCGAAATCCTGCGGGTCACCCTCTACTGCAGCTTTGATAACTACGAGGACGCAGTCAGGCTCTACGAGCTGATCCTCCAGAAGGAAGGCACTCTGCAGAAGAGCACGCTGTGTGTCTTCGAGCTGCACGCCACCCCAGACGTGGCCGTGCAGCTGTGCCTGAAGCAGCTGCCCCTGGGGGTGACGGCCGAGCCCCCCGACTCGGCAGCCCTGCAGTTCAGGGTGCAGGAAATCGGGCAGCTGGTGCCCCTCCTGCCCAACCCCTGTGTTCCCATCAGCAGCACCAGGTGGCAAACACAGGACTACGAAGGAAACACTATTCTGCTCAAGGTATGCCTGTGGGGCTCTCAAGAGGAGGGTTTAGCTACTTTATCTACTTGTTTCCAAGGAAAGCAGCACTGGTTCAAAATGGAAATAATTATTTTGTTAGTTCATGTTTTCTTTCTAATTTGTGAACGCAGTAATTGGTGTCTGTCAGTGCTGTGATGCTGTTGATAAATATGAGCACTGATCTGTCACTATAGGACACGAAACAACATGACGCGGACACGCTGCTCTTTCAAGGTAAAAAGAGACTTTTTAATTTCTGACTCCAGCATTTACAGATTTCCAAAAGTGGCAGTGGATTGGAGGGTGAAAGTGCCACCTCTCCAATGACACTGGACAAACTAGCAGTCTATCAAATTTCTCTTCTTCTATAACAGAATGCAAAACAGTAAGTTATTTACATAAAGTGTGTGAGAAGGTTTGTTACAAGAATGTAAACATCAGAAGGCTTAGAAAAACTTCAAAAATCAGGGCAACGCTGATCCTTGGAAAGTTTTTATACAGTTAAATTAACATCATTACTGCTTGCCTGAAATACAGGTTATTGATGCATTCTAGGGCATGCTAGCTTAACATCTTTGTCCTCTGCCTCAAAAAAAGGCTGTAGCAGCCTAATCTTTTTCTGATAAGCCATTGCTGTATAAATGTTTTTCAAAGCAGATTTTTGGCATCCAAAACCAAAAGTTTTGTTAAGTGTTATGTTGATACAGTACTGCCTGCAATTAAGGCTGTGAGATCACAAGTGAGTTGCAGTTGGGCGAAAGTGACAAAGAGATGTGTCCTACAAAATCTCTGGCTTTTCTGTTGAAGTGTGCAGTCCAGAGGTTATACGAAATTAAATTTAAAAAAAAAAGACAAAGTCTGTGCTGAGATCATATGTAGTGAGAATTATACATGTGAATAGAATGGAAGTTTGGCTCAGTGTGCTTTCTTTCCATTCTAATAACCCCGCCCACCTCTGGTTATTTTTTCTTGTAATTTGGATTTTAAATTGTTTGCCCTGGCTTTTTCCTCCCAGAAGTCCTCTGTTAAAGTTAATTACTTGGTTCAGCCTATTTTTATGCTGCTCTGAACACCAATCTTAGGGCAGCCCTTGCTGCCTCAATCTATAACTGGTTTTCACCCTCTTAGAGTGGTCAAGGCCCTGGGAATCTTCACATCGCTTTGAAGTTGGTCCTACATGGAGCAGGGGAGTGGGCCAGGTGACCTCCAAAGGTCCCTTCCTAAATTACTCTGTGGCTCTTCCTGCTGTAGATACAAGGTCTTTGAGCTGACAGACGTACATGAATTCACTGGCAGGAAATTTGGAAGCTTGTTTGGGGATGTGACATGCTGCACTGTGCTCCTCAGAAAGGAAGGTGTAATCCACTTGAACTCGAGGATGTGTCTTGTGTCCAAGCTCCAGAGAGCAGCTGACAGCCTAGAGCTTTATTCTGCAACTCTTCAGCCCATACTGTAAATCTTTCTTTTGAGTACCTGCAATTTACCCCCCTGCCCCGACCTCCTGCCATATTGCAAACTAAATCCCAGGCTCTGCTCACAGACTCCACATGGAGTTGTCATTCCCCCCCGAAACTCGTTGTGGTGACTGGCAGTGGCTCTCCTTTTCAAGTGTTTAGCTGGGTTTTCCTGGAATGCATGTGGATTTTTTCTATCCACAACCTCCTTCGGCAGGGACTTGCCCAGGTGAGCTGACTCGGGCTGCAGGTGACCTTGGAAAACAGCCCTTGGAAACAGCGGGGCTGCGTGAGAGCAACATCCTCAGTCAGGCCAGAATTGTGTGGTAACCGGCTTCTCTCTGATTTCCAACAGGTTCAAAGCAGCTCCAGGACCCCTGAAACAAACATCGGGCTTTCCCAGCAGCGCCGTAATACAGGCAGTGGACGAATCCAGCAGGACTGTGTGCCAGCCCCTCTCTCTGTAAAGCAGGGTCACCCTGGGCGGGGAAGCCATGAGCTCAGCGCTCTGAAGGGTAAAGCAAAGCCTGAGGCGAGCGCAGGCCTCGCCTGTGGGCGGGCGGGCAGTGCCGCCCCGAGGCCCGTGCGCTCCGCTCCCGGGGCAGCAGCGCGGCCGTGCCGGGCGCCGCTCCGCGGGCAGGCGGGCGGGAGCCTGCGGCCTCCTCTGCCGGAGACCAGCGCGGGCACCGGGCTGGCCCTGCCGAGCCCCGGCCCGCTCAGCCTGCTCCCCGGGGCCCTGCGGAGCAGCCTCCTGCCGCTGCCGGCCCCCGGGGCAGCGGCCGCGGCCTGGAGGGGCCGAGCAGCGCCCGGAGCCCCGCGCTGCCCCCCGCCCGCACCGGCCAGCCCGGCACGGCCCGCACGGGAGGAGGAGGAGGAGGAGGAATTCTTCATATGACCGGAACCATGCCTGCCTGACGGACTCCTCCTTGCCGAAGGACAGCGGACCGCTTTTGGATGTGCTGTGACTGCTGCTGCTCAGGGTGTACCTCTCTGTGACTGCTCCCGCCCTGTCGCTGTCACAGCCCACTGGGGGTCCCTGAGGCAGACACTGAATTTCCACGGAGAGCTGCAGGAAAAATAAAGCTGTATTTACAGAAAGCTGTTGTTTTGGTTTGGTTTTTTAACGCACAATAGGTGAGGGTGGTGTTGTGCAATGAATAAGACATGTGACTCCTACAGCTGTTCTGAGATGCTAAAAAATAGACAGTGACATCTTCAGATGGGTTTTGAAGGTGCAGCTTGGCTGAGCTTGCCAAGGAGCTGGATGTCCCCAGCCGTGGGCACTTACCATCCCTTGCTAGGACATACTGGAACAAGCTCTTGGCATGGTCACAGTGGTCATGCTGGTTTCCCTTTGTGCCCCTTCTTGCTTTCCCTGTTGTTGGTATTTAAATCTATCAATGTTGTCAATTTTATGCAAGATTTGAAACATGAGAATATTCTTTTAAATATTTCTCAAGAAAAATATTTCTAGTGAGACCTTTTTCCCAACTCAGCACAGTACATGCAAAAACCACACACTTGAAGAGAAGTGCCAGTAAAACCTGCTGCTGCCTATTCATGTGACACTTAAAATAAACACAGCAACAGGCCAGGCTTTGTTAAACCAGTGTGCAATTAGCAGGCAATCCTAGCTGGTTTTTAATTAACAGAAGACAAGAGAAGTTGAGAGTCTTGGAGGGAATTGCTAAATCCTCAAGAGTAAAAAGGACGGGAGAAATGAAGTCATGATTCAGCATCAACAGATGCTGAAATAACTCCCATCTTGATCAGTTCTCTTTCTCAAGTAGGATTAAATAAATCTCAGTGGGAAAGAGATGGGAAGAATATGAAGGAGGAGTGAAATTATTCAAAGAAGAGCCACATCTGGGCATACTTACCTTCCAAACAGTACAACAAAGAGATATTTTTCTGCCTTAAATATATCTGAATTCTGGAGGGGATATAGGGAAGTCCCTGCTTGGGGCCTTTCCAGCTGGTGCTGCCCTGCCAAGTAACTCTCATGAACCCTTCAATTTGGGGACCAAAACCTACAGAACAGGACACTTAATTCCCTGGATACTTAACATCCCCCAGGTTTTCACAACCTCCACAAAAATTGTGGACTTTCTAATGAATCCTACTGTGATGTCTATGAGGGTGATTGTTTAATCTTTCCTAGCAACTCAGCAGGGCTTTCCAGAGCTGGAGAAAATGTCTGCTCAGTAGGGAAGCAGCCAAGAGGAGCTTGCAGAGGGTGGCTCCCCAGGCGTGCTGTGGTGTGTGCCAGGGTGGGCTGGAGGCTCCTGGGGAGAGGAGGGGCTCAGAGCAGGGCAGTGCTCCTTGAACACGAGGTTACAGACCTGCACTGGCCATGGGTGGGTAAGCATGGACTTGGGAATCAAGGCACAAGTGGGATTCCTGGGGGGAACATCTTTAAAGAGAGATTTTATGGCCTTCTCGCCATTCTCTCGTGCCAAAGCTAATTGAATGTGACTATTTAGCATTATCTTATTTTACCTAAAGAAAGAGGTAGAAGGTCAGTGTCTAGCCTGAGGGAATTGCTTCATCATTCGGAAAAAAAAGGGACAAGTTTCACCTTGCCTGCAACAGATCACGGAAAAGGGCTGCAAGTCAAAGGAAGATGGCTGTGAAAATACTGCTTTTAACAGTGAGCAGGTAAAATCCATGTATTTTAAGCATAGGATATATCTAGTACAAATTCTGTATTACACAGGCAGGTATGCAGGGTGTGTTGGGTCAGAGGGCACATTTCTCATGGACAGATTCCATAGTGGAAGGCAAAGATTCACATTTTCCAGACTGTTCATATCTCTGCAGCCTCTATTTTATATTTCTTCCTTGCACACTTGCCATTTCTTTCAGGCTTTTAAAAAAAGTCTAATAAGGAGCACGGGTTGGCAGGGTTTGCTGAAGGTCTGTGTCCCAAACACCCTGAGAGGAGCTTCCTGGTAAGCAGCCAGAGAGAATGGATGCATGAGGTGAGTGGGGCTGGCAGTGAGCTCAGCCAGGGCTTCCCATCCCATGTGCTGGGCCCAGCAAAGCACACTGGGGAAAGCAGCTTTGGTGGGAAACTGAAGAGGGAGTTTTACAAGTTATACTGAGAGGATCATGGCATCACAACACTGAATGAAGGGAAATGCAGCGGGATTTTTACCTTTGGGGTGTGTTGGTATAAAGGATTCAGTCTGGTGGGAATGGCTGTGACCTGGCTGTGACCATTGGGGTCATGGTGCTGTGGGTACTGAGCTGCTGATTCCTTTGATGGACAGCAGCCAAGGTGGGCAGCACTGATTAACACCCTCTGAGATTTTAATTTTGAGGTGTGCGCTTTTTTGGGACGGTGGGATCCTGCTTTGTGTCAGGCAGTGGCATGCCCAGGAGTGGGGACATGGCCCTGGGGCCTCCTGTGAGCCAGGGGGTGACCCCGTTCCCAGAAGGACAGAGATGCTGCCCTGTACCCAGAGGGGATGATGATGAACAGGCCCATCTGAACTGAAAGGCTTTGCTCCTGGGTCACTGGCACAGTCTGGGTGATGGAGGGAGGAAATCTGTTCTTGCAGGAGCAGGGTGTGTGCTGAGAGAGTGAGCCGTGGGCACTGGGGTCACTTTAACACAACCTGAAGGGGTGAGTGCTGTTGGTTTTTTGGTTTTTTTTGGTGTTTTTTGATTTGTTTGTTTGAAGAAGGAGAACTTGCTCCTCTGGGGTCAGTTTAACACAACCTGAAGAGGTGAGTGCTGTTGGTTTTTTTGGTGGTGTTTTTTTTGGTTTGTTTTTTTTTTTTTTTGTTTAGCCCTTGGAAACAGCAATTGGTGTCTTTTGTCTCCTCTGAAGCAAGCACGGTGGTATTTCTGAGGGATGAGTTGCCCAGGAGCAGCGGGAGCACTCCCTGATGCCGGAATACGAGCACAAAGGCAGGGGGTGCTCCCTTGCTCCCCACTCCTGGCGTGCTGTGGGCAGGCAGCCAGGAAAGCCCTGCCGTGGTCAGTGAGATCACAGGCTCGGCCTCTCCTGTTAAAAAGAAGCTGGCAGACTTGATTCTTTTGGGAAAGCAAATGCTGAAAGCACTTTTTTCTGAATTCTGGGCCAAATTCAGCTTTCCTGAATGCCTCGGTAAATCCTGAGGCAGTCCTATGAGCATGGCCGAGCTTCCCAGATTTACTCTGCTGGGTCTGGGCTGGGACTTTCCTTCTCTTCACCTGCGTTGGTGCCGTGCTCTGCACCCGCCACAAACAAAGCTTCCCAGCCGCTTGGTAGGGGAAAACAGATGATTCAGAAATCTCATGTTTGTAACGGGAACAGAAAGCAGAAATTGTCTCTTTTGCTGCAGATGAGTGTGGCAGCTCCAGCCCCTGCCCGGGCTGTGTGCAATGGGCGCTCACCGGTCACCTGTGCAGGGCTGGAGCAGTGATGGTCACCTCCTCTGTTGTCACCTCTTGGGCTTTGCAGATTTCCCTATCATTGCTGTTATGTTACTTTTCGTGTTATTGCTGTTATTATTGTTGTTGTTATTACAGTTACGTTTGTTGTGTTTCTGCTGTCCCCGTGTGTCGCGGCTGCGCCAGGCGGGGTCCCGGCGTGCGGGGACTGCGGGGACAGGCCGGTCCCGCCCGTCCCTGTCACACCAGCTCCGCCTGGTGCCCGCACACGGCATCCTTCCGTGTCCCTGTCCCCCTCCTCTCCCCGCGGTGTGTCCCTGTCCCTCTCGTCTCCGGCCGTGTGTCCCTCTCCTCTCCTCCCCGGCCGTGTGTCCCTGTCCCTCTCCTCTCCCCCCGGTGTGTCCCTGTCCCTCTCCTCTCCCCTGCAGTGTGTCCCTGTCTCTCTCCTCTCCCCGCGGTGTGTCCCTGTCCCCCTCCTTCCCCCACGGTGTGTCCCTGTCCCTCTCCTCTCCCGGCCGTGTGTCCCTGTCCCCCTCCTCTCCCTGCAGTGTGTCCCTGTCTCTCTCCTCTCCCCGCGGTGTGTCCCTGTCCCCCTCTTGGCCGGAACACCCAACAATGCCAAAGGGGAGCAGCAGCGCAGGGGTCTGGGGGCTGCAGGAGCAGCTGCGGTCCGAGCTCGGGGTCTGGGTCCCTTTCAGCGCAGTCCCGGGTCAGTGTGCCCTCGCCGTGCCCCGCGCAGCCCGAGGCCCCAGGGTGGCCCCGGTGGCTGCTGCTGCCATGGCCGTGCTGCCTCCGCAGAAAGACGGGAGCTGCCAGAGCCGGCCCCAGCCTGCTCTCCTCTCCCCGGGCTCTGCCTTTCTGCAGCATCAGATCGCCCAGCCCAGCCGTGGTGCAGCGTGTCTGAGCTCCTTATGGAGCTTCAGTCCCTGTCCCCACCCTTCCAGCAAGCAGAGCTCGCTTTCCTCACTTTCACTAACACAAAATTAACCTGATAGATCAGGAAGCAATAGAGGTACTAATAACAAAGAAAGCCCATTTCTCTCTCATTCATTAATTTTCTCTGACAGCCAAGTAGTCAACTGGGGAGATCTGTCATGTAAGTGACAGGGGAAAATAGAGTTCTTCTTAATGTGTTTTATTGGTTTTTGGCAGCCTCAGTCACTGATGCTGTGCAATGTCACGTGCAGTGGTTGCTGTGCATCTGCTGCGTGTAAGACTTGATACAGCACTGACAAGCTTGCTATAAAAATATTTTACTAAAAAACACTATGAATTCTCCCTTTTCACCAATAGTTGAGCACTGAATGATCACTGTAGGACAGATGTGATGGAGCAGGGCAGGGATGAGGTGAGGAGTGGGACCTTTGCTTTGGCAGGGCAGAGCAGGGGCAGATATAGAGCGTTCCAGGTCGTGTCTGTCTCTCTCTGTGCCTTGCTTGCAAAGTGAATTATGAAGCTCAAAGGCCCTGAGGCTTTGCTTTTCTCTAATCAGGGACAGGAAACTTCTGCTGAAGCCGAAATGAAGCCGAAGGAGAGGTCTGGGCTGTGAGAGGGGCACAGAGGGCCTGGGGTCTCCCTGTGCTGCCCTGTCTGTGCGGCACACATCCTTCTCTTCCCACCCATCATTCCATGTAGGTTGGCAATAGGAGAATTCTCTGCAGCCCCTTTTGCCCGTGGTGCTGCTGACACTGCTCAGGGGAGGAAGGTCACTGCAGCCTGCAGCTCCCTGCCCACCCTTCCTGGCACCTCCTGCACACAAACTCGGCTTTGCAGCAGCTGTTTTGGCCTGTGTGCTGAAGATGGAAGGTCTTGCTGCTGGATTTTGCTGAGTAAACCTCCAAATATCTGTGATGCCAGCCTGACAGACCAGCTGGGGTGGGACACTCAGGAGTGGAGCACACACATGTTGGGGCAGGGGGCTCAGCTGGGATGGAGCTGCCCAACCTGGGCATATTCCTATTGCTTTGTCTCCTTCTCAAGACAGTGTTTTCCTATTTGCCAGCACCTTTCTTTTGTCCTCAGGGAAATCAAAACTCATTTTTCCTTCAGTCTTCAGGGCCCTGATGCACTAAGTGTGAAGGCACATCCCTGTCCCAGGGTGCTGCTTGATCGTGGACATTAGGGAGCACGGGAGGAGGCCTTGGCAGCAGAAGCTTCCTGGGGATGGGGTAGGTTGCACGGGAATGGCCTGAGGGCCCCTGGAGCCTCAGGAAGGAGCCTGGGGGATGATGTGCTTCCATCTGGCTGTGTCCCACCCTGCAGGGGCTCGGTGTGCTGGAGGTGCTCTGTGCCCTGTAACCCATGCACTGTGGAGGAAAAGCAAACGTGAGAGAGCAAAAATGCCTTTTGCAAGAGCTGCCTGCCAGCTGCAGAATGTTCCTCAGGATGATCACTCTGTCAGGCCTCTCTTCTGCCTCAGCCTGGCCTTCAGCAGCAAGCTGTGTCCTGGAACTGTGCCCTTCTCGGTGTTAGCTGCTCCCCATCAACTTTATTTTCAGGAAAAGTTGCTCATTTGCAACGCAATATCCTGAATTGAACAGCCCAAATACTTAGTACCTCACTGAAGTGTCAGAGATGTTCCCCACCCCCCAAACCCTAACAGCAGTAATGCACAATACAAAATACAGCAGACGTTACATTAAGAGCTTCTTTCCTGTTCCTATGTATTGGTCTTCTTTAGGTGCAGAGGATGCACCTGATCAACCTGTACTAAAAATTCAATTACCCTATTTTTAAAAGAGAAACAGGGATCACACCCAAGTTTGGTAGGGTATCTGGAATGAAAAGTCAGTGTGCCAGGAAGCAGTCAGAATGGATCTGCCAGGAGGCAGTTTTATCTTCCATGGAATTTCTCAACCTCCCCTTCCAGCAGACTCCTCCCGACAGCACAACTGCATTGCAGTTTGCTGTGCTGTGTTTCTGATGTTTAATTCTTATTATTTGAGAGAGGGTTTGAGAGGTTTTCATCTCCCATTGAGCACTTGTATTAGTATTCCAGTTCATGATCTCAGTTTTGCTGCTGATTATAGGCAGGGACAGATCCAATTCCTATTAGGATGAATTTATATTCTTTAAGAGTCCCAAAAGCTTTCTTCTCCCCTATCACCCTTCTTCAGGCACTGGCAGCCTGGCTATGCTGGGAGGTGATTAGGTTTGTAAATTTGTTCCTGCAGACACTCAGTGACACTGTTCATTTTCTCATCTCCCTCGTGCAACTGGAGTTGTGACAGCCTCACTTCTTTAATTGGGATCATCTCCAGCAGCATCTCTGCATCAGAAGAAGCCTCACAGGGTGCAGGCCTGGGAGGCACGGAGCAGGCAGGAGCTGCTGGGGCTGTTAGCTGCCACGCTGGTGGAGACTGATCCTCCCTTCCCACAACTGGAAGAGAGGATGTGAAATACCCTGACAACTGACTGGAAGTGAAAGATGCTTGCTCTGAAGTAACCTCCTGCCTGTTGGCCTCACTGGGCTTCAGCACCTTGGTGGGGAGAAAGAGGAGAAAGTCCCTCCTTGTACTCCTGCCTTAGGTTTGGCTCACTGCTGCTGAGTGGTGTGAGAGATGGAGGAATGATGAGGCATTCCCAGCCTGCCAGCCCTTCTAACACTGTCCCTTGTGCCACTGTGCTGGGAGCTGGGATTGTCCCTGCTGGGTGTGGTGCTGCTTGGTCAGAGGCTGCAGACTCAGGAGGGCTGGCATCAGCCTCAGGCTGGATCTGCCATGCTCCTGGCCTTCCCAGGAGTGCCTGGATTGGGAGCCCAGGCCATCAGTGCTCATCCCTGATCCTTGCTCAGCTTCCCTCTCCTTCTGGCAAGGAGTGACTGTGTGAGCAATTCACTCACAGGTGTCGGGCAGACACCTGAGCCATCCTGGCCCCTTGCTGCTTTGTGAACCTGAAGCTTCGCAATTGGATGGCTGAAGTGTGGTTTGTGGTTTTGCTTTTGCTTTACTAGAATTGCCCCAGGGATTCTCAATTAAAACAATTTAAAAATGGGATTATACTAAAGGAAACTCCAGGATAGCACAAAAGATTCTGAGTGTGCAGTGAGTACAAATGGAATGTATTTTGGCCATTCCAGTGGCTGGAAGTTTTATTTCCAGTCTGGCAGCAGAACTAAGCAAGCAGATCTTGGTTGTGTTCCTGTCCCTCCCTTATTTGTTGGCTGTGTTAGATAGAAGTGTCCTCTCAGGATGACCAGATGTGCTGGGAACAGCACCACCAGCAGCTCCCTTTGGATGCATGGCCTGGAAACTGGTAATGGTCACTGGGGTGAGTGCACATAACTGGATGAATAAATGGGTGTTGTGAAACCTTGTGCTTAGATGGAATGCAGCACTTCATGGCACTGATATTCGACTTCCCTGGGGGCTTCCTTGTCCACTGGGCACAGTGGTTGTTGTGTGGCCTCCTGCCAGTCCAGCCAGCTCTTTAAGCTGTTGCTGCACTCTCCAGAAGTGAGTAGTTGGAAGGTGGCTGATCAGGTTGCTCCTGCCACCACCAGAAGGCTCTTGGTGTAGCAGATGTGCAGTGACCCTGTCTGGGCTCCACTGAGGGTCCTACTGGCTCCCACTGGCCTTGGTGGGGTGGTCTGGCCACCAGCTGGTTTCACTTGCAGGTCCAGTGTTTTCACGCTGAGAAGGGCTCCGGGCTCCCAGCTCTGCACTCCAGATCTCCAAAATCTACAGCCCCAGCCTAAGATAGGCTGTGAGGGTTTCCAGGCAGAATGTGTGAGCTGGGACACCAGAGAGAGGGGCAGGATGAGAGCAGAGTTTCCCTGAGAATTTGACTGTGGTTTTCTCATCTTGTTTTAATTTGGAGCTACTGGGCTTTGTGGAGAGAACAGCTGATTGCAGAAATGCCTCATGCTGATGTTTACCAGATATTCTTTTTAGATGGGAAAGTCATTCTGTGTCATGAGAAATTTCACAAGTGTTAGCTTTTTTTGCAAGTTGGAGTGAAACCAGATTTCAGGAGGTTTAGATTTCTCACAAACTTGGAAGTCTGGCCACCCTGAGGTGCAGCTCTCTGAACCCACTTGAGCTGCTCAGCCACCTCACCCTGCAGCACCTGGCACAAAGTGTTAAAGCAGACCAGAAGAGTACCATGGCAGGACAAGCACTTTCTGGTAGGGAAGAGCAAATCTTTTACTTCTCATAGCTGCTTGGACTCAGCAATTGCCTCAGTGGAGACTTCTGTTCTCCAGTCTCATTGTTCAGCTCTGCTAATAACCACTGTTGTGTTTACAAGTTCTAAGTGATGACAGGCCAGAAACCTCTCCAGCATTTAATTCTTCCTGTGTCAGTGTGCTGGCTTTGCCTGCCTTCATCAGCACCCAGGGCTTTCTGCCCCTTGCTCTGCTTGCTGTGGAACTGAGCTGTGAACAAGCCCAGCCCTGGGCTGTCCCTGTGCCTCCCCACACAGGGGATGTCCCTTTTCCCAAGCATCTCTTGTTCTAAGAGGTTGCATTTGGTTTGTAATTTGCCGGCATTGGTAAGGCAGGTACTGTGACACGGGCATCCTGAAGGACCCTCCTGCTCCATCTGTGCCCTGTGTGGTGTTTGGTTCCTGGGTTTAGTCTGGAAAAAGGGAATTGCTGCCAAGGCAGGAGGTGTGTGGGTGTCAGAGGTGTGGTACCTCGGCAGGCAGGCTCAGGTGGGGGGGTTGCCAGGGCAGGGGTGCTGGTGGAGGACTGGAGTTGTCCCTCTCCATGCAGCAGAGCAGGCTGGCCTTGAGGAAGGGCTCCTGCTGCTCCCTGTTGTGCTGCTGGCACAGCCTGTCTCCTGTGATTCTGCTGGGGGAGTGCAGCACACAAACCCAGCAGCCAGTGTGACCCCAGAGGCAGCACTCGTGGTGCTGGGAGCCGAGAACTCCTGGGATTCAGGATTCAGAGTGGGAGCTGCCAGGTCAGGGGCTGAGGTCAGGCCAGCAGCCCCCGCAGTACCAGGCAGCCTGCTGGCACCAGCTGGGTCACTTCCACTCTTGGGGCATGTAGAAAGCTGTGTTCAGAGAAAACCTTGAGCCTTTGGCCAAAAAAACAACAGGGAGGAGAGGAAGGAAGGAAAACTCATAAAACACTTTCTTCTAATGTCTTGCAGATTCACAGCCCTTGCCCCACTCATCTGGCTGCTGGGTTTTATTTTCAGCTGTTTGATTAATGACAGCATGTTCTGGAGCCTTTTGAAGTGTGGAGACCACTTCCATCCCCCTGGTGACTCAAGCCATCCATGGTGAGCCAGCAAGGTGGTGCTTCCACAGGCTGTGCTCCCCAGGGAGGGTGGGGGCTGCCTGGCAAGGTGCCCCTGGGACTTGCTGCAGCTGGATTGCACACAATTTACCAAAAACACAGCAGGATGGGATTTTTGTCCAGGTTTAATTTGAGCTTTCCTTGATTCTGGTGTAGCTGTGAGATCTGATGGACTCCTGGATTTTCTGTGTTCTGCTGTGCTTTTATGGCAGGAGCAATGAGGAGCCTCAGACCAGGCTCGTCACCAAAGCCTGGTTTGAGTAGTTTGTGAGGGAAGCTGTGCTGACAATGACAATACTTCACAAGTATTGCAAGGGTTGAATGGAGATCTCCTTCCTCCACACCCACCATGGACATCCTGGGCCTCTGAGAGGTGTATGAGGATGGCAGTGCTGGCTACCCACACCACCTAGAGCCTTGTCTGCATTTCTCAGTTGTTCCTCTAAGTAGGATTTGTCTGCAAGAGAATCTATTGTGGTTTTGATTCAACACACGGTTACTGCTTGGAGGGTGATTATTTGAAAGCATTTGTTCTATCTGTGTCTGTTTTGTGCTCTGTCTTGCTTGACCTACACCCAGCAATGCACGTTGGCAGCCTCAGCCTGTCCATCCATTATCTTTAATGCTCCAGCATGTGGTTTTACTTTATGGAGGATTGCACAGGGTTGCTGATGGTAATGGGAAAGGAGATGTTTTGGGCATGCAGCAGCTCCTTTTAACATCAACATTTTGGATGGGTTTTGAAAGCAGTCACCCCTTGTATGTTCTAAAAGCTATTTGCCTGTAATCTTAAATTGTGATAACAATAATAACAATAACCTTGCTGATGCAGAGGTTGTGTGGGAGAAACACTGAAAATTTACTACAAAGCTTTGCCAAGCTTGAAGTGATTTTTCTCTTTTCTTTTTCCCCCTTTTGGTGATTGAAAGCCATTTCTCACAGCGGTGGCTGGCAGCTCCAGCTGCGCCGTGTCACAGCGGAGCAGGATCCGGCTCCGGGGGCAGTGTGGCTCTGTGCTGTGTCCTTCTGCAAAACACGTAGGAGGGAAATGACAGCGCAGCCATTTCCCCAGAAACGTGGGATGCACTTGGCCTTCAGTGCAGCAAGGTGTCAGAGGAGTGACCAGGTCCCCTCCCCACCCAGGTGTGCCCGGGGTTTTACCAATGCACGTCTGCAGCTCACAGGGCCTGGCTCAGAACACCTGGTTCATGCAGTAGGGACACACTGCACAGCTGCTGCTGCTGCAGGGATGCAGCAGGGACACTGCGCAGCTGCTCCTGCTGCAGGGATGCAGCAGGGACACTGCACAGCTGCTCCTGCTGCAGGGATGCAGCAGGGACACTGCACAGCTGCTCCTGCTGCAGGGATGCAGCAGGGACACTGCACAGCTGCTGTTGCAGAGGGATGCAGCAGGGACACTGCACAGCTGCTCCTGCTGCAGGCATGCAGCAGAGACACTGCACAGCTGCTGTTGCAGAGGGATGCAGCGCGCAGCCCGCTCCGCAGGGGCAGGACAGCAGTGGTGGGGCTGCTCTGGGGTGCAGAGCTGCGGTTTAATGCTTCACTGCACAGCTGGTGTTGCAGAGGGATGCAGCGCCCAGCCCGCTCCGCAGGGGCAGGACAGCAGTGGTGGGGCTGCTCTGGGGTGCAGAGCTGCGGTTTAATGCTGTGTGAGCCATCAGGCCGTGGGTGAGGGCAGAGCTGGGGCTGGCAGGGGCTGCAGACGCCCCTGGGACACGGAGCCGCCGCAGCGAATTAACGAGATTGTCACAGCGCGGCCGCCCGGTCACGGCTGAGGAGCTGCTCTGTCCCCAGCCCCTCTCCCGGGGCTGCCAGCCTCTCCAGAAAATTACCCTGTGGAGTGCCATTTCTCATGCTTATTCTTAGCCTAATCGTGTGTAGTTGGTTTGGGTTTTGGAAGTTGGATGAAAGTCAATTCATTTCAGTTTAAAAATTCAGTCAATCAGATGCGGTCGGCTGAGTTGTTTTTTCTTTCACCTCACGCTTCACAGACATTTTGGTGGGCGGCACTGAGACCATTAGGGCTGAAGTTATCCAAACCTCTCCACTGGATAGGAAAATAGTATTATTCTCATTTTATTCAGAAGGAAATGAAAATACAGGGATTTTGTATAGCTTGCCTAACATCACAGGGAGACTCCCTTTAACAAAAAGCAGATCTCTCATCTCCTAATCTTACAGATTAAAAGCAACATCCTTCTTCCTTTATCCTTCTTTCATACGCTTCAAAACTTTGCACTAACCGTTTGTTTTTGTAGACATGGCCTTGATAAGTGATTTCTTTGAGCAATAGCCAATTCACAGGCCATTGTTCAGTGGTAATGAGCTGGCTTAACATAAATTCAACAGCACGCCAAGACTCTACACCTGAACAGGCATCCAGAGGTTGGAACCCTGTCTATTATTTGAAATAAAAAACAAACACAAACCATTATTGTTTAGAAAGAAAGATGAGAACAAGTAGGAAGAGGATGAATGCAGAGTTATGGCGTACATACAAACTGCAGTGATCTCAGGCACTCAGGCTGGAATCTCTGTTTTCTTATGCTGCACCATCACTCCCTGTTTCAGTTTTTAGAATTCCCCTTTGTCAGGGATGTGTTGAAACAATGGTTCTGCCTTTATTTGGAGATGCTGGGGGCTGAGAATGGCTCTGTGGAGGCTGGTAGGGAGGGAAGCCTTAGCATATCTGCAGGAGGAGAAGGGGCTTTTGGATGGCAGTGAAGAGATGGCTGTCGCTTGGAGCAGTGGTGAGATATTCAGTGTGTCTTTCTTCCCTCTGAAGTAGGAGTTGAGAGGCCAGCTAGACTAAAGTTAAGGCCCTTCTTGGTGAATCTGGGCACTCACAGACAACAGGGTATTTTGGAGGGATGTGCATAGTGGGAAGAGAAATAATTAATGATTGTTTTATTTCCGTTTTCTTTACATGCTTACATTAATTGAACTACTCTTGTCTTTTTTTCCCCCCCGTCTTTGGACATGCTTACTACTACAGGCTGCTGGAAGATCTTGGGGATAGGATGGTCCTACTTTCAAGAGCATTGTGCTTGGAAATGAAGTTCTTAACAGCATGCAGTTTCCACCCTTCCCCTACTCGAGAAGTGGCTGTTCCATTGGTGTACTGTGCAGTGCCTTGGATTCCAGATCCTGAGGGCTCTTTGCTCATCTCCTGTGGGTCTGGCTCCGTCAGCCAAGGTGTGGTTGGTGCTGCCTTTCAGAGGTCACACATCTGCAGTAGGTTTGCCTCATCCTTCAGGTGTGCCCTACACCCAGCCATGGGTTCCCTTCTCAGTGTGCAGGTGGGAGTGCTCATTGCCAGGCTCCTGTCAGTGGCAGAAAGCAGCGGCTGGTCCAGCAGCCCTGGGTGTTGGAAACATTGAGGCTGGCCCTGCTCACACGTTGCCCTGCAGAGCTGTGTGCTGCTGGTCCTGCAAAGCATGACTGGAATTGATTTTGTTTGTTGCTCGCAATAATTTTCTCCTGGGGTCAGAGATTAGGCAGTTTTGGTTTGCTCTTTTCCCAGTTTGGTTTTAATTAGTATTTGACCTCCTCACTGCTGGTTCTCTTCTGCACTTGCTGTATTGCAGCCACTTTGCTCTGGGCTGTTTTCTGAGAAAAACTAGGACATACTCAGTACCTTTGGTAGATGTTATGCCTGGAAGGTGGCCCAGTGCTGTAAGAAGTGCTCCTGACTGAGTAATGGAAGCCAAGAGCTAAACAGTTATGATAGTGTTCCAGTTAAAACATGGGAGTACCTCATACCATTTCAAAGTGGTTTAGCTGTGTCATCACGGTACCAAAAGGAAGGTGAGTCCAGGAGATTGCTGGTTGTGTAAATAATCACTGAAATGAGGAGCTGTCAGTGACAGCCTGAAGCCACCCTTTCCCTCTTGCCCACGCCCTTGGCTGGTCTAGCTGGCAGCCAGGCCACCCGTGCTGTGCAGGGCTGAGGAGCACGGCTCGTCCTGCAGGCTCTGTGCTCAGGGACAGACCGGGCACTGCCAGGGCTGTGCTAGCAACCCGTGCACTTCAGCTCTCATGTTCTGCTCTGCTTCGTGTGCCCATGGCTGTTAAATCTCTCCCGAGAGTGTTTCCCAGGGTGATAAGATCTTAGTGGCACAATCTCAGCAACAGGAGCTGAGTTCAGCCCGTGCAGCGCGGCTCCTCCCGGCGCAGCGGAGGAGCAGCGGGGTCTGCCCTGCCATGGGCCATGCAGGCAGCTCCACGAGCCAGGGAAACGTGACACAAGACATCCTTCTACATCCTCATCCAGCCCAGGGGGACGGTAAACAAACACTGTTTCTCTTAGCCCACTGAGGTCAGTGTCTCCAAATCAGATTTTATGGGATATTCGACAACTTAGGGCAAAGGCAGTGGTGAAGGGAACCTTGGGTGGAGGTACCTGGTTTCAGTGGGATTTGGTATTGGTGACCTTTTTGCCTAAATCAGCCAAGCCCCAATGTGCTTTTGTCAGTGTGACTTCTCTTGGCAAGAGCTGGGTCTTTTGCTGTTTGTGATGTTCTGCATTTAATGGGGCAGTGACTTGCTGGTGATATTGCTCTGGGATGGGTGAATACTGGAATTTTAGTGTCTAGTGCTGAACAGGCATAGACTTGCTAGTTTGTCAGCATGACTTCCCTTTTTTATTTTATTTGTGCATTAAATCTAACAAACAATGGAGAGCCTCACACTGTGCTGTGGAAATGCTTCTCTTCTCTGTCTTGTGCTGTTTTAAACATTTTGTAGATTGCTTTGTTACCTAGAAGCATAAAAGCTCCCCCATAAATTGATGCGTATCACAACTTTATAATGCTTGGATATGAATTAGCTTGTTATCCATCTGAAGAAAGGATTTCAGAAACCACAAACATGGTCAGAATCACCTTGATCCAGTTTACTCTATAGTTTTGCTTGACGAAGCAGATGTTTTCTGTGTGTTCAGCAGAAGAGGGGTCAAACCCTGTATCTGAGCCTACTATTTCTGGCAAAAACACTGATGTTTTTAATCCTTTTTGAACAAGACTCTTCTGAGAACTTATTTTGATTTATTAACCTGGTTGTTTGAACACAGAAAAACAATCTGGAGCTGGGACCTTGATTCAGGAAAGTGTGTGCTCAAGTATTTCTGCTCTGAATCCCTTCAGGCTCAGTACAAAGGCTGTGAAGGAGCCTGATGTGCACAGCAAGGCTCTTCAGAGACACAGGTCAACCTCAGGTGCCTCTCCTCTGAGGGGTTTGGCTCTCCACAGCTGAGGAGTCCAGTGCCATGCGGTGCCCTCTGCTCTGGAGCAGTGCTGGCACGGGCTGAGCTGGCTGGAGCCCGTGACAGCCCATGACGTACACAATGCCCACTGGCAGGGTTGCTCTCTTATTGAGAGCAGCTGGATTTGGGGCTGTCACCCCGTGCAGCTGCATTAAATAATCTCCTGTCTCTCTCTCTTCTCTCAGCAGCAGAAATCTCCTCTTCCTAGTGTGCTGGGAATGTGTGGTGACACAGCATGAGGACAGCTCCCATTCCCATTTGGCCCACGGCAGTATTCATGGTGTCCCCAGCCTGGGCACTGCCCAGACACGTCCTAGAGGTCACACCACCCCCCAGCTTGCAGGGGAAACGTGCTCCTCCAGTGAGTGGCAGGATGAATAATGCCATTCCCATTTTCCACTGAGCCCCGCAGCCTGAGTGACAAGGCAGCACTCATCTGCTCCTGAGACCTCCCTTCCTGTTACTCAGAGTTCCTGACTAATTCACACATTTCTGGCCAATGATTTTCCAGCGTGACTGCCTCAAAGAAGGCACTTCTGACAAAAATGCCTGGGTTTCAAGGGGTGAGATGGAGTCCCTGCTGCCAGAGTCAAACATGAAATTGCCAGCCTACGTTTTTTTTATAATTGCAAACTCCATAAGCATTTCACTGTGACTGGAGCTTTTTAATCCCATGGAGGTGATCTGCGAGTGCTGCAAATAGCCTGGACTGGCCCAGGATCAGCAGCAGAGGATCTCCAGCCTGAGGTGGAGCTGTCCCTGCAGGGTGGATGGCAGTGCCGCCGCTGCTGACAGAGCTGTGTACACACTGGGTGTCTGGGGAGGTGTCTGCTGGATGCCATCGCTGCTTCTCCTGCAGCATGGCTGTTGGGAAACCCATGGAAACAGGAAGAGAATGCAACAAACAGCCCTGCATATGACGAACCTGTACGTTGTCCATTAGTAAGAGATGGCAGCAGTTCAGGGCCAGGATCACACCGCCCACCTCGGAGTGCTGATGGTGACCAGATGTTCGGGCAGATGTGACTAACCTCTGCTTCAGCAGCTCAGCCTTTTCCTGTGCTGCTTCCAAAGGCAGAGCTCACGCCCCTGAGGGAGGGTCTCTGTGGGACACGGGGGCTTTGAGATGTTTTCAAAGCCCCGAGGTTGTTTGTATAAATGTTGGAAAGCTGTTTCAGGCACTATGCTTTGAATGCTGTTCACTTCTGGGCTTTGAAAATGTGTCAGACGTAGACATTGGTAAAAACCCAGCACTGTGAGTGACACTGGAGTAAAACCTGGGGATGGGGAAGGAGAGAATTAAAACACCTTAGCTCACACTACTTGTCTTATGTCTTGAATACACTTCTCTCCCTCTCTTTTCCAGAGAAATCTCAGTGGGTACCACTGTGTCTCACTCATTAGCCAAAGATTTTGTATGCTGACTTAAGGAAAATTAAATCCTGGCCTTTTGTGTTCTTTCCCAAAGCACACACTTTAACTGTATTTTTAATTTTGGGATAATTTGCCATTGTTTTTAATTATCAGTCTTGGGTTATCCTCCTGTGGCTTTGTTAGCTCAAAAAAGCCTTTTCCTTCATGAAACCTGTCTTCAAAACAAGTTCCATGGGTCTGTGGGTGAAGTCCTGAGAGGCATCAGGTCTTGTGGACTGTCCCTGTCATTTCTAACTGAGAATAGTAGGGCTGGCTGGTTGTGGCACAGGGACAATTGCCATCTTTGGCTCCCAGTGACAATGAGTTATTACTAGGAGAATGTTTCTGGAAATCCTTTTCTACCCAGCAATGCTCTGGCAGTTGAAGTGGCTCTGAAGGGGGATTCACACCCAGGCTTGGATTCATCTCTGGTCTGGTCTGTCTAATGGCTGGGACTGAGAGAACCTCAGTTGGAAGGAGACTCAAAAGATCCAGGATGGGCGCTGCATTTCATGCCTCAGCTGCCCTGTAGTCAGCACACAGCAGCACAAACTGGCTTGGGTGCAGAGTTTGTTTGTCAGGGAAATTTCTCTTTCAATCCATAAATGTAGGGCATCTGCCAGCTTTATTCTGTTGTCATGGATCCCGTGGTGCCTACTGTGGCCTCTCTGAAGTGACAGAATGGCTCGGTGTCCCTTTGGCAATTGTTCAATGTGCAGGTGACTCTTGGATATCTTCACTGAAAAGCCAGGATGTTTTAGTACAAAACTTCAATGCCTAATTTTCCCCTAAATTCCCTAAATCACATACTCATCTAGAAAATCCTCCTATATTTCAACTTTATTCTACTTCCTCCCCTGGCCACTCCATTTTCTTATTTTGTCCCTATCAC
Organism: Onychostruthus taczanowskii; assembly: GCF_017590055.1. Classification (NCBI taxonomy): domain Eukaryota; kingdom Metazoa; phylum Chordata; class Aves; order Passeriformes; family Passeridae; genus Onychostruthus; species Onychostruthus taczanowskii. The sequence goes on from NW_024502014.1 coordinate 5,096,742, forward strand.
AGCAAGGCTCATGGGAGTTGGGGAAGGCTTGTCTGTAAGTGTGCCTGGAAACTCTGCATATGCACTCCATAACAGTACTATAAATTACTTCCTTTCCTATTAAGCACCAATAGAGACAATTTTGGGGTGCTTTTTTGAACCTCCACCTTTTTTCTGGAATTGCAGCCTGCATAGCTACAGCTCATTTCCAACACAGGAGAGCCATATTCAGGAGCTGGAACTGTGAAGTGGTGAGCAGAACCCCCAGCTGCTCCAGCTGTTTCTCTTTGTGGATGAAGATCAGCACAATGAAGCTGGCTGATGTCTCCAGGTAAGATAAGGAAAAGGTTTTAGAGAGTCAATAAGTAGCTGTCTGTTAGACAAACCTGGGGTGGAGATCTTTGTGGTGAAGAATGAATCATGAACTTGTGGACTACCTGGTGTTCTTGCTAAGAAAACAAACAATTTGTTGCCAATCTGGGCAAACAGAGGCTTTTTGATCAGGATTTGTTCTAAGCCGGGGATGACAGCATGTGTCATTTGGGGTCATTATAAGAAGCTCTACATTCAATTGATCTCTGTTAATAGTCTGCCTACTCATCTGCTAGGAGCAGACATGACAGTAAATGCTTTGTACCATTTCCCTGGAGTTTCACACAGCAGTGCCTGCACTGGTGCCTTGCACGCCGTGTCCCAAGTCCAAAGCACAGAAGCTGTGTGCTGCTGTTGACAGAGATGCCAGCAGGATTACAAGGCACTGCTGCTCTCCTGGCAAGCTCTTCTGGGCTCCTTGGTCTCTGTACAGCCCCACCCCAACAGGAGAGTCATGCCTCTCAGGCACAAAGTGCTCTACAGGACAGGGGGACCCAGGGGGACCAGAACTGTGCTCTCTGCCACCTCCCTTGGCAACACCCAGCCTGTGCCCTGAGCCACACGGGGCAGGGCAAAGCCAACCTCAGTGGCACTGGGGGCCACTCCTGTTCTCAGGCAGTGATTTCATGTGGACCAAAACACCCACATTGTGCAATTCCTGCAGACAGCACAAGGAAAATGAGTTACCACACACTTTTTCTGTAGATTGATAACCATCCCTTTGGGATGGATAAAGCTGGTAAGTCTGGGCCAGCCTTGTACCTGCTCCTAGCAGAGGGGAATGGAGCCGTCAGTACCTGTTTGGTTTTACTGGCTTCGGAATTTACCTGTGTCCTATGGAGAAGGAGCCCTTTGTGCACCTCCAGAGCTGATCACCAGTCCAGGATGAGGCATTAGTTTTGCTCTTTACTCCCAGGCAAAGTTTCTGCCTGTGGGCAGAGGGAAGGTGGGTTTGGGGAGTGCTCATCCCTCCTCAGGCCTGTGTGTTGGGATGCTCCTGCAGCCCTGTTACACAGGGTGGTGTCACACACAGCTCTCCATCTCTGTCTGCCTCTCCATCCCAAGGAGATGCCCTGTCTTAGTGCTGACTGTGAGAAGTAGGAAACATTGGGGTTTTATAGCTTGGCAGACATGGAAGCTGGGGCTTGACTGCTGTGCTATGAGGGGACAGCATGTCCTCCCTTTCACTGTTTAAAATAGGTGGATTTGAACACTATAATAGAGTAGGCACTGTGGGTGTTTAAACTTTCAGGATGATTGATCACCTTGCAGAGAGAGGCAGATGGTGTGGTGATGAGTTCCAGATCCTTTCAACTGAGCATCACCAAGGAAAGAGTTGTGGACCAGGCTGGCAGAAGGCTGCTCTCAATTTATTTTTTTTTAAACACCCAACAATGTAGGATTTCAAATCAAATCCTCTTAGCTCATAACCAATAACTTTAAAAATTGATTAGGTTTACAGTTAACTGCCTGAGCCCCTCTAGTATGTGGGCCAGGTGAAAGGGCCTTGGTTCACAGCCCCACGAAGGCTTTGGGAAGGAAGGCTTGGAATGGGCTGGACTTTGTGCCTGGTCTCACCCCAGTGCTGCTGGGCAGCTGAAGGGAGCCCAGGTCTCCTCCCAGCCACAGGGCCTTGCTCCTGGGCTCTGTCAGAAGCACTTGCATTCAATGCCACTGTTTGGATCACCCTACTTAGAGACTTTTGATCCTTCTCCAACCCACTTAAAATATTCCAGTGGCTATACTGGAACCATTAGGAATCCCATAACAGGGCTGAGCTCCCATGGATCTTTATCAGTGAAAAGCAATGAGCAGCTAAGGAGCAAAGCTGAGCAGCTTCCCCAAAATGCCCCAGTTCTCTGCTAACCTCAGTTCTCAGGGGAGGGGGAGGACTGATTAGAAAGAGTAATTTACTTTCTTGCTTCCTGGCATAATGTTACCAGCTCTCAGCATGTGTGCTGTGGGCCAGAGGAACCCCTTCCTCTGGTTCCCCCCAAGCCTTCCCTGGGGCTCAGTGCAGAAACATTTGTCTCTATATCAGGGGCTGCATCTCCCTGTTCCTCTTGGTCCCCACCGTTTGTTGGGGAGGCTGGGAAATCACACATTGGCCTCAGTTCACAGACCATTAACTGTATGGGCATTTGAGGAGCCAGTTAGTTTTTCAAAGGCAGTTTCTGGGCTGTAGGGTGATGTAAAGTTTCTCTCTAAGCCAGTTGGCAGCAGTGCCTGGGTAAAAGCCCATGCTGTGTCACTCTTTCTTGAAGTGCTCTCCCAGCTCTGTGCCTGTTTGGGCTGTCTGGCTTGACTTCTGCAATTAGAAAAAGGTTATTGTAGGTTTAAAATGTTGCCTGCTTTGGCAGTATCTGCAGTCCCTTAAGGCAAGGATGCCTGTTTATTGTTATAGCACCGCCTAAGCACAACACAGAGAAATCCCTGTAGGAAAGAGTATTTCACTGAAGTAGATTTTTTTTTTTTTAATGAAGTTTTGGCTGGCCTCTCAAACTTAAATGCCATTGGAAACTAATACTAAGTTTATTTTTTTCTCCATAAATCATGTCTCAGGGCTTTTGTTATTGTGCTCTCATCCTGCCTATCTTCCCAGCGCTGATAAGGAGCACTTAGCTGCTGTCACAGATGCCCAGGGGTGAGCAGAGCTCCTGGGGCTGCTGGCAGGATTCCCAGGGCCTGAGTGAGCTCCTGCTGCGGGTGATCCATGGGCACCCCTGCCGTGCCAGCAGCCCGGGTGCAGAGCTGCTTTGCCAGCGCTGGTGGCTCCACCTCTGCCAGCACCTTCTGTAGCTGCGTGCTAGCAAACAGAGTGTGCCAGCACCGTGTGGGGCTGGGAAAAGGGCTGGGAAGTCACCAAATGACTTTCCAGCAGCTCCTGTGGCCTGCCACCCAGCCTGCTCACGGCACCTGGGGTGTCTCTGCTGGGTGGTCTGCTGGGAGCCACTGCATCCCAGGCATTTGGGAACAGCTCCTCTGGGACTCGGTCCTTTTAAGACTAAACACCCAGCCACCAGATAAGCATCTCCAAAAGGAAGAATTTCCATTGTGGGATGGACTTGCATATGAATTAAAATAAGCAAATGCCTTGAAATCTATATTGGGCTGTTGTTGAGAGGAACTGGACTATCCAGTTCAGTATGACAATCCCTGCATCCCTCAGCACAAAGCTAGGGAAGGCTGGGAAGAGAGAGCCTGTCTGTCAGGCTGTTTCAAGGGTTTGAACACTTATGCATTTTTATAAGTCAGAGCAACATCATATATATGTATAAAATATATGTTGTTTGTGTTTTTCCCTCCAGCACATATCTTTGAAGCTTTCCCGACACTCCACTACGGCTGTGCAGAGGAGGAGCCAGCCCAGCCTTCCTGTGTGCCTTTTCTTCACACACTTTGATGTGAAGATGCTAAATGACAGGAGAATTCAGTCCTCCTCCCACTGGTGCCCAGCTGGGTGCAGGCAGAATCCTGCTGCTCAGAGGGAGAACTCCTGCTCCGCTGGGCCCCAAAGCATTTGCTCATTCCTGATTAAGCCAGGCAATTCTGGATCAGTGTGATAATGTGGGATTAGCACAGAGAACTTTCTCACTGCAGAAGACACTGATGTATCATTCTGCTCCATCCCTACTGTTAACCAGCAGGGCAGTCACAGGTGAAAGGGAATATCTGTGATGGGGAATGCCTGCCTGCACAGCCTGTGCTCTGCCTTGCTGCCAGCAGCAGCTACTGAAGCTTTTCCAGCGATCTGGCACACGATGAACTGGAATGATTCCTGATTTCACTCCTGACCCCCTCCCTCCCCAATCCAGCGTGCATAATTCAGCAGGAACAATGAGAGCTCATTCTCTCTGCTGTGACACACCAGCTGATGGAGTCTCTGCAGCGAGCAGCGCGTCCTGCGCGAGCCGCGGCCTCCGTGGCTTCCCAGGGCATTTACCTTGCTTTTGATGTGAGTCTCATGCTAATGGATTTCAGCTCTCTTGACGTTCCTGTCAATATTCCAATTTTCACATCTTTGTCAGTAAGGAGGAGATCAGGTCCCTAAAACTTCACAGGAGTTATGGTTTCAAAGCAGTTGTTTGTTAGTACATTACTCAAGGAAGACTATTAACAGAATAGGTGTAGGTATATCTTGCAGAAGGAAGAAAGTCAGGCTGAAATAGCTGTGTGCTTTATCTGCTATAGTTTCCCTTTTGGGCTCTGTAACTACTATATGAGATTCTAATATTATATAAAACTCATCTTTTTCAGAGGAAGAGATGAAATAGCTGCATAAATTCTGAACTGAACTGGTTTCTTTTTTCCTGCCTTGTTAAATGGCAACTGTGGGAATGATCTTTTTTGAGGATGAGGATTTAATAGGAGTGTTTATTACACCAATGTTTATACGAAATGCATGAAGTGGAACTTACATTTAAATTATCATTTGATTAAAAGTGGGATTATGTGAGCTCACAGTAATGATCTTTCTGTGAGAATAATTTCTTTCTCAGCTCTCTGAAGAGAAGCTGGGAGGAAAATCCTCCTGCAGTTAGCAGGGTCACAGTGTTATTGTAAACCTTCTATAATTTTAAAAGGGTTTTGGGACAATAGTTATTGGAAATACAGTGCTGATACATGCCTGTAAAGTTGCAGTGCACCCATTGCCCTTCCTTATGCTGGGCTGCAAAAATCCTTTTAGACTTTTTTATTTTTTTTGTAAAGGTGAGTCTGAATATTGTGATTTTTAAATACTTTTCATAGGAGTTAAAAAAACTTTAAACCTCTCCACCAGCACTCTGGTGGGCAGGAGGTCCCTGTAGCCCTCCTCTTGACAAAGCCCCACCACTCCACTGCTTCCCCTGTGCTGTTTTGGGATCCTGCCCACCTTTTGCCCCTTTAGGCATGTGCTGAGTGGGATGGGATGCTGTGAAGCCTGTTGAGCCACTTGAACAAGAACCAGCTGCTCTGCCTCCTTTGACCTCTCTGGTCTCAGAGATGCTGCTTGTCTCTGGGCTCTGTTTAGATCCCATCTCCAGAGCTTCTCCTCTGCCTGAGAATACCCCATGGACAGATCCAGGTCTCTGGCATTTGTCACTCAGCAACACAAAGGTACCTTGTGTGCCCCAGGTTACCAAGCAGAGCTTCACTGCTTCGTGTTGGGATTTGTGGGGTCCTTGTGCACTGTGCACACTGTGCCTGGAGCCCCCTCAGCTACCTGTGTCCTGCACATGGTTAATCACCATGGGACCAGCTGGCACCTCACAGGCAGCTGGGAGTGTGCACCCTTATCATCCTTGTCACCCACAGCTCACTGGCTCATGCTAGGGATGGAGCTCTTGGCAAGCACACAAAGCTCCCTGGAAAGATTTTGGCAGGTTATATCCTTTGAGAATTATGATTATGCCATGGGCTTTGAAATAAGTCAATTTTGATACAAATATTAAGTTTGATCAGAGAACTAAACAAAAGATTTTTGGAGTAGTTACATCAGGGTTAAGCTGCTTTCCCATGTTAATACCTCATAAAATCCCCCTAGCAGCATATCCTTTGTCCAGATCCGTACACAGGCTGGTGCACAGCACCCTTACTTACTGCAGATGAGCTGTCTTTTCTAGTTTTACTCTCAGTGGCTGAAATGTGAGCATACATGATCTGGGGCTGAGCAGGAGGCTGGGACAGCAGCAGAGTGGCCGTGGTGGCCAGGGAGGGCTGTGCTGGCCCTGCCTGGGCTCACTGCTCTGGGCACATGGCAGGAGCTGTGCCTGGCACGAGGAGCTGTCTCAGCAAAGGTGCTCCTGCACACCCACAGCAGCTGATGGCAAGCACAGGGTTTCCAGTGTCCAAATGACAGCTGGTGGCTTTGGCTGGGAGAGCTCAGCAGGGAGGGGATGTCTCTGTGCCCTTGCCAGCTGACCAGCAGCCCTTTGCAACGTCCCTTGGTGTGTCCTGGGGCTCTCAGGGTTAGCTGGCAGGAGCTGCAGTTCTCTCTCTGCTGCAGTGGTTGTTCTGGGGGCTTTGCTGTGCCATGCCTTCCCCCTTCTTCTCCCTATGGGACACAGTCCAGCACCACAACCCCCTCCAGTCCTGAGCAGCAGCAGTCAGGAAATGAGAGCAAGCTGCCATCCAGTGGGGTTGTGATGCTGATGTGAACTTAATTGTTCTGATGCTTTGGGGCCAGTGATTTCCAGACTTAGACTGGGGTATCCCCCGGATTCAGTCCTGTTCAGGGAAGTGCTTTTGCAGGCAGCAGAAGGCTGTGCTCGCAGTAAATCTGTGTGGAGCTGTCTGTTACTGAAATTATTTCCACACTCAGCATCAAAGCACTGCAGTGCTGTGAGCACACTTGGGCATCAGAGGCAGCCCTTGGACCTCATGCAGGCTGTGACCTCGGATGCCCCTGGCAGTTTTGTTCTCCTGAAAGTGCCATGAAGGTTGAGGGGCATGGACAAAGTGCAGGAGGGTACCAACGTGACCTGCCATCACCTTCATGGTGGAGCCTGACTCAGGCAGCAGGGCCTTGCTGCGCTTGCAGGAGAACACAGCCATGACAGAGGGCTGAACCCCACCTCTGCTCGCTGCTGCGCTGCTTGCCTGCAGATTTGGAACATCCTTCAAGTTGGACAAAGCTGCCCTCCCCGCTCCAAAGCTCCCGGTTCGTCTCTGCCGCTGGCAATGCCAAGCACGGGCAGAGCTCGGGCAGTGCAGATGGAAAGTCCAGCAGGGAGTGAGCACGTGCTCTGTGCTGCTCTTCCCATCCCAGGCTCAGCTGCAGCTGCCAGGCCGGCCAGGAGCCAGAGAGAGCCTGTGGCTCTGTGCAGCCTGAGCCCAGTTTCCACGGCAGGGTCCAGCAGGCTCTCCTCCAGCTCCAGGCTCCGCAGAGCCTCCTCAGCTCACACTTTCCTTCCCTTCCCAGGGTGTTGCCCAGGCACAGTCTCAACCCCACAGTCAGAAATGCAGTTCATATGCTCTCTGTATCTTGTTTCTCCCCACCATCCTTCCAAGGACTGGAATCACCAGCAGCAGAAGGCTCCCAGTGTTTCTCCTGCAGGATCGGTGTGTGCCACAGACAGCTGTGAGACAGCCACTTCCCAAACTGCCTCTGGCTTTGGCTTTGGGGACATTTGCAGTGGTGATGGCTCCTCTCAACCCCCTCATCCTAGCTGTTATCCCTGTGATGTGCTGCTTTCCTGCTCATCTCTGCATCCCTAACTTCTCCTCACCCCTGTCTCTCCCCATGTCTCTCAGGGTAGTTGTTCTCTCTGCAGTGGCACAGGACATGCTCCAACTGCAGCAGATACAGACACACTGGAGGCTGCTGAGACCACCCTTCCATCATGTCAAAGCATTGCTCCACATCTGGATAAATTTTTGCCAGGTTTTCACTGAGTCCAAATGAGGATTTTTCCTTTTCCCTCCTATTCCTGACACAAACGCTTCCATTAAAACCTTCTTGAAAAACTCAGCCTCAGGGAAACATCTAGCTTGGGGGTGGAAAAAAAATCCCAAGGTGATTGATTTCAGTCGTGCAGCTTCTCCAGGCACCTGGAAAGGGGAGGTTTGGAGGCAGAAGGCAGGAGGCAGCTGTGGCTGAAGCTACCTGGGAGGCCTGAGAGCAGGGAGGGAGCAGCTGGCCAGGCACAGGGCCATCAAGCAGAGCCTGCTGCCTGCATGCCAGCTTGGCTGCAACTTCATCAGGAATTGGAGTAGAATGCTGTCATTCTGAGCTTCCCTTTCCTGCTTTTCAGGGGGCACACACAGGTAAGTGTCCAGGTGTCACCAGTAGGCAAGGCTTTAGAAAGGGAAGGGAACCTGTATCGTGGGCCTGGCCTGCTGCTTAGGCTAAGTAGAAGGGAGCTATGGGAGAGCTGGAATAGGGATGGAGAGATGTGAGAGATGTGCTGCATGTCCACATCGTGCCCACATCCTGGTGTATGGTGGTTGGTTGACTTGGGCTTGTTGTGCCTTACAACTTTGTGAACTGATGACCAGCTAACTGCTCCAAAAGGTTTTTGGCAATAAAGGGCTCTCCTTTGCACCTGCCTGGGGTCCCTGCATTGCCCATTATTTAGCATATAGCACAGAGCTTGTAGTGCCTTCTGAATGATTTCTTTAATACCAGGCCTGACTTGAAGTAGGTCAACTGAAAAATGAGTAAATTACACTTGCAAAAATGCATTAGGAGCCGCAGTGTGCATAAATCTAACTGCCATTTAGCAGAGGTCATAACAAACTAGAAATTAAAGTTGTAAATACAAAAGCTTTCCAGGCTGTGGTTGGTGAAGCAGCCTCTGAGCAGGATCTTTGCCTGCCCTGTTGCTCCTGCACCTCACCTGGATAGCTCCAAGAGCAGCTCACAACAAAGCTTTGTGTGTCAGACCTCCTGTCCTTTCTGCTTTTCAGGTGAGATTATTCCATAAGGCCTCATGCACTCCTTGGTGCACTCCTTATAGGAAGGATTACTGTAGCTACCTGCAGCAAAGGGACAAGGAGTGCAGCCACTCTGCTGAAAGCCAGAGGCTGCAGCTTATGTCAATGTGGTATTTGGGCACCACTGCAGTTTTGAAGTTGGAAGCCTTTGAAATCCTTCCAGCCTTGGTCACTGAGAAAGCAAACTCTCAAACTTTCTAATCTTGTTCTTTTTCTTTATAATGCGGGTGGGAAGGTATTCAGAGGAAATACAGTTTCAGCAATGAAACTGTAAGCTATTTTTTACTTTCTTTTTAGAGGAAAAAAGACAAAACACCCCAAGACCCCAGCCTTTCAAAGCTATAATCTGAACATACCCAGACAGAAATGCCAGCAAATCTGTTTCCTTAAGGGTATTCTTTAGTCACCAATTAACATTTTAAAGACCAAGTCTCCAAGAAAAGAAAAGCAGCTTAATATAAATATGTTGGGTGAGTTGAAATGACAAATACATTGAAATATGCATTTTAAAATATAATTAGTGTTTTCTTATTCTCAGGCTTGTAGTTTCTGGGCCAAGCACCTTCAGACTTCAGAAAATCAATTATTTTAACTCCTCTCCCTCTCCTCCCACCTAATTTGAACATTATTCCCTTTCCCCAGTGTGGTTCTTGTTCTGCTGTCTGCCACGCATGCCTCCTCCTCCAAACACAGACAAAACCTGCAATGCATTTAAAAATAAATGCTTGTTTTGCCCTGGCACCCATGCACATCCCACTCTCAGGTTCCTCTGGAGGGCAAGAAGCACTTGACTTTCCTTAACATAGTCAAGGAAATGCCTTTAAAAAGTGCCTGCCTCTGAACTCCCTCCCAGGTGCTTCTTTTCCTGACAATGTGCACTCTCAGGTGCCCAGCAGGGAGATAAGCAAGAGTAAAGCACAGCGTGTCAGGGCTTGTCTGTGCTGTGCAAATGCCACTAAGCACAGTCTCTGGGAGGTCCTGAGGATGGCCAAGGGCAGCTGGGGAGGAAGGTTTTAGTTGCTGCCCAAGTCCATGTTGTGTTACTTTCACCAGGGGTAATGGTATGTAAGCCTGGAAAACTTGTGTTTAACACTGCTGCTGCTGGAGCTTCTTCACGGTTTCACAGTGAGAAAATTCACCCTGGTACAGGGAATGTGAAACACCCACCTTGCTTTATTACATCCTCTGGTACAGCAGAACCATGCTTTGAAATGGTGAGAAGCTTCTTAGGTGTCTGCATCTCCCCTCCCTTCTCCCAGCTGCTCGGTGGTGAGTTTGCCATCCTCCTCCTTGCTGCATCAATTTCTAGCACAGGGGTGATATGGAGTGATGCCACCACTAAATTCCTCATTCTGTCTCAGGGGGCATCCTGCACAATTGCATGGTACTGACCTACATCTTTAATTCTCCACAAAATCATTTTTTAAAAAGCTATAATTATTCTGATTCAGGTTAAATTTTAAATGCAGGAGGGAATTAGAGTTGTAGACAGCCAGCAGTTTAATTTAAAATCTTTTATTAAACAGTATTTTGATATCTGCTCTTGTTCTCATGCCAAAACATGTATTTTGGGGCATAATTGTATAAATTACTGAGGGAAAGAAGGAAGGGATAAGACTGAGTCACCTCTGCATCCTCAATGACTCAAGTAGAAGCCAAGGCCTGACTGGCATTTCTGAGCAAACTCCACAAATTTCCAGTGGGACTGGCACAGAGGCACACAAAGATGGGCATGAGCCTAGAGCTGCATTCCAAATCATGTGCTGCTGCTGTGTTTCCATCCTTGCTTGCTTTTGTGGTTTTAAACCTTGTTAATGGAAAGAGCACTGAGGGTTATGGGTGTGTAGGATCCTGGGAAGAAATAATCCCTCTGCCCAGGAGCTCTGCTGAGGCCTGAGCTGCAGGAGGTAGCTTTGGCCAATTTATGGAGAGAGAAAATGAATGGGAATATTCTCTGACTAGCCAAGGCTTTGCCACAGGAATCCTTGGCAGGGCTGGAGCTCCTTGGCAGAGCAGAGAGAGCCTTCACTGCATGCACATATCACAGCAGATGGCTGAGTCTGTGCAGTCAGGGCATCTCTGAGAATCACTGCTGTGATGGGACTTCAGACTGATGCTTTTTGTGCTCCCCTGTTTTGGCATGGTGGGTTCTGCCTGTGTGACAGAAGAGGATTGTCCTGGGAAAGAGTGAGATGGTGGGGAATGGAAAAGCATCTCTGTTTAATACAGCAGAGCACCTGTCTGGGGAGGGAAGAGATTCTGCTGCAATCAGCATGGTCAGGCCTGTGTGCCACTGACTGTCAGCTACAGGACTACAGTCGTCTGGTTTAATCTTGATTTTAGTATTTCAGAGCCTGTCCCCTGCCTCAGTGCCCAGCCCTGCTCTGGGCAGCAGGGGCTGGCCTGGATAGCTCCCTTGGGAAATAATGAACCTTTCCTCTAAACAGGGAGAAGGCAGGGTGCTGCAGTGCTGATCACAGCTCGGATAAGCACCAGTCTGTTTGCCTATTTTCTTAGCAACCACCACTTGCAACTCATTCACCACTTCAAAGAGAGAGCAGAGACAGGCATGAAGCCCTTGGGAGCACCTTTCTTTTTTGCTGTGTGCAAGTTGCTAATTGCTATTATATGTTTAGGCACTTGGATTGTACATAATCAGAAATCAGAGCCATGCAAAATCAGGTTGATAAATACATTATTAGTAGCAAAATACATCCGGTATTTGGGTATGTGTTCTTTTTTTGCTCAGGTATTTCAACAGCAATTTATTCTCTTTAGTTACACAACATAACTGTAGCAGCAGAGGATGAAGTAGTGGTTGTTAATGATGGGTAAGTGACTGTCCAAGCTGGTGAATCCCATGTGTTCTTGTTACCTATTAGAGTTTATTTGTTGAATATTCCTCCACAGGGGACTAATAGAGAACTGGCCTTCTGATCCATGTTGCCAGCAATCTTGTCCCTGAGCAGAGTCAGCTCTACTTAAAATCTAACTTCTTCCACATGTCACTTCCAGCTGATCCGAGGAGAAGTGCTTACAGATGCCTGAGCTGAGGAGAGCAGCAAGGGAAGGGGCATTACATGCATCCCTCTCGTCGGGAAACTGTCACACTGCCAAACCCCCAGAACTGCAGTTTCCAAACCCAGCTTCTCTCGCCCTCTAAATCAGCTCAGTGTGCCGTGCAGAAAAGCAGCCTGAGGGGCAGTGTCCTTGACAGAGTGAGTACACCTCGCTTATTTTTAATTGAAAATAACAAACAAAATGTTCTGCAGATGAGAGGAAGCTCAGGACGCTGCTGCTGCAGGACCAGACCTGCACTGGTGGAGTGGGAGCCCGTGTTGCTTTGGGCACTGCTCTCCCCTGGAGCTCCTTGCTGTCCCCCTCCCTCCCTGCAGTTGTCCCTGGGCTGCAGTAGGGCTGGGCATTTGTGTTCCAAGCCTTTCCCGACCCCATCCTGCACTTCTTTCCTGCTGACCCTAATCCCAGCACCAGGTGACTCAGCCCTTCTGTGGGGCTGCTCCTTCTGCCCCCTTCCCTCTCCCTGCCTGGCCTCCCACGCACTCAGACGTGCTTCACTGGTGCCTTTTGGTCCATGTGCTTCTTTGCAGGCAGAAGAAGAGCAAGCAGAAAAGAAGCTGCTGTAAGAAGTTACCTGACTTGTCCTTTTCTGCGTGGCTTGGCTGCTGTCCCAGCTGGCCGGAGCAGGCTCGGCAGTGCCCCAGCCTCCCAGGCTCTGGCTTCTGCTTGGAGAGAGCTTTGCCTGTGGTAGCTGCTCAATGGCTCTCAGTCTAAGGCCTGAGAAATGCAAAACACCCTGGAAAAACTGCAGGCTCTGGGTACTTAACTCTTTCGTGATCATGGAACGAGAAGCTAATAACTGTGAAAGCGAATGTTTCCCTTTTGTTGCTGACTTAAGAGAGAAGTCAAATCAGCCTTCCCAGCCTCACTTAGAAAATCTGTGTAAACGGCTTTTCTTGTCTGTATAAGGTACTGCCATGTACTTCCCTCTTTTTGCTCTATTTGAGGTTAAATATCCTGGAATTTATAGATTTATGGTTTGCTGCATTAGAGAGTTACCAGTTTTCAGGTCCTAGCAAGGATTAGTCTGTGAAGACACTGTCCCATGGACATACCTGCAGGGAGAATTGCTGCATTAACCTGCAGAATCATGTGTTGTGTGTAAGGAGCATTTGCAGTGAGATTTATCTCAGCTGACAGGATTGCCTGCCTGCAATATGAAAGACATTCACAGGCTTGTGTCACCAAGTAAAGGTGACAGAAAAGCTAAAAAGTGCCCTAATCTCTCTACTGCCATGTGTGGCAACAAGCTGGGGGATGGCAGGGGGGAATGGGCTGTCCAGGCTTGAGGCAGCATTTCTCCCCTGTGCCTCCCTAGGCAGAGGTAGTGAGGGCACCTGGAGCAGGGGGGTTGTGTCAAAACTGCAAACCTGGTGAGGATTCCCAGGTCCAACCAGCAATGTGAATTCTGATACAGCATTTTTATGCCCCAAAAGATAAAATAATATGTGTTAGAAGAGCCCATTAGAAGTTCCTGTGCACAGGGTGTGCATTCCATGAACACCTTGGCTGTAGCCTGTGTGAAAAGGCACAACCTCCTCTGTGAACTTCTGCTGATCTCTGGCCCTTCCTCTAGCAATCAAGGACATTGTTTAATTTTTTGGACAGTACCCACATCACTGATGGGCACTTCATAAATACAAGTAAATCCATCCCGGCAGACTTCATCTCTAATTTTGCAATGTGATTTTCTGTGTCAGATGACTACACTTTATTCTAACTGTTCCAACAGCAGCACCCAGCATGGTTCAGGTTTATTCTCCCATCCATCATACATCTGTGCATTCAAAATAACCAACTCAGCTATCTGCAGGGCTGTACAGTGCTCCTGAAGCAGCAGGTGAGGGGCTTTAATCTGAGATTCCCATTATGAAGATGGTGCAATCAATCCATCTGACTTCTTTATACCTCTGTGTGGGTTTTTTCCCCCTCCGTGACTAGGAGTGACTCACTGCAACTTCCCTGAATTGCTCTGGAGAAGCAGCCTGCTTATCTGTGATGCTTGTGCTGCTTCTGCTCCTCTCAGAGGGTGAGTGATGGGCCAGCACCTGCCTAGATTGTCCTAAGCCTGTAGGGACAGAGCTGCTGTGCCCTCCCAGGAGATTGGCCTGGGCCAGCCTTGGCACTGAGGAGCTGTTGGAAGAGATGCTGCAGTTGTGGTTGTTCTCTTGGTGCTCAGAGAGCCAAAGGTTTTACTGGGTTTTTTTTTACTCTGTTCTCCTTTGTTCCCTGTGAATGCTCTCCTTTGGCAAGCAGGAATGTTCAGAAAAAAACATCTGGAGCTGCTGGGTGAGAAGAAAACTATATCAGCAATTGATTTGAGTGGGAATAGCAGTTGTTGATGGGAGGTCAAGATTATGGTACGTCATGTCTAATAGTTGTTTATCTTCTATAGTTGTGTCAGAATGTTTCCTCACTATTTTTTTAATGGAAAATCTGGGGGTGGTTCTTTCCTTTCTGCTTGTAATCTCTCAGTTTAGTTAAGCCCACAAAAATGCTGAGAGAAATTGCTTAATTCCACAGAAGTCTGTCATCATCTCTCAGCTTGATATAAATTTTTGTTTGATTTTTTGAGGAAACTGTTGTTTAAAGTGTTTTGTAGGCCATGACTGAAGATAATATCTGTATGTGTTACGGAAAATTATTTAAAAAGTACAACTAACGTATTGCATAACTGATGTTCTGCATGTTCAGCTCTCAGGCACAGGTCAAGGAAATGTCCTAGAGACTCTGGATCAGCAGACTCCATGTGCTGTGCTTGAGCTAGCACAGGTTTCACCACACATCACTCCTAGGAGTACACATCTGTGAGGCTCTTGCTTTCTGCTCTGTTATGCCTTTATAAATGAAAACTCCTGCTCTCAGTGCAAAGATCAGCTTCCAGGCTTTATGACATTGGTGTCATACGCTCCAAAGGAGATATTTGCTATGTTCTCCCTTGTAACTTGTCCTAAAATCACATTTTTTCAAAGTGCATATTGTGTTTTGAGTAGTTGCAGGTTTGGCAATTACCTGTCTAGGCATGTGGCAGCACAATATTGGCAGCAGAACACAACAGGTTTGTAGATGTATAAAGGCCCTGGCTTCCCAGAAGAGTTGTTGGTAAGAACAATTTTTGGCCAAAATGTCCACGATTCAGCATCCATCACTGATCTCTGGAAGTCATCATCATACCTGTTAACAGTCAAGGGTTTTCCAATTCACACGTAAAAGTTCTTTCCCAAAGTTTTATTCCATTCAAGTGTTTTCCTAAACTGCTGTTATGTACAGAGCCTTTTAATTAGATCTTTTATCTAAGTCAGTTAATTTATTAAAAGGACAGTCTAACTGAATAAGCTCCATATCCCTTTGCTTTAGCCTTCCATTCTTCCAAAAGATCTGCTTTTAGCCATGGCAAAACGGTTGAGTTCAAGTTGTCACCTAATCTAGAAATATGAGGTGATCTTGTCCATAGCACTTACATCCTACAGCCTCACAGCTGACACTGACCTGAACTTGCTGTTGAGTTCTCCTCTATCAGCCTGAAAACATCTGGTCTCTTGTGACCATACTGAGTAAGAACCAAAACTCAGGGTGTGTTTTGTTTTTTGGGGTTTTTTTTTGGTTGGTTGGGGTTTTTTTTGGTGCTGTGTCAGGGGGTTTTTTTTGTTTAGAAGTTTTCATACAATTTCTGAGAAACTTCTGTACCTTTGATGTTCTGAACGTGGTCATGGGCCTTCCTTGGTATAGCAAAATACCCACATGCTTGTGTAGCAGGTTGCCCATGCTTTCTCCCAGCTGAGGCTCTGCTGACAGTAAGGGGGTGTGGTGTGGTGTACCAGGCTGGAAAGGCACTTCCTGACTGGAAAGCTTGTGTCTCTTGGTGGCAGAGGCTGTACAGAACATTGAGCTGGCTGGGAGGTTGCCCTCACTATCCCTCACTATTTCCTGAGACAAATAGGTGGTTTTAGTAAAACATAGCAGGGGTTTTTTTTTTGTTTTGTTGTGGTATTTTTTTTTTTGTTTTGTTTTGTTTTAAGAAAGAAAACTGCAGCACTTGATTTGGAGGAGCAGGGCAATTCAATTCTCTATCAAGGAAATCAGCAGGAGGCATTTCCTCAGGGAGATGTTGATGGAATGCTGATACTTGCCTGCTTTTCCAGCAGTGGCTGAGGGCCAGCGCTGTGGCTCAAGCCCAGCAGCTGAGCAGGGTCCTGTGAGTGACTCCCTGCCCTGGGCAGGTGCTCTGCTCTGAGCCAATTCCACAGCTGCTCATCTCAGCAGGTACGTGGGGCTGATTCCCCACAAGGAAAGTCTAAGCCAAGAATGTTCTGAGGTCCCACGCCTCAAGGGAGGTTGCAAAACCATGACCTTTCATGTTCTGATTTAGGACAAAGCCAAATGGAGTTTTCACAAGTGGGAAAACCCAGGGATTCTTGAACCATCACCCGTGGCCCACCTTAAGGTGTTGTAAGTCAGGCTTAATTACACAGATACACAGTGGCCCTAGAAACAGCCCAAATATTTTCCAAGGGTTGCAACAGAAATGGCCAGGGCAGATTGTTCGTCTTCTGTCATCAGCTCTGCCTCAAAGGAAGCACTGTGATTTTAAATGAAGAGAAAACACATGGGTTTGGAGGACAGAGCAGCTCAGTGTGTTGGCTAAGGACAGCAGCACAGCTCTGAGTTCTCCTCTGCAGTGTTCCCCTTGCAGAGCATTACTGCAGTAAGCTGTATTTAACATGAACATGCCTTGCCTGGGGCTCCAGCTGGCTGCAGTCCTTTTCTCCTGCACTCTGGGGCTGCATGGCTGGGCAGAAAGGATGGGGCAAGCGAGAAACACGTGCTAAACCTTAGGTTGGAAGAGTGTAGGAACCAGAACATCGCTGACTTGCCTGGAAAGGAGTGGGATCGAGCAATGGCATCCCACCTTATTGTCTGTGTGCCAGGGCTGCTGCTGGGCTCTAGGTAAAGACTGAGCTTTTGTGCCCAGTGCTAAAAGCAGGAAATGGCTCTTCATTGTTTCCCTGTAGTTCTTGTGGGCAGCTCTTGTGTTGGCTGTGAGTGTTGTGAGGTTTCACTGGGGGCTTTGCAGCACTGATGTGTTCCAAAACAACCTCAAAGGTGTTTGCTGCAGCTCGGAGGAGCTGGGTTACAGGGTACATTTGGATTATTTTGCCTTAGTAGTAATCCTACACCTGGGTCATAAAGATAACAAACTTGATCCAGTCGGTGGAAAGAAGACCCCAGCATCACCCCACTCATATTCCACTTGGAGGGATGAATAGAAATGAAGTTTTGCACAGTAAATGAAGGACGTTCCCACATGGAGGGTTAATATCAAGTTGAAGCCCTACTGGTTTCTCTTGAAAATTCCTTCAGAAGACCAGCTGCAGACAGCTCTTGAAATTAACTTTACTTACAGCATCTTATAAAATCGTGGGATAGATGAGGACCCTGTCCCTTTTGCCTGTATCATTCTGCCCTACTTCAGCTCCTTTCTCTTGCAAAGTCTGTCTATTGCAGTACATCTTAGCTTTATCTGAAGGCTCCTCCCCAAATCTACATTGTTTCAACCCTAGTTATGTGTGGAGAAAATCTTATTAAAGAGAAATGAGAATAAGAAAAGACTCATCTGAATGATTTCTGACCATTTGGATTTTGGTTTGGGCTTCTTGAATTGAGTTAAAGTAGTCCCAGCTTGTGCAAACTCTTGTGAAAAAAATGCAGCCAGCATTAAATTTCACAGTCAGCAAATATCCACTACAAGGCTGATGGTGGTGATGGCAAAATCCTGTCAGAACAACACCAGCTTACTATTGGTGTTTGTTCAGGAGGTGCTGCTCCCTCCCTGTGCAGTAACTCCTCTGTGTCTTCCCAGTGGTGTCTGTCTCATGCCAGGTGTAAAGCCAGGAAACTGTAGGGCAAGAGCTGGGGCAAAAGGTTCTTCTGGGGGCTCTGGTGTCAGGGGCTGAGAGGCTGAGAACAAAACAGAAGATGAATCCACTGAATCATCTGCCCTGGGAACTGCCTGTACACTCGCTGGCTTCTGGAAATTGTTACAGCTGTTAATTTCCCAGGACAATCCCTCAGAGCAGTTCCTGTGCCATGACAGGAAGAATTTGCTGTTAGTTTTGGCAGGAGATTAATTGCCTGTATTTCTAATCAGCAGGGCCAGAGGTGTGAGCAGGAGGAGCAGCCATGGGCACCAGGGTCTGGGGGCATGGGCAGCCAGCAGGGATGGAGGTCATTCCCGATGGACATCGCTCCTTGTGGCACCTTCCTGGCAAGCTGCATTTACCTGATATTGGGTTAGGGAGCAGTTCTACCCCACACCTCCCTCCTGACACCAAAGAACTGAAACTTCTGGCATCAGGTTTTGATGGGCTCCAGCTGCACCTCTGAGGGTCAGTGTTTGTCTCCAGGGCCCGAGCAGTTCAGACTGGGCTCACCCAGAGCTGGGCTCCTGGTAATAGAGCACGGATGAACTCCAAGGCTTTGTGCACCAAGGAGGTCATTAGCAGGAAGGAAATGAAGGGAAAATTAAGAATCATGTTTTCAGAACAGATGAAAAATTCCTCTGTGATCCCAGACCCAGGGTTGGCTGTACCCTTGCACTGAATAGGAGGAAGAAGGAATAATTTCCTCAGGTCTCTTTTTGTGAATGTTAAATAATTAATATCTCTTTAGCTTAAGTTTGAGCACTGGAAAACCCTGGGTTGCATTCAGGCCAAAGAAAACATATTTTTGCTATTAAAAGCACACTCTCATTTTATCTTGTCAGCCTATAAATTTCTTGCAGACCACGCTAACATTTGCAAAAGGGAGTTTCTCTCTTTTCTCTTTTCCATGCATGCAGCTATTTTCTTGGCCTGAGATAAGGGAAAATTTTTGGACAACACCTGACCTCACTGCAGAGTAATGTCCCATTGTGGGTATGGAGTGTAAAAAACCTCTTTTAGCTTACTGCAGCTTGTGGCATGCTTGGGAACAGCAAAACCCCTGAGACAGCCCCAAGGGACCACCTGGGGGGCTGCAGATTCCTCCACCAGACTGGCCAGGGGTCTTCTGGGCCCGGTGCTGGGCATCCCCAGCAAAGTGTTGGAGCTGACAATAGGTAAGACAGATGCCACTGTGGGGAGGAGAGAGCCACCCCATCAGGAGGGGGCAGAAAGGAAATCTACTGCTACTGCCAACAACACAAGGGCAGCAATGAGGAAATAACTGAGGCAATCATTGAGGTGCTCAGAATTAGACAAAGAGTGCAGCAACTTGATTTCCAAATGCTTTGGAATGGGTAAGAGCTCTCATTAGTCTGTGTGGGACGGGCACTTGCCACCCAAATCTGAAAGCTGCAGCTGGAGACTGGCCAGGTGCAGGCGGCTGAGCCAGCCCAGCAGCCAGGCAGGAGAAGGGGAGGGAGGCCCTCAGGTGCAGGACAGAAACCTGGATGGGGAGCAGCAGGGCACAGGAGTGATGCTGCTCCTGCACAGAGGCCTCGGGAGATGGAGGTGGCAGTGAGGGAGGGAGGGATGGGAGCTAATGCACCACAGAGGGGATTGGGCTGTGCAAACTAACTGTTGGGATCAGATTTTAGTCAGTTTAAAGAAAATATTCCCATTCCATCTACATTTCTGGTAACAGCTGGATTGTCTGAAGGTTTTGCAGCAGGCTGTGTTTACCAGCATCCTCCTGTCACCTGTCTGCTCTCCTTTGTGTTTATGGCAGAAGAAGAGAGCAATGCTAAGGAGAGACACAACCTTTAAAAGATGTGTCTCCAGGTCTCTTACTCCCAGGCCTCTGTGGGAATATTTTCTAGGTTTTTCAGGTGTACAGCTGTTGCAGATAGCCCTTGATACCCTAAACTGCTAATTTAGTAAGCAAAATAGAGATACTCACTCCCCTTAGCCCCAGAAAAGTTGGCACAGAAGGTTCTGGGTGGTGCTGGGGCTGGGAAGAAGCTATCCTTCTTTTGAGTGCTGGTTTCTCCTGCAGTTTTTCAGCTGGGAGCAGCCTTGACCTGCTATCCTACACAAAGAGGTCCTGTGGTTTTCCAGCACCACTGATGAAAAGCAAAATCTGCATGGCATCCCTAGGGGGCTGGGGGAGCTGCAGCAGCAGTCAGAGCAGGTAAACCCAGATATTCCCACTTACCCAGAGCTAATTAATTGCCCCCCAAACAGCTAACCTCTATCATTTTAGGGGGTTTTACTCGACTAATGGAGCTGTTCCTACCTTTATTCCTACAAGGTCAAACCATTTGTTTTCATGAGGTATGCTAATGTAATCTATTTTTCCCTTCTTCCTCAGCCATCTCTTTTAAAAAAAATCTTAGATGTTTGTTTGGGAAAGTGTTGTTGGATGTATTTTTATGTGACATATTTATGCACACTGTGGCTGATCTGAATTCAGATTAGTGATTCTCCACTACAGCAATAACTGATAGGTTGTAATGTTTATAAATGTTGCTTTGAGATTTAAATTTAAGAGACAAGCATAGGAAATAGATCTTACCACAATACACTGTAACCAAATGGAGTCCCAATAAAGAGGAATAAAGAAAACAAATTTTATATCTGGGCATTTGCATTCTCCCAGATGCTGGGCACCATCTGCCAGGATGTTTTAGCTCTAAAGTAAGCTGCAGTTTAACTCCTATAAACACAGTGATTTCTTCCCCTGTTCTCCTCTGCCCACACTTTTGCAAGGAAAAGATACACACGGTAGTAACTTGGGGTTAAAATTTTCTGGGAAGGATTTTGGTGGGAGAGGAGGTTTGTATCTTCCAGGGCATTCATATTTTGGATGCAACAAGGCTGCAAACTGTGGTTGTTGTTTTGAAGAAATCCATGTATGTGTGACATGTATTCATGTGCAGTTTACATGTACTAATTACTCAGTGTTTTAATTCCAACCTTATTGCTCCATGCTTGTTGCATCAAAAGGATGTATAGATTTCCTGGAATTCGAGGTTTTATTGGAGGGATTGTGTTTACTGAAATATTGAGAAGTCTCATCTACTTTTGGTTTTATTCTGAATCCTAGGGATTCTGCACAAAGATGAGATTTATTAGAGGCTTGAATGCTCAGTTGTGTGCATTATTTCCATTGGATTGGGAGCAGATTCAAAACTGGAGACCTGGACATTCACATGGTCCAAGAACTGAAAAGTACAACTAGCACTGGGTTATTTTTTCCCCCTGTGAGTTATGCTGACAGCAGCCATGACATTAAGGCTGAAAAGTTTATTTACTATATAAAGGCCATATTTTCCCTTCTTATCCCAGCTTTCCTTGGCTTTCATTGCTTGGCAGTATCCCCCTAATCACTAACACCCAGAGGCGTGGTATTAAACTGGGATGAGAAATGAACATGCAGAAGAATATTGGAGATTTAAGTGGGTATGGTTCTAGGAAAACCAGTGGAAAATATGTTTACCCCAAGCATCTGTAGCACCTAATTGAAGCAGTGATATTTTCTGTAAGAACACAGGGAATGCTTTTCTGCTTTCTCTTTGGCTTTGAATTTCACTTTGAATTGATGTGACATAATCCATGGAATTATTTTCTCTCAGCTGCAATGGAAACTTTCTGCCAATAGACAAGGATGTGTTAATCGGGGTAAAAAAGCTTACATTCAGTTCATCTTTGGTGCTTTCTGGAGTCTTTATTCAGGAACTGTTGCTCCCCCTCATTTATTGAAACCCAGTACACAGTAAACACTATTACTTTTGAACTATTAATGTTGCTATAAATTTGAATGGTGGGAAAAGGTGGCAGATTGTGATCAAAAGGGAGCTGATCTACAGCTGTGTGTGAAATAATTGCTGATACTAAATGTGACAGAGACTGAAACGCACATTAATGTGCCCATAAAGGATGATGTAGTGCTCCTGAGCCTGCAGTATTGGCATTGCCACATGAATTCCCATGAATCTAATTTAGGAGAGCATAAAAGAAACTGTATCACCTTTAGGGCATCTGCAAGTGCTGCTGGTTGGTACTTTGTTGTTCATTCACATTGCTTTTCTCAGGCAGCTCTAACTGGCAGGCTGAGTGCCCCACCAGTGGACTTGCCAGGATGGGGCACCAGCCCCAAGGCCAGCAGTGGCTCCTGGCTCAGGGAAGGCTCCTGGCACAGTGGTCTCGCCCTGGGAGAGGCTGTGGAGTGTGGGAAGGCTGTCAGAGCACTGTGCACTGCCCCCTGAGCACACCTCCCTGGCGCTGTGCAGGTACTGGAGGTGCCATTAAATACAGCCACACCTTGCTCAGCACTTCCAGCTCATTATGGTCCATCAGCGGCGTCATGATCCTCCAGTGCCATTCCAGAACAGGCACTGTGTGTGTTTGATGGGAACACCTGGGCAGCAATGCCCTTTTCTTCTCTGTATCCTGCTTTTTGAGGCAGAGGGCTCCTACAGCATCATCTGTTCTAAAAGCTACAGATTTGAGCAATCTTTTTGACGGTATCAGTGTGTATTTGTACTGGTCACCAATCTCCAGGCACACATGACCGAAGGCAGGTAAGCATTAGGACAGCAAGGCCCTGATGCACTCACTCTGCTGAGGGAGCCCCAGCAGCCCCAGCAGGCAGGGACTGCTCCCTGGGGCAGCTGCATGGCCACGAGGGCATCACCAGCATTTCAGCTGGTGCTCCCCTCTCCTGCCCCGTGAGGAAGCTCCTGCCAGAGCCGGCAGGGCCCTGCTGACAGCCTGTGCTTCCCGTGTGTGACCACTGAGGCACGGCCTGCCGCCAGCAGGGAGCTGAGTGCTGTACTCACGGCAATGAGCTGGGTCAGACACTTCTCCAAGGCACAGCATTCCCCCACACGGCAATTCCCACTGCCTGGCCTGTCACACATTGCCACGTCAGCAACACGTGCTCTGAATGTCCTTCTGTGGGGTGATCACACCTGCTCACCTTCCAGCAGGCTCCTCTCCACAGGGCTCTGCCATGTGGCATCTCCTGTCCCCAGGTCAGGTGGAGACAAGCTGCTCTGTGCCATCATGTCCCTGTCTGTGCCGCCATGTTCCTCTCTGTGCCGCTATGTTCCTCTCTGTGCCACCACATGCTGCTCTGTGCCACCATGTCCCTGTCTGTGCCACCACGTCCCTCTCTGTGCTGCCATGTCCCTGTCTGTGCCACCATGTTCCTCTCTGTGCCGCCATGTTCCTCTCTGTGCCGCTATGTCCCTCTCTGTGCCGCCATGTGCTTCTTTGTGTCACCATGTCCCTCTCTGTGCCACCATGTCCCTCTGTGTGCCACCACGTGCTGCTCTGTGCTGCCGTGGTGTTCTGCAGGCACGTCCCACAGGCTGTAACTCAGTTTTATCCTGTGTCTTCCCACACATTTGGACTTGGCCATGGTCACCAGGCAGGGCCAAGCCTGGACAGCTGCCCGTGAGCCCCCAGTGACTGCCCCAGCCATGTGCCAAAGGAGGGAAAATGGGTTCCCACACCTCACTCATCTCTCCAGCCCTCTGTTTCCTCACCTTTTATCACATAAGCTGAAACAGGAGCTCTTTCCAAAATGTACTTCTTAATTTTATTTTCTTTTCCAAAATACAGATTAACATTTCTCAGAGACCTTTGAAGATATAAATTAAACCAGATATATTTTAAAGTTCTTTTTAATCAGCATCAGAGCCCTCGTTTGAGCCATATGGAGGAGCAGAGGAACAAACTGGAGCTGAGGAAGTGGGACAGGGTGGGTGACACACCAAACAGCCTCACCAGCAAGTCACACTAGTGAGGTAAGGCCAAAAAGGAAGACTCTCTGGGCACTGAAGAGCACACGGTCATGGCCAGAGAGTGCCATCAGGGTGGCTGGAAAAAATAGATTTTCTCATTTAACCAACTGTATCATCCTGCAGTCATGCTTTGGAGATTAACAATGAGCAGAAGAGGCTACTGATGCAAGTGCTTCAGCGACAGGGACTTCATCCTGCAAAAGTGTTATTGGCAGCCCCAGCTGAAAGCAGCAGGACAGTGTTTGGGCTGCACAGCAGGGCCAGCACTGGGCTTGGAGCAGAGGTGCTTTGATGAATGTATCTGTGGGGAAAAGGGCCAGAGTAGAGATGGCCCCAGCTGCTGCAGGCAGTGCTCTGCCAGGCAGTGCCTGGCCCTCACAAGCCTCAGCAGAGCAGCAGAAAGGTAATACCCCCCTCGTTATGGGGACCCCAGTCCAAACATTTCCTCTGGGAACAGCTGGATGAGAAGCTAATGTCCCTTCCTGGCCACAGCCATGCTCCTCTTGGCCAGCTGTCAGCCTGACTGGGGGACATGATCTTGGGTATGGAGTGCCCTGCCTAGGAGGAGGCTGCTCCATCAAAGGCTCACAGCATTTCCCACCGCAGGAAGGGCTTTGGGCTTTGCACAGTCTGGCAGAGCTGCACGTTGTGAAGACGGGGGTGGGCTGGCTCCCCTCACTCCCCCTCTCTGCCAGTGTCACTCCAGAGCATTTTGTGGGGTGGCTTTTGGCCAAATGAGAGCAGAGTCTGACCCGCTGAGCAGCCAAGGGGGGCCAGGGGGGCTGCTGGTGAGGGTGCAGCCCACAGCAGCGGGGAGCACCACCTCCTGCTCAGTGAACACCATTCTCTCACTTTCCATACAACAGAGCAGGGCTTTATTCCAGCATTCGTCCTGGGCACAGGCATGGCTCCTTGAGGCACTGGGAGCAGCACAGGGCTGAACTGAGCTCAGTGGGGTCTGCATTGGTGCACAAAGAGCAGGCTGGGGCACAGCTGTGCTGCCTGACACAGAGTCAGAGGTGAAAAGGAACTTCACACTTTACTTCCAGCTTCCCAGGCATTCAAAACTGACTTGGATTCCCTTCTCCATCTTAAAAGCTCCTCTAGCCCTGCCTGACTCCAAGTGCAGGAAGAGCCTTGATTTAGTCACCCTTTTCCACCTCTCAGCCCTGTTGGTTTTTTCCTCAGCACGATTATTCTGAGTGCAAGCTGTTGGGCTGAGAAGGGCAGAGCTCTTGCCCAGCTCTGCACCCGTGGGACATGAGCCTCCCACTCGTGTCACCATGAGGTTAGATGGTGGGAAGCTCCTGCTGGTGACAGCTCTTTTGGGGGGACAGGGTGGCCTTTCACAGTTCCACAAATACCCAGAAATTGACAGGGATTTCTCAAAATGTATTTTTGCTGTTGCAAGTACTGTCAACCTTTGCTGATACCTTTTGCCTGGGTTGTGAAGGAAGTGTTGGGCACTAAAATAGAAAATATTTATTTAAAGAAGTCAAATGTTCTAATTTCTCCTCTCTTCTGGTGGCTGTAAATTAATGGCAGTTCAGTGCTCTGCTGAAATAAGTGGAGTGGGATGGCGGGAGAGCTCTTTTTAGACCAGTATAAATATATACCACTTTAATTGTGTATATTTAATATACACCCACTCATTTGCTTTTTAATGTGAACAAGGCTTCAGCAGGCTCCAAAGAACATTGATGCCCACATTCACTCTGCCCTGGAGAGCCCCAGCCAGGGACCTCCAACTTGTCCACAGGCAGGTTTTTAAGCAACTACAAGATCACTGCTCAAGGAGTCAAACAGCTCTTCCTGTGTCTGTAGCCTGGAAAAAGGGCTCCACACTTGCAAAAGTGGCAGATTAGCAAAGCAAATGTAGGAGCCCCCTGGTCTGCTCATTTCCCACAAGATATTACTGGGTGGTAAAAACCTCCCCAGCACAGCAAGAATTGTCACATGCTGTAATGGAAAGTGGTCAGGCCTTGGGTTCTTCCCCACATCTGTGGTTGTTTTTGGAAGGGGAAGAAGGGCTGCCCTGTATTTGAAGATTTTTCAGAATCCTCTGCAGTGGCCTCATCCTGCTGCCACTGATATCTGATTGGGAAGTGTCTGACTGATGCTGATGATCTCTGCAAGTCAGGTCCAAATACCCAAGTGCTGTGTTGGAAAGGAGGCAGGACACCCCAGCAATGCTGCTGATGGCTCTCCAGAGCTATTAGGCCACAGAGCTCTGCTTCTTTATCTTACTTCACATTGATACACAGATTTACCTTGAGTTTTTTGTGATTTACTGTCAGGGAAATAGAAGAGTACTTCTTTCCTTCACCTTTGAATTCTAGTGTAATCACCATCCGTAGCCATGTGCAGAGAGCTGCATCCTGGAGCTGTAATTGCACTGGGGACACACCATAATGCAGAATAATAACTCGATGCTAATGAGCTCCATGCATTCAGTCAGGATCAGACCTGCCATCTCCCTTCCCAATGAAATTACTGCTGGCCTGCTCATGCTGCTTTTCCGAGTGTATGCTGAGGTTTGCAATCAATTGGAGCAAGTCTCAGTTTTGATTTAAATTGTTTTCTGAGTTATCCAACAAAGAAAGGCAAAGCCAGGACAGCAAAGCAGACATGAATCTGCAGGGCTCTCTTTAATTTTCAGTTTATCTGCAATTTGAGGGAGCAAACACAGCCATGCTGAAGATGCATAAATACAGCTTGGAGTGCCATTGAAATCTAGGTCAAGGTTGCAGCTCTGCCTGGGAGTTTCATTACCTGACTTGGGGAAACTCTGCTGCTCCAGGAGCCAGCGGGAGGGCACTTCTGAGCCAGCACAATGAAAGCAGGTAGGCTTCTGCATGACCAACAGCAGCTCCACTGCAGACTGAACACAGGCCATGTAGGCCATCGTGGAGCTGGAATTGCTGAATTATTACTGAATCTCACTGGTCAGTCCTGGCAAAGGCCTTTGGCTCTCCAGTGGCTTCAGTCTTCAACTCTGCTCCAAGGAGCACATCCAGCATTTGCCAGCAGTAACCAAATTGCCTTCCAGGTGCTTGGAGGGAGGGATAGAGCTGTCAATGTGATAGTTGTTAACAAAGTACATAATTTGGAGGGGAAAAAAAAGGACTTGCATTGATACGCATTCATTTGCTTTGCAATCCAAGTATATGACTGCTGCAGAACATGACTCTGTTCCATATTTGAGACCCAGTCTGTGTTTGTGTTTTAGGTTAGCCTTCCAAGCAAAACATGTGTAAGGAGAACATTTAAACAGGAAGGGTTCATGGATTTTTTTCCCTCATAAATTTCTGTAGGTCTTGTTGCTGCTAATTACTGGAGATCTCAGCACAAGAGTTTTCTTTCTAGCAAACCAGCTTCTCACGTTTCCTGCCCTTCAGTTAATCAGTTTTAATCTCCTCTCTGTTTGTTTATTTAACTCCACAAAGCTAATTGACTGTTTGTGGCATGAGTCTGCCAGAGAGTGGGAAAGCAGAGTCAGCCTGCGTACACCGCAGCGCGGACGGCGGGTGGGTCTGGCAGTGCCACCGCTTCCACGGCAGCCTCTGGGTGTTCCAGGAGCAGGGTCTGCCTCTGTCCCGCTGTGCCTGCCCCTGTGCCTCCCAGGGAGGCTGTTTTCCCTGAGGAGGGTGCCTGGTGGGGCTGGCCAGCAGCCCAGCACCGTGCAGGTTGGGTGGCTTGCAGCCGCGCCCAGGCAAGGCAGAATCCCTCCTGGAGAGGGTGGGTTAGCATCAGGGAAGGCAGGGATGTGGATGGGAGCCACTGCAAGCCTCATCCCCCGATTCCTCTGCTGGGGCTAGAAAAGCATATTAGAAAATAAAACATTGAGGATCTCTATAGAAACCCTTGTGTTAACTGAAGGAAGATGCTTGTGGTGAGAGCGGAGGGCTTGTGTCCTCTCTAACTCTGCTGTCCCTGTCCCCTCCCTGGCACAGACACACCCTCTGGAAAAGCCAGGCACCCACTGCTGGCTGGGAACAGGTAGCAGTGGAGAGCAGCTGTGAGCAGCTCCTTCCTCCCTGTGCCCTGGAGTCAGGCTCCACAAGATGCAAACCAGCTCCCCTGGGTGTCAGGAATTCTGTGCAGTGAGTGTTGTTCTCCTTGCCCACCCACTCCTGTGCTTCCCACCCCAGTACCTGGCATGTGCCCCACACAGCAGCTGCCTCCACACACAGCCTCTCTGGGGGGCTTGGTGTTCCCAGTGCTCTGTTGGATCCTCTGAGCAACATTAGGAGACGGCTCTTCTCAAAATCCATGTTTAGTCGATGGTGAGATTCTTTTGTCCATGTGTTTTTTGCCTTCACCATGCAAGAGTAACTAAGCAGTGCTGATTTGAATGAGTTGGGTTTTTTTCATCCTTTAAAATGGGTCCCTAAATCCCATCGGACTCTGGCCCCCTTTATATATTTCTGTGATGTCACATGGCTGCAGGCTCAAAGGATATGCCAGTGGAGAAATCTTCCAGCGTAAGGGGAAATCCTGAAAGAATGGGTCTGCTATAAGACGCTCACCAATGCATATTATCACTGCAAAAGAGACTTGGTTTTTTGGCAATTGTGATGCTGAGATTGTGTTTCAGCATGGGAGGAACAGGCTGTAGTGCAAGGACCCTTCAGAAGGTCCCACATGAGTTCTTGGTATGACAAAACTACCCTTTAACCTCAAGCCATGAGGTAGGTGGCACTCTGTTTCTAAAATGACTTGAGGCATTACTCACAGTCCTATAAAATTGCAAAATGGGGCTGCTGTGTTACCTCCTGTAGCTCAAGAGGTTTGGAGCAATTGGTTCATCATTTGCTACCAAAAAAGCACTTCCCTGAAGCTGTGGCTGCCACATCTTCTTTTGCAGCAGGCTCTTTATTTTTGTGCTTATAACGTTGCAGTTTATTTCCGTGGCAACGACTCTAATGTGAACATTTGCATCCATAATAACTTCGCTGTTACTAGAAAAGGTAAAACTGTGATGATCTTCTTGAAAAAGTGATCTGAGTCCAACTGAAATTGCAAACTATAAAAAAAAAGCTAAAAATTAAGTTGAATTCTAGGGCATTAAATCATGGCATATTGAGCTGAGCTCATGATTTTTCCTGTCTCAGTGCCGTGGTGAGGGGTGAGCCTGCGTAAGCCGGCTGGAGAGCGGAGACTGCCGACGAGGGAACACACAAACACTCTCGTTTGTGTTTTACTTAAGCTTTGACAACGCTGGTCTCTGGTTTCCCTTCCTCGAGGACTGCAATCACTCATGTACTGTTTTCCTTCACTCTGCTAAGTGATGCACAAATTGTTTCTGCATTGCAGGTTAGTTTGTGACATCCCTCTCTTGTGTTTGCACGTGGATGATGAAGATCTGCCCTGCTCATCAGGAAATGAGTAGGCTGCCTGCCTCCAGCCTCAGAGGAGCTGCATCCAGGCTGGTGGAATGGCTCAGCACCAGCCCTGAACCAGGGTTTGCCCCAGCACTGCCAGTTGTTCAGTGGTTTTGCACATATTTTATCTTTCACCTGTGTCACAATCTCAGTCCTCCACTGAGGAGCTTAGGATGAAACACGGACTTTCCTGGAATAAGCACATTGACAAACTAAGGCCAAAATGCATTCCTCTTGGTTCAGATCCAAACCAGCCACAGGGTGTCTTTCCTAGTTCTGTCTCCTGTGGGTTTTGCTTGCTTTAAATTTGTTTAGAACACAGCATTTAAAAAAAAAAAAAAAATTCTTGCATGTACACATACACACACTCATGTTTAAATGAAAGAGAATCCTGCTTGGGTGATGAGACACACCAACTGTCTTGATTCAAACAGTCCTCTGCTTTGATGATTTGATTAAATCTATTTTAGCTAAATACTTAGCAGAAGTCAGGCTACTGGTAATATAAAGTGAGCTAAGAAATATACTCTCCATATGCTTTGAGCAACCTGGTCTAGTAAAAAGTGTAAAAACCCAGGGGGATTGGAAGTTAGATGGTCTTTAGGTCTCAACTCTTAGATGGTCAGTGGCCTGGGTTGGAAGGAACCATAATTATAGGCTTTCCTGAAAAGCATTCCTCCATAAATTAGAAGTAAGAAAGCTGACACTAATGAAACAGAGCAGGTTATCAGTTTGGCTGGTGTAGAAATGCCAAATAATACAGTTTTCCATGAATTACTGACTGCATAACCATGTTGAGAAGTTAAACTTCTCTGAGACAGGTAATGTCCATGTGAGGTGCTTGAGCCCACACATGGTCATGAGCACTTCATCCTTGCTTGAAGCAGCTCAGTGAGCAAGTGTCTCTTTTCTTTGTTGTGTGTGATGTGGGTTGAGATAGAATTACAAAACTAATCCTCCTGGCCTGCTGCTTTGTCTCATCTCATTTTCATAGGCCAAGAAGAAGAAAAATCCCACATCCAATAATGCAAATGGGGCTTGCCTCAGCCCTTTGTTCCCTTGCCAAAGAGGGGTGAGAGGGCTCTTTCCAGCCCCTGAATGCTCCTAGGACACCCATGACCTACACTGCAGCTGGCCTGGGTCTGCCTCTTCTTCCTGTGTGTTGCTCCTGCCCATGGAGCTCACCTACACCAGAATATGGATTTGGCAGGTAAAGCTTTTGCTATGTATAGATGATCTGCTATCTGATAATTAATGCATGGTCTTAATTAGAATGCAGTTCTGAAGAACTGTCTCTCTTTTAAATGTCCTGCTTTTCCTGTTGTATGATACTGCAGTTTCTTAACAGCTGTTGGAGTCTCCACATGATATGTGCTCCTTGTTGCTGTGTTTATTTTTTTGCTTCACATTCAGAGTATTATCAGTATTGATTCTCAAGACAGTTGCTTTGTTATTTCTAGAGAGACATGCAGATTGAGCCACTTTCCATTTAATATTAACTGAAACTCGCTGGAACATTATCACCTGCATGGCAACCAGAAGCCCATCCGTGCCTAACATCAATAGCCCAAAGTGAAAGAGCGTGCTTTTGACAGGAGAAATACACACTGTGAAAATCCTTATCGGGTCTGAATGAGCGTTGGGTGGGAAAAGCCACCCTCTCCCTAACACCAGGTGCAGGTCACGTCCAATTTCAGCTGTGAGTAATGGACAGCAGTGATTCACTCCACAGCTAGTCTCATAAAGTCCACTCCTCATTCCCAGAGACAAACGGGAGGGATATTTTTACAGACAAGTGTTATTGTTGGTAAGCCCTTTCTAGGTCAGCCTAAACCAACACACGTAACCCCTCCTGGCTGACTCCCAGCTTCATGCAAGCTGGCAGCGCCACTGGGGTGCTGGTCTGGTTTGTAGGGAACATGCTGGACGAGCCACACCGACAGAACTGGGAACCGGCTACAAAACTGCACCTAAGTACCAAAATTTGAGGGAAAAAGACTGTCAGGGAAGAGGAAGCCTGGTCATCTGGTGCTCTTCTGCTGAGAGATGATCCCAGTGCAAGCTCCCTGTCTGGGGTTTTGCTTCCCCTCAATGTAATGGTGCTCTTCTGCTTACAAAGAATCAGCACAGTGTTAATTTCACTGTGTCTTAATTATTCCTTTTCTGTTTTTCTACATATATGGCTGCTTTACAGCTTTAATGCAGTGTTTTCCATTAAGCAGTTCTATGCAGTACAACAAAAATAAACACACAGCAACGTGCGTAAGATTAAACCATTAAACTCACTCAAAGTACACAGTTCATAAATTAAAAGTGCTTATGCTTATACTTTATTATTGATTGCTGAGTTGATACAAGAAGAAGAACTTGCCCTTAGGAAACAAAACTCATGGTTCCTTAAGCTTTTCTTTGTCAGGAAGCCAAAAAGACAACATTAAATGGAAATGTCACCATTTGTTCTTGTCAAATGTAGTTTATTCAATTAGATCTTTTATAACTCTACTGAGTTATACAAAGGAGGTTAATATTTTTTATTGTTTTTCTTCTTGCTGTGCCTCTAATACACACAGAGATAAGTTGGCCTAGTAAAATATACAGTGTAATTTGGTCATGTGTTTATTGGATTCCAGTAAAAGACTATGAGAAATTATCCAGGATTTTTGCTTCTTCAACTGAAATTTTCTTTCTTCTCTCTATTTTTTTTCTTTTTTTCTTTTTCTTTTTGCTTGTTTTTCATTGTTTGGGAAGGTGGGTAATAATCTTGCAAGTTTTTGTTTCCTGAAAATGCTTCAAAAAAGAAATTCCTAGAAGCAGATTTGGGGTTTTCCCCTGAGTTAAGAAAGAAAGAAGAGATTGTTGGGGTTTTTTTTTTTTTTCCTTAAGAAAGACTTCCTGAAGAACAAGGTATTTAGATACACTCATGGTTTCAAAAATTTAACTGTGGTTGTGAAACATATCTGACGTCTTGCAGAATGATAAGAGGAGCCTGAGTTTACAGTAACTTACCATTCAAAACTGTCTTACAGAGGGTTCAGATCAGTTCTGGGTTTATGGATATGGTTTAAACCAGCAAAAACATATTCCTTTTCCCTTGTGGGGTTAGTTTTCTGCCCAATTGGCAGCTGGAGCTCCACTCAGCTCCAGAGGTCAGAAAAATATCACCACTGATGTAAGGAAGAGAGGCAGGAGCATGCAGCCAGTGCCAGGGCAAAGACAGCACCACAGAGATGT
This sequence comes from Onychostruthus taczanowskii, assembly GCF_017590055.1. NCBI lineage: Eukaryota > Metazoa > Chordata > Aves > Passeriformes > Passeridae > Onychostruthus > Onychostruthus taczanowskii. The sequence continues at coordinate 5,128,929 of NW_024502014.1, forward strand.
CGATTTTAGGTTCACTTGCCCAGTGACAGAATTGCAGCCAAAGCAGCTGGGTAAAGCTCTGGGCACGCTCACCAGTTCTGCCGAGCTGGGACAGTGCTACCATGCCTGGCCACAGATGTGAAGAAAAGGAGAAGCAAGGCTGCTCAGCAGACCTGGGGCTGAGAACCACAAGTGTGGCCCATGGCTACTTCTTAAAAGTACCTGCAAGCACCTTCACTATGTGAATCTACAGGAGATGAGTGAATTTCTTGAAAGAACCAACACCCTTCCTGGAAAAATTGCAACAGTTCAGAAAAGGTGAAAGTTGAGCACTGCCGCCCTCTCCCTCTTGTGTAATTTGATTAGCTCATCATCTGAGACAGCAGGAGCTGCCATCCCCACCGTGCCAGGTTGGGGGCTTTTTCTAAGTCTTGTGTTGTATTGGAAACTGCTATCATGTTTAATCAATTGAGGACATGAAACCAACTGCAGTTTGGCAAGCCACACAGGCTGGAGCTAATTTTTGTTCTATGTTAATTCACCTGCCTGTGGCTTTTTGTGCTGCCCAGGATATAATCAGCTTGCTCTGGAGATGGATCTGCTGCATGTTTGTCTGGAGCTGGGCCGATGCTGACTGATGGGCAATGTCATCAGCAATGTCATCTGGGCTGTCACAGCAGGCACAGCTGCTGGGCTGTGACGTGGACAGAGCCCAGGGCCAAGGCTTCCCTTGGTTTCTGCATCCCTGAGTCTGAGAGGAGCATTGGAGGGGTCTTCACAGCTTTGGCTGCCCTGACTGGTAAGGAACCAGTGGGGCTGACGTGCAGAAACCCTTCCATCAGCTCCCAGGCCAAACAAGGGAGCAGAAGTGCTGGAAATGAAGGTGTGCTGTGGCACACGCTTTGTGGAGCAGCCTTGGGAGGGACGCTGCAAACTGTGATGAGTAAGAGTGGCCTGGAAGCTAAATCCCATCTTACTAAGGGTGTCAATTCACGAAACTGCTTAATCCCATTTAAGTGCAAGCTGCTTCCAACAGAGGTGTCCTCCTCACACCCCACATGTGCACTCCCACCCTCTCCCTTCTCTTGCCCCTGGGTGTCCCTGAGCTGTGAGGCTGACTCAGACCGTGCTGTTCACCCAGTACAAAGCACTGACGTTCACTGTAGGCTCAGTTTGTGTCAGGCCATAACTATGCACACAAGAATCTGACCTAGGAGGCTCTGTCTGCTAGGGCTGAAGGAGAAATGCTGCTCTGTTTGGTAGCCTTCACTTAGACTGGATTGCCTAAAAAGAAACTGGACTGCACAGAAGTGAATAATGCTCAGGGCTGGACTGGATCCAGCAGCTCAGGAGACTAAAAATCAGAAACCACTGAAAGCTCCTCTTAGCTACTTCATGTAGGAAGCACACAAAACCTGGAGCCTTGCACCAAGCTCCAGTCAGCATGACTGCAAATGAGGAACCTTCTTTTGGAAATATCACTTGGAAGAAACCAGCCAGCCAAGAATGGTTTGGTGGGTTTGCTGATACATTCATACAAGTGAACAGTCTGGAGGCCAGGAAGGAGCTCTGGTTTCCTAGTAAATGCCCTCTCTCACATTCACTTCATTACTGAGCACAGCTCACTTCCATTTTCTTTCCTATTCTTTGCTCCTGTTTCAGGACAGGGATGAAAAGGGCTGGAGAGGGGCTGGGGCTCAGTGGTCGCACAGTGCTGCGAGGGAACACAACCCAAAATAAAAACTCTTTCATCACTGCTCTTCTTATGCCTTCATTTTAAATACAGCTTTTCCATTTCAGGTGTGAACACATCCCAGGTTTATCACTTCTGGTTTCTGGAAAGGGACATTTGTTTTGGGAAACAAGTGGAAGAGCAGCATTCTGCCAGGATAAGTTCCAGTTTCCAGCAATCTTGCACGGGCCCTTGCTGCCAGAGCACGAGATTGCTTCTCTGTGCTGAGAAGCCTGTGGTGAATGCTTCTTCCAGGCTTGTCTGATGAGTGTGCCTGCAGAGTGGTAACAAAAGGTGTTACAAAACTTCTGGGAGCAGCAGCAGACCAGGGAAATTTTGAGAAGGCATAGGTGGGAACTGAAAGTGAGAGACGAGTCAATTTAAACTTCTTGGTTTAAATTGTGATGTAAAAACCAAAACAAAACCAAAAAACCCCAAACCAACCAAAAAACCCTGCAAAACCTCAGAGAACTCAGGACATAAAAGTAAGGATAAAAGCAAAAAAAACCCCATGGGAGTTCTTCTTCCAGCTTCTCCTCCCCTGTCCTGCTCCTGCTCTCCCTGTGCTCGGTGTGGATGTGCCACTGCTCTGCACTCTCCCACACGCTGCTCCTGGCGTGCTGCTGCAGGGGATGGCTCTGGCACACACAGCTCTGGGCATTGCCAGAAGTGCCCTGCCTGCCAGCCCAGCAGCAGGCACCCAAGCCAAGGAGCACGGGCCTGTGCATGGCATCACAGGGGCTTCCCCAGGCCAGGATGCTGTGGTGAAAGTCAGATGATGAAGAGAGGTTTGGGGCTCTCTCCGTGCCCAGATAACCACGACAGCCTGCAGAGTCTACGAGAGCTCCTCTCTGCAGCTCAGGATGTGCAGCCTGGCTCTGCCCCTGCCCACAGTGGCACAGCTCCATCCCAGGCTGCCAATGAGGCAATTCCCAGGGGCACAGGCAGGGGAACAAGTCACTGGCACAGAGCACAAGTCCTGGCACACCTGAACAGGTACTGAGCACTGCTGGACTCCAGACTGCACACTTAACAGTAAAAGCCATTATCACACCAAATAAATACATAAAGATACTTCAAGTGACTTTATATAGTAGTGTCCTGCATGTACCATTGCTGAAGTCTTTAGTGAGCTCCTTCTCCAGTAAACTCTGATATTCTTTTTTATTATTTTTAATTATGTACTATTCCAGAAATGTCATCCTATTTCCCACTGTCACACAAAGTGCCTGAGGCTGTGATTGAAAAATCTTATGAAAAGACTCATATTCTGTTTCTAATCAGATATGTTTCTGTCTTTAGAGGACCTGCTAGTTTCTTTTTGCCTGCATGACATTTCTATTTTGATCTAACCTCTTCTTTCCCTCCTCCTGTTGCAGTGCCTCTGTCTCCATGGCCCATTTCTCCTTCACAAGTTGTTAATGTGAAAAAATTACACTGCCCCATACCTGGGCAGGTCAGCTTCAAGCACTCCTGAATCACAGCTTCAGCCCATGTTTACGGTGACTAACAATGAAAAGTGTTTTTACGCTGAGGATAATGGTGTATTTGCACTGTAAGATAAACCTTGATGTAAAAATCATTATTTATTTAATAGGCACATCAAAGAATACCACGGGAGAAGGGAATTTCAAAGTTTCCCAGAATAATTAGATTTCTGCTATTATGTGAGGTATTTTTTTTTCTCCTGACTCAATAATAATGAGTAATAAAAGTGTAGTTCTCAGAAATCATTTAAAGCATTACTAGACTGAGAAGAAAAAAAAAAAGAAGAATTGTTTCCTCAGGAGCTAGAAATCTAGTAAGCGACAGGACTGCACAGCTAATGAGAGAAAGGCCTGACTTGGAGCAGACTGCAGCACTTCCGAAACCTGAGACAGATTTTCTCCTAGGAAGGAGGAGAAGTACCATTGGGAAAGCTCCTTGCTTAATTTCCTATGGTCCTTTCCTTAATTAAATGCATATTTAAATAAGCAGGAGCTCAGCAGTGGAAGTATCCTATAGCATCATTGTGCATTGTGCTCAGGGCACAGAAGCACCACTGAGGGCAGCCCTGGCCCCAGCACTGCACGTTCGAGGTAGGGAGTACCACAGAAAAGACATCCTTTGTGCATCTCCCCTTACAGATTTGTCAGAGGGCCTTTCTAAAGCCTCTGATGACTGACTGTGAAACAAGGCCCCAGTTGATTAAGAAAGCGACTGGCTTGGCGGAAGAATGAGGTCCTCAGTTTAAATTCAGCCTGGTTTCCGTTTTCTGCCTCCTTTCCATGGCTCACAGTGTTTTAACCCTTTGCTCTGCCTGGCTGAGCCCTGGGAGGCTGTGGGTGCCCACGGCTGTCCTCGGGGCTGTGCTGATGCCCCCGAGCCCCAGGCTGGCAGGAGAAGGCTCAGCAGGCAGGGCTCGTGGGACAGCTGGGTCCCCAGGAGCACAAAGGAGGAACCAAGGGGAAAGGGCATCCAGCAGTGAAGGAAGGCTCACACAAGAGCCTTTTTTCCATTTTTCTCATAGTACTTTCAAGTACTGTCAAATACAAAGGTATATTTTCCTTTGTCCTAAATACTGTATTAAAAAAAAAAAAAAATCTGTTTCAAGTAGCCCAAAGTATATGGCTGAAAGCTTTTCAGAGATAATAATTTGCAGGTGTGTTCCAGCTCTAGACAGTGATGGATCTGCTGCAGGGAGTCCTTCCAACAATGAAAGGGGTTCCTTCTTGTGGGATGTGCAACACAGCAGGAATGAAAAGCTCGAAAGAATATTTATCTATGTACAGGTGACAAAGATAGTGTCAGTTTAATTTTAAAATCAATACAGGCATTGTAATTATTTCTAATAGCAGGAAGCAAGTCTATTATGTCCCTTGTCATTAGGGCTGGTGAAGTCAGGACAGGGAACATAAGTGGGAGATTGCTTCAGGACAGGAGAGAAAGGCCAGTTTCAGAGTATAGATCCCACCAGATGGATTTTTAATGTGTCAGGAGGAGTAAAAAGGAGGCTTATCCTCAATACAGTACAGGACTTTTGAGAGAATAATACTAACAATAGCATATGCAACTGTCATAAGGAAATTTTTTTCTGGACCAGCTCCAAGAAACAAGGTCTGGACCAAAAAAAAAAAATCCCTCCAATAACATGTGTGATAAATACAATACCTTCTTGAAACTAGAAAGAGAAGTAGAAAGGCTGGAAAGAGCACTATTGTGCATGACTTTTGTGGTATTTTTGTGGAAAACTGACTAACAAGCACATGATGTGCAGCTTGGTAGAGTGGGGGGAAAGTGCTGGGACAGAAACCTGAGTTTCCTGAGAAATTATGCTGACTGACATTAAAACAAACTCAGTTCACACATTTGTAGGAGAAAAACTCCACTGCCAGATTTCTAATGAAGAGGTAGCCATGATCAAGCACAAGAAGCAGAGGCATGGCAAAGGTTTTAAAAACTGGCAGCATACTGAAGAAAGTCTATATGGAATATGTTGGCTCCAACTGCAATATTGAAACAACTGTTGAATTTCTGGCTAAAAAAGCATAAAATATTGAGAACTGGTAACACAAGCTCCAATTCTGAAATGCTTGTGTGACAAACAGAAGAGAAACTCATTAGGCAGCTGAAAATGTCACAGACTAATTGTTTCATTTTGCTAGCTACCCTCTGTGGCATGCATATCAAAAACCACTCGTAAAGATGGGGAATATTCAACTTTTTAGGAGCAGTAGTAGACTCTGTGACATCTGAGCATCTCCATGCTCCAAATTCTTGCTGTCTGGCACCACAGTAAAGAAATGTCACTATTCCCATTTTGCAGACAGGGAGGTAGATGAAAGCAAATGAAGTGATTTCCTAAAGGTTGCACTGAGAGCTTGTTCACAGGTCAGGGACTGAACCCAAGTTCCCAAAGAACTAGCTAAATCTTTGGCCATGGAGGTGTGGGGTTTTTTCTGAGTTGTGAAATGGGTCATTGTTAATAATCCAGGATTGTTACTCTTTTCTCCTTTGACAGATTTAAGGGTTTTCAGTGCCACCTCCTCATTCTCTCGTATTTTATATAGAGCGTGCTCTGCATATTTGGTTGAAAGCCAAGCGTGCCTCAGTTCCCCATCTGCTCTTTTTATGTTGCAACTTCTCTCCCATCCCACCTCTGCATTGTCTCTTCTAAGTGTATCTCTAATCTCAAGCAGTGCTCAGCAAACCCAGATAGCAGTGTCACAAGGGGTGGCTGCAGCAGCAGTGCCCCTCTTGGTGTCCACAGTGCATCTATGGAAAACTTGAGCAGCCCTAAAACACATCACTGGGTGTTTGAGATTATTTTCAAGAACCTTCACTAAGCATCCACCAGGAATAGGGAGACAGCTGTTAACACTCCAGAAATACCAAGGGAAGGTTTGAATGCCAATCCAGAAAAGGAGTTGAAAATATAGTAGATGATTTATCAAGGGCATATTGGAGAAGTGTGAATAGAGATGGTGCTGTCATGATGTATCTTAAAGTGCCTGATATTGAAATGACTGCTTAAAGATTTCCAGTCAGACATGGCAGAATCCATGATAATTGCCAGTGTTAAGGGAGTCTCTGTTAAATGGACATCAAAAGGCAAAATGTGAAGAGCTGGAGGGCAAGGAGACTTGTTGATGACAAAGGAATTGGCTGATTTGGTTTGCTTTGTGAAATTTTTTGGTTGGTATTGGGTTGGTTTTTTTTTTTGGTTTTTTTTTTGGTTTTTGGCTGATTTGGTTTGCTTTGTGAATTTTTTTGGTTGGTATTGGGTTTTTTTGTTTGTTTGTTTGTTTTTTTTTTTTAGTTTTGATTTTTTTTTTTTTTTTTTTAAACATTCCAATGGAAATTGTTATAAAGAATCAAGAAGAAAATGGCATTTAGCACTATCCCACTTGCTAGCAGTGGCAGTTCTCTCACTCTACATCCAGAAAGGATGGAGAGAGGACTGAGGTATGGGGATGGAGCAGTGAGTGTGGTGGGGACTGAAGCAAGAGTATCTGCTGCTTTTGTTTCCCCCACTTCATCTCTGTTGGTGTCAGAGGCAGCTGGGAGGCAGCCAGTTATGCCAAGGGAATAACAATCCAAATAATAGGAATTGGTAATAGAATATAAGGGATACTTGGCAAGAGAGTTGTCCAAGAGAAGAAGTGTTTTAGCCCTAGGTGTGAGGTGTGAATTGCTGAATGCAGCATGTTTAGGAAGGATGGATGCAGGATCAAAGGAGCTGCTGGCACTGCTTGAGTGATCCATAAGCTCAGTTTTGTCTTCGTTGTTTGGAGTTGGCTTTTAGCTTCTGCTGTTCTAGTACTGCACTCTTTGACAGCAGCTTAATAAAAGCAGGAGTCAGCTGCTCCGAGGGACCCGTGTGTCCCACCTGGGAGCACAGTCCAAGTCATCTGGTAAGTAGCTGGCCATGTGTGGGCACAGATGCCACTTCTGTGCACACAGTTGCCACGCCAGTGCCGAGAGATGTGGTGTGTGTGAAGAGAAAACTCAAAAATCGAGTCTTGAAGGTATGGGGGTCATTACCAGAGATGTAATGTACCTTGAATCTGTTTAATAACAGTGTCTTAGAACAAGATGATCACAAAAAGAGACCAGCAAGGTTCCGTGCATCTTGAATACAGTGTATGGATCCTGGGCTCTGACTCTCTGTCTTTGGTGTTGGGTAATTAATTATTTCTATGCAAACTGGACTCTAAATGCTGCTGAACTGGAATTCAGTTGTTCTGTGTTGCTCTGCAAGTGTGAACAGACCACTCCTGAAAGGTGAGGGAGATCTGCAGTGTTTGGTGGCTGCCTGACCCTGACAAGTGTGAAAAGCTGGGGCCAGACTTGCTGTATTTGACTGAAACAGGCTTAATAAAAATGTCTTTGTTTTGCCTCTGAAAGGAAATAATATCCAGTAGGCAGTTCTCTGTTCTTGATGACAGTGAACACTCAGTACAAGTGATGTAATATTAGATTGCTCAACACTTAACATGGAGAAAAAAGCTTATAAAAATTGGATATGTGAAGATTTATTGAGAGAAACCATGGCAAGCTACCAGGAACTCCTCTGTGACAGAAATAGCCACCCTAAGAAAGCAAAGTCCAGAGCACCTCTGAGGTCAGGGCTGTCCAGATGTGATAGTGAGAAATGGTTTCTCTAGAAGCACAGGGAGTCTGAAGTGCTCTTGGAAGAATTGGATGGATGAGACATGCTGGTGCTCTGAGCTCTCTCAAAGCTACTTTAGGCCTAATACCCAGCCTTTCTCCTACAAGTTACTAAACCCTTGCTTTGATATGTGCCATTTATTTAACACAAATGATTGTTCAGCCTGGACAAATACCAGGCACAAGGGGCAGGCATGAAGGCACCAGGCACTACCTTTGGTCTAGTGTATGAAACAAGTGGGAAATTCCTCAGGAAAGCTGAATTTGCTTTATGCAGCTCATTGTCATCTGGATTACCTTCCTGCACCTTCCTGATTACATGATTGCCAAAAATCTTCCTCTGATGCCAAAAGGCCAGGGCAACATAAGGTGTCTGACTCCTGTTGCTTCACACACCACGTGCCCCTTACCCCTCCAGGCAAGGCACAGTTAGAAGAACCCTCTGTGAGGGGACTTACCTGCAGCTATTTGAGCGTGGGCAGGTGTTTGACATGGCCCTCCATGACCTCTGAACCACAGAGTGCACCAAATGAACTGCAGATATTGGCATTGCTACCTGGGGGAGGCACATCCACGTTCTGCTGCAGAAATACAGCTCTCTGTCAATTATCCAGGAACTCATGAAGGCAGAAACCTTCATCCATGTATTTATGATCCTTGAGTAAGTGACTCTCGAGACAAGCTGAAAGGAGCCATCATTTCTGGGGTGATCCTCTCTCCTCGAGCACTGACAGCTTTCCTGAGTGCTGTCATCCCAAGGGAGGGCACTGGGGCTACCCCATCAATCATTCCTGGAGTGTCGTCAAGCCTGAAGGGGCAAGAGAAAGCCTGAGCCAAGGATGCTGCTGCCTGTGTGGGAGCTTTCTGACTGAACAGCTCATCCACTGGGCCCAAATGGTGCAACTGGAAAACAAAGCAGCAGAATCCTAGCTGACAAAAGTGGATGGAGGCAAGCCAGGACTAGAGCAAAACAAAAGCTACAAATAAAATATAGAACATCTCAGCCCAGTTAAAAAAAAATAAAAAGGATTCTTCTGTGGCCAGGGTAGTCCATGCAGTGATGGGCACAGAGAAGGCTTGGGAATTTGGATCTTGATTTATGTCCCCTTTTATGACACTGGAACACAGTGGGGAAGACAGAACTATAAATCCAGCACAACAAAAATAGAAAAAGTCATGTTTTTCTTTTAGAAGAAGGGGATGTGGGACAGCCTCTGGTTCACTGTGTCCTGTCTTGGTTAAGGGGTAGCTTTAATCTCTGGTCTGCTGGGCTGTGTGTGTTTGGGGTGAAAAGGTGCTGACCCAGGGAAGACCCTGAGAGAGACTTTGGTGCAGAGCTGAGGTTTTCTGAGACTGGTCCATGAGCCCACCAACTTCTATGTGGTTTCAGATCGCAGACAGCATACACAGCTTGGAGACTGGAACACACCCCCAGAACTGTTATGATAGCTGTGGAAATGACAGTCACTCTCTGTGGAGCCACAGCAAGATGGATCACTGTGGCAACATCCTCTGTCCAGGAAGGGATACTCTGGTGCTTGGGCCCCAGCCAGAGGTTCAGACTTGGGAGGGAAATGTGCTCCACCAGAGCTGTTCAGCCTCACACCATGACTTCAGTGTGCCTAATTACTTCCTAATTACTGGGGGAACCACGGGCTGATGCAACTGTCCAGGCTCCCACCTTCTGGCGAAAGGTGAAAGGTGACAAGGTGACCAGCCTGGGACAGGCTGAGCACCTTCCCTCGCTTTCCTGGCGGTGCTAGGATCCATGATGGGTGCATCTGCTGAAGGCTCAGAAAGAGAAGGAGTTTGTGCTGGTGCAGCAGGGAGGGGACAGGCAGAGAAAATCTCGTGTGTGGCAGGGGCTGGCCTTGGCCATCTGGACAGAGTTTGAGCTGGCACTGCCACCCAAAGGGACAGAAATAAATGGAGTGGTTGGGAAGTTGTGGAGGATAACCACAGGGCAAGAGCACGGGCTGCATCTGTCCACAACACCCACACACCATGGGAATGGCGCTGCTGAGGCCTGGGAACACTTCAGCATCCTGTGTGTTCCCCGCTTCCTTTGTTTTTCCCTTGTGGTATCATTCCCTGTGAGCACTGACCTGAGCAGATGTGACGTATTTAAGCTTCAGTCTATCTGGTTGTACTAAAGAAATGTCTTTTGTGATTAAAGGTGATTGTTCTGTTATTGGTAGTTGTAAAAAATTTTTCTGAACCTTACTGTTTCTCTATTTTTTAAGAGTATCTGTCTCCCATAGTGCTGCTGGGTTTTACTTTTTAATTACAAACAAACAAACGAACCAATCCCCAAACAATATTTATGTCATATGTTTTTATATGTTCACCATGTATTGTAATGTATTAAATCTTTCTTACAGACTGACTGATAGTGGGTAGTTGGTCTTATAGTCCTAAAGCACAGTAGAAACCAAACTTAAAGAATTATATTTGACTTAATTTTTTTTTTTTTTTGGTTACATACCACTCCTCCGAATCAGACTGCTCTTGTATCTCAGAAAATGGAGACACTAATTCACAAATTAGTGTGGCATTACTAAAACAAACTCCACCCTCTTCTGAAAGAATGAGTTTGAATTGTGAACCATTCAGTCTACTTCTGCCTTCAGAAAATGAAATGCCACAGACTTCAGAAACTGAAGAAATTGTTAGCTTGGACTCCATCTCTAGGAAGGGGACAGGGAAAAGGACCTTTCCCATCAAGTCTTAAATTAACTCTTTAAACTTTGAACCAGTTAATCCTGTCTTTATTGTTGTTGTAGCACAAACTGACTCAATGGGATGTCTGGACTGAACCATAGGCAAGAATCTCTCCTCCCAAGCAGAGAGGATTCCTGGGAGAAGCTCATGCTGGAATGCAGAAAGGAGTGGGCAAACCCAAGACACTGAGGCACCAAATACACCAGAGGTGGTGAGTGGAGAAATAAATAGGTGAAAATAAAAAAAAGAATGTTTGTCAATATGATGGCAGGTGCTTTAAACATATGAAACTTTTATATCTATCTATGTGTATATATAAATATAATAAAACTCACCTTACCCAGAGTTGAGTTTTTAATTGCCAAGCCCTGGAGACCTAGAGAGGTCACAAAAAAACACCTGACAGAAGGCACGGAAGATGAAGATCATTAGCATGATTAGAGTTCAAGTGCAGGCAGGAAAATAAAGAGACCAGAAATACCTTGCTGAGAAATAATAGGGTTTTCAAAGCAAGCCTTGAAGTATGTTTATTAGTGGAAAGGCAAGAAACCTTTACTTTTAGCCAAAGACTGCCTGATCTGCCATCTTACACCTTATTTTAGCAACACTACCAAAGCAAGATCTCCTGTGTGTCACTTCAGCTTGCAAACTCAGAAGCTGCCTTTGCTTTGGGAAGAGGCAGGCTAAGGTGAGGTGCTGAGGTTTGGCTGAGGGGTCAGGTCTGGCAGGATTGTGGCAACAGGGAGCTGGAAGTGCCATGCCTGGGGCAAGCCCTGGTGCACAAAGTGCAGCCAGGCTGGCTCAGGCAGGAGCCAGGGACGTTGGCACTGTGCCCTGGCTGCTGCTGGGCTTCCCTCCTGCCCCAGTGGCCAGTGATTACAGGCTGCAGCTGCCAATTCCCTCAGAGGGTGGTTCAAACCTTGGGGCAATCACAGCCATGGCATTTCTCTTCTGGACCCTGTCCTTTGGCTGTTCACTGCTGGCTGAGCAGGCCCATAGCTTGCCTTCTCCAACAGCCTCAGCAGCAGCCTGTTTCGTCCAAGCAGGTTGAAGTCAAACCCCCGAACCTTGTTCGTCTCTACAGGCCTCTGAAAGAGAACAGTAATCAAAATTGATTTCATATTCTTGGCCTGACTATCAGAACTTATCCTCAGATCTTGTATTTGTGGGGTTCCCAGAAGAAGTAAGGAATGATGCATCTGACTCCATGTTCTTAGAAGGCTAATTTATTATTTTATGGTACTATATTATATTAAAGAATACTACACTAAACTATACTAAAGAATACAGAAAGGATACAGACAGAAGGCTGAAAGGATAATAATGAAAACTCGTGACTCTCTTCAGAGCCCCAACACAGCTTGGCCGTAATTGACCAATAAGTCAAAACAATTCACATGAAACCAATGAAACAATCACCTGTTGGATAAGCGATATCCAACCACATTCCAAAGCAGCAAAACACAGGAGAAGCAAATGAGATAATATTGTTTTTCTTTTTCTCTGAGGTGTCTCATGTTCCCAGGAGAAGAATCCTGGACAAGGGGATTTTTCCAGAAAATATGACTGCCACACTCAGAGGATACAATGTACTTGTTAGCCCCAAAAGCCACTTGAATGGGTGGATAAAACACAACAAAACCAAAAACCTGAATTCCTAATCTGTAAATCTCTGGAGAGAATATTAGCTTTTTATTGTTTCCCTATCAATAAAATGCAAGAAGTAGTCCTAAATGCCCCACCTCTACAACTTGCCATTATTTATCACATCAAATGTCCTTTCTTCCAGGCTTTTTGGTTTGCTCCTGCAGATAGATTATGCAAACATGTTCAGCATATGGAGCAGAACAGATCCAAACTCTGTTCAATCAAATGCAAAGTGCCTTCATGTGCTGCTGCTGCAGAGTGTGAACTCTCAGAGAAGGCAATGCACTGAACTGTATTATGAACTGAGAGTATGAAAACACCCAGGTAGTCTTGGAAAAATGGTTAATCAGTAAGTATTCACTGGAGTTGGCAGGCAAGCACATTTTACAAATGTTTGTTTCATAAATATTTATTTTAAGAATTGAATTTTGGGAGTTTTCAGACAAAAGAAGCCATAAAATGGTGAAGAAAAACTTCAAGATTGACATTCTTATGTGTGTGATTTTTTTTTTTGCTTTATATTCCTTTTAACCTCTTTTCTTCTTTTTCATTTTCAAAGAACTGAAGAAACTAAAAGCTACAAAAACCAGTCTCAGGCAGAATGTGGAGCCAGTGCCAGGTATCCAGAAGAATGAGTCAGTAATAAAGAAACCTACAGCTTGTAACCAAAATGCCTCGAGCTGTTTGCATTGTTATCTTGAATAAACTATGTGTTGTGTATTTCCTGAAGAGCATGACCAAAAACTCACTGAGACTATGGATCTCCAAGTAAGTTACGGCTAAAACCCTGACTAATGTTTTATGTGTCTTTTTGGTGCATTTCCAAAAGGATGTTTGTTTGTTTTTACTCATTTCTTACTCATGAAAAAAAAAACAACCAACAACCCAGTGAACTTAAGTAGGGTTTACAATACAGGATTCATTTTTCATTTGTTAGAGAGCATTTCCTCTAGACTGTAGACAAATTGTTTCCCGGCACAGAAAAATCTGTATTGATGTGGTCAAGATTTAAAATTTAGCAATGTACTTCCTCTACTGGGGATGTTCTGAATTTCTTCAGTGCAGTGAATCATTCTGGTGGTGGAACCAAACTCAACTTACTTATGTTGAATGGCAAAAGGACAACAAAAACTTTCCCAAATTTGAAAATATCACTGAAAAAGAATAAAAGCACAATTGTCTTCAGCCATTATGGGCTGCCCTAATTTGAATCACATGGGAAAATGCTTTGTTAATGGCTTTCTTCCTGTACTCTTCATTGGCAACAAACCAAACCAAACCCTTTTCTTTGTTCTTTTCCTTTATGCATTGTCTTTCCATCTGGTTTTAGAAGAAGCTGGTCCTGTGAGTTAGCAAAGATTTTGAAGTACTAGAGATCTGGGGTCATTTCTACAGATGTTCACGACAGCCATGGACTGACCACCTCCATTACTGTTCTGTAAAATGGGAATATTCCACTTTACCTCAGGAGGCTGTTGCTAGAAAATCTATTTATTGCTGTAAGATGTCCAGCTACCACAGGATTATTTAAGGCATATATATAGTTCGTATTTTTCCTTACAAGTGTTTGCTGTGTAGAGTTTAAGCTAATAAGTCCCGATGATGATTTATGATGAAGAATTCACTCTTAAGAGGAACAAATTTGAATAGATTTAAATACATACACGCAAAAGAAATATGTGCAGCCTCCCAGAACTCTTTGAAATATAAATGTGAGAATTCCTTTAGGTATAGTGCTGGAAGCCTTCGTGTCAGACCATATTGTCAGGTGCCAGGCAGAAGGAGCCAGCCAGACTCACTGATTTATGCAGCTTTCTGCTGGAAGACTCCAAAGACTGCAACCCTCTATCGCTCTCAGCCACGGGGCAGGAGGTGGGACCAGCTCCATTCATGCCTCCTTCAGCTTTTAAACCCAAGCAGAAGGTTTATTCCCATGTGCTCGGGACCTACAGTCTTTTGTTTGCTTTTCTATACCAGCGTCTCCATGTTTGATATTAATTTTATTCCCTTCCTTGGAGTATTATTTACAACTGAAGAGCAGAATGTTATAGGCTGAGCTGACAGGGCACTAAATATAGCAAAAGCAGGGCAGTTCCCCACTCTAATCATCTCCTTCTGCTTTTATGTAGATAGTAAATGATGGGCCACAGAGGGAATTGCCATTTGTCTCTAGGAAATACATGTCAAAGGAGTTTAAGCGCTACATCCTGCCCACACGGGGAAGTTAATTTAGGCTTGACGCAGCAGTGCTGGCTTTTCCTAGCACTGAGGAGTTGCAGATGAGCTCTTTAGTCCTTCAGCTGAGTGCCATAGAGACCGTGGTTTTGAATAGGGTATTTACAATGGCAAATGGCACCATTTCTAGCCTGAAGGAACGGGCAAATTTCAGCCAAAACCCGGTGCCATTCATGCACATCATCCCCCTCGCTGCCCTGTGTCTGTCTGAGCCTTGGGCAGCAGCCCTGCCTTGGCCGGGACTCGGCTCTGCCCCACCGGGACCCGGGCCAGCCTCGGGGCTGCCATTTGCTCTGTTTCTGCCTTGGGCTCGTTCCTCTGACTTGCCTCCCCTGAGCCAGCTGACTTGCCTGGGCTTTCTTCCCTCTGCCAAGTCTGCTTTGCTGCCTCCTTTCAGGTCTGGAGCTGTTCTGCTGCCTGCTCTTTTAACAGCTGTCCAAGTGCGCAGGAAGAGTCGGACCAACACTAAAACCTCGCCAGCTCTGCTCACTTGGGTCCTACAACCTAAACGCAGCGTGCAAAAGTTTAAGCAGCAGCTTTGCTGATGGGGCTTAGCCCTAAACCCACACAAATCCAAGGTAATCTGGAAGCTGCTCACTGCTGCTTTAATATCAGCGTGAGATGGAAGGAGCTGGGAGCTGTGTGCGTGCCTTGACAGAGAAAGTTTGTGATCTAAAGGTTTCAAAATCTGCATAATGAAAACTGCCAGAAAGTTTAGTGCAGCAGTTCTGCTTTTCCCCGTGCAGAGCTACAGGGCACAGGTTAAGGCTCAGCTCCAAGAAGAGTGAGGTATTGCAATGCAAAGGAGCAGAGGAGATGCTGAGTACGAGGATATCAGTTAAACTTTCTGACCAGCCTAAGGGTTCTTCATGTATTTTATCTGCTGGCTGACTAATGTAAAATACAAAAGTATTCTGCCTGGCAAGCCAGGAGCAGAACTGCAGTCTCCACCCTCCCAAAGGATGATTTAAATACGAAGCTATGATGCCGTGTTCTTCCTTTCCTTCTGCCTGCTCAAATGCATTTTTAATTCTTTAATGCAAAGTAGGAAGGCACCAAAATCTCTCTTTCTTCAGAAAAGCCTCAGATAGGGTAGACAGAGACTTCTCCTAGGAATATCAGCAACTCTCCTCCTGCCTTCATTGGAATTAAAATCACACTCGCTGTGTTCTAAGTGACCACCTCACCCTGAGGTACAGGAAGAATGGGGTGCTACCTCCTGCCTAGCTGTGAGCTGGAGCACAGCACCAGGTACTGTGGTATTTTTTACCTAGGCAGTCTCAACAGAGACCAGAGTCACCCAGTGAGCCAAACCACCAGCCTGACTGTACAGGAGTGTGGGCAAGAGCAGAAGCTCAGGCTTAGTCCCCCAAGGGATATGAGCTCTTATGGTCCACTCTGGATTTAGACATTCTTTGTGAAATGACCATTCAGTAAGAATTCTCTTATACCCTCGTGAATGCACAAAATACAGATGATTATAGTGGTCTATAAAACCCAAAAACTGGACACACTGTTTACTTCAGTAATTATTTGCTCATTACAGGCAAAGCATTCCAGAGTTGCTCCTCCTGAGGTGCTAAGGTCACCTGCTTTGGTGATTGTGTTGTAAGCCTGCTGTGTCCCTTGGCACCAATACTTCCCAGTTAAAACACTGCAGATGAACACAATGAAAGCCAATAAAAAATCCTCCAATTCCAAAGAACTGTTGATTGGAAATGTTTCCTTATTTCTGACACCAATGAAGGCAGCCTGCTCGTTTGCAAGGGTGAAACAGAGTACAAACTTTTTAATCCTCAATCCCAAATTCACCTAAAAGATTTAGGGCCAAATATTCCTCTTATTTACACCAGTGTAAATTTAGGGAAATTTCATCCAACTTAATGTACTGCCAGGTGGTGGATTTTGCCTCAGATCTCATTATTTTTGGGTTTTTATTTATATTCAGCCACTGTGTGTATACACAGATACAAAGCAGTAATTTTTGCCAGCAAGAAGAGAGTGGAGTTTGCTATATAAATCGGTATTTCTCAGTCAATATGTTGCAACCCCTGAAGGGGTTATAAAAACCATCTGGGGGCTTGTAAAGAACTGAAAATTTTATAACAATCTAAAGCAAAGAAAGTGTCATTTCTTCTACTCTCCATAGAGCAGCACCATTCTCTTGGCAACCTGTCAAAACCATACATGAAACAATAAATTCTTTAGGCTTATCACTTTTACCATATTTTTTTTTTTCTTTAGCTTTATAAAACATGGATGAGAACTGGAAGTTTCTCCTTTTTCCCCCTTTTATGTAGGATTTCCTATCTGAACTGCTTGAGAAATGTTGCTTTCAAATTTTTGGCCTCAAAAGGCAGTAAATTTCTTTAAGGGCCTCTGCCTTGGTCTTCTCCTAACCTGCTTGTTAAAACTACAGCCTATTTTGTCAAGCTTAGGCTTGTTTGTGTTGGAGCCAGTTTTTCTATTTCACTGTGACTTTCTGCCTGTCAGTTTCCCCTTTCAGCCTAAATCATACAGAGAAAAATCAACATTTCCCTTTGTGGGAAGAGATGTTTTGCATCAAGTGGAAAAAATGGATGAGATTTCCTGTATCCTCATTAGCAAGGTGGTGTATGGTTTGAAATCTGCCCTTTCTAAGGTGAGATACCATCTAAGAGCCTCTCTGCTTTTAAGTGTAGCCTCACAGCACATACAACTTGTCAGTGAATTTTGCTTTCATGTACACATCTTTCATCTCTGTGCATAGGTGCTTATCTATGAAATTAATTCTAGTAGCAACCAAGTGTGTCCCACCTAAAGGAATCAGAGAATAAATTCAGAAAAAAAGGCTCATTGTTGGTTTTTCCCCTTCCAGGATGAGATGCCTCACACAAGGACTGGGCAGGCAGCAGAGCTGGCGCCTCTGAGACCCTGAGCGGGGTAGGGGGAAAAGGAGAGGATGGCAGTGCTCTCCTTTTGGCAGCTGTTTGGTTGGGTGGGCAAATCTCAGGCAGCTTCACCTCAAACTCCTCTTGACTCCTGCTTTTTTGCCCGATTTCCACAAATTAGTTCTTTGTTGATGCAAAGTACTTAGTAGGTGTGGTGCCTCACTCTTTCCAAAAAGCCTGACTTGTTAACTGTTTAGGGGGCACAAATTTGATCGCTTAAGCCACTTGCTAAGAAGGAACAGTGCTTTCTTGCCTGGGTGGGAGGTGATGCCCAGAGCCAGGAGCTGAATGAGCTGTGGGCGATGTGGCAACAGCTAAGGGGAGGAACTGCACTTCTGGCTTTTACTCTTCAGCTCCAGCTACACTGGGTGTAGCTGTCCAAACTGAGTGGAATCAAAACTTGGACAATTTCATGTCATTTTCATTTGCTTGGAACACAGCTTCCTTTTCCCTGTCCTATTTCTACTGAAGACAGACTACAAAGTCTGCACGTGCAGAGGATGGGTTCAGATCCAAGCTGAGGGCGTCTGGGGGCTTGGCTGTTGGCTTAGGTCTTCAGGCTGTCGGACTAGAACCAGGATCCCTGCTCCGAGTTCAGCTAGCTAGTCAGGGTCTAGCTCTTCAGCTGCCTTCCAGATGCCAGATTGTACCAAAATGCTCCTAAAATCATTCCGTGGTGTTTTCCCATGGGGTTTGCATGATGCTGAGTGGTTGGGCAAGAGATCTGACATGGCCTATGCAGCTTTCTGCCTTCATGCCTGAGAGAAAATGGATACCCAAGGGTTGTCTCTGCTAATATGAAAAATCATGCAAAAGGTGGCTGTTGGGTATTTTTGTGGGTTTTTTGGTTCCTTAATTAATCTTTATTCTCAATTCAGAAATGTATCTGTGTATGAAACATTTTGGGAAAATAAGGTAAATTTTAATTAAAATTTAAAAATCGAGCTGGTTAGTAAATAGCCTAACAAATGTCCACCTCACTGCCATGAAGAAACAATTCCTGGACAGCCCAGCCTTCTAGCACCAGCACCTTATCTTAGCCTAATTCTCCGTGCCCTGGCTGAGGCTGAGCTCCTTGCCTCTGAGCACTGCCTTGCTGTGCCACCTCTCTCATCCATGTTTCCATCATTTCTGTTTTGCCCACTCTCCCTGCACTGAGAGCCACCTTGATGGACACAAGGCTCTCCACCGTAAAGACCAGCAGCAGCTGCCACCGCTGCTGCTCCGGCTCGTGCCAGGAGATGGCTTGTTTTGATTTTTTATCTAGAGAAGTCCAAATTCCTGAGGGAAGAAATGTGGTTTATTGCATACTCATCCTGTTTCTTCAAAGCTGAACTGTGCCATGCATGAAAATTTTTTGGAAACCGGGAGCAGAAACGATGACTTAACAAGGCAGTGCTGTCCACTGCCACACCAACACACTGCCGGTTTTCCTGAAGTTGTCAGCACTACCGCTTTGTACAAAGAGTGGAAATTCCTTCTTGTACTTTGTCAGTCACGAAGCCCAGGGCTGTCAGTCAGTGTTACAGTTAACATGTGTTTTCCCAGGTTTGCACTTCTGTCCTGCCACACTGCTCTGCTACACTGAAGGTCCTAGGCTGAGCCATTTCCTCATCCCGTGGCTGCACTGGGGAGCACACGGGGAGGAGTCCCCTGGCCAAAACCCTCCAACCTCGCAGCACGCCGCTGGCGCTGAGGGGCCGCACGGAGCTGGCCTCGGTGCTCTCTGTCCCCTCACAGCTCCGGCGTGTCCTGCCGGGCCGAGCCTCGCCCCATGGGCACTCCATCGCTGCCTCGGCTTCCCCTTGTCCCCGACACGGCCGCTGCGCCCCCGCTGAGCCAGCGGCGCTGGGGAGGCTCCCCGGCGCGATGCGGGTCCGGCACTCCGACCCCCGGGCACACCGAGCTCAGGCCGAGCCGCTGCCCGGGCTCGCCCCCCTCTCCGCTCCGGGCCGCGGGCGGCAGCGCTGCCCTGGGCGGGCCCGCGGCGCTCGTGAGCGGGGCCGCCGAGCGGGGCCGCCCAGCCCCGAGCGGGCAGAGCCGGGCTGCTCCGGAGGGGCGCCCGGGAGGGGATCGGGGCACCGGGCGGAGGGTCCGGGGCACCCAAAGTTTGGCCGCCGGAGGCCGCGGGGTCGCTCCTGTTACCTGCTCGCACAAGTTTCCCAGCACCGGGTGCGTGGGCGCTGTGCCGGGAGCGGGCTTCTGGCGCGCCGAGTTTCTTCTGCGTGTTGGCTTTGTGAAAGCAGGGAGGGTTTTTTCCCCCCAAAAGAAGCGGGGCTTAAGGCTGGCAGCCCTCGGTAGTGGCATCGCCAGCGCGGCGCGGGAGCCGCTTCGCTCCGGGTGCGGGAGAGGTGGCATTTCCGAGCGCCCGCTGCGCTGGGAGAGCCTGGAAACTGGAAGTTGCTCGCTTCCATTCGTGTCCCTTGTCTTCTGTGAGAAACGCTTGCTGGCTGAATGAAAGTAATAAATAATAATTCAGTTACTAACTGAAATTTTCTTGGCATTTCAAATGACAGAGTAACGGGGGAGAAACATTTACGGCCATTGCCCTTTGGGGAGGAAAGGGTGATATTCTGATACTGTAACAGGATTTAGATAGTGCTGGTGGCATCACGTTGTGTGCTGTAAGCGGAGAGCTGGTTAACCAAAACTCTGACCTCGGCTCAGTTTGGAGTGATGTGGGAGCTGCTTCGTGTATCGCTGTTCTGGGAAGATTTGGAAATGCAGAGTCCTTTGTCTCTTGGTGAAAATGGTGCTTGATGTTTTGGCTCAGTACTGTGCAATGTTGGAGGATCTTAACAGAAAAATACCTTTGGAGAAACCATTGTAGTAACAAATAGGTGTTAAAATATCGAATTTCCCATAAAACTAGCGAATATCTGTTTATGGATTAGGGGCCTTTGATTTATTTCTCTCCCCCTTTCTCATGCCTGCATATGATTCTGAACGTGGTCTGGCTTTTGTGGTTGTAATCGCATTCTTGGGCAACTTCCTGAAAGAGAAACCTGGTAGAATGACTTTTTTTTTCACTGCACTGAAAAATGACCTCTCGCTCCTTCACTTTCTCGGGTGTGAGCATTTTGTAATGTCTTGTCCCCAGCTTGCCACAGGAATTCATTAGAAACCTGATTTTGTAGGGACTATTCACAAAATGTACGTAGGTGTAAGCAGCTGTGCTGCTGTGTAGCTTCGGAGAAACTGCAGACATCCTTGAGGAAAGTGAAAAGCAGCTTCATGCCTGCTGAGTGCTCAGATGAGCCTTTGGAGTGTGAGGGGAAGACCAGTGCAAATAAAAAGGCAGAATTATTAAGTAGATTCAACTGCACGTAAGACGTACTAGGTTGGAGATCTAGCATTTTGTGGGATGTGATTAGACTCATGAGAATAGCAGCTCAGCTGTTTGGCACAGGAGCAAACTTTGAGTGATGAATGCTAGTCCACAGCTTTTTACAATTACAGACAAGTTGTATGTCAGGCAACCTATAAGAAAATTGTGTCAAGTGCACAGTGTCTCTGGGCACTGCTGTTTTATGGCCTCCCCAGGTATGAGGATGGTGGAAGAACTCCTCTTTGCTCTGATTGATGATATGGCCATCACTATAGTCACACATACATTTATATCTATATATAGCTCTATGTATCTCATGTGGGAGGCAATAGAAACTCATGTCAGAACAAAAAAGAAAACAGAAACCCGCAGTGGATTTTGTCTCAAGGTGTATACAGAAGTGTTGAAGCTTCTGTTTGGTGTTGTCATTGACAACCAGGAGAACAGCATGTCTTGGTGGCATGTGGAGACTTTTAGCCCGAGTGTCTAAACCACACAGGCAGAAACGTGTTCCCAACCTAGAGTTTCTTACCAGCATCTGCTAGGCAGAAAAATGTCAAGCAGGGAGTCCGGTAAGTTGCACCAGGTATTTTTAGAATAGATTGAAGCGAATGTGTCTGTATAAATACTGAAAAATAACCACCTCACCTTACTGCCAGGAATTACAATGGAGATGCATATAAATTGCATGTATCCACAGCAAGGGATCAGTTCAGAGGGAGCTCTGGGTAGAGATTTGTGGTGGTGAGCACAGCATCTACCTGGCTCATGCAGCTGGTGGTGGCTTTTGATTCTTGATAAGAACTACTGTGCTCATTCTTGAAAAAGCTGAGCCTCGGTGGAAGGGCTTTCTTGGAAGCTGGGGTTAGGGTTGTCTGGGCTGCTTGAATTGCTTAATCACAAGCATGCATGAAGGAGCATGCTTTTGTAATACTAATTATGGGGAAATTAATTCTAATCATCAAAACATTTCCAGTCAACTTGGTTTGTTAACTGAATTCTGCAGTTCTCTAGGGTCCAAGGTTTTATACATGAGAAGACAGGGAAAAGATGGATAATCATCACTAATCTGCAAGGTGTTGCTAGATGGAGTCATCTTTACGTGC
Source organism: Onychostruthus taczanowskii (assembly GCF_017590055.1). Taxonomy (NCBI): domain Eukaryota; kingdom Metazoa; phylum Chordata; class Aves; order Passeriformes; family Passeridae; genus Onychostruthus; species Onychostruthus taczanowskii. The sequence goes on from NW_024502014.1 coordinate 5,150,757, forward strand.
CTCAGAGCATCTTCCCAGTCACCTGTGACATGGCTAATGAATCAAGTTTTACAGCAAAGTGCTGGCCTGTAAGAACCATGTAATTCAGTGCACCTCTACTAGCCATAAACATATTTTGAATAAGTGTAGTGATATAAGGAATTGCCTCTTTTTGGTAGTAGAAGCATGGAATAGTCAATCACCTATGTATGAATTTAAAGATTTAGTGTAAATGTAAAGATTCAGTGTAACTTTAGGGATCTATGAAAATATAAGTAGTTTATTTTTATTAGTATTAAAGTAGATAGCTTCTTTGTGTAAAAACTAGAAAGCTGAATGTGTGCAATTGTGTATGTGTTCAGGTGTCTCCTCTGTGATGGTTAAAGTGGTGGGAGGAGAGCAGTAAGAGGTGGTAACATTCTGCAGCTGGAGCTACACAACCGTTTAGGCTGGCATGCTATGGGGAAAAAAAGCTGTCCTGTGTTCTGCTTGTTCCTGTCTCTTTAGGGATAGACTCTAGTTCATACTTGACTTCTGTAAGCAGAGCTGAGGTCTCTGCTGAAGTGAGAGCCAGTAATCAGGGAATGGAAAAGTATGGGGCAATTTTAGTGGCAATGTAGTATAAGTCATAAGTTCTTGAGCTGTTTATCATGGCCTTGAAATACACTTAAACGCTAACTGAAATGCTTTCTAAATCCATTAGCACCTCTCCTTGAGCAGTGCCTGTGGAAAAACATGCATTTTGGCAGCTGCTGTGTCTTCTCTGTGGTCTGGTGTTCACCTGTAATGGCCAGAAAGATGTTTTTCCCCTTATTTTTATGCTGAAATCAGAAGGTGTCTTGTGCTGGGCTCCAGTAATTATGCCACAAAGCAGTTTAAGTATGAAAGCATATTCATCTTGTGGAATTATCTCCCCGTGGAGAAAATGCCAGTTTTGCTGACAATGCTCAGCCCTGTGGTGCAAAGTGTGGGCTTCAGGCAGTCTACTGTTGGCGTCCTGGGCTTCGGAAACAGCAGCCTGAAATTCTCTTCAGTGCTATGGGACCATGAAAGCAGTTGTGGAAGGGATCAAGACTGATGGCCAGTGAGTGCTGAACTGAAGAAGCCTGTTCAAGGCTGTGTTTATGTGGTGGCCTTGGCATGCAGGTAGGTTGGTTTGTGAGAAATATGAGTTACCAAGAGACTGTAAGCTACAGGAGTAAATCCCCCTGGAGTCTCCAGAAGCACTAGTGAGAAATGCTGGTGCATTCTACCTCCCTTAGTTTGGCTGATGTACAGGGGATGTGAATTTATATACATCAGCTATGTAGCTTTGACCAAGCCTGGTTTTTCTACTTAAATGCTTTCTGTATCATTGAACAGCTCACTCTTTAAGCCTCTGTTCTTGCAGAAGGACATGTTTGAGGTATTTAGTGATGTTTCTCACTGCTTCTGAGATGGTTCTGTCATCTGGTGTGAACTGTAAGCTTCTGCTTACCCACAGCTGAACGAGGTTTGAGGTTTTTTGTTTGACTAGGGGAGGGACAGTTTCCCATTGGCTCTGACAGCTTACAGGTACAAAACCAAGAGGAGACCTGAACATGACTAATTTTTCCTCTTCTGTTCTGTTATCCTATAACTTTACATCCCTAAGCAATCTAAGAAATGCCATGTAGAAGTTGGTGCATTATCTGTTACCTCTGTGTCTCCATCTTGCTGTACACCCTCCTCTTCCAGAAGGAGTCGTTCATGTGGCTTTCTCAGCAGTTAAACAAGCTGAGGCTCCAGCTGCTCTGGCAGCTGGGTTGAAGAGGTTGCTTTCCCAGCTAATTGCCTACTTCCTCTGCAGAGGTTCGTCATCTGCCTTACAGAAATAGTGATGGACTCCTGGAGGCTCAGCCAACACAGCTCACAACTCAGCCTACAAACTCTCAGGCTGAACTGAATCAGACAGTTTAATATACTGGGTCACGACCTGCTCTTGGAGAATTCTTGTGCATAGTTCATACTCAGTTGTCCCTTTTTTTACTATGGAAATTTAAGTCTTGCCTTCCCAGAAACCTGTAGTAAAGCCAGTGGGATCAGTCAGAAGTGAGGTCAGTTTAACAAAAAGCGTGTTTTCTTAAATGCAGGTCTTTAAATAGCTGGTAATTCTCTTATTAACTGGTTAGTGTAAGTCATATTGCAGATGACTGAGGAGGTGTCTGCCTGATATGGATGAGGTTCCCAGCACAAGGCTTTCCTGCATCCTTACAGCATCTGGGACTTCTGATGCTTCCTGTGGTTGGCTAGTTCTGCTTCTGCAGCTTTCTGGGGGGAAAAGATGAGTATAACTAAATGTCTGTGCTGTAAAGAGAAATGTGAATGTCCTTATCCTTTTTGGGTAACCTTCAGGCTAGGGCTGGAATGGCTGAGAAGAGGCCACTAAAAACTAGTATCTTGTGTTCCTGTGAGCTTAGGTCTGTTTCAGTGATGCTGTCCTGCATACAGAAAATCAATATACATTTTTCATCTTAAATGTTAATAACGTGGCTACATTACACTTTAAGGGTTATGTTTGTTATGTAATTTTTCAGATAAGGTTTCTAAATTAGCTTGCAAATAGGAAGTGGTTGATTGCTAATGTTGTACAGTGTGATTAATAAATAAATAAAAGACTAGTCACCCATTACTCTGCAGATCTCCAGCCACAAGTGCAGTAAATGGTTAGAACAGCATTCTTGATATCGCCAAGTAATTTGTCATTTGGTAGAATTCCCTATGTACAAATGCTTAAAGTATCAAGTTTTGGCTGTCAATGAGCTTGTGTAAGTGCAAGTTTTTTGAATTTTATTGTTCTGAACAGAGAATACTGGGGTTCCAGTCCATTTTTATAGTGAAATGACTGTATGTACCTTTAGAGTTACTGCCATAGTCTTTCCTCTTGAAGGAGGAGGGATAAGTAAAAACTTAATGCAAGTAATTTAATAGTATTTGCATTATTTTAAGTGAGGTTTCTTCAAGTCCTCTTGGGAGACTGTCTTCTAATCTTCTGTTACCAGTGGGGCATCCTAAACCCAGTTGGCTTTAGTTAGATGTTGTATGGCTGATAGATCCTGCCACCTCTCTTAGCTTCCCAGGTGTAATAAAAATGTAAATAATGAATAATAATATGGCTGCATAGAAAGCCTAATTTTCAGTTATGATGTAAACCCTGACTGAACCGTAGAGTGTGGAGTGATGGCAATGGGGCTTTGTAGCACTGTTTAGTAGGAAATGTAAGTACCTCTTTTGTGGAGTAACCTAAACCTAAAAGCTGTAGAATCTGAAGGCAAACAGTCATCTCTCTTCTACTCTGCAGCAACTCACATGCCTTTTCAAAGCTCTGAAATACTAACCATTGGCTTGAGGACTCAATTCTGTACCTTTAGTTTTCTTTATTTCTTAAACAGGTTTTTTTTGTCCTTTGCTTGACAGTTCTTTAAGCCCAAGTGTTAGAGAAATTGGCGTGTCTTAACCCTTTTGAAGAAGGATGTATCCTGCAAGGTCTTGGCACTCAGTCTTCTCCAAGCACAGTTCCCAGGTGGCCATGGAGCCATCTCCATAAGGCTGTTTCTACTCTCCCAGCCTGGCAGGTGCAAGAGGCAGGGAGAGGGCATGTGTCAATGGCCAGCAGGGGAAAATTTACTTGAGGAAAGGAGAACCAGATTTGTTTGCTCTGCAGGGATGTAGTGGTGTGAGTCTTGCTTTTGGATGACACCAAGATACCTGCACCAAGTGAAAATTAATAAGGGCACTGGATTTCCCTTTAATATTTTTTTTAAGGAAGAAAAGATGGTAAAATCCTAAGGCAGAGGTGGGACTTAAGGGTGAAGGTGGTGTGAGGTACCTGATAAGACACCAGCCATTGTTAGTCCAGCACCTTGTGGACTATTTCCTTCATAAATCTGTATTTACACAGCCCATTTCCAGAGAATTAATACCCTGCACCTCATTAATGGGAGCTTGCAGTGCTGTAGGCTTGCCTTTGGCTCCTAAGGAGCCTGTGGTTGCATAGTGAGCATTGTTCATGTACAATAAATGTGGCAACTGTGGTTCCATGAGGCCTTTCTTGCACTAAAAAACTAAAAGTGGGGGCTTGAGTTTAGGCAAAACCTATGATTGCCAAACCCCATTCCCTCTACTGGGGTGAGCCCAGAGAATAGGGTACAGCCTCCCCACTGTGCTGTGGAACACTCCTCTGCTCCCTCTTTTGGGAAAACTGGTTCTGCAGCGTTGGTCTTGATGAGCTGACTGTCCCATGCTTGTTTCTTCATCATGTTAAAATACCCACAATGCATAAAGAACTTAGGATCAACCAAACCTCTTCTTTAATAAAGGGACACCAGTAAATGAAAAACATAATTCTCTTTAATCTTTCTGATAGTGTAAGACTTGATACTAGATCTTGGAGAATTCTGTAGAAACTACTTTAAATACAGGAATAAATAATAGCTAGAAACTTTAGCAACTGTAATTGAGCCTACAGTAACAAGAGAACCCACAAAATTTGAGAATGTTGATAGAATTGTGCAGTGCCATAGAAGTTTCTATAAGCCCCCTGCCCTGTCAACTGTACTTGCTTCATGAAGCAGAGCTAAATTTGGCTTTTTTAATCATGTATAAATGAGGGATGGAAGTAAAAGCAAATGATACATAAAAGCCTATCTATGTTCTTGAAACTCTGAATAGTGCCTCTGTAGTTGTTGTACAGTCACAACTCAGTGAAGTAAAAACCTCTGGTCAGCTTTGCATGATGTGAAATTGATCTTTGTAATTGACTACCATGAACCACCACCAAGTGCTGTACAAGATAGAATAGATAGATACTGGTGAGAAAAACTAGTCTGGCTTGTGAACTGGAAACCCTGGTCATGAGGCTACATACAGTTTGAAATGGAACTGGTCTCTCTGCACTTCTTGCTTAACAGAAACCCCCAGAAAACGGTGATGGTCAGGACTCTTTATGAAGAGGCGCTGAACTCCAGCTTCCTGCTCATGTGGGAGCAGTGCTTGGACAAAGAGATGGTTCCTGTGTGGGACCAGCTGGTTTTACAAGCTGGTGCTCTGCAGGGAAATTCCCACTTGGCAGGGGAGGCTGGTTGGACACAGCTGAACAAGCTTTCCAGAATGCACTAAAAACCTGAGAGAGATGGGAATAGCAAAGAAAGGATAAAGGTTGGGAGAGGAAGTCTTCAGAACCAATACCATGCTTTTTGTATTCATGTGCAGTGCTGGCTGTTGTGCCTGAATTCAGACCAACGTCGTAAAATATAAAATTATTTCTTAAAAAAACCCATCACTTTCAGCTTATCTCTGTGTACAACTTATGTTTATATCTTGTTGACAGTAACTTACTCCTCTTCAGAGCAATATGAGTACTGAGCTGTTTAAAACCTAGCAATCATCCTTTATTGGAAATGCTCTGCTTATACTGAACTTCCCAGGTATTGAGTAATAATATAAGGAGTTGTTAGATGAAAAGGGAGAGCCAACATTCAAGACATACCAGAAAAGGGGAAGGAAGGTGAAACATTTCCCGGATCTGTCACGTGGAAGAAGCCAGAACTTCAGCAGGCTGAACTCAGGTTGAGGATGAGGAGAGGATATTGAAGCTGAAGGCTTTGCTACGTAAGAGGCTTAGGCAGAAGGGGAGTCAGGAACACCTGTGGGGTGCAGGGAAAGCACAAGAACCAAGAGGCTGGAGTGTTTTACCATGCTGCTGTGGGCATCAGCTGGAAAACAAGACCCAGCACATGACCTTCCTACTGCGACCAGAGTGGTCTCCTTGCTTGGGAGAAACAATTGCTGTGTGTTCAGCCAGCTCCTTTAATGACTATTAACAAGTTTGGTTGAGTGTTTATTCAGTCCTGCTGAAGAGAGTTGGTTAAATGCCTGAAGTGAAGCTGCTTTCAGCTCATATGTCAATTGAAATAAGACTTTTAAATTAGTAGCCCAGATGACAGTGGCATGAAAACATCAACATCTCAGACTTGGAGAGGTCCCTGAATGTTTGTTCCAGGCTGGCTTTCTCTGGTCACAGAGGCTGCCCAGTGCCTGCCACGTGGGCTCAGGGGATCTGAGGTTTTTGGGCTTAATTCAGTGAGACCAGCAATGCTGTGAAACTGCTCTTCAGTTTGTGCCTTTAGCTGTGCTTGCTGCTGTTTCATTGCAGCTGTTCACAGAAGTGCAGTCTGATGTCTAAACTTCCTTGTGCTTGATATATCTTGAAAGAAATTACAGAATCAATCTTGCAACTGCAAGAATGAGCCTTTTGGATTATATTGAAGTCAGGCTTCAAAATAAACACTTGGAGGTGTCTCATAGTGCAGTCATTACAGATATCTAAAAATCTATGTACAGTTGATTATTTCATCCTCAATCCACTGCAAAGTGTTCTTCAGCCTCTCTGGGACAGGCCTTTTCTCCAACTAGATATTAAATATTGGCATTTTTTCAGATCATGTTTTTGCCTCCGATCTTGAACCAAACTAATTTCTGTTCTTCCTCTTGGGAAGATTGCAGCAGCTTGGTTTGGCTCTCTGAAAATGAAGTCCTTCCTAAGCTAGTTTTCTGCTGTAGGAGGAATCTTCGTTGTTTAGCAGTATTTTGTGCCTGGGGCTGAAGATGTAACTTTTCCCTCCTCCACCAAATGCTTTTCTAGACACAGATTAAACAGCCTGTATTAATACACCTTTGCTTTTGTAACAAGCATTCTGTAAATGCAGTATGAAAGCATCACGTCCTCTTTGTTGATATAACTACTTCCATAATAATTTCATCCAAAAAATTTAAACTAGGTACTTTGTTGGTGATCTGAATAGTTGAGCCTAGTGAGAGTAGAGTATCCTGCCCAGTACATCTGAGAGTCAGTGTTTGCAACACCAGCATGAAGCTGAGCTCATCCCAAGACTGGGAGCCTGAAGACTTTCCATCATCAGTCATGAAACAACGCAGAACCATCAGTGTACATAGGACATACTGCTGTTTTCCTCCTCTGCCTTCCCCAGAGCTCTGTGCCTGACTGGAATAGTTGTCTAAAAATGCAGTTAGAGTTGTAACTGGTACTTCAGTGTGATGTACAGGACTTGGGGTGGTGCTGCTCTGTGAGGCAGGGGGAGTTAAGTTCTTGGTGTGCTTGCTGTGGAGATGGCATCTCATAGAGATGGATGTGTGACACTGATCTGTTTTGCTCAGAAACTCTAGCATTAGGGTTAAGAACTGGATTTGCATAACAAATTGCAATGTATTATAACACTGGCTATGTTTCTTTGGGTTAGTGACAGTATTTCCATTGTGTGTTGAGAAGCTTAAATTGTGGATGTTGTCCTTCCTGTAAGTGCTCAGTCTAAGAAGTGGGCAGCCTACCCTACAGAGGGACTTTTTTTTTGATCCAGAATCTTTCAAAAAGCCCACATTTATGTAAATGAATTTGCCTATACACTTTCCTCCTTCTCAGTTTAACTTTGTAAAAAATATAAAGGTCACAGGCAAAGAAATGCCTAGCCTGTATTTTTGTTTGGTTTTCTGAAGCATTAGATTCAGATTTAACTATCACCAAGTTTTTTTTGCTTCAGTGTTATGAAAGCTTGTTGAAAGCTTGTTGATATTCTGTATAGCAGGTCAGCTGTTTTCCATCCTACACATCGTACATCCTTTTGGATTTTTTCTCCCAGCACTGTGCTTAAGCTGTTTCTTGCAGGATATGCAAATGCACTTCTTGATGCTGGACTGCATAGAAGCTGATTTTACTGAAATCAGATGGAAACTTCAGTTGCAGGGATGCCACTTCTCAAAGATCCAATTGTCTCCCCAGTTACCTGGTGAAGTTACACAGTGGCCAGAGCAGGGCCAGGCCAAGAAGCGACTGCTCTGTAACTTTTGATCAAAAGTGGTTTTACTCTTTTTCCATGCTCAGAGCACTTCACAGCTTCTTTTCACGTATTGAATAGCTATTTGCTAGAGATTGTGCTCCAAAACAGAGACCAACCTATCTGGATGGTGTGTGAGGAGGGAGAGGTTAGGCAAATATGGAGAATTCTGGGGAAACCAGATGTGGGAGGTAATCGATTAAAACGGAAAAAACCCAAAATTCTGCAGCAGTGGCCTTGGGAGCAGAGTTGGCTTTTTTTTGACAAGGCTTCACATGTTATGTGGAAAATACAAGGCTTGTCACCCTGAGTCTGTCAGGGACTGTCACCAGTGAAGTAGAAAACTTGGAGACTTGCAATATATTCTAGGAAAGGCAAGAAGAGAAGTGTCTGCCTTCAGTTAGGCTTGTGCGGATGAAGTACCTAAATGACAATGAAACGTTGTTTTATTTGATTTCAAAGTGTCACTCCTGTCTCTGCCCTCATAGTATGCTTCTTGCCATATAATGTATCAAGGGTAGATTGCCCTCAAAATTGCCCAATTTCCTGTGGTTTGCTGTCAGGATCAGGTGGAGCTCGCTTGGTCAAAAGCCTGGTTTTCAGACTGCAGCTCAAACTGTGCTCTGTGATAGTGATGGACAGGGACAGTACCAGATAACAATGTGGGACAGGCTGTCTGGCACCAACATGCACCATCCCTTGCTTCAAAGTGCATCCAGTAAGACTTTGTAATAGTTTTAGGGCCTTGAAGTTTCTTTCTGCCAAGATACTAGGTAGAGTTATAAGTCTGCTTAATATTGGGATTAAGAATTTATTTAAACTACCCCTTGGGTTTCCAGGCTTGGCAGAAGAGATGGCCACCAAACCACCAAAGAAAACCCTAAAAGCTAGCCCTAAAAGTAGCTTTTCTTGGAGTGCCTCCTGCAAGGCAGCAGCACCAGTGGTGTGGAGCTGCTGCCTGTGAGAGAAGGAATCCTTGCCTTTAAGAGCAAAACTAGAGGTTTCAGGTTATTTGTGTTAGTATCAAAGAACACAGAAGAATGTTCCTTAACAATTTTAATTTATTTTGAAAAGTGCAAGTTTACTTTTGCTGTCAAGCTGTTGGCTCTCCCCCATGACATTTTCTTGCTGTAGCTGGTGATGAGGGGTGCAAGACAAATGTGGGAGTGACTCATGTAATCTGCCTCAGGGGGCTGCAAGCCCAATCCCTGCTGCTTGGGTTTTGTTCTGCTGGTCTCAGCTGCAGCTAGCCCAGTCCAGTCTAAATTTTGGGCTGAGCTTGAGTAGTTGCAGTGGATGGCTGATATGAAGCTCCTTTGGAAGGAATTGTGCTTAAGTGACCTCAGAGCTGCTTGGGGGATTAGTAGGTTTATGGAGAAGACTTAATTATTGGGTGGGCTTTTATCCCACTTTGTAGGACAGTGTTTTCACTTTTTCTTGCATAACTTAAATCAGCAAGTTCTTCTGGTCAGAAGTATGCTAAAGTTGGATTTGAGGGAGAAAGATGTCTAAACTCTTGCATTTTTGCATTTTCAGCATTTGGCATTGCATTCTGCAATGACAAACTGCGACAAAGCCAACTTCATCCCCTCAAATGGTGTAGAAGAAAGTGGAAATGCTGTATTTGTCGCTTTCAAGTGTTTCAGCACAGTTAAAGTACATGCTATTAAAAGATGATTAAACAAATCTGTACAAACACCAGCTGGTTTTCTGGTAGTCAAGTGCTCCAGCATGGTTTGAAGTCGCAGCGTAGGTAGGCTGGCGGTGGCACAGCTCCTTGGGGTGTGTGGGAGGAGGCTGGGAATGACAAGGCTGTGCCTCTGCTGGGCCCCAGCACCCTGGGGTGCTGCACCTACAAGAGCAAGTGTGCCAGCTTGCTGCACAGGAGGCTCCAGGGCAGCAGAGACCTGCTTTTGCATTTTTTATGCAAATAACGCTTCATTCAGTTGGACACCTTCTGCAGCCCTTCTTCTGAAGTCAGTGGGGGAACTGGCTCCTGGCTGGCCTGGAAATGGAAGTCAGGGCTGTGAACTATGTAAATGAAATGTCTTAAAAATGTTGTGAATGGGGAACATAATTTAAGGAAATTGGCGGTTATTGCATGTTTCTGTAAGTATCTCTTTGCCCTAACAAAAAGGGTTGAATTCGGTTTTGTGAGGAGGAAATACAGCATAGTAGTTACAGTGCTCAGTGTTTGACATTTGGGCTTGGCTCTCTGTAATCAGTTGCTGATAGGTCCTCAACAAAATGTTGATGCTGCTTGTGCTTCAGTTCTTTGGAGCTCATGGATAATAATACCGAGTTCTGTCAGGTGTTAGACCTGCAGGTGAAGATACGCCCGTTTTGAATATTAACTTAATGTTGTATACATTAGGTGCTCTATTTTCTTAATTGCAAAAGTACAGGTTGAAATCCAAGTTCAACGTTTGCATTTTAAAATCTAAAATTTTCTTCTACATTCTTGTTATTGAGAATGCCAATTGTGCAGCTAACTCTTATTGTTCTAGGCAGGTGTAAATTCCCATACCAGAAGGTCCGTTTGCATATGTAGATATGCTTCTGTTCACTGCAGAAAATGATCTATGAGGTGTACTGTGCATCACATACTAGTGGGTGAGGACCATACCACACTTCTCAGCACTCATTTACCATAAAGTGCAGTCTAAATAGAATGCCAAGCCTCGTTTACCTGAAACACAAAGCTATCTGAACTAGGGGGTTGTGGGATGTGGTCTCCTAACTTGGTGGCTTTTGTCCTTTATATAGACACTGATATCTAGCTATGTCATGATTATTCCAGTGCATCTGGAAACCCCTATGCCTAAAATCCTGGTAGTGGTAAGTAAAACAGTGAGTTGTGTGAGTCCCATTGCTAGAGTTCTGTGAATGGTGTGTGGCACGTGTGCAAGACTTCCCTGCTCTTTAGGTGAATAAGAATTTATGTTAAAAAATGCTGTACTTGTGAAAGCTGACTTAACTTTCCCCTCTTGTTTTCTTACAGATATCTCCAACCAGGAATCATGAACTGGCACTTTTCCCTCCTCTTTGTTCTTGGGACTTTAATGTCTGTATGTTCCCAGTTCAGTTTTTATCCTCTGGAGGAGCTTAGCTCTGATGTTGGAATCCAGGTCTTCAATCAAATAGTGAAAGCTAAGCCTCAGGACAATGTTGTTGTTTCTCCTCATGGGATTGCGTCTGTCCTGGGGGTGTTGCAGCTGGGAGCTGATGGCAAGACAAAGAAGCAGCTGACAACTATGATGAGATACAGTGTAAATGGTCAGTGATCCTAAGGTGGTTTTGGGTGTGTTTTGTCACTCTTCATGATGTGTGAGAAGGCTTTCAAAGTGTGGTAGATTGCATCATGCACCAATTAACTCTGTTTACCAAAGCGCAGAATGGACATGCTTGAGGTTAATTGGCAATTTGAGCATGGGCATGTACATATACCCAAACTGGCTTATGAGCAGCTTGGTTAATGCCTTCAGGGCCCTGGCTAGACCTGCCTTTGTCCTTGACAAATTGGTATTCCAGAACAGGGTGGATGGTGGTCCAGTGCTAGCTTGGAGCAGGAAGGTGGCAGTACTCCATTTCAGGCTGTACTGAAGGACCTTTAATGTGCCACTCCTTAGATAACAGGGCAGGAGGATATTTCTTGGCACCTCACTGAAAGCAGTGCAAACTAACCATACAAGTGATACTTTCGTGTTGCTCTGCAGTTTTGTTCATGTGTTTCTGCTGTCAGAATCCCTGTATGTGTAGTTCTTGTAGTGCCCTCTTCTTGAAACAGCCATTTCTGCTTGCCTGTGCCTGACACTGCATGCATCTGTGTTCATATTCCTCTGCCAATGTCTGCCCCTCCAGAGGGAGTAGGCTGAAGATTCTTACTGCTTTAATTTGCATGCTATTTTTGTGAGTGTTTGCCAGCAAGATTTAACATCTTAGTGCCAGCATTCTGCCTTACTTCCAAGAATAGAAAACCCTCCAGGAGGTAAGTGCACATTTAAATCTTGAGCAGTATTGTCATATAACATATTGTCATATAACATGTTGTCCTGTCTTCATTTGCTTTGCTGTTTTGGTCCTGGATTTGAAGTACAATAAATTTGACACCTTAACATCTAAATGATGTCGATTGAAATCTCTTCATGGGATAATCACCTCTAGGAATATTTGAATGCTTAAAATCTAAACACTTGCAAAAATGTTGAGGTATTATATCAACTGGTTTTATTTGGCCTTCAGACTTCCTAATCCTAACTGTGAGACACAGAGGTTCTCAAACACCTTAGAAGGTAGCCACTGCCTGGTTAGAGCCTTGTTATGGGATGCTGCCTCTGTCCTTGCACAGGTTTCCCCTGCTCTTGTTCGTGACTACCTTAAAGTCCTTTGGCAACTGTAGCAACTGCTTCTTTGGAAAGGTATTAGTTGAAAAGTATTTAATTTGTCTTTAGCTGTCTTTTAATGCAATTTAGCAGCTGGAAGCAAAGAGGAGAGCCAGCATCATGAGACCAGCCAGCTCTCCCCGGACCACCAGCAAGTGCTCCGTGGGCCACCAGTGGTCCACAGAATACAGTTTGAGAACCTCTGTTATGGTATGTTCTCCAAAAGAATTTGCCCATAATATTGGAGAGTGAACATGCAGAAATTCATACCAGTGGTGCTGTTAAAGCATTCATGACACATGAAACAGCAAAGCCATCTGAGGTTTTTTCTTACATGCAGCTAAGAGAATAACTCTGAACTAATTTATTCCTGTCATATCTCTTCTTTGTCTACATAAGAAAGTAGTCAGGAGATGTTTCTACCTAAATTGTATTGGGAAACAGAGGGAATCCTTTCATAACAGCCACCCAAAGATGCTGTTTGGTGCAGTGGTTGAACATGAAGTTGCCTGCCTGGCAGTAGCTTCCCTGTGTAGACAGGCACTCATTGATGAGGCGTAGCGCAGGAGAACTGGGTCTGGTGAACATAGCAGTTCTTCTGTGCTGCCATATGCTTTCCCTCACACACAGTGAGTGAAGGAGCTAGCAAGCACTTTGTACAATCTGCTTTCAGGTCCTAAGGATCTTGACTAAGCACTGGAACCTACTATTTTCCCTTTTCCTTTTTTTAGAGGCAAGCTCATGTGTTAAGAGATTAACTCTTGCTTGTAAGTGATTTAGGCCGGAACTTAGTCTTTAAGGAAACTAAGACTCAACTTGGAAGTTTATTATAAAACTCTTGACAGCTTCCTTTATTCTCCAGCAAATGGAAAGGAAGTAAAGAAAACAATTTTTGCTTTTCATTCTGAGGCTCAAGACCATTTGTTATGCAAATCCTGCAGAACTCTGAGTAGGCTGACCCTTTGACTTGCTTTGTCATTGTCACAGAACTGACAATTGACCTGGCTTATGTGATATGAAATATTTTTGGAACAGTTTCTTCTGTGGAAGAGCATGATTTCTAGCTCTACACTAATATTTAAACCTCAGTGTAATCCCAAGCACTGTCTGTAACACTCTGAGCAGACAGCTGGAGGTGCAGCAGGCACCATAGTGGAGGTTCATGTTTTTGCTGGGAATCAGTAGTGTTATGCAGATGAGACATCAGAAATGGGTATTTTGGAAGTCCCTTCAGAATGCTTGCTTGGTCTTCCTTTTCTAGTCCAACACTGTCTGACTTTTCATGTCATTAATAGTTGCATATAGAGTAACTGTTGGTTTATCATGTTATTCTAAATTAAACTTGCTGTTTTTTTCCAACTAGGAGTGGGTAAAGCCTTAAAGAAGATAAACAGGCTGATAGTCTCAAAAAAGAATAAAGACATTGTAACAATTGCTAATGCAGTGTTTGCAAAGAATGGCTTTAAAATGGAAGTGCCTTTTGTTACAAGGAACAAAGAGGTGTTTCAGTGCAGTGTCAAGAGTGTGGACTTTGAGGACCCAAATGCAGCATGTGATTCCATCAACCAATGGGTGAAAAATGAAACAAGGGGTGAGTATTGGGCAATGCCTTTATCCGTAGCTGGATGGTGTCTGAGACCACCAATTTAGATGGAAATATTGGAGAAAGATATAGGGAGGTAAAGAAAGCTCTGTTCTGCAGCTCAAAACTGTCTTTTAGCTGGCATTAGTGTGATGCTTTAGGGCTGGTGGGTCAGGAAGCAGCAGTCTTGTTGTTCCAGTGGATGTGCCTGTGTGGTAGTCTGGAGGGATGTGTTTGGGGTGTGTGTCCATCCCATCCATCCATGGGATCAGAGCAGCTTTTACTCTTCTTCGCATTCATGTACCTGGTGAGAAATCCAAGCACAGTTATCTTGGGTCTGTGCTTTCTCTCAAACATAGATGCTTTCAGGAAACTCAGATGTTTTACTCAGTAAATCAGACTCACAGGAAGCTGAAGGGCAGTTCAGCTTTTGCTCTGACTGCTCTAAACTGTCCTAAGACATGACCCTATTCTTAGGACTCGCATTTGGTGGCTCACATCTGCCTTGCCAGAACTCCTCATGCTTCAAGCCTCTTGAACCAGTTGTGAAGCTTACATACACTAAAGCCAGAGATCATGTTTTGCAGCGTGTCCCCAGTCTAGAGCAATTATGTGTTTGGTACCTTCTGGAGCTAAAACAAGTCTCTCCTGGATGTGAGGAGTGTGTTAATGATGTTGGTTGTGGTATTTGGCAAATGAGGCTGTCAAATTCTTTCTCGACCACATCACCAGTTTTGCATAGCAATGTTGCAAGCAGTGTGTGAATGGGGAGGTGTTTCAGCTGAAACTATTCCGTGTAGTCTTAGATCTGCTTATGTGCTGGAAAGGATAGAGCCTTGTTAGTTGTTAAAACATCAGGCTATCAGTTAGCAAGATATGTTTATTTCTAGTTATCCCAGAAGTTTACTTTTTGACAAAGAATACCATTGACTTTGACTTTAAAATATATTGTCCCATGAGGAGCTGGCACACTCACAGATCAAGCGGTTTAAAGTAATGTGTGTCAGGTTCTTCAAAAACAGTTGGCCAGTGTTACAACAGCAAATACTCAAGAATTCCTTTATTTCTTCTAGGTATGATTGATCAGGTTGTAGCTCCAGATGATATTGAAGGCAGTTTGACCAGACTGGTTCTAGTGAATGCTGTGTATTTCAAGGGCTTATGGAAATCACGATTTCGACCTGAAAATACCAAGAAACGCCCATTTTATGGAGCTGATGGGAAGACCTACCAAGTTCCTATGCTGTCCCAGTTGTCCATCTTTCGCTGTGGTAAGCTCAGTGACTCCCACTACCACCAACAAAGGGTGCAGAGTTTGCTCATTCCAGGAGCTTGCTGTGCATGTGGTGTTTAATGGTGTTGCTTCTTGTAGCTGATATAGATGGATTGTTACAGAAGTGTCTCCTGCTGCTGAAGCATGGGCAAGGTACTTAACAGTTGCCTTAAGGTTGGATACTCTTAAGTATTGCCTCATCCTTTGCCTTCAAAAGGGAAAGTCTGAAGTATCCAAATTGAGAAGTTTGCGTGTTGGTTAAGCTAAGTACATGTTTATAAGGGCTGAGAATAAAGGAAAGCTGCCAACAGGCAGAATGGTAGAGGTTTACCTGGTGGTGAGCTGCATATGAGAGAAAGATTGGAGTTCAGTTTATATTTTACTGCAGATAGAAAAACAGGACTTGCACAGTCTCCAATCCTATGGGAGCCAGAGGAGCTGGGTTAGAATGTTGGCTCTCTCTCCTGAGGTGTGAAACTGCTCTTCAGATTGAGTCACAAGTGAAAAGAAGTTGAGCAGGTTCTGCCAGACTTCAATCAGAGACTCTCAAAGCTGACACCAGCAGTTTGATGTGACTGACAATGTACTTCAGAGCTCCAGTTTGCAGCCTTTTGGGGATTTTAGTAGTCAAAGTAAGATGGATGCTCTGATTAAAAACTTGTGTTGCATCCTTCTAAGAAGTGCTGCCTGGAACTTACTTCCATGTGTGTTAAATACACTCTGAGAAGTAGGCCTGAGAATACAGCTTGCTATAAATCTAAAAGCAAGACACTGTGCTTTTAAATGCCTGCTTGTACTGTCAGTAGTGCTCAACCAGTATTAGTAGACTTTATGTTAAGTAAACAGCTGTTACTGTCCTAATATCCTGTATATTAGAGCAGATGTGTTGTAATACTTTAACTGCTGAAAATGTGAGTATATACTGCAGTATATACTAATTTTGGAGTTTCAAATGAGTTCATAACTTAAGGTGGGGTTTAGCAAGACTATTATCTTGAAGGCTTTTGACCTCTGATGCTGGTTGTAATATCCATAATGTTGGCCTATGTTTAAGGTAGAGAAACTATTAAGGCTAAAAAGGAACAAAAGAAATATTGCTGAGTTCCTGATTTCCTGAGGACTCAAATGAGGCTTTATCTCTGGATATCCTAACACAGGGCTTCTATTTTATCCATGCTTGCAACAGGATCTTTAAAAGTTTAAATATCTTATGTATCTTCAGTCCCATCAGCTGACTGATGCTGAGCTCCCCTCCTGTTCAGTTTCCCTCAGTAATGATAGCAGCACATGGCAAATCAGGAGAGCTGCACTTACCTGTTGGACAGTTTGCCTTGTGTGACTGTCCTGGAACTGACTTCTGCAACCAGTGTTAGATGTGTAGGATACAGCCTGAGAACCACTGCCATAATAAAAGGAATAGTGAAACTGCCAGCTTTGACATGATTCTTGCAAAACAGAGGTGCAATACTGCCAGTTTTGTAGCAGTATGAGTTTAGAGCAGCTTTCATGGTGCTGGCAACAAGATTAAATTTGTAATGAAGTTTTTGATTTTCAGCTTGGACTGTCAAGTACAGATTTAGATGAGGAAAGGGGAAAGACAATAAGATCTTGTTGCTATCCTAAAACCTTGCCTGAAATACTATCTGTAGTTAAACTGACAAATTTTAACTTGAAACTACTATAAAAAGCATTTGCTTCCCAGCCACATGCCAGAAATCCCACAGTAAGCAAAGGGAGCTTGGAGGAGGAGAGGGCTGCTCAAAGACAGTCTTGCTGTAACTTGGATGTGTTGCTATCTCCCTCCATCTCATCTAATTGGCCTCTTGCACTGCCTCAAAGTGGCTGTGTTCCACTATCTTGAGAGACTTCAGATTGCTTCCTAATCAGATCCTTATTAAGCAAGAAAATCAAGCAAATGCAACAGACTACTTCAGACAGGAACCAGGAGGTCTTGCAATAACTCTTGGAAGAAGAAGCTTGTCTGCAAAATCTCTTCAGTTTGGAAAGATAGTCTGCTGCTATTCCTTGCTTTGTTTTTATTCTCAGTTCACAGCTAGTTCTGGTACAGCTGAGATCTGGAGCAGAAATCCAGTTAATTCACAGACCTGGTCACTTTTAGCATAGCTGGCTTGCTGCTCTGGGCTGGTGAGATTTGTCTGGGAAGCAGTATGTATGCTAAGTGGGTATATGCTCCATGGTGTCATCCTGTGTTTTCTGTCATACTAGCATCCATACAGAGCCCTTGCCTTTTGAAGGCCCATCAGGAAGTGTGGGACTTTCAGAGTTGGTTTTGAGATGTGGGCAAAGCTTTCCTGACAGACTCTTCTAGCACTAGTTGTGTTAAGGTAGAGGTTTAAGGCTGTAATGGCTATGGCTCACTAGTTTGTTTCTATTATTTTAGGCACTACGAGTACCCCAAATGAGCTGTGGTACAACATCATTGAGCTGCCATACCACGGGGAAATGATCAGCATGTTGATTGCACTGCCCACCGAAAGCACGACGCCACTCTCTGCTATCATCCCCCACATCAGCACAAAAACAATAGGAAGCTGGATGACAACCATGGTAGCAAAAAGAGTACAGGTTATTTTACCAAAGTAAGTACCTATACAATCCATTCCTTCTTCAGGGAGTGTTTGGGGGGTTATTTATATATATCTCACCTGATACTTCAGGTGACTTTGCTGCATAATACTGATGCATTCTTTTTTTGTTCCAACCAGATTTACAGCAGAAGCAGAAACAGACTTAAAGGAGCCTCTGCAAGCACTTGGTATTACAGATATGTTTGACCAGTCAAAGGCAAACTTTGCAAAAATAACAAGTAAGGGTCTTTTTGTTTTAATTCACAGTGGCCCTTCATAGTTCCTAGCTCTGAATCAAGTGCTGCTTTACCAAAGCAGTTGTCTGCTTTCTCTTGGCTAAGTGTTGCCATGACATTGGAGCTGGTTTTATGTTGTAGTCAGCCAGGCATGACTGCTTGCTTCTGTTCAACATTGCCGTGGCTTTTTTCCTCCCTCATCTTACATTACAGCAGTAAATCATGCTGGTCAGCTTCTTAAGATTTGATATTGCAACCTGAGGGTCTCAAGCATTGTCTGAAATCTTTGGCAGGACTTAAACAATACCATATCTTAGTCTGTAGCAAATACTGCAACTACAGTGTGTAACTTTCCCTGAAGTATCTGTTTAGTGACTTGAGCTATAAGAAAGCATGTATGAAAAACATTCACACTTTTAAGGGACTGAACCAACTCAGAGCTGTAAATATTAGTGTCTGAAAATGGGGTGTAAACACTTTTTAACTCACGGCTGTAAAATAACTTATTTCTCTTCTCTGCTTTCATTAAAATCCTGATTAGCTTCTATAGAACTGTCTAACAAAGCTTACCTTGTGCTGGCTTAATTTGAAAACAAATGCCTGTGTTTTACTGAAAGCAAGGTATGTTGCTAAGTGCTTTTTTCCCCCTGACATTGAGACACATGGGAGTGTAACTTAAATTCTGATAGCAAATTTTTTTCAGGTTTTTTATCATTAAAACTAAAAATGCATGTGAGCACTTCTAACTTAAACAAACAATAAGCAAACTTAAGACATTGGGAGGAATGAGGAGTAAGATAGTAATTACAAAAATAGAGAATAACCTCACTTAGTGACTGTGTTCAAAGGTATTGTTCTGCTCTGCAGCTTTGGGATTTCAGCAGGATTTTAGCAGTTTTTAGTATTCTGAGCCATGTTGACAGAGCTGCTTAGCTACACAGTACTTCAGGACTCTCTCAGTGAGTTTTACTGAAGGTGCTGTTCTCCTTGGGTCTTTCAGGAGCAGAAGGTCTTCATGTATCTAATGTTCTGCAAAAGACAAAAATTGAAGTTAGTGAAGATGGAACCAAAGCTTCTGCAGCAACAAGTAAGCAATTGCACTGATAACTGCCAGACCTGGGGAAACTCCATTAGAAGGCTTTGGCACTAGGCAAAGATAGCCCACTTGGAGATCACTGCAGCAGTATGCTCAGACTCAGATCAGTTGATGGGCTTTGTCATTTCTCAGTCAAGTCTCAACTTGCCAGTGTTGATCACTGTAAGAAATATTGACAGATTTACTTCTAGAGAAGTGTCTTCCCATAGCTTAGGCTTTATATCAGACCACTGATGGCACATTCTGACTATCCAAGTTACAAAGAGGAGTAAGCTCCTACAGCCTTTGGGTGACAACCTAAGGCTTTCAGCTCTCTGTGGGTCTTATATCTTTTCAAATGCTTCCTGTAAGAATATCATGTGGCCTGTGTGGCTTTAAATGTCCAAGTTAGTAGGTTTTAGGCATTTGTCTGCACCTATTCAAGTCTATATATTTATATCTACAAGAAAACTTTACTTCAATGGAGTATATAATGCATTATGGTGCTTGATTTGTCTCACTCTAAACTTTTTTTTTTTTTGCAAGCTGCAATTTTAATAGCCAGGTCATCCCCTCCTTGGTTCATAGTAGACAGACCATTTGTATTTTTCATCCGGCACAATCCTACAGGTAAGCAGCATCTGTAAATACTTTTTGGCTTAGAAGCTGAGTATCAGCTATGTAATAGTAACAAAAGAAGTCTGGAGCTACCAAATAACTATTATAAACATGCACTTGCAGGAGTTTTTTTTGCCCTTAATTTTATATTATTTTATTGTGAATACAACTTGGAACGGGGAAAAAATACATTTTGGCTGTCAAGGTAACAGAAACAAGCACGGCAGGTTTGTGGGTGTAAAAGAAGAGTCTTTCTTTAATAGTCATAGTTCCCCTGAGTGCAGAGGAAACAGCTCTTTACTGGTAGTGAACTGCTGACCAGTACCCAGCTTTCTGGACAGTCAGACAGTGAGGGCCAAGGCTGAATAGGGGGTTGGGGGTCCAGGGTGCTGCTCCAGCCTGTCCTGAACATAATTGAGTGTTCCAATATAATGCTCAAAGCTTCTTTGCAGTATGGGCTGCCTCTCCCAGAGCAGAATTGCACTTCTGCAGTGACCTGCAGGATCAATATGTCATTTAGCGGGGAACAAGGTGCTGCTGCCAGCACTGGGGGAAGAGCAGGCTGCTGGCAGCAGGCCCCATCCCCAGGCTCCACAGAGCATCAACAGGGCTGTGTGTCTCTGGAAACAGGAGCTGGCCACCTATCCAAACATGCACTTCCCTGGGCTCACAGACCTCAGGGAGGCTGGACAAGACTGGCGAGGTGGCTTGGCTGTGCTCTGTGGACTTAATGCTTTCATGGAAAAATTTAACTCTATTTACAGATGATGGAAACCCTTGTTTTTGTTTCATCCCTCAGGTACAATCTTGTTTATGGGACAAATAAACAAACCTTGAATGTGGAAAAGACTTTCTTCAAGAAGTAAACAGGCACACCCCTGTTCTGTTAAATATTTTGTACATTACTCTTTGACTTCACTCAAGAACTAGTTTTAACCACTGACTAGGTTTTGAAACAGGAGTCGACGTAGTTCTGGCTTTGTGGGGAAAATACAGATTGAAAACTACAGTATCTCTTCAAAATGTCTAAAAGATTCTCTAAACTACTGAATGGTTACCTATGCTAGCAGCTTCTGAGCTTTTTCTGTATCTACTAAGAATTTATGTATGGCTTTTTGTGAGAGGATTTTAACAAAGAATGATAAATGTTTCTATTAATGTTGGTTTCTTCTTGTGTGTGGAAAAGGTCTAATTTTGTAGATACCACCTATCAAGATTACTTTTGGTTCCTGAGTGTCTTGGTACCTGGATATTCTTGGTAGAAATAGAATAAAAGTTCTAGCAGTTTTTATATAGTGCATGTATCACTGAGAGTTTTAAAACTAATGTGGTGTTCAGTACACATCGCATTGTCCTGTCTCATTGTAATGTAAACTTGTCATTGCTAGTATACACTTTCTATTGGATTTAAATTTTATATTTGTTTTTGTACAAAGGAAAAAATAAAACTGCATTATGAACAGTCAGTGTTATGATCATGGATGTGCTGAAGAATATTGGGGTCCAGAGCCCTGTGTACTTGTTTGAGATTTAAGAAGAGTGAAAGGAGGGAGATCTTTTGTGAGACCTTTTTGTTGTGTGTAGGGGGGTGTTGGTTGGTTTTTTTGTGGTGAGGTTTGCTTGCTTGTTTGGATTTTTTGCTTGTTTGGATTTTTGCTTGGTTGTTTTAGTCCCTCCTTCTGATGACCTTTTTTGAAGTTGTTCTGCTGTGGATGAATTATCCATAGGTTTGGCATCTGAAGAAAACTCTATTCTGGTATGCCCAAGTTACTGCTGAAAACTGCCCCATGAGGAGGTCTCAGTGCACCTTTGAGGCCTTTCCTCCTCTTCCCTGTGGTGCAGTTTATATGCACATGGGCATCTCTTCATGCCCCTTGCAGGACTCTCCTGAGTGCAAAACTCTTTCCCAGAAATAAGCAGTAAATCCCGTTGGCTTGTCACAGATGGTTCTTTGTTGTACTGCTTCTGTGGCAACTGAGGGATTGGGGTGGGTGAAGGAAATTTTTGGCAGCTCTGAAGGGCACACTCAGGGAGAAGAGGCTTCTGGTCTTGGGAGAAATTCCTGCAGACTCAGCCCTGGTGGAAGTAGGTGACTGTAGTGTGTGTCTGTAAAGTGGAGTGTTGAGCCTCTTGGTCAGCTAAGAAAAGATGAAGAGAAAATGCTTCCAGCTGAAAATACCTGAATGTGTTGTGCATGGCCAGTCTTAACCCAGTCCAACCCCAGGCTGATAATATGCTGCTAGATTTTGAGCCAATCTGCTAGCCTCTGTTTTCCTGCTTGAGTTGGACATTGCACTCGTCAAGAAGAATAAATCTGTAGGTGATTCATGGGGTGTATTAGCTGCCTAGCACCCAATCCAAGTAAGCTGGGGAAGGGGATGCTCTTGCTGCTGAGGGCTAGGTCTGCAATAGGTGAATGGAGAAGCTAGTATGGCCTTGTTGTCTTCCTGTCTTGTTGAAAGTGAACCCTGCAGGTGGGGAATGAAAACGAGATACTTATTTTCTGGTTGTTGCTTTTGAGAGTAAGTATGGGGATCATTTTACTGAAGATTCCAGTGCTGAGCAGGAGACCTCTCCTGGCTATAACTCAACCACACCTGCCTTCGGTTCCTTGCATCTCATGGAGGTAAGGAGCACAAGTAATAACAGTATAGTTACTGGGCTGTAAACAATTACAGTGACATGTGCATTGGTTTGTCTTGCATCTGTCTTGGATATGGTTTGTTCTGCAAGAGTACAGAAAAGTTGCCTCACAGAAACTACAGAGCCAGGAACTGAGGTGGACTTAATTCACACACACTGTGTTTTTTTGACTGCTGGGGTGCAAGACGTCATCTTTGGGTTCTGGAGTGGTGTGGGATTGTATTTCAGAGTAACAGCTGCTGTTTTAATATAAAAAATTGCAATATGAGAATTAATTTTCCAGTTGCTTCCATTTAATGTTTGTTAAGAATTCAAATATTTCAGGGTTGGCATTGAAACTGAGCTCCCACAGGAGTTGCACACAGCAGCAGTGTCTGCTCTGGGCAGCAAGCAGGTTTGGGATTAGGTTTGGGCAAGAAAAAAAATGCAGTGACATAAGCTTTCAGGTTTGCCTTAGCACAGTTTCTGTGTAAACAACTGTCAGTCCCTTCTGTTAGTCCTGAAATAAATAACTTGTAAAATAAGATGATTGCTTTAGAACATCAACAGTGAGTAACTGGGTTTGTTGGTTTTTTTTGGTTTTTTTTTCCCAAAAGTGAACAGTGAAGAGGGTGACTTGGCAAAGGTGAACGGGATTATTTAGCCTGCTGGAGCCAGGACTACTTGCACAAGCTGAGCTCTGAGCAAACTGAGGGGGAGTGCTACAGGTCACAGCTCCTCCTGGTGAGCTTCAATCTTCTGCAGTGCAAGGGTGAAATATGTCACCACTCAGAAAAAGGGGAGCTCAGCTCTGCCACTCCTAGGCAGCACTTTTTTCCTTTTTTCAATGCTGGAAAAGTTAAAAGGTTTGAACAAAGATGCTAGTGGTATTTGCCCATAAACTGGGTAGAGGAGCTTGGGGTGAAGGGAAATGAAAAAGCTTTGGAAGGTGGAGGTCAGGTTAGCTGCTAAAAACTTCCTCTTCAGTAGTGCTGTAAAAGCACTGTGCTCTTCCATCCTGGGAGCTGATAAATATCAAATTTCCAGTCCTACTTGACAGAGTAATGAGTTCAGTGTGATGTTTTTGCATTAAGGCAGTGTTTAGTGTAGTCCATTAACCCTTAGTGTAGCAGTCTGTTAGCTGCTCTTGGAAGGCTTTGGGGAATCTGATTGCAGTCAGTAGAGGTGGCGTGTTAATTTTTTTCAAAGTTATCTTTGTCTCTAGGACTGTCAGGTCTAAGGTGAATGCTCACACTGCTCGGTTCAGCCTATTCCTCCTTTACTCCCAAGTGCTTCACACTTGGACTTTGTCATCCTGGCAAAGCTGAGATGGTTTTGGGCCCCTGAGCCCTTCCATGTTTGAGGGTAGGAGGGCTGGGAAGGGACCATCCTCAAGGAAGAACAGAGACCATGAATGTGAGAAGCTTAACTTATTGTAGTAATGGGTGGGTAACTTCAAGCAGGAGTTGCAGAATTGCTGCTCAGATGGTCTCATTGTCTGCTGTTCCTGGCTTCTCTCTACAGACACCTCAGTTTCTCAGTCTTTAAAAGCACAGATAACACATCCTTTGTAAACTTTTCTGAGGTGGAAAGCCCTGAGAGACTGATTGCTCTTCAGACTGAGACTGAAACCCTGGGCGGGGAATGACTGTAGAAAATGCTTGTGATTACAGTTGCTTTAGCCTAGAGAATAAGTAGTGAGAAAGAGTTTGGAAAACCTTGCCATACATTTCCTGAGCCAGGTACATAATTAAGAAAGTAGTTAGTCATGAAGTAATTAACAGGTAAAATAGCAGGTTATTAATCTGGCAAACCATGTCTTAACTTTGTTTTTCTAACTTCAGAGAGCTCTAAAAAGACTGGTTTTCTTTTACAACTTCCACATTTCATTAACATTGTTGATTTCAAATCCTGTTTGCTGGACAGAGTGGAGAGTGTAGGGAAGGGCCAGTTCCTCAGCATGTGTAGAGGGACAGCTGCTGTTCACCCTTTGGCATCACAGCACATTCCCTGCTGGAAGCCTTCTTCTGACAGCAACCTCTCCCTTAAAAACATGGCTGCATTGCCTCCCAGCAGCAACATGGCATAATAAAGATGAAAAAGAGCAAGAAGTTGAAATATCTCTTTTGTAAGCAACATTTTAAAAACTCTCCCTCATACTTCAAAGAAACTAAAAGCTAAAGAGCTTAGCCCCACCAGTTTAAACTGTGTGCATTTATTAGTAATAATAATACCAATACCTGCAGTGGTTGAAACTTCTCTAACACTAATAATTTCCATCATTACTGTGTTGCCAGGAGGCTGTGATATTCTTGTATTGGATGTGACACCCAGGAGGAGACCAGCTCCTGTCAAAGGCTGTAGGAGAGCCTAAAGGTAGAAGCTGCAGTTGCCCTCCTCTCCAAGAGGGTGGTGCTGGTGCCAGAGTGCATTCTCCTTGCTCTTGTTTCTAGCTTGCTGCTATGGCCAGGTGGGCACTGTTCACGTACTAGATGACACTGTGCTGTGCTGCTGCTGCAGTAGTGATGGGTGTGTATTGCCAGCTCACAGCAGGACGCCCAGCTCAGTGCTGTGCTGTCCTCTCTTTTCTTCAGATCATGCTCAAAGGATGCTAATTTTTGCTTTCAAGATCATGGTGAAGATAATGCATACAGACTGGAAGAAATATTGGGCCCTGTCTGGGATACATGTGCCATGCATTGTACATGAACACAGCGTCATTTCCATTCCAACATGCTGCCAATGCACAATCAACCCTGATCTGAGGATTATCTTCCCCAAGCCTTTTTGGATTGCTGAGTCCATGGCATCTCCCCTGAATGTTGGATCTGGGCTCCTAATGCACCATGTTCCCTGTAATTAAGTGTATAAGCTCCTGAAGGGTGTTTGTGCAATAGAGGGAGTGAATCAGATGATTTTTCTTTGGGGCACTGAGCACCTGGAGCCTGTGGCCATCAATTAATTACACTGGCTGTGAGCCACCCTGTCCTAGACAGAAGGGCTGGGTTTGTCTCCTTGGATCACAGGCAGCATTTGTTTCACTTCCAGACTAATGCGTGCCGGCTGGTTTGGGATCAGAACAGGTGGTGAAGGGGGAAGGCAGGGATGTATCTTTTTCTGTATCTGACCATCCTGGGCTATTCTCCCTTCCTGAAATTATTGCAGTGAGGACACTGCAGCTGGCTTGTTCAGGGCTCTGCTGGCAGCTGTGTGCCCATGGGAAGCACAGCCCTGTGTCACCTTTGTCCCTTCTTGCCCCTGGACCGGGCTGGCTGCTGGCTGTCCCCAGTAGCAATGGGGCTCTGGGGGCACAGGGCACTGTCAGTCCCTCAGAGAAGCAGTGCCACCCTTAATGCTCCACTTTGGGCTTAAAAAAGCCCCCAAACCAAAACAACAACAACAAAACCATCAACCAAAGAAAAGCCCCCAAACCCCTCTAAATCCATTCTGAGGCTAAATTATTGCATTTGAACAGTTTTCTTCTGGTTTTGGGATGTTTTTTTTTTCCTGTTGGTAGTTCTTAACAGTGTCCTCTAAGCAGCAGGGCCAAGCAGAGGGGCTGAACAGGAGACTTCCCTGCCTGGCTGGCCTCTGCACAAGGCAATGAGGTTCCTCGTGAACCTCAGCAGGAGGTTCCTCATGTCCTCCTGTCCCCGTATCCCCCTGTTCCATGTCCTACTTCCCCGTGTTCCCTTCTCCTGCTGTCCCCATATCCTCCTGCCTCCCTGTCCCCCTCTCCCCAGATCCCCTGTCACCATATCCTGCTGTCCCCATACCCGTACCCCTGTCCCCATCACCCTGTATCTTCTTGTCCCGCTCTCCCTGCCCCTTATCTTCCTGACCTTGTCCCCATATCCCGCTGCCCCCCGTCCTCATATCCCCCGTCTCCCCACATCCCACTGTCCTTGTCACCCTCTTCCCTGTCCCCATCTCCCTGTACCTACTTGTCCCTCTCTCCCCCTTTCCCATATCTTCCTGTCTGCATCCCTATTTCCCCTGTACCCCTTTCCCCACATCCTCCTGTCCTCATGTCCCTCTATCCCTATATCCCCGGCTGCCCTATCCCTGTATCCCTATATCCCGCTGTCCCTACATCCCCCTATCCCCCTCTGCCCATGTTCCGGCGGATCCGTCCCTCAGGCGCGGGCGCGGCGCGGCCGCAGCGCCCCCTGGCGGCCCTGCGCGCACGGCGCAGCCCGCTGCCGGTCCCTCAGCCGGTCCCTCAGCCGGTGCCTCAGCCGGTGCCTCAGCCGGTCCCTGGTGCGGGAGCACGAAAACACCGGGGATCAGCACATCCCCCGCTCCTGCGGGACGGGGGTCCCCACCCAGGAGACGGAGGAGCCGGTAGACGGATGTACCTCCAAGCCGAAACACCACCACGCGTCCCTAGCCAAGGTCAGCAGGGCGATGAGTAGCAGGTGATGGGGCCAGAGAGAATGTCTCATGTGGTAAGAAAGGAAGGTTGAAAACAACTCATAACCATTAGTCATCAAAAAAAGTGTTTGGATAGCAGTTCTTGAAAACATTTCCCTGTGAATACGCCATCCTAGAGCTGCACGTTCATTCAGAATCCCTGCCGTGAAGCCTCCGTGTGTGGAGAATGCTGTCTTCCCCTCTTCAGGCAGAGACAACTGGCAGCAGCTAAGCAGGTCAGGCTTAAAAAGCACAGGAATAGGTGTGTACAACACTGAATAATAACCAGAGCATTGGGCTACAAGGTGCCTTTTGGTGTCTGCTTGGATCACAAATTATCGTTCTGACTACAGAACAGGGAAACCTTGCACAGAAAACATAGCCAAGGCCTGAAATATTGTGTTGAAGGATTTTAGATCCAGGTATTTTGCTTAAGTGGTCATTGCCTGTTGTTTTGACTGGGATGACTTGTTAGGCCAGACCTGGAGTAATACCCTTGTCCTCAGTGACCAAGTCACTCTGGAAATACAGAGGAAAAATAAGGAAGCAGGGAAAAACTGAAGCAAAACAAAGTGTATTTAACCACATGTATCTGAAGCTTCAAGCTGGACCCATTCTTCCTGTGTCTGTTTCCTTTGCTGTATAGCCAATCTCCCTTTTTCTCAGCTACAAAATTCCTCTCTTGGGACAGGGCGGGGGAAAGATAATTGCTGTCTGCTGCCCTCCCCCAGGATCCTGGGGAAGCCTCATTCACCCTCCCTGACTGCAGGTGTGTGGTATGGGCTGTCACAGCTTATCAAATGATACAATCCCCAGCACCCTGCTCCAGGAGGTTTGTCTGCACCTCACCTTGGAGCTCGTCTCTTTGGGCTCAGCTCTGTCTGAGCGTGTTCAGTTAAGCCCGGTGTACGTTTGCTACATCCAAAAGCTGGTATTCAAATATAAGACCAAAAACCAAGCACCGAGGGGAGGAATTCTGCTGCTGGTTACCCAGCTATGTGGCCAACATTCCCGTGCAGTGAACACAGAGAAAATAACAGCACAATCCAGCTGCTTGAGAACTTATAGGATGAAGGATTACAGCTGCTTTAACAGACAGAAAGGAGCTAATGTATTTCCTGTGACTACACATCCTGCCTCAGCCCATATCCCTCCGTTAATTACTCCAGGGGGAACAGCCTTTCCTTTGCTGCCTTGCTGTGGCCCCATGCCAGCGGGGACGGGCAGCGACTGGGCTCCTTCAGCCGGGGTCACGACAACGACTTTTCGTGGACAGAGCCCACGGGAGAGCACAGCCACCCCCGCGGCCCAGGCCACAGAAACCCGTGCTGAGCCCGGGGACACCGGAGGGGACACGTCCAGCTCTGGCCAGGCGGCCGGAGCCCGCACCGCCAGATTGATTTTCCCCGCTCTTCTATGAAATACGGCCCGCGGCCCTTCTATTCCAGGGAATACGGCTGGCGGCGGCCCGCCCCCGCCCGTGACGGCATCGGCGCGCGGTGGGGCTGCGCCGCTACTCGGGACACCTCGGCCCGGCGGGGCGGCGCCCCTACACGCAGCCTTACGGGCCATGGCCGCCGAGATCCACTCGCGGCCGCAGAGCCGCCGGCCCGTCCTGCTCAGCAAGGTCGAGGGGCACCAGGACGCCGTGAGCGCCGCGCTCCTCATCCCCAAGGAGGACGGCGTCATCACGGCCGGCGAGGACAGGTGACCCGGGGCCCGCTCCCCGGCGGGCAGGGCCGGGCCGCGGGGCTGGGGCGGGAGCCGGGGCAGCGCGGCTGCTGAGGGAAATCCGGCTGTGCGCTGTGCCTTTGCCGGGAGGCGCGCAGGGACTCCGTGCCTGCGGCCGTCAGGAGATCCGCGGAGCCGCGCTCCCGGGGAGGAAGATGCCGTCAGCTGTGAGGGAGGATTGGCTCGGCCCGTGCGGGGCTGACGCTTTCCCACCGGCGGGGGGAAGCTGCTGTGCTCCGTGCGCGCTGTCCTGCCCCTGCGGAGCCCCGGGAGGAGCACAGCTCGTCCTGTGTGTGAATGGGTCCTGCAGGGCTTATGAGCAGAACCAGGAGTCAGGGAGTATGTTTCCCTCGGCCTTCCGCTGTGCTGGCTGAAGCGCTTGCAGTGTGTCACTGCTTCCCCTGCCCGTCGGGATAGTTGGAGCTTCCCGAGCTGCGCCGGTGGAACGAGCCCATTCTGATGGCTTGGTGTGCAGGTCCCAAACCTGCTTCCCTCTGGCCGAAGCCGCTCAGGGAGTGAGTTGGCAGATCTGAGGGGAGAGGGGGTGATGAGCTGCTGTGCACGGCGCTTGGTGCTTGGAAGAGAGTGTCTTCAGAGTCTGACCCTGCTTCTAGGCACTGGCTCGTCTGCCACAGGAGCTGGTAATGTCGCTAAACAGTTACTCGGATGAAAGGAAAGTGGGAATGAGGAAGCAGGTAGTACAGAGGGTTGTGGCCAGGAGAGTGGTGAGGGATCTGCAATGTGTAGCGGGAGATGGAATTTCACCTGTGCCATGTAGAAAGTGACGCCTAAAGGCGAGGAGGGATGGGAGATGCTTCTTAAGAAACTGTGGCTCAATTTGAAGCAACGGTGTGCTTTTAAAAGTACAAAAGTGCATTCTTAGAGGTGTAGCTTGGTGTGGGGGTAATTTTAGTGTTGTACTATAAAACTTGTAAAACTAAATTTGCATTAATATTTGCATGAATTTTTGTTTGAAAAGCTTGACCTTGTGAGAAATAGGAGAATCTGAGTGCTGAAAATCAGCGGAGCAACGGTGTTATCTGAACTGGGTTTTCTGGCATTTATTTTTAGGTCAAAAAGTGCAGAGAGATCAGGTGTCTAGTTGGTTTGTGTCATCCCTTCCTATAGAGATGGCTTTGTGCAGTACATGTTGGATGACAGCTTTTGGATGGGAATGGGCAGCTTCCTTTCATTCCAGTCACTTAGGTGTGATTGTTCGTGTTTAGTTTGATGGACTTCCTGAAGGAGAGAAGAGGAAATAATGATTTTTAAGACTCCATATCAGGGTTCAGCATTCACAGAGTTTCATGATACAGGCTTGCAGAGCCTTGCCTGTGGGCAGACAGTGCCAGTGTTTAAACTCAAGGTCTTAATGCTGAAGGTTAAGCAGTCTGCATGCTTAGACTGCTGATAAGAGCCAAGGCTGGAGCTGCATCTTTATCTGGGCAAGTTTTGGTGTCAGATACAGACCTGTGCAAGGAGAGAGAGGCCACCACCCACCTTTGGTGTGTGTAATTACCAAGTGAGTCAGTGGACTTGTGGCTGAATTTGTGTCACCCACCTTACTGTGAGAAGTGAAATCTTCAAACTTTCAGAAACCTGTATTGCCTCTAATCTGGGATTCCTCCTACAGTACATCAGAGCTTTCACTACAGTTCAGCATGTTGTCAAACAGTGCTCCCCTGTTTGCTCGCTGCAAGTGGGGTGTAGGTGTTAATACTGCATAACTGCTTGTGCTCCTGGCAGCAAAGTGCAGAGTACAAGGAGCACAAGAGCTGCTGTGTGTACTAAGAGCAGGGCTCAAGTATTTTTTATTGCATCTTAATGCAGCTAAGGCTGTCAAGTATTTCATAATAACCCGCCAGAGGAATGTGTTTACAAGTTGGGTAGTGAGGAAAACATTGGTGCACAAACACTCCCTGGGAATGTTGTAGATTATTCTCTCATTAGAGCTACTCATTGTAGTTCTTCCTATTTTAAATTATATTTCCTAGAATGAAAAGTAATGGTTTTATTTTTTCAGAGGATACAAAAAATTTCATAGTAGATCTGTGAACGCCAACAAAATTCTATGATTTTTTTTAACTTTTAAAGAGGAAAAAAGAAACAAGAATACCTGCAGGAGACCAAGAGTTAATTTTCCCAGTTGGATTTTTCAGCAGGACACTTGCCATCTGTGAAGCTTTCTCAGAACTTATCTAGAAAGGATGATTAACTCTGTGTCCCTGTTGGCATCTTGTCTGACCCTGGCTGCAAGACAATGTTGGGAATTGTTGCAGTGTGTCCCTCAGC
This sequence comes from Onychostruthus taczanowskii, assembly GCF_017590055.1. Taxonomy (NCBI): domain Eukaryota; kingdom Metazoa; phylum Chordata; class Aves; order Passeriformes; family Passeridae; genus Onychostruthus; species Onychostruthus taczanowskii. The sequence continues at coordinate 5,181,416 of NW_024502014.1, forward strand.
AGAAAAAGCTAAGGGAAGAGGAGTGTTTCCCAGCTGCAGCTGGGAATGCTGAGGGATGATCAGCTGTGTACAAGACCCTAATGCAAGATGAGAGTCCTGTATTTACTACAGGAGTCTGGAGTCACTGGCACGTTTCAGTGTTGCTGTTTGGTGACCATCAGTAGCTGCTAAAAGTACAGTATTAGCTTTTGTTGGTTTTTTTGCTTATGAAACTCATATATTGGTCAAAAACATGGTTTGGTTTTAGCAGAAATTTGATAAAAAATATCAGCTGTGTCTTTGAGCTTCCATTGCACTCTGATTAAACCAGATTCCTAATGCTGTTTTGGGAACAAGGTTGATAACAGTATAAATATTTTTGATATAAGCTACCAGAAAGAGGCAGTATTCTGTTCTTGTTAGGAAAACAACTGCCACTGGTTGATTTTGGGTAGGAAAGCAGTTGGTGGTGGTTTGAAGGAGTTAGGAGATGCAGTGCTGGGAACAGGACTGGTGCAGCTGTGTAGTAACCTGCAGCAGTGCTGGCATTGTGACAGGTTTGGGTTTGGCTGCAGGTCTTCCATCACTTCACCCTCTGTGGCTCCTGTTGGCTTTCAGAGGGCAGCTGGTGTAGCAGGAGCACAAGCACTGTGGGAGCACAGCATTGTGTCTGCTCTCAAACCCCAGGTTTGTTGTTTTTCTCCAACACTGTTGGGTGCTCACTCACTCTGTAAATGAAACAGTGACTGAGAACAATAAAAACTCTTAGAAATTGGTAAGGCCACAGTCTTGAAGATGCTTGAAGATGGCTTTTGAGTGTCTTTTTTTAAATTACATTAAAAAATCCTACGTCAAAATCCCTTTGAATTGTCTTCTGTAAATGTGTATGCTGCCCAGCTGAAAGCAGCTTCTGGTTCAGTACTGAATGTTGGGGAAGTTTGGAGGTAATTTCTAATATTTTTTTTAAATGTTTTGCTTCCTCCTGCTGCATCTCAGGTGATGTAGGGACAGTGGGATATAGGGACATGAGGATGTGGGGAAAGGGGTACAGGGGAGATGGGGATGCAGAGGAAGATATGGGGAAGGAGAAGAGGGGGGCGGGGACAGTGGGATGGGGGGATATGGGGACAATGGGAGAAGGAAACATGGGGAAGTAGGACATGGAACAGGGGGATACAGGGACAGGAGGACATGAGGAACCTCCTGCTGAGGTTCATGTGGACATGAGGAACCTCATTGCCTTGTGCAGAGATATGAGCCTAGAATTTTTAAAGTCTGTATCTATCTCTGGGTGCTTCTTAATGAATTCCAGCATTTTTATATCCTTACTGAGACTGCTGTCAAACAAACCTGTGTCTTTCTAGGCTCTTAGTAGGGAATGCTTAAGGAGAAGTGAGTGGTAGCCAGCTCTGCTCAGGTACTGAGCCTAGGATTCTTCATTAAATAAAGACAAAGTTTTGAGGAAAGTGCTAAAGACTCTAAGGCAGTTGTCATAACAAAGCCGTTGAGTGGTTGAAGGAGTTTGTGGGAGCAGCATTACCAGAGGACTTCTCTAGTGCTTTAAGAACTAGTATTTTACAAATTATTTGTCCCAACATAAGGAGATGCATCTCAAAAACAGGTCTGTAGGAGGGAGAATCAGGGAGAAGTGGCATTTTGGCAGAGGTTACTTGCTGATTCCTGTGAAATGATCTCTTCAAATTTTGCTCAGTCAGAACTTTATATAATTAGATATAAAGCTGTCTGACAGCTTATCTTTGCAAGCATGAGGTGAGCAGAGTCTAAATCTTACTTAAACCAAAATAAGAAGCTTTCAGAAGTTAATTTTGCTAACTCTTGCAGCTATTTGCTTAGGCTCTCAACTTCACTGAGGGGCTGTACCATTGATGATCAACACAGAAGTTATGCTCCCATTAAATAATTTCTTAGAAAAAACAAATCTTTGCTTCCTTTATTCTAGTTCAGTACAATTAACCACAATACTGAGAGGAAGCTAAGTCTGCTTTTGAAAAATCAGCAATGCATGATTTTGATCACCATGATAACTTATCATGTAATTCTTCAAAATAAAAGATAGTTACATAACTTTGCCTAGAAGTGAAGAGTTGAATTAGTAAGAGTGGAAACCACCATCTGAGATGTTCAGAACAGTTTGAGTATGATGGAGCTGCTTTAAAAAGCAAGTTTAAAAGCTGATAAAGGTGCATAGGTGCTAACCTGTGCTATTAGGTTGGCATCATTAGAATGACTTGAAAACATTGTTTTTCCCATATTCTCTGTTACCAAGAAATAGCAGCTGCTCCTCTGGAGTGGTGACTCACTGAGATAAGGTAGGCTGTTGATTATTGTAAGGAGGAAGTGATAGCTTTTGAGAGAGAGTCTTAATGCAAAATATTAGTGCCTTAAACTGGTAAAAAAATAACTTGATTTAAAAGCTGAAAATCATTGTTTTGGGGCAGTGTATGCTCACCTGTATTGCTTTCAAGTTTTCAAAAAGTAGTACATTAAGGGTGGGTATTGTCTGCTTTATATTTGAATGGTCTTTTAAAGAAAAGCCTTTAAATGGATTGCAAAATTAGAATGCTACTGTTGTATTTTGAGCAGTAAAACTTCTGAGAAATTCTGTTTGTGGTGCAAGACACTGGTCTGTTTCTGTGCTCTTTTTGTTAAACATTTTACTGTTGATCCTACATGATGTCTGACTAATCAGTCCCCTAGTATTTTTCTAGAGAATTCTAAATACCAGAACTTTTATTAGCTAACAGTAAATAGAACAGCACCTCTCAGTGAAGCCTCTTGACAGTGTTTCCAGGTACATGTATTTACAGATCATTTAGGAATGAGGAAGTTGGATTTAAACAGTAACAAAAAGGCAAACAATGATTTGGAGATGAAATTTCAAGAGGACTTAACCTTAACACTGTCTACATGTGTGCTCTTAACTTCCTGATGTAATCTCTTCAGTGTGTCTGTCATAGAAATTCTGTTGACAATAACTTTCCACTTCCTTGTTGATACTCTTACATCCCTCCTCCCAGGATTTGACAGTCATCAGAGTAGTATAACGCTAAATGTTCACAAGACCACTTATCCTTTCCTTCCAAGAGATGATTCTGGAAGATTGCAAACTAAAGCCAATTTTATAAAGAATCTTAGCATGCTGTCCAAGTAATCTTGTCAGCTTTTCAGTTAACATTTGACTGGCTCATCAATCCTGATCATATTTAGGGCAGAGAAGCAGTGCAAACCAACAGCAACTAATGTTGCTTGTCCTTTGCATTCCTACATGAGGGATTAGAGGCATGGCTTAGAGGAAATAATACTGAGTTAGATATGCTGTCCTCTATGGATTCTTCATATTTGGGGATGGAGATGTCAGTAATGTGCTGGTCTAGAAAATGAAGGGCTTCTGTTATTAATATTCAGTATCTGGCTTGCTGAAGGGTGAGTTACACAGAGATGCTGTAAAAATGTAAAAGTTTGGACTTCCCTAAGAAATGATTTGCATTTTTTTATGTACCAGACACTTAATCTGATATAAACAAACTGTGGTTTGGCTCTGCCAAAGACAGAAAGTTTCTGCAATTTGACTTTATATCAGCCAGAGCCAAGAAGGGAATAAAGGGATGCAATTTTTAGCAATTTCTGAGGTGAGTTGAAATAGTATTTCCATTTCATACTACTGAAACTTCATGTATAAATAGTTTTAAAGAAAACTTTTCCAAATCCAAGGGTGCCTATTCTTAGTGCCAGTATTCTTGTTATGTTAGAGCAGTATTTGAGTGCTGTTATTTCTGTTATGTCGTTCCTCTATTGTATTTGAGTAGCACAAAAGCTAAGGGCAGTGGAGCTGATCCATAAGTAATGAAGTGATTCAGATGTAGGGAATGATGCACTTACAGCTGGCGTCTCCCTGCTCTCCCCATGACACAGGACAATCCGAGTATGGCTGAAGAGAGACAGTGGGCAGTACTGGCCCAGCATCTATCACACCATGGCATGTAAGTACAATATGGATGTGGTAAGTGGTGGCCAGGCATGGTATGGGTTTTGTACCTGTGGTGTGTGTAGGAGTACCTCCTTCTCATTTCCCCAAGGCTGGATTCCCTCAATGATCTTGATTTTTGGGAGCTTTGCAGCAAATCTAGCTCAGACTTTGATTTGAAACTAGCTGCATGGTGGATGGGATCTGTGGCAGTGTTGTGTCAGAACCACATCCTTCACCAGGTAAATGATTGTGGATCTGCAGCTGGAGGTGCCTCAGATGATGGCAGGTAACTTGTCTGCCAGTTAAGTGAGCTTTTCTAACCACTAGCTGAAAGTTGAGATGTAAGAATACTCTCAGCTTTCCAAGGTGTGCATTTTTCTCTTTCAGGGCTGCATTTGAGATAATTTTAGTGAGCTCAAGTTCTGAAGTGTAACCAGCTGTTGCTGTTATCTCAGCTTTCAGCTTGTGTAAAATTCCTCTTGCTGAGTTGCACCTTGTGGCAGGAAGTCATGTTTGCATATGGTTCCTGTTGGTATATCCGAGTTACAGTAGTCATGTTGCTGTCCTCAGCTTCACACGTGGGAATTGAACTGTCATTCCAAGGGATGTTAACTAGGCAGTCCAGTTTCTATCCAACTACTTAAACAGCTTTTGTCCTGAGTGAAAGAATTTACTTTTATTAAAGTTGTGTGTATCCTAATACCTCTATTTAAATACTGTAATGTACTTGCTTTTTTTTGACAGCACCATGTTCTGCCATGGCTTATCATCATGACAGCAGACGGATATTTGTTGGCCAGGATAATGGAGCTATCATGGTAAGTTGTTGTGACTTTTCTTCTGAATGTAGGTTAGAATTGCTCAGATTGTCCATGTGTTGCTGGCAGCTGATAGTCTGTTTTCTTTCCATTTGTTTTGGAATGCAGCTACTGCTAAATGGCTGAGCTCTTGGCAGTTCAGCTGAGATATATGTGGGAGGACTGCAAAGCAAAGGTTCTTCTGGCTAGATGTGAGCCAGGCAGCCTCAAGAAGCCCTGGAGCCATTAGTGCAGCAGTGCACCCAACAATTACACTTGGCCAAGGAGGTGTTTTGAGGGCAGTACAGTAAGCTGGGCATGGTGGTGCTCTGACAGGGGTTGTGAACCTGCAGTTGGTTTGCCCCTGGCCAGGAGTATGGATTTGTCTCTATCCTGCCATGCACACATCTCTGGATTTGCTTGCTGTAGATCTTTTGATGATGTAGAAATTCCAACACTAGCTCTAAAATTATAAGAGGCTGGGTTCATCTCTTTACTTGCTGGGAATTCTTTCTTCTCTCTTTGTATATTCTTGCTGTAGTTGCTGTCTCTGTCTTGGAGAGCATACACTTGGCAGAACAGAAACTGGGTTTTATTCTTGCCCCCTTGGTAAAGGAGGGAAATCTTGTGACTCTCAGATGCTTTAATGGTTTCCTTTCTCTGTGAAAATAAGGTCAAAATAATAACTGCCCCATAAGGAGCCAGGGTACTGCATGAGTGTCATAAAGAGTGATTCTACAGATAACTGCTATGAATAGCCTACAAAGAACTGCATAGAATTCTAGTGATAGCTACTGGAAATTTCCAGTTGAGACTTCTAAAATTTCATTAAGTCTGGTGGATCAAATACAGAACACTGTCACTTAAACCTGTCCATTGTGAAGTCACAAACATGCAAATCTTAAGTACTACAAGATAGTTTTGTTTGCTCCTGCTTGGGACGAATGAGATCTTATGTCTTCATATAATCTCCCTTCAGTAAACTCAGTTCTGAAAGGATGTTCCCTGTTGAAAATTCAGTTCACTTAAAACCTTAATTCACAGTTGGTATTTCAGTGTGCTTTTCTCCAGCTTGAGAAGCTGCCTGTTTTTTTGTGGGATATGCTGCTGCTATGCAAATTTTAGTCTTTGAGGTTGCTGCTTCTTTTTGGGTATCAATGTTGCTTAAGCCACTGTGGTATCTTCTAACAATTTCTCTTTGCTTTTAGGAATTTCATATTTCTGAGGACTTTAATAAGATGAACTTTGTGAAGACCTATCCAGGTAAACAGTTAACCACCATCTACACTAACATTTGTGTAAAGGGAAGGTACCTACAATGCTTGGGAAACTGGACACAATCACAGATTAATCAAATCCAAATATGCTTTTATTCTGACTGACCTTACAGTTGTCACTTAGCTGGGGGATAACTGCCATAAGAAAAATGTTCTGTCAGCTGAGTCCAAGTTGTAGTCATTATAATTAAGTTCACCATCATTAGCGTGCAATGTAATGAGCCAGAACTAGTGAGCTTGGATTTTGCTCTTCAGCTGGGGTAGTTGCACTACATGAGTGTTAGTGTAAGAACTTCCTAAAGGTGATTTTGGTATTTGCAGTTTCTGTCCTTACTTCTTGTAATCAATGTGCTTGATTACTCCTAGCTCAGGGTAAGAGTCCATACCTTCTGTGTCATCCTAGGAAAGCAACAGGGATGAAAAAGAGCTATTTTTTCCAGTATGTGGGAAACAGGGTTTGTGGGATTGTTCTAATATTTATAGAGATACTAATTTCAGCATTTTTCTACACACATCCTTTAGAGAAATACATAACTCAGTTGTTAGTTAAAGTTGGAATATTAATGTGAAAGGCCTGAAGGAAGCTCTTAAAGACTGCAGATTATGTAGCAAAACAAAGTGCAGTTTGTCTTGTGACTCCCTGACACCGACAGAAGCAGTGTTCTTGCTTGGGAGAAAAAGACCTTGTTCTTAAAGCAACAAAACCTCCCTTTATCCTAAGGGAGATGATTTGACAATTCAGTCAAGGGAAGTACTTGTACCTTGGGGGGCAGGGGAGGCTTCTTTTTAAAGCATGTGTAACTTTTTGCGTAGTTGCAGCATTCTCAGCAAAGTTGGGTGGGATTTGGTTGCTGTCACAGGAAGCAGTTCAAATGCCATGGACTAGATATCCTTTCAGGTGCTTAGAATTATGAATGTGAGCATAGATCTCTGGGGTTAGGAAAAAAGCCATTCACGTTTTTAGATGTGTTGCATTACTCCCCAGAAGTCCTGAGCTAGAGGAAGCTGAGGGTTTTCCTGCTCCTTAACCTTGGGTATCTGGGCTGAACTCAGCTTCTCTCTCTCTGGGGAAAGGCTTACATCAGCTGAGCGATAGGTTTGGTTCACTTGAGCTATTCAGAAAGCAAATCCTAAACAGAAGTATGGGAATCTTTTCATTCAGCTGAGATGCAAGTATAATATAATGGTGAAAGATCTCCCTGGGGCATTGCCTAGATATCATCTTCAACCTCTGTCTGGTTATTAGAAAGGAAGTACTCAGCACTTTGATTTTTGGGGGAAAATAGCCAGAATCTTTGTCTTCTCACAGCTCACCAGAATCGAGTGTCTGCTATTACTTTCTGCCTGGCATCAGAGTGGCTTATCAGCACAGGTCATGACAAGTGTATCAGCTGGATGTGCACCAGGAGTGGGAGCATGCTGGGGAGACATTACTTCACCTCTTGGGCCTCATGTCTACAGTATCCTTTAAAAAATGATGGCTACCCTGGAAATGGAAATGTACTTTGTTCCTTTACCTCAATTTATTCCCAACTTTTCATGTATGAAAACTAGAGTGATGTCTCTTGCAAGTCTGCTAACCCTTATTCTCATTAGAAGTTTAATACCTTTATTTCTGTTAGTGGTTATTAGATAGCAGAAGACACCTTGAGCTGCAGAAATCCCAGTCTGTACTACTTCCTAATTTTGAGGTGTCTGTCTGTAGCATCTTGTGGCAGTGACAGTATCTATAGCCTGGCCCATAGACTTCCTGGGCAAGTCACTTTGTTCAACAGATGCCAGTGTGCCTTTGAGTCCTTACAGAGCATAAAACATCATGAATCCCCTTTGGACTGCTTTAATTTTTCTGTCTTTGCTCAAGTTAATCTTTTCTATCTTTAAGCTACTGGGTATACTGAAACTTTATTCACCAGTAGTAATTTGTCTGTGTACAATTTGTTTTCTGTAAACTGTGTTTAACTGCAGCATTTGCAGCTTAGATACTCTGTCTATTCAGCTGTAAGTACTTCAGGGCATTCTTTGCCCTATGTAAAAGACTTGCAAACCCAGTAGCTTGAAAGGCAGTTCACATATCAAAGTTTTTGAAAGCAAACTAAACCAAACCTATTTTTTTAGCACTTGTTAATGGTAGCAGTTTAGATGTGGCCGGACAGTAATTGAAGGTATTGGTTGCTGTATGAGGTTTGATGGCAATAATATTTTAGAAGTAGCAAGATTGAAAAATTAAACAGGTCAACATCATCTCTTGAAAACATGAAGCCCTCTCTAGAGTGGCTGTTTACCTGGGTCCTGGTAAGAAGCTGGGAGGAAAACTCAGTTGCCAGCTGATGTCTCTCCTTCTGAGGTGTCCCATCTCTGCAGACCCTGCCTTACTGACTGAAGAACTGTCAGGTTTGTACTGTTGTACTGCTGCTCTTTTTTAGAGTCCAGGGGAGTTGTGTCCCACAAAACATTCCATGTGCAGCTCACCTCAGCTGAATGCAGCACAGAATAGGTTAAAGCCGGTGTGTGTATTGCAGACTGGTGAACAGTCTGAGCCTCAGTGAATTCAGTGGCTTCTATTTGCAATAGCTAATGCTATTGCAAATAATGGCAGAGTTTATTATTAAAATGGAGAAAAGAATATGACCTTTTGTATCAATATAAAAATAAATTTCCACTGAAGAACTTGACATTTGAAAATCCATTTTAATTTATCTGCCTTTGGATTTGTGTGTGGAAGAGCCAGCTTGCTGGTGTGTGTACTAGGTGCTTGGCCTCCCTATCAGGAGGTTCCTTAGAACATTGTTTGTTAATGACCCTTTGTGTAAGCTTCTGAAAAACACAGCAGAGTGCCTATTCTTTACTGGATTAGTGGGGATAAGGCAAGCCTGAACTTCAAGATGAAGAAAGGATCACATGTTCAGGGAGTTAGAGGATTTGTTGAAAGCAAATTGTTTATCTCATGATCCTGAAGGCTTAAGAGATTTTGGAATGTCATCAGATGGCAGAGCCTCTGTATTTTCACTTAGGGTGGTGGGCTTTTTGGTAGACTGTCTTAAAGTTAGCCTCTGTTGGATACCAGAGGTTACTTTTCTAGATGCTGTTTGTGCTTTTGTGTGGTTCAAGGAGGACACCTAAGTAAGTTTATACACAGCTCTTGGGTTATGTGGTGTCAGCTGCGTGGGTCTTTCATAGCTCTTGCTTATATTGTGAATAACAAAATCTTCTAAAAGCAGCAAATTCTCTGGTTCCATTGGCTTGCCATGCTTTGGTTTCTGGCGTTCATAGTTGCATCGTGGCAACAACAAGAGTGTCAGAACTGTTATGAGGTGTAATGCTTTTGCCCAATGTGCCACCTTGTTAATGGATCCCATGTTAGGATGTGGTGTGGCTTTTATCTCAGTTAACTGACAGAATCCTTTCTGAAATTAGGTCACGTTTCAACACCACACTCAAGGACCTGCATTGGTAAACTGGGAAGTCCAGAGAACAGGACAGGAAATGAGACAGTCTCACCTTGGCAGTAGCTAGAATGTTGTGGGTGTACTTCCACTGTAAGGTGAACTTGCTGTGGAGGGTCAGCATCCTTGTATCTTGGTTTCCCTCTCCTGGGGGTATTAACTACAAACATGCTAGAAGACTAAGGGTTTATTGGAGAAGATACTGGGTAAGACTGAATGCAGCCCAGTGTCCAGTGAGGTGTTCCTAATGGTTGCAGAGAGCTCTGCACTACAACAAGTAGCCTGATGAGTTTTGGCATCTTGTAGACACCCATGAGTGTGTTCTGTAAATAGCTGCTAGAAATGGCCTGAAGCTACTTGGCTTGCATTAAACTAGGGCATGGCTTTCTCCAGTGGCTTTCTAAAACTCTTCTCTTATTTCCTATACAGTTTTACTTGCATGTGTAGGGAAGTGTGATGAGAAGGAAGGAATCAAAAAGGTTTATTACAGTCTCCAACCACTTTAAAAGTAATTAATGTAAATTTATCTGGCATATTAAAATGTTGTGGGTTTTTTTTGGTTTTTTTTTTTTTTTTCTCTCTCTATAGCTGATTGTTTCAGTCATGTAAAATACTCTTTGAACAAATGAAGCTTCTCCTTGACTGGTGTTCAGATATGATCATGAAACTCAGCATGCATTTGTTGGTGATTATTCTGGACAGATCACTCTTCTGAAGCTGGAGCAGAATACCTGCTCAGTTATCACAACCCTTAAAGGGCATGAAGGTAAAGGGACTCTTTGTCTTAAAGCCACTTGTCCCAGACATGGTATCTCTTTGTAAGTTGGGGTGAGATGTTTAGTTGCATATCTGCCTCTTAGGGGTAGATACTGAATGAAAAACCAGTCCAAGGTAGTGGTTATCATAAGCTGTTGAAAGCTGTACTTCCTGATAAAGAACAAACACATTCTTGCTGAAGGGAAATCTTAGCCTTATAAATACTTACAGGTATTTATTTTTCATCTATAATAAAAAAGTAAACATATGCATTGAGTTAAACACAAGCTATCCACTAGATGGCCACCTTTAAAAGCTTTAGTCTCAACATTGGAGAAACTGCCTAGTCTAAGGCAAATGTCTCATCCTCTACAATACAGCTGAAGTCCTTATATCAGATGAAGAATCAGGTGGTCCCTAACATGATACAGAGCCACTGTCTGTTGCAATGAGTAAGGCAAGAATGCAAATCACAAAAAATATGTAACTTAATAATATGCTGAGAAAAATAAACAAGAGAATGCCTTGTCCCATGTGGTACTTGCAACTTTCAAATCAGCTGACAGTTTGCATGTGGGTAGGGATGAACTGCTAGGTCATGAGTCTCTGACCCACTGGAACAGGCTGTCTTGTTTAACAGCTGGAAGTATAGAGTAGGCTTTGTTAAAGCTGGGTAGACTCCTGATCTACAGATGATTGTAAAATGATACAGCTGGTTTTGAATGCAGGAGGCAAGTTGAGATTTTCAAGTGATAAATTTCTCTTCTGCTTTCAAGGAGAATTTCAGATTGTTTCAGTTTAGAATAAAATAATTCTCTTGGCCCTAGAGACTCCTTTGTTTCTCTATACTTTTGGTCTGTGTTCAAATGCAACTTCTTGGTAGAATTTACAGTTAGTCTGAAAGCAGTATGTCCTTGCACTTTCTTGTTGTGTGTGTTCTTTCTCTTGAGTTGTGATGGGCTTCCAAGCACCAACTTCAGCAGTGCTGTTCACACAGCAGCCATCTTTGGCTCATATATTTCCGTATGGGGACTGTGATTCTTAAAACAAGAATTGAGCTACCATAAAAAATTATTTCAGGGGCAGAAACAGATTTTTCTTCAACTGGTATTGTACTAGTTATTTCAACTTCCTTCCTTTATTTGTTTTTTTTTAAAAGCAAATCATATTATGTGTGACTTTTGTTCTCCACCATATTTGTGCAATATTCTCAAGATCTAGTAACTCGAAACTTAAATGGCACCAATTCTCCTTTGAGTGCAGTTGTGTTTGACAGACTTTAAAAGTCTGATTTCATCTTGTTTGCTTTCTAGCTCTTGCAAAGTGTGACTTCATAAGTCACACTTTGAAGAAAGCAGTTGCTTTGCAGTTTAAATGGTTTCAGTGTTTGTTCTCAGCTTCCAGAATTCACCATGTATAACAGCCTGCTCTGTGTAATGCTGAGATAATACTCAAAGTTAATGCCTTTTTGGTGCACATGCTATATCCAGATGGGTCAGTCTGAAAAGAGCATAGCCCTAAAGGAGGCAAAAAAAAAAAAAAAAGTCTTGCTTCAGAGCATTGGAAAGAACTGATTTGGGCTCTAATTACCATTCATCATCTTGGTTTCGGACTAACAAGGCTTTTGATGACAACTGAGCAATGGAAGGATTGTCTAAAGGGAAGGATTTCTGCAAGGAAATAAAATGTGCCAACTTCAACTATAGGTGGCATGAGTAACAAAATTACTCCTTTAGCAGCGTACTGGTTATGTTACCCTGGGTGTGGGTTTAGTGTAAGACTGCTACTGTCAGATGACTCATTTCTTTCTATCCCTAATTCACAGTTGCCCTGAGCCTTCTGAAATCTAGTTTTGTAATTTAGTGAGTAGTGGCAGATTTGCTAACAGCAGTGAAGTTCTCACGTTGTTTCTTAGTCCAGCTATTTTAAGGTTGTAAATGGTTACGTGAGGGAGTTGCTTTAGCTGAGAACACTGCGAGCTGTGCTGCAGCCACTGAGCAAGCACCTCACTGTGTTGGAGATACTGGTTTCTGCTTGGCAAGTGTTGGTTCTTCCGTCTTCCAAAGTTCACGTAGCAGCCTGGCAATCTTAAAATCACCTACCTAAATACAAGGGGCAGAACTCAGACTTTCTGGCTTATGCTATATCTGTCTTAGGGACATCTGTTCTGTTGTCCAGTACTCCTTGCCTCTCTGTCAGGACTGCACTGTGCTGTTGGATGCTTCCTTTGCCTTAAGGCTTTCAATATGTTAGTGGAGTAAGGCAGTACCTCAGGTTTCACTTTAATGCTCCAGGAGGGCATCACTGTGTTGGGAAGCCAGTCCCTTACATCTAACTGCAGAATGTTCTTTCCTAGGGAGTATTACTTCCCTGTGGTGGGATCCTGTCCAACGACTGCTCTTCTCAGGTGCCTCTGACCACAGCATTATCATGTGGGATATTGGTGGAAGGAAGGGGCGAACGCTGCTGCTCCAGGGACATCAGTATGTAATGAAGTCCTATTTTTCATAGACATCCTGTAATGAACACACAGTCCCAGGAAGTCTAAATAGCATGGCAAGATATTTGAGTCATTGTGAATAATGGAGAAAATTACTCTTTGCAGAACCCTGGGTACTTTGAAGGGAAAGAAGGATAAACAGTACTAGGAAGACCTTACTGATAAAAGCTTTTTTCTTTTTCATGTTTAGTTAGTATTACCATGGCTTAGAAGTAACACAGAAGTAGTTTATAGAAAGAGGTGGGTAAAAATCCTAAATAATCTGGTTTGGCCTTTATGTAAAAATTGCATGTGTCTGTATTGTAAATACTGCACTGAGTTACCTGTGAGAGGAGGGCTAGAACCTTTATGTATAAGCATGTTCATGTATGCATATAAAATAAGCTTCAATATGTTCCTGTTCTCTCTGTCTTTCTATCAGTGATAACTGATTGGCTAAATTACAGGGGTAGTCTCTCAACTTCAGAAAGTGTCATGTTTCCCCTCTTCTGAAGTTGAGGCAGTTGTAACAATCAACTCTTAATTTTTAGAGACGCAACACTAGCTGTCATTTTTAAATGTAGGGCTCTAATTCAATCTGACAGGCAGTTCACCACTGAAGATATATTCTACTTAGAAATGCACTGGTAGTAGAGATTTTGTTTATATTTAAAGATATTTGTATAATGTGTTCCCGTCTTGTCTAGTTCCATAGATGCTTCCATCTACCTTTGATCAAGACAGATAGCCTTAGCTCTAGAACTCCTGTTAAATCTTGAGAGTTTAGTCTTACAGCTAAAGAATTAAAAATAGAGCCTTGGTAAAAAAAAGTAAATGAAGTCAGTGGCTGGAGGACTTTATAGTGCTGTTACTGCTGCCTCATGTGTCCTGGTGAAGACTTGTAACAGTTGGGTTCTTTTTGTACTGAATGGGAAAGTAAGTTCTTCTGAGAAGCAGAATGACTTTTTAATTCAATTTAGATGCTGCAAAGCAGTTTGATACTAGTCAGATTCTTTGTTTAAATTCTTGAGGCAGACTTTTGTTTTGACATGACTTTCTTTAGGATTAAATTGTCTTATAGGGGAAGGCACACTTTGCTTTGCAGCTACTGCCTGCCTTACTGTGATTTGTTAGCAAAAGTGGAACCTCTGTCTGCTGCTTAGTTGCATCTTGAAACAAATACTTCTCTTTATTTACCCAGTTGTTTCTGTTTTGACAAGTGGCTCTCCTTGCCAACACAGAAGAGTATTTGCACACGCACTCTGAGTCAGTTGACGCTCAGTTCACCATCAGGGCTTACTGCCAGCAAATGTTAACATGGAACTGTACTTCTGGTATTCTGGTCAGGCCTGTAAGAACTCTCTCAGTAACATCCTGATGCTAGGGTAGTGCTCAGGTGGCAGCAACAGCATCTGTTCACTCATCTCTCTACTCAGTGGACTTAGCAAACTGAAAATCAGTTTGGGGCTTCCTCAGTAGCTTTATTTACAAGTGTAAATCAGGGTTTGCTGAGAAAGCTTTGTTTGAGTACTTGTGGGTAACTAGTGTGTGCTTTGTCTGCAGTGACAAGGTGCAGGCTATCTGCTACCTCCAGCTGACACGGCAGCTGGTGTCTTGTTCAGCTGATGGGGGAATTGCTGTTTGGAACATGGATATCAGCCGAGAAGAGGTAACTTCATGGCATAGGTCAAAGATTTTTTTTTTTCCCTTTTCAGAGACTAATGTGACTTTCCTTAGTCAGTTCTGCAGGCTGCTTTCCTCATGTTTTCTGACACTTTAAAGCTGAATGATATTATTGAAGCTTGTTCTGTTCTAATGGCTGTCCGTGCTGCACTGTAGTAAATGGGTTCCCAGGACAGGAAGAGTGCAGGAGATGCTTGGGACTGCTTAGAGTTTTATCTCAAAGAGACAACAGGTTCACTGGAATGGCTGTGGCCTTTGCTTCTGGAACAATCTAAAGCAGTCAAACTCTTGCAGTAAAGAAACCAAAGGACTGTGCTTCAATAGTCTCAGCTTGTGTCAAAGCAGGTAAAGAAGTGAGAGGCAGATTTTGAGATGCAGTTCAGAAGGCAGAGATTCAGTCCCCAGGCAACTTTTTTTTTAAAGATCTTAGTACACAGCAGTTGACCCAGCCATACACTTTCTTTCTGCATCAGTTCATATCCATGGTGGTACAAGTGAGAATGCTCTTGTTTTCTTATTGTCAGCAATGTAAGTGAATTGAAAAAAAAATGCTTTGTTGTTCCAGCTTTCCTCCTGTCAAGTTTCAGGCAGACTCCCTCATGAGATATATATATATGTATAGAATGTTCAAATTCAAGTCCATGTACTAAAAATACTGTGCCTCTCTATCTCTTACAGGGATGCTCAGTTAAACTATCTGAGAGAGCTGAAATGTGTAAAAGCTCTATTTTCATGTGGCCCAGTCCATTTATGGCAGGAAAAGTGTGTGGGTGGGAGAAAGGATGCTTAACGAAGATGGGGGCAGGATGGAAAATGCAGATGAATGCCTAATTATTCCAAACTGCAATCCCATGAAAGTAGAAAAGATAATTACTCACAGAATTTACTTCTGGACACCCCCTTTCTTAAAGGGAATTACTGCCTCATAGCTTCTGCAGTTTGGACTACACTGGTCCTTAAAAGCCATCCAGACAACCAGAGCAGCAGTCTATGAACGCCTGCAGCGGGCTTAGTAATGTAGGTGTTTGAATGAGTTTTCTTATTAAGGCAGTAATATAACATATTCCTGTAGGCTTAAAAAGTGTAGGAGGTGTGTAGGTAACCAATAACTGTATGCTTGGGTTTTAGGTTTTTGTGCTAAACTTTCTTTGTACTATGCTCTAGGCAATTTATTGTTGAAGCAGGGCATCTTTCCAAGTAAGACTTTACTTTGGGTTCTTAAGCTTCCTTGACTGTTGTGTGAGGGAAAACAATTCTGATTGCTTACACTTCCTGTTCTTTTGTAGGCTCCTCAATGGCTAGAAAGTGATTCCTGTCAGAAGTGTGAGCAACCTTTCTTCTGGAATATAAAGCAAATGTGGGACACAAAGACAATAGGGTTGAGACAGGTGAGATGGCTGGTTTCAGTGCTTAGCTGTACTTCAGCAAAATGTAAAAAGAAGACTACTAAGGCTGGTAGATCTTTTAATCTCTTGGTTTTTTCCTGCTTTGAAGTGAGGTATATTGAGAAGTTACAGCGTCTAGGCGCTGCTAAGATATTTCCAAATTCTGTGAAAGTGTTGCATCAAACTTCTGTCACAGGTCAAAGCAGGCTGTGCTCTGTTGGATTTCTCTGAATGTTCCCATGCTTTCGACTATGGACAGTTAATCCTCAAGTGTTGTGTAAAATGGTAAATGGTGCTCCATAGCAGAGAATGTAGGTGCTCACTCCAGTGAGCATCTAGTGAAGCACTAATGGCCCCGTTCTTACTGCACCGGAATGTTTTTAACTGGGTTGCTTGTTCAAGCCTCTTTTTCCCCTTCTCCCAGAAGGAGCTTGCCAGAGAAGAGGATATACACAGAATGTGGTGATAAATCCATTAATGACCCAAACCACTGTTCAGAACTCCTGAGACATTGGTCTTTGGTTGAAGAAACAGGGTGTTTCCTAGCAGGTTGCTTTCTAACAGGCTGCAAAACAGAAGCGTTGTTGTTTTTGTTGTGCAGTGGACACTTGTATGGTGTCATAGTATAGTGACTTTTTATTTTCTTCTTCCTCCTTGAAGCATCATTGCAGAAAATGTGGGCAAGCAGTGTGTGGCAAGTGCAGCACCAAACGGTCGAGCTACCCAATCATGGGATTTGAGTTCCAGGTCCGTGTCTGTGATTCCTGTTTTGAGTCGATCAAGGATGAAGAGTGAGTATTAGGGAGTAACAAACTGTAGTAACACTGCTGCTGTGCAGAAACCCTTGGGCTTGCTCCACATCCATACAGTGCTACAGAACACACTGAGCTGGCTCTCTGCTATTAGGCCTTGGGGACTGAAAGCACTATGATGGCAGAGATCCCCCATCTGCCTCTGCAATGCATTTGGATCAGATATGGAATTACAAAATTTTTATCCTTTTTTAGTTCTTCTTTTCCAGGAGCCCAGATCCAGACTTGAGATACATTTGTCTCAGCGTTTCAGTTTAGTTAAAAGCTATTGATTGCACTTAACATTGCTAAGTGGGTGCCAGACAATGCATTACAGCTGCCAGGATGTATATGCATTAGTTCATGTACACTTTTTAAAACTTTGGGAATATTCTTCAGAGCTCAACATTATTTTCCCTATGCAAGCAAATCAGGTTAAACATCATTTGCTGTCTCATTAAACTTGTCTTAGAAGTGAAGGAACCCCTTTTCTCTTGGTATGAACAGAGTAATCAGATATGAAAATTTTGGGAGTGTTTGGGATTTTTTGTTTTGTTATTGGGTTTTTCATTGTTGGGACTTTTTGTTTGCTTGGGGTTGGGTTTTTTTGAAAAGTAGGATGCTGTGCCCTAGTTGGCTTATTTATCCAGCAGGAGAAAAATATACTTGAACTTGACTGTTAACCAGGAGTAGAAATATTTGCTAATTCAGTGTCCCACTTCTGCTCTAGTATTATTAACAGTCAGGCTACAGAAGCCAGGAAATGTCACACCTGTACAACTCCACAAGCAGTGCCTTAGCATGACTTGCTAATTTAATTCTGTCCCCTTTAATATGGCACTGCAGCTCGTGGAATAGATTTATTAGTACTTGAGCAACCCAATTTTCTTTTAAGTTTATTTTGCACTGCTATAATGATGCCATGAAGCTTCATCTGATGGCTGGCTTTCATTTCCATTGTTTTTGTGCAGCCGTACTTCCCTGGCAACCTTTCATGAAGGCAAGCACAACATTTCACACATGTCCATGGACATCTCCAGAGGGCTCATGGTGACTTGTGGGAGCGACCGGATTGTGAAGGTATTGCTGCATCTCTTTCCTGCATTTCTAAGAGATATTTAATAGAGAGTTCATTTCTGTATGTTCTTCCTTTCTTTCTGACAGCTATTGCTACAAGCTGTCTGTTGTGTGAGGAAGGGATTGTATTTGCTAACCTGTTCTTCTGCAGCTGAATGAGGAAATGACTTGTAACTCCACTGTATGGAGTGCAGCTGTTGTGTCTCTGAAGAAACATAGAGGCATGGGCAGCAGGAGAATCTGCCAGCAGTCTTAAAGACACAGACCTGAGGAAATGTGCAGGTTCCTTTGCTCTGAGCTCCATGGCTTGCAGCATGGCCACTGAAAGCCCTTGTTACGAGGCAGTGACATGGAGCTCAGACTGAGACAAAATCTTGCTGTGCCTGGGCTCTACGTTCACCATGCGTGTCAGAACTGAGACTGTGCCATCCTGTTCTTGTTTGGCTCTAAGCATTTGCAGTTTGTGACACACTGCATAGCACTTCTTAAAACAGACCTACACAGAAGTTCAAGACTCTGGAGCCCCAAATTTGACTTTTGGTTTGTAATGCTGCTGTAACTCTTTATGAGATTTTCCTCAAGCATAGTTAAAAAGGAGTTGCTACCTTGTGTGGGATATCTTTGTTTGCTTCTATGCCTCTTGCAGAAAGACCTGTGAGCCTGACACTAATGCTGTGTAATTCTCCACAATTCTCCTCCAGATCTGGGACATGACACCAGTAGTTGGTTGCAGCCTTGCCACTGGATTCTCTTCCCGCTGATCTCCTCTGTGGCAGGTTTATGCACCTTATGTACAGCAATACGCACCCAATGAATGGAACCCTCCTCAAGAACATTACTGCAAACACTGGTTGCTTGATTCTCCTCTTGCTGCTGTTCCAGGATGGACAGTCACCCTTGTAGAGCACAGCTTTTGTGTTGGGCTCCCCGGGAATCTCCGTGGTGCTGAAGTGCGGTTCCGCAGCCTCTCGGACTGACATAAACAGTTTATCTGCAATATGACACCTGGCTGGAAGGACCTGTTGTCTCTCAGTTTACATATGTAGTGTTAACAATGTGCTATCTCTGCTGATATATCTTGTACAGATACCTTGTAGCTAAAACATTACCAGAGTTAAACAAATGTAGTAAATTCAATTTGTGCAAATAGTAAAAAAACTTATTTTCTCATCCAAAAAGCAGTTCTGTTGAAATGTTTTTGAGCAGTCATTGTCTAAATTGCCTCCAAAAGGTATGTTGGTTATTCCTATAGAAGGAGGAGATAGTTTAAAGTGGAAGGTAACTTCTTTCAGATGAGATAGTAAGAGAACCTTTGATCACACAAGATCTTTTATTGGCTTTCTTGTAGTGTTTGTCTTCAAGTTCAATTGTTAGTGAAATCACTTTTGTGGAACAGCTGTATAGCTATGTAGGTAGCTGGTGAGTCTGCAAACAATCCTGGGCTTTTTATGTAGTGTTTTAGCATAGCTGATAAACTTCTGTAGTTATGAAAACGTGCAGCCCACCTACTCTAAAGATTGGTCACAGGTATGAGCCATGTACTCTGACAACTGTAATGTTGTTAGAATGGAAACCTAAACAAATCTGTCTTGTTACAAGGAATGTTTAAGAAGAAATGGCCAGCTAAATTTTAGAGATTTTTTTCTGTGGAGAGGCTGATGTTCTTTAATGTCAGGGAACCTGTCTCTGCTAAAGTACAGCATAAATTCAAATACTGTCTTGATGTTGCTTAAAACAGATAAATACTAAGCAATAATTATTGAGGTACAGAACAGCTGCTTTTTCCCCTGCTCCTAGGAGTGTTATCCTGAGATATCTATATTGATCCTTTCCTGTTTCAAAGCTGAGAAGTATGAAGAAGAGCTGTGAGGCTTTTATGACTGTGCAGTTGGCACATAAGGGAAATAACTAGTGAGAGATACTATCAGTAAACTGGTTTGTCAGTTGAGTAAATCTACATTTAAATACTGTAAAGAAGAATTTATTTTGTAAGCTGAGGTGATATGTCACAGAGTTTAAGCTTGGAGCTGTTAAGATTTATCTGAAAATAAATGCAATATGTACAAGGACAAAAAAAGGTAGGTCAGCTGGCCTGGAATAGGTGGTGTTACACAGTTATGAAAGGTAATACGCTCTGTCTGGCAGAAGAGTTAAGGGTTAGACTGTCTTTACTTACAGCAACAATCAAGTGGTGCTATGAGTGTTGGTGAATTCAAGTCCTAGCTGTGTAACTTGACACTAATAATCTGCATTGGACCATGCTGTAGGCTGAAATAGATTAAGATCATTAATACATCGTGATTCACTTGCATTTTAAGCCAAAAATCTCATAGTCTCCAAAGGGCATTAGAATCCAGAATATGATAGTTACTGTTACTTTGTCTGCTTTTCCATGGGCCTTCTCTGGAAGTTTTGTGAAGAGTTTTTATTTGCTGGCCTTATTGGGCCACTGAAGAATAAACAGAAGAATAAACAAAACCATCTTTTGTGGGGATCCCAAAACTTGTCTTGCCTTCAATCCAGGATTTAGCACTTGTCACACCCATTTGATGCAACTCTGCCTACATGCTGTATAGCTTAGGTTTTTTTGGGAAGGTTTGTTTCCAAGATGTTGAGAAAATCAGTTTACACTGGAAGAACAGTTGCAGCTTTATGCTCTGAAGGCCCTCACCCTTCTAAACTAGGAAGGAAAGTTTCCTTCCTAGTTTGTGGGGTGAGTAAGCTCTGGGAAGTCTCTGCATTCACTTTCAGACTTCCTCCTGTCTGGTTCTGGAAGAGAACAGATGCCTTCTTCCTCACAGCATGTAAGGCAGAACACGAATTACAGTGCTAGAATTGTTTCATGTCCCACTGTAATAGGTTAGGAGGATCTAGGGTGTGAGTTAAGGTGGGAGATTGATGTAGGTGTGCAATGAGTACCATATTTTTAAACGTAGACATTCTGAAACCTATACCCACGATACTGAGGTGTGACCCCTTTTCAGTTAGCACTCCAGAACTCAACTTTTTTAGTTCTGATTACTCCATGTGCCCCTGCTTAGCACACAGCTCCCCCCTCCCCTCCCTGTGAATACTTCCTGTGCTTCTTTACATTATGTTTTTGCCACTAGATAATATATTCTCTACTGCCTAAGGAATCTATTTTCTATAATTGATATACTTAAAGATTGTGTCAGTTCAGATATAATGACAGTTATGGCCACTAAATCTTAGTCTTTTAAGTATACTCTTGGTGTTGAATGAGTAATGCTCACAAACCACTAAAGAGAGAGTAGTTTAGTTTATAAACAACTATTTGGAAGACACTCATTCTCTCATCAAACTGAACATACTTAGCTATGTCAGCTTAAGTGTGCAATTACTGAGAAGCCTTGATTTGAAGCATTACAGATCTCGCTTGTGTAACCTCTTCCACTGGGGCAGGGAAGGGGAGCAAAGGGTACTAATATATGTTAATTCTTTCCTAGTTGTATTTCTGTACCCTACATAGTTAAGAGAATCTAGATAAATCTGTTCTTTGCTCCCCCTTGTCTGTTTTTTAAATTTTGATTACATGTACAATAAAATATTTCTTGATATTCACTTAGTCTATTTGGATGATCCATCTTTTTTTCCATCCTGTGAAAGCACAATCTGCATGTTGTGCTCTGGCTCTTCCTTTGCGTGCCCCATGTACAAATTGTAGGTTCTGGGAGAGCTTGTTGGGTGTGTGGTATTGGAACTGAATGAGCTGCAGCAGGTCAAAGGCCCACAAAGAACCAGTGAGCTGAGACATGAGCAACTGCTGTGTGATCCCAGGTAGGGATGTGTGACCCTATCCTGTGTTCTGCCTGCCAGCTCATACAGACATTTCCTCTGGTTCATCTGGCTGCCCTTCAGAGCTCTGCAAAGGTTCTCATCTACAGAGTACCACAGGATCCTTTCTTGAGATGCCTTGGACCTGGCTGAGGTGCCAAAGAAATGCTAATTTTGCTGCATGGGGTGAGCACAGCCTACAATATAATATACACAGAGGACACAAACTGCAGCCACACAAGGTGGTTGCACTTGTTTCATGGTACTTTTTCACAGGGAAAGGATGGAGATAAACTGGAAAGCATCCTTATCCCTCACAGTTGCTCACAGCCTTCACAGGCTCAAATACAGCACTGGCTGGTTTTGTAACACTTGGAATGTCTGAATGTTGGTTGATCAGTAGGTTGTGTGGCTCACTGCTTCCTTGGGGTATCTGGGAGCCAGAGAGGCAATCTGGAAGAGTTCGACAAACTTGACACCTTTGAATGAGGGCTGAAGAGCCTGTGTGGTATATAATAATTTTTGTAGGGGTTTTTTTTAACATTATATGTCCCATTTTGAACTGCTTAAACTTCTCACATTTTGCAAGGCAAATTCCAGTGAAAACTAACTGGAAAAATGAAGCTGTTGTTGATCTATAGTCAGAAAAGCCTGTTTAGATGTCTGTGTAGACCATCTTATGTTTTGAATAAGGCATATGAACTCTAGTTAAAGTTGATGCTGGAAAATTGCAAATGGTGTACTTGTAGTGAAAGCACAAAAATAGATGTATTGGTTTTCTAACTGAGAATGCACAGTTGATCACTTCTCAAGTTCCTGATACTGAAAATTTCGTTTAAGTTTCAGATAGCTGTGCCAGGTCTTAGTACCTGTAGTGTTGACTTCACTCATTGAGGAGATTTAGAATACATTAGATGCAGGAAAGGCACAGATTTTGATGTTGATCAGATTCACTACTACAGTTCAGAAGGAAAGCTCTCTAAGGTTTTTTATCTCTGTTGACCAAGTCCTCAGTGATGAATAACCTGATTAACTGTGAAATGCCGTAATCAAATGCCACAGAAAATGATGAATTTCTGCCAGCCTAACGTTTAAAAACTGATTTTGTCAACAACTAACCATCCTACAGAGAGTTTCAATGTGGCCTCTCATTCACAAAAGGCAAGGATCAAGGATCTCTTAAGTTACTGCTATCAAGTGATCCCATAAAGCTTCTTGTCCCTTTGGAAGATGTAAGGGCATGGGCTCTAGGCAGCTGTGTAGTCTGCTCAACTTTTAATATGCAAAAGCTAATTGTTGAACAGATTCAAAGACAGCATTACTTGTTTTATTACTCTGGCAATGGAAGTATCAAAATAATATCAGTAATCTATACCATTTTTTTCAAAAAATTAATAAAGTGAAATATATGGGGTCATCAGAAATTTTGCTTTCTGCTTCTATGCATGACTCTTTTCCCCCTAACATATCAGCAGCTCTGAGTTGCTGTAACTACCTGCTGTCTGACTCATGTTTGTACCCAGGGTCTCTGACAAGGTTTAGTTTATAATCTCATCACACAAAAAAGTAGAAGCATATTCTTTGACTTACTCTTGATGAATTATATTAATTTTGGTGGGATTGACTGGTTTGTCTGTAGAAAGTTTGGTACATTCATTCCTAAATTGCTTTGTATCACAAAGATATTATGGGTTGTGGAGGTACATGTTTTTCTCCTCTTTACCTTGTTTATAGAGAAATACACGTTAGAGTTTAAATTGCTCCTGGCTTTGCTACTCTTAGCTGTCTTTCAAGTAAACAAGATACTATGCCTTGCACTACCTATACTGAGTCTTCTTTCTGAAGCCTGTTTTCAGCTGCTCTCAAAATCTATATTTGTATATCTGTCAAAACTTTAAGTTTTCATGAGCTCAGGTACCCCTGTGCAGCTGATCAAGAGTGGGCACTGTTTGCCTGTACTCCTTGCTGGCATTGCTGCTAAGCCATGGCTGGCTGTCAGTTCTAGTGCTGTCCTTGGTCTTTTCTCTGTTCTTACTCATTTCTTTCTTTCTTCCATAGTATACGGCTCCTTCTCCAGGTTTCCTCCACAGCAGCACATCCTTGTTGGAGTTTGGCTCCCTGAGACAGGCAATAGCAGCTCTTGAAGCACAACTGCCCTGCTCACCTGAGCCTCCTGATCTCTCCTGCAGCGAGATGAAGTGATGGCTGAGGCAGCAGACATGGAAGGTGAGTGTGGTTTAGGAAACAACACACTTCCTCATCTGCAGTTACAAGGCTCCATCCCATTAGGCACCCATAGCAGTGCAGCCATAACTTGGTGACTGGTAGGGAAGGTGTGGAATAAACAGAACTGTCAATAGAGTTTGGAGAATGTCAGGGTGATTTCTGCAAGGGTAGAGTATTGCACATGTCTAAATGGTGTTTGTGGGACACTCAATTTTAAATTTGAACTCACAGGTATTAACTGAAAGAGAGAAACATGGCTGTAAATTGTGTTCTCCTTTTATGGAGAAGAAATGCTGGGAATATCAACATGCTCACAGGCAATGAGGGGGTGTTTTGGTCCTCCTACTCCAAAGCAGTGGTTCCCTGTTTTATGGTATGAATATACCAGCTGAGCACTCTGCTGTTTCAGGAGCATAGGAGCCTGAATGGGTTTTGATTTTAAAACCAGGATGGAAAGAGGAAAACCATGAAAGAAATGAAGGTGTACAGGACAAAGAACTGACTGGCAGTGTGGTTAAGGCATGCAGAGCTGTGATTCTGGGGAGATAAGGAAGGGTGCTGTGGCTGTAATAGCTGTTAATCCAGCTGAACACAAGAGGGCTACAGGAACAAGTTTTCTCTGGATTGAAAAAGTTTCTTGATGGAGCTTTGGTAATGCCTGTTTACCTTTTGGCCTGCTTTTAATTTTATACAATTAGGAAATGAAATAGAATGCTACTTGACACCCTTTAAGTGCTTGTGTACACCTATCACTTCAGTACAGACTATAATTATTTGGATTTCTATTTTTAACACTTTTCTAATACTTTATAAATGTTGGGACTACTTACTGAACATGTTGCTGCTGATAAGGTACCAACATCTGTGGCACAGGTACATGATTTGGTATGTGCTCTAGTGATATGAATGCTTTGTTCTGCACTTAAGTTGTGGAGAATCCAGATTTTGTGAGCAAATAAGGGAAATGGAACACAGGAAAAGCAGTCTGGAAAAGTACAAGCCCTGCCTAGCAACCAAGTGCAAGTGTTAGGTTGCTTCTCTATTGATCCGAAGTGCAATTAAAAGCTACCTCCTGCAGCTGAATTTAAATTGGGCTTTTAAAGTTTTTTTTTTTCTTTTCCCCCACAGACTTAGTATCAAGTGGTTAAAAACCTGCACAGCAGGTCTATAAAATCACCAAGTGGAGTGTTCATCAGCCTCAACTCCTTGGTTTGCACAGGGCAACTTACCTTAAAGAGTCTGTGAGCTCAGTTCAGGGACTGAAAAACACCAAAGCATCTGCTGGCTAGAATCAGAAGTGTTCAGTGCTCTGTCTCATTTGTTGTGGTACTCAGTGTCAGTGAAAAGGCTTCTTCCTGCAATAAAAGGATGGTTTGGGGTTTTTTTTTCAGAAGGAAAGCTTGTGCAATTTTGTTTAGAAGGAAGTGAGAATGTTAGATTTTTTTCATTCCCTACTGTTCTTTAGACAGTAGTTTGTGTATCTTAATTGAAGCTGACAGGATTTGTTTCTCTTAAAATGCACAGGAAAATAACTTCCCAATTAATTGTAAATCGTTGCTGAATATATAGCTTTACTTATATGGTTCAGGATTAGCTTCTGAAGTGCACAAAGTTTGCAGAGATTAGGAGGACAAGACAAAGCCTGTTGCAGATTTAGGCATCTGACATTTTAGCAATGACTTCTTTCCACATAAATAATGCTCAGACCCACCAAAACTGCTACTTATGAGCCAGGGAAGTTTTTTCATCAGGTGTAGGAACTCAAGGCTAACTGAATCCCCTGCAACACCTGGTGTGAATGTTTTCTACTTCTGAATATGACAGGCTGCTAAGACAGTGGAATATAAGCAAAGAGGATAAAATATGCCACAGTAATAAAAAGCTCCTTGCCTCTCTTGAAAGCCTGTTTCAAAGAACCCTTAAGAAAGAAAATGTTTCTACTCCTTCCATGCAGAAATGGAAGCCAAAAAAGAAGGGTCTCAAAACTGCTTTTTGCAGCAGTTTTGAGTTAGAGAAATAAATATGCATTACTTTACAAACATTAATGTTCAAGTTAACTAACTGAGCCTAAGGGAAGCAGTGGAAGGAGTTCATGTTGTGGCATTTAACTGATATAAGTTCACCCCATTGGTTCACCTGGCACAACTGTGTGCCCCAGCTGCCTCCCCCTGCTGAGTGACACTAATAGCTCAAACTTCCCAGCTAGGAACTACTGATGGTTATCTTCTTTAGCAGAAAATTATGCAGCTACACAGTGCTAGTGGCAGAGGGGCAGGGAGAATTCCAAGTCCTTACCATGGTTAGTTAGGCAGTCATTAAGTGCAGCCTGGTTTTCTGAGCTGGAAAGCATCTAATTTAGGCATGATCCTATATCTGCAGGCTTGTTTCTGTAGGGCTTCTCTTTGCCAGCTTCCAAGATTGGCCATAATAGGCTGACTTTGGCCACTGCTCTTCATGTTCACTCTATGCGTGTTGTGTTTGCTGCTGCACCACTTTTTTCTGATTACTTGCAAAAACACACAAGCAGCAGGCTAGTTCTCTTGAGTTTATGACCTAATTAGGTAAGGTCTTTGCATAGAAAAGTAAAATTACTGGGGAAAGTTGTTAAGCAAAAAAATATTATTGTCCATCACCTGAGTAAATTAGACAGGTAGGCAGTGAGGGGTATGTTCATCCCTTAATTTTAAATTCCTTTTGGAGATGAAAGTATTGATGCCTCACATCTGTAGTACAGCTGCACTGTGGTGTCCACATTCTTGTGCGTTAGGCAAATCCAGTTTTGTGTGTTCTCTGAGTCCTGGCTCTCCAGAGCTGCAGTGCTATCTGTGAACACTCCCCATTCAGCAAGGGAGTGTTTGGGGTTTATGGGCAGAGTCAGCCCTCTGTTGTTCTGCACAGGCCACAGCAGGTACAGCTGGGGGGTGCAAGGGCCATGAACATGGTTGTGAGGAAGGCAGACCTTTATCTCCTGGGAGAGGCAGTGGGGGTGCTGTGGCACTTTGTGTGAGTCTTTCAGAGAATGTGGTAAAAGGTTTTGGTCTGCTTTAACATATTCTGATTGTACTAAGTATGTATTTGCCAGGCTCACTGAGGGCAAGGTGGTGCCCCAGTGAAACCAGTGAGGCCAGTGCTGTCTGGCATCACAGCACGGTGTGTGCTGCACCCCACAGCATGAAGGGTGAGATGTGCCTGCCCTCTGGAGATAGTGCTGCTTTATGGGCCCGGGATGTGTGCTCAGGAAGGGCAGGGGCCAGGGGCAAGTGAGCAATGAAGAATCTCTGAGATCTGTGGGGCAGCTGGGCCTTGTACTTTGTGTGTGCTGCACTCCAGAAGTGAAAGCAGAGCACTGGGCAGCTGGCAGCATCATGGCACAGTGATCCAGAGCTCAGCAAGCAGGAGCAGTGTGTCTGTATTGACCAACCCAAAACTCAGGGAGGGCTGAGGGGAGGAGGGTCATGCACAGTTAGGGAAATGTGGAATTTACCTCCACGTTGTTGAATGAGCAGAAGAAGCATACACCTACATTTGCACTCTGCTCTTGCAAATTTGCATTTCCAGCTGGGAGCAGATTTCAACCCAACTGCCCTCTTGCTTGTACGTGCAACAATTCCTTATGGCCAGGGATCTGTCTCCCTTCTCTGAAGCCAGAGGCTGCAGAGGGGTTGTCATTGACACCACAGGGACCCCTGAAGTCCCCAAGTCCCTTTGGATTTCTTTCCCTTTCTCACTGATGGCTCACATGCACCACTGCACCCAGGAGCAGGGCAGTTCTTCCCTGCCTGACCAGCTGGGATCCATATCCTGAACTTGTGCATGCTGTGCTCTGGGAGATGCCTCTCCTTTAGACTACAGACATGGGACTTAAGCATGCTAAGTCTTCTCACTTTATGCTCCTGTGGTAGTTTGCATCTGGATCAGACTCCTGGTACAAATTTGAGAAGCCTTAGGCCTGGATTTAGATCTTTTGATTCAAGTGCTGAGTCTGTGGATGTTACACATTCTTTTGGCAGCAGCTGCTTATCAGCAAATCCCTGCCACAGGTTACCGGGATTTGCTGATGTCTTGGCCTCTCATCCAGCAGCATCACAAAGCACCGCTGAGCCAAGCCCAGGAACTGCAGGCATTTAAACTATCACAGTTCCATTTTGATGGAGATGGGCAGCAGAGCAATCATGCCTGTAGATCTACCGTGTCTTTAGGGCATGAATGCTTGACGGGGGAGTAGCTCGAGCCAGTGGATGGCATGAACTGTGTTTTACTGATGTCGGGAATGCCGAGGTGACCAAGGCGCCCTTTGAGCGGCTCACGCTCGCACAGGGCAGCAGGTGCGGTCACCCCGTGCGGGCGGGGGCCCGGCACACGCGGCCTGCCAGCACCTTCGCTGCCGGGCTGTCGCTCGGTGGAGCCCTGCCCCTGCCCCTGTCCCTGTCCCGGCCCAGCCCGGCGGTGCGGTCCCTGGAGCCCGGCCGTGCCCCGCGGCGCTGCCCGGAGCGGCGGGAGGAGCGCCGGGAGTTCCCTTTCGGGGCATTGTGGGAAGGCGATGCGGCCCGGCCTCACCTGAGCGGGGCGGGCGGGACGGAGGCGGCCGGGCCGGGCTGGGCCGGCTCCCAGCCAGCCGCCGCACCATGGTGAGTGAGCGGGGCCGAGCGGGGCCGGGCCGGGCAGGAGCAGCCGCCCGGGCCCCGCCGGAGCCGCCGAGCCCCTCGACGGGCGCGTTGTCAGGGCGCGGAGCGAGGCCGGGCGGAGCGGGGCTGCCCCTCGGCACCGGCACGCTGAAAGCCACATTCCCAGGCGGGCTCGAGCGAAGTTTGCACCTGTTCGGGAGAAACGAAAGTTCTCTTCTTTTTCACTTTGTTTTCCGACCCTCGGGTCACACCGAGAGCCTTTCTCAGACAATGAAGAAAACAGGGCTGTTGCAGAGAGGCTTTATAAAGTCTTCCTGTAACTCGAGGAGCTGAGGTGCAGGTCGGCTCCAATGCCTGGAGACGGATCGAGTGAGGTTTCGTATGGATCTGTCTCTCTTTAGGTGACCGGGGGCACAGCGGCTCAGTGTTGGGCGGTGGGTTTTCTTGTGACGGGATCATTGGGAAGAGCTTTTCCCCAGGTGTATTCCCTGTTGTCAGGTAAGTGGAGGGCTCGCACTGCAGTATTACCTCCAGCCCGGGTGCCTGCACCACTGCCACGTCTGATGGGGCTTGGTGGGATTTGGCTGCACCTTTCCATCAGCTGGAGCGTAAGGGTCTGGTTCTGAACCTTCTGTCGGTCACCAGTGTCACTGTGCGAGCCGGCTCCAGGGCTGGCAGGGGCGTGTTTGAGCTTGGAAGGGGCAGCAGCCCTTCGGGTTAAAGGGCTGACGGGCAGGATCCGGGAAGGGAGACCCTTCGCCTCTCCAGTGCTGTGCTTGCTTGTGCTGAGATACGAAAAGATCGCTCTGGATGCTCTCTTTTGTAAAGAATGATGGCCAGCATCCAGACAACAATAGCTGGATTTTCCCCAGGGGGTTCTGCAGGCTCCCTAGTAGTGAGATGGTCAGTGATGCCTCTTAATAGAGAAACCATCTCACTGCTTGATAACTCAGGCTTGAGGCAGGTTCTACGGGCATGCCCCGAGCTGCTTGCACAATTTGCCCATTGTGTGCACCTGTAATACCAGTTACTGGCAGTGCAGCTGAACAGAAGCCTCTCAGCTCCTTCAGTGGAGGCCAAGTGCTGTTGTTTGTCTCTATCCTCAAAGGCAGCGCTATGTTGTTTCTCTTCAGTGGTTTAGCCAGAATGCTAAATATGTGTTAGTCTCCTGTATTTAGAAAGGTGTACCTGTCATTATATTTGCAAATAGGATATGCACTGTAATGAGTTTACAGACGGCAGTGCAGTCTCCACGCCTTAAGTCCCAGTAGAGATGTAACTTTTCTGGTTACACCCCAAGACAGCCCTACATACCCAGTTCCCTCTGGTAAAGCTTATGTAAACAACTGGAGTTCCTATTTTGCCCTTGAAGGTCAGTAAATATGGGAGCTGATTTCAGGGAATCTGATCTCAGAACTCTCCTTGGTGCGGGTACTTCACAAATGCCAGTTTTCAAAGCACTCACAGTAGTCCCAGGGGAGCACTGCTTTTACAGTAGTGCTGCTCTTGACGATCTGGAGTCTGGCTGCTGTACTGATGGTTAGAATTTTACAAGGTGAGTGTGCATTCTTACAAGTAATTTTATTTTTCCTTTTTTTGAGACCATAGTGCAAACACTTGCTGGTGTTCCTGCATTATATTAGTGCTGTCAGCCTTGCCCTGTTTGTCAGCTTTAAATTTCTCTGTCATCTAGTCTCTGGAAAGGGGTGGTTGACACTCAGTTATAAGTCAAGAAGAAAGGGTTTGCTGGGTTACAAACCAAGAGTAAGCCTTATCCAGGCTCGCGAGTGATGAACTTTCCACACGAGTGATGAACTTTCCGTAGACTGGTTCCTCCGTTTTGAAATTTTGGAATGAGTTGTGCTTGCCACAACTGTGTTTTGAGGTGGAATTAAAGGTGCTTGTGCAGACGGTACCATGTCTTAGCAAGAGTGTTGTGCCAATTGTTTGCTCTCTTGCAGATTTCCGTGTAAGTTTCAGGGAAGAGTCTGTTTAGCAAAGCTGACTTCATATCCAGCTGAGAAACACAGCTTTTATGCCCTGCTCATGCTTTGTGACATGTTTTTTTTTTTTTAAATTACTTTTTAGGAAGACTAAATTCTGCTTCCTCTCATATGTGGGTGCAGCAGAGATACATGTCATGAAGGATTGCTGTCTCAACAAAGTCAGAGAGTGGGGAGAGGGCACGGAGGAGAAAAAGATAAATCTCCCCAAGGACATGTGTTGCTGTTAGTCTCTTGTGCCTGTAAGTGTTGCAACAGCTCGATCCTGCTGCTGCCTCAGTGTTATCAGGATTACTTTTGTGAATAAATACAGGGCTCTGCTTGCGTAGCTCTGCATGCAGAATTGGTGCCTGTATAGTAAAGGGTCTGATTCCCTCCTACCTGTGCTACTACAGGGACAAATCAGTACTTGTGGGCATGATCTGAAACCCTGGAGAAAGATCAAAAGAATCCCATTGAGCACAGTTGCTCTAAAAATGTACTTGGCCTGAATAGAAAAGGAGTTGGCAAGCACTGTTTCCACTTAGCAAGACATTTGATAACCAGTCACTGATCTAGAAGCTGGGGTGGAAATATCAGTTGCTGTGACTGCAGCTGCTGACACCTCCCTAGTGTTTGGCAATGAACTCTCAGCTCTTCTGAATATCGATCTCATCAACACTCTCAATGCCCTTAATTGTGAAAATGGATGTAGATCTGCAAAAGACGTTTTCAGTGCTGCACAGAACTTACTATTTACAGTTCTAAGAATGACTGCTTATTTTCCACTCATGATACACCTGTGTATTGGCCTCACGAGGACAAAGAACTTTGCCTCTAGGCATTTACCTCTGAAAGACAAGGAGGGCAACAGATTAGAACAGATGAGAGAAAATGACAAATAAATTAGTGTGTTGTTGAAGGCAGCAGTTCTTATGCTGGATGACCAAAAAAAAGTTCATGTGGTATTTCTTTGTTAATTTGTCTTGTAGTGAAATTTTACTGTGGTAGTACCTAATGGCAATGGAATGGCATCCTGTTTAGAAGATCCTGGGTTTGTAGACTTTCTCCTTGCAAAGAGGTGACTGCAGAGGAAGTGATAGAAACACATGAAATTATGAATACTAGAAATATTGGTTGCTATACAAATAATCAGGGTACATCCTGTGCAATTTTTAGGCACTAAATGTATAAAAAATAAATGGGAATACTTTTTCACACAGTGTAGATGACTGTTTTCAATCCACTGCTGAGTGTGCTGTGGATGTCCCAGTAGTTAGGCAGTTCATAGAGGGTGGGGCCACACGTGGGTTGTTGGCATGCAGTTTCTGTCCCATAATTCTTAAACCTGTGATTCCTGGTCTAGGGACTACCAGATGATTTTACACATGCCCTGTTCCTTATGCTTGTGCCCTTCTGGAAGCTGCTTAGGTCAGAGTAAAGCTCAGGGACTGATCTGTAATCTGGCATTCTGTTATACCCTGTCGTTCAGTTGGACTTTAGAATAGCATTTTGTGGGATTTGTGAGGAAAAATATTTTTACAGTTCTTTGGAAGTGTGTAATCTCTGACTTGCCAATTTTGGATGTTCCTTCTCCAAGTGCCCATGACCATTACAGACTGTCACTGTTTAATACTGGAGCCCACTCAGGCCATGCAGGAATTCCCATTCATGCTTTACTGTCCCTGGATATTAAGTTTATTCCTAGAAAGCAAAATAAATGTCATGGTAGCTCATCTGCTGATTATTTTCTTAATAATCAGCAATGTAATAACTTTTGGTTTTGAAAATATATATATTTTTTGCGCAGAAATAAGGAAACTGCAGGCATGTCAGAGCCAGGAGTTATTAGGATGTGGAATGCCTAGAGGGCTTTAGAGAAAGCCATGGCATTTAGGGTGGGCAAATGCAGGAAGAAGGCTGGAGGGATAATGGGCAGCTGGGTCTGTCATAAGGCAAGAAAATGACAGGTTTTGCTGCTTTTCCATGTTAGTTACTTCAAAATCCCATGCTTATAAATGATCCCATGGACCTTCTGAAGCCATCAGTTACCTGTAAGAGCTGCAAAAGGACAATGTGATGAAAGTACTGAGGAAACTGGTGAGTCAGGGAGGGCAGACAAAGCTGCCCCTCCTTCAAGTACCTGCAAGATTTATGCTTTGGCATCCACATCAGGCATTTCTGTGAGGCAGTCATGGTCTTGCTAGTGATGCTTAAATTAATACTGCTCATGTGAAAAGGATTCTGTCTGTAGCACATGTGCCCAGATACTGATTTCCATCCCTGCCCTTTCATTTCCTGCTGTCCTATTCCTGCAGGCTGTCATCTGCATTTTCTTGGCTGCATTGGCTCTGTGCTTTCTTGAGTGGCCACCCCTGGGCCTCTGCATTTCTGCAGATGTTGCAATGTAGAGAGGGAGTTGCAAGATCCAGTCCTGCAAGCATGGCACTTCATTTGGGAGCAGGAATACATCCTACCCCCATGCAGAGGCATTGGGGTAGGATGGGAAGGTGCAATTTACATTTGTGTGTTTGAAGGCAAGCTTGGCGTGCCTTTCTGGCCAGACGTGCCTGTCTGGCCTGGAATGTCCTGATGTGTGTTTCTCAGTATTACAGACATAACCCCAGGTACTCCATTCACCAGTCTTTTTTTCTTCTCTAGCTTGCTGAGTTTGTGTAGGATGTCCATCTGCTCTCCTCTGTTATGGGGGGCGTTAAAGTCCCTCTTCATTAACCAGGAAATGCCTGTTGTTGCCTTGCTGCTTGCCTTTGGAGCTTGGGGATAGTTTTGCGCAGACACTCAAGCAGTTCTCAGTGGCTTGTTAACCAGCACAGGAGCTCTGTGGTCACCACCCTCTGCTTAGCCCCCTGGGGTAAGTGATGGGCACAGACTACAAAGGGATGAGAAACAGACTCACTGTTGTTTGAGTAAAATGCAGAAATGTACCATGTTGTGCCTTTGTCGTGCAAGGCTGGAAGGAGGGCAGGTGAAGTGTTGGGTGAGTGCCTGTGTGCTGTGAGCTCTAGAGAAGCTGGGAAGTGCTGCATGAAACACAACAGCCTCTGGGCTCAGGGGATGGGATGGGAGAGGCAGTAGTACCTCAGGCATTCCCTTTCTTTGAAGTCTCATGACAGAACTTGGAATTTGTGATCATTTCTCATTCTACGGCTAAATATTGGGCCAACATGTAAAGCATTTTGGAGGATTCTCTGCTCTGGCCTTTCCTTCTGTGAACAGTGGTTGCTTCTTTTATGTTTATGCTTAGGTTAAATCCATGTTGGTTCTTTACCTTAATGAAACAAATGCCATTTTAAAAGGGAAAATTGAGAATTTCTCAATTGAAAATGCCTAAGTTAAGTGCTTCAGTGTTTCCAAAAGATTATTCTGTGCTCTTTCAGAGTTATAAACATGATCTGAACTCAAATGTATCTTTAGTCCTTTTGGAGCTCAGGTTTTCTGTGAGCATCTTTGTTGGGAGCTGGAGGAACGGGTGTGAGGCTGCTGCCAGTCTGCACTGTTCCTGCTCCACCACACCTGGGAATCACCAGGCTGGAGCAGTGTCTGTCAGCTGCCTGAGGAGCCAGGTTAGCTGTCACCATCTGGGTGTGCCTGCCCTGTCCCAGAGCAAAGGTTTTTAACTTTGCTTCTAGAGAGGTCAGAGGCAAGGGAAGGGCACTGCAGTGCCTTCATGTAGCAGGGCTTTGCAAATAACTGATAAGGCAAAGTGGAAATGAAACTAAAAGGGCTGCACCTTTTGCTGGAATCCACTGGGTGAAATTTTAGCTCTGTTTCTTCACTTGGAGTTCAAGGAACAGGTTGGAAAAATAGCTTCTTGTGCCTATAAATTGCACTGGGGTTGTAGTGAATTAGAGGTGGCTCTCGGCAGCTTGTTCAGCCTCTCCCCTGGTCCCTTCCTCCTTGTAGTAGCCTAATGAAGGGGTCCTCTGCCTCCCAAAAACATGTAAGCAAATAAAAACACCTCTAAGAGCCCAGCCTAGGAGGCAGAAGGGATGTGATTACCTAGTTAATAATTGTTTCAAATCTCTTCACACTGCTGCTTTCTGTGGGCTCGGCCAGCTTCATCCCTGCGGTGTCTTCAGAGTGGTGGCACTGATGGGACAGTGGTGTGGCTGATTCCCTGGCCTGCTCTCCTGTGCCAGACCCTGAGGCAAACTCCGGTCTGGGTCTCTGCTTGCTTATTACCTGAAAACTGGAGTAATTCCACTTGCAGGAATAAACATTTAAGAAAATTGAGAGTAATTATCCTCTATAAAAACTAGATGCTGTTGCCTGCATCCACCCTTTTGGAGCTGTTTTGGAAAGCTGTCCTGCCTCTGCTCTCCAGAGCAGTGCAGGAAATCCGTGCTGTTGGTGGCACAGCCCAGCCTGTGAGGAGGAGGCACAGGCATGCCTGTGCTGTAGGAGGACACTGGGCAGGAATGCCACCAGTCCATGCCTGTGCTGTAGGAGGACACTCGTGAAGGAATGCCACCAGTTGATGAGGGATGAGCCAAGGTGGGGAGGACTCTGCCTGCTGGATGTAGAGATAAGCTGGAGCAGAGCTAGAGGGAGCTTGGGCACTTAGAAAGCTCCTTGAGCTTCGTTTTCTGGTCCTTCGTTAGGGATCAGGAGGGAGCAGCTTGAGCTCAGCTATACTGTTTTGATTATAGTTTTATTTAACTCAAGTGAGGCTATCAAGAAGATTGTTGCTGTCTGGATCGATACCATATGTTATAAATATCCTTAAAATGCTGGTGTGCTGGTCCATTTAAAGTCTTCAGTAATAAGATAAGGGTGACTGCTGCATCATGAAAAGCATAAAATCAATGTGTAACTATGGTCACGTGTGCTTGTAATGATCTGGCACAGCTTTTATTGCATGGACTTTGGATGTATTGTTCAGGGGAAATTGCTCAGAAATGTTCCTAATGGAGATTAAGTGAGGAAGAATCCTGTGCCAGGTAGGCAGCAATACACTGCTTCAGGATTTCTGTGTTGCTGGATTTGTGCATATTTTCTTTTTTCTTATTTGCTTACATCATGCAGACTAAGTCTGTGTTTGAAATTTTAAAGCTGTGATCCAACAGTATTTAACAAACCTCTGTCAGCTCCTCTGCGTGCTGCTGTGAATGTTTTAGTGACAGAGCAAACAAGTAAGGAAATTAATATTTTTAATAAAGCAGTCTGTTTTGAATTTTACATATTTGTTTTAGAAGTGTCTGAAACCCCAGAGTGTGTATTAAAGGTCAGTAGCCAGATGGGATTTCATATTACAGCAGAATACCAAAATACCTGTACTCCAGTGTGTTGGTATTCTGTCTTGTCCTGATGTGGGTAGATTGTTAATAGGTCAGTAAGTCAGTTCAGTGTGTGTTTCTCATTCCACCCTAAACACCTGGCATTCCAAACCAACTGTATGTTCACTTTTTTTTTTTTTTAAATTTCAGTATTTACTTCCCCCCCTCCAAAACAAAACAAAAAAACCATCACTAAACAAAGCAGAAACTAAAAGGAATATTTTATTCTTGAAATGTTTTGGAGATTAAAAAAAAGAAAAAAAGTTAATGACTTGTGAATGTTCACATTTTTTTAAAAGAGAAAATTTAATGAAAATAAGTTTTGTTCATTTTCAGTTGTGATGTAAAAGTAAATACTGATAAAAACATCTGGACAGTTGTCTGTGTTGGGAAATAGGTTCTTTCATATCAGATGAAAGAATGAAAAATAGTAAAAGAGAAGCAGAATATGAGCTCTGTTAGACTAGAACAGTGGCAGTAGCTCAAGCAGACTTCAGGGGAATCAGAATAAGTTAAAAAAGAACTTTCACATCGCAAGTCACTTCCTCTCCACCAGGTACAGCCAGTCAGGCTGGTTTTCCCTGGGCTTCTGCTGGCAGCTAAATTCTGGGTTTTCATCCCACTTCCCATTTATGTGGTCTGGGAGTTTTCATTGATTAGCATGTCTTGTATGGTCTGTTGCCGTACAGAAAGTTTTTAAGGAAAGCTGAAAGTTTCCTCACTTTTCCAAGGTCTCTGTTTAAGGATAGCAATTCCTAATTTGCAGATTTCACTTACATGTGAATTTCAGGTGTCTGTTTCATAAAGGTGGCTTTGATTTTGGAGGCCTCTTAATCGAATTTGAAAAGCTTACAGCTGAAGCAGAGTGGAAGCCCAGAGCTTTTGAAGTGACAGAGCTGCCTCACCAAGCAAATCCTTGCCCAACCAGACACCCAGACAGGAAAGAGGATTCTTGTCCTTTTTTTGCAGTCTTCTTCTTCTGCCTCCCCTCCCCTGAGGCTGCTTGATGAGTTCCCATGTCTATCCTCCTCTCCTCCCCCAGGGACATGGAGAAGCCAGATGCCACAGAACAGGTTTGGAACCAGTCAGCAAGTGTTGGGCAGGTTGAATTACAGGAAGAGGAGAAGCAGTTCTAGTGCACATTCTTCTTTCTCACAGTGTGATGAATTAGAGCCTCTTGCACACCCCATGGAGATCACGTTGCAGGAAGAAATGGGGCATCTTTTACATGTCTGTGCTATTAAACAGTGAACTGGAGAAATTACTGTAGGAAAGGAAAGCTAGGAGAGCCCCTTTCCCATGTATTCAGTTTTGTCTGCTACCCCTGCTGGTGGTTTGCTGTGTATGTTATGAAATGCAGCCCTTTAGACAGTTGTACTAATTATTTCAGATTAGGTTAAATTTTAAACCCTCTGTAAAGGCAAAAATGATCCAAGTTTGAGCCTACTGAGCCAGTTGTAATGTGTTTGATAAGTCTGAAGTGTGTAATGGCCTAACAGTGGGAAAGGCTGCTCCAGAAGGGACCTGCAGTCCTGGCAGGGAGCAGTCCAGAAGACAAGCTTGGGTGAGCTGCTTATCAGATTATCATAGCCCATTAGTTAAAGGAGGGAAAGGTCTCCCAAGGAAGGTTGAAAGAAATCACAGTGTGTGTTAGTTTCATTTGTCTCTCTTGTATTTGTTGTTCATGAATATGCAAACTTTCTGTATTTTGCTATTTGGATGTCTATTCTGTTTATTGGTAAATTATTTAATGTCAAAGTCTAGCATTTGATTTACTTTTTGTAGCCTTGAAACTAAGGGTGTTGGTTTTTATCCTAGTACAGTTGTGTAAGTCTTGATAGAACAGAGGGCCATAACTTTCCAGTCTGTTAAGTGACTTACTGCTGCAATTTATTCATAGATGAGAAGGGGGTAGAGTTCCATGGTTTAAATGTTTGATATAAAAAAAATACCCCAATAAACTATTTTTCCAATAGCCTAGAAATAAAAAATGCAGTCATTTGGATTACTTGCTGACGTTTATGGAGATCATTTTGCACAGTGCTGTGGGTGGTTGGGTCTGATTCAGTAAAATAAGCTAATGAAATTAGTCTCAGCTCCCAGACCAAAGCTTGTCTCCACAGACTCCACATGTGAAGGAAGCCAGTGCTCTCTTAGGAACTGTACTCTTTATAACAACCCACTCAGTCTTGGACCTAAAAATTCCCTCTGGCATCAGCCCTGGGTCTGGTGATTGTTAGTCACAGCCAGCATGCCCTGGGATGGTAAGAAAGGGAACCAAGCACCCTGCTTTCTAAGGTGTTCTGCTTCTAGCAAGTCATTTACCTTTGTTTTCCACTGGAATTAGAACTTTTAAAGATGAGTAAAGCATTGCAGGATCATCTACTCCTCTTTGCAGTTTGGCTGCTGAAAACAAACGAAAAATTTCTTAATCAATATCTGTCTTGTCATCAGCACTACAGGAAAGCAAATATGTTTTCACAGTCAAGGAGCAAGGAACAGATGAGCTGCTAGATTTGTGTTTGTGCAGTACTTCAATATTATTAGGTTTATTGATGCATCAGAGTCTTTCCAGTGGGATGTAATGAACTGAGCAATGAGAGTGAGGAATGTGTTGTGTCGTGGCAACATGACACAGCAGTGGGGTTGGGCAGAGCAAAGCTGAACTGAATGGAACAGCACTGGACATTGAAATTGAAAGTGCTGAAAGCCATTTAACCTTTTAAGACTGTATTATTTACTTCCTACAGAGTTCCCCAAATTGAAGTGGTGTCAGAAATTAGGAAAAGGAAGAAGAACCAAAAGAGAAGAAACCCCACACACTATATTTTTGCTTCTAAGTACCTGCAGCTTTCTAATAAGTTGTTTTGTTACAGTAACTCTTAGGTGGCCAGTGATATGTACCTAGGCTTGAGGGTGCACTATTTTGCTGCAGACTATAAAATTTAGAATTGTGCTACAGTAAAGGCTCTATTTTCTAGCTGCATATATTACTGTAATAATAAAATTGCCATGTGAGGTACACAGTTATAGTCTGCATATAAAACAGGAGACCCAAACAGTGAGATTTTTGGAGCTTGTATATGAACATTTATGCATTTTAAGAGCATTAATGGATATTTTCTGATTGCAAAGAACATTGCCTCAGCTCTTAAAAGTGGTGGTGAGACATCACCTGCATGTGTAGAAGAAACAGTGGAGTTCTCAAAGCAGTTTTAATTGGAGAGCAGCTCACTTTCCCATGGGTGAAGCATAACATCCTGCAGTTAACTAATTGGCAGAAAGTGGTGGTAATAGTCACAGTGATTCCCTGGTTTGTTGGTATTTAACCTTTTAGAGGCATAAGGTTGCAGTTCTGCAGATATATGTGTGTATTACATGCAGGCACTCCAGTTTAAGGTCTCTTGGGTCCAACAGCTGACCCTAAACCAGAATACCTTTTAATTTTCTTTTCCTATTGAAACACTTCAGGCAAAGGATGCCACAAAGCTCACAGTCTTATGCTGAACATGCTGTCAGCTTTTGATAGAGATTCATTGACTCATTCCCTGCATTTTCAGTCAAATCTGATCATCCTCTCCTATCTGATGATTCACCATATAGGAATTTGTTTATCAGATAGCTGCTACCTCTACCCAATGGCTTATAGATGGACTTCTGCTGACCTGCTGTTCTTATCTGTGGAACTTATGCTCTGTTTTCAAAACACCCTCATCTTTACAAGGGCTTTGGAGTTAATGTGCTGTGCAGCAGGCAAAATAGCCTTTCATTCAGCCAGCTCCTCTCAGTGGCAAGTGTGTGGACAGTGAGTGCTGTCCCTGCATCACCTGGGAAGGGGTAACCCTGGCAGCTGGAAGATTCCCATGTTAAAACCCAGCTGGTAATATGAACAGAGAAAGGCAGAACCATGGTGCTTTGCTCTTCTTCACTGTAATCAGACCATGTGTCCTGCCAGCAGCATACTTGTTTTTATTTAGCAAGCTTGTCTGGAGAGTATTATAGGACTCAACAGAATGCAGCTACAAAATCCTTGTAATTTTATCAAGCATATTAGACTAACAATGGCAAGAGCCTTATATCCAGCAGTAAATCCTGCCAAAGACACACATGACTAAAACTTCCTCCTTTCCCTAAAATGATCCCACATTTGAAGTCTTTCTCAGTAAAATCAGAACTCTTATCTCCAGATTACTCAACAACTATGCAACTCAATAGTTAGAGAATGGTTCTGAATTATGAATGAAGGCTTTGTTTAAAATCCAGTAGCTTTCCCTTTTTTTTTCTTTTGTGTAGAAACTTTTCTGGCTTCTCTGCTCAGACTTTGCCAGATGTGGAATGATTGTATCTTCACAGAAATCTGCATTGTAATCTTGATAGTGATTGTAAACATTAACTTTGTAATCCTCACTTGGAAATGTGATGAAGTATAGGTACAGCAATAAACTGGAACGGGAAGCAAGGAGCAGAAGGGATAGGGCAGAGATTGGAAAACCTCTAGGGAAGGATAAGGTTAGGCTAATGGTAAGAGACCTGCTGGATCAAGGCTTTGCAAGGATTGGGAGCAAGTGAGGAAAGTGAGGGTCCTGTGCTTCTCCCTGGTCCCCCCAGGATGAGGGGAAGCCACCAGTCCCTGTATGGACAGCTGGCAGTGTACCTGTCACACACGTGGATGTAGCTACAGCTGCCCTTCCTGCAGACCCCTGGCCCTGCTGTTGGTTCTGGTGAGAGCAGCACTCAGGATGCCTGGCAAGAGCAGGGCAGTTCAGATGTCTTCAGCCATTAAACACATCTCTGTCTCATCCACACCCCCCAGATGGGTTTGTAGGTTGTTTGTTTTTTTTTTTTTCCATTTAGCAGCAGATGTCCTGTTGTGCTCAAAATTGATGTCCTGCATTCTTAAAGCCATTTTCCTGCTCTGGGTGAATGGGATACTGTACTGCTAATATACACTATGGTCAGGTATTTTAACCTGCTAATAGTACTGTTTATATAAGTGTGAATTGATAGTTTTCTCCCAAAGCCCCACTGGCATTTCAAAGCTGGCTCTTGTGTATTTCAGTAATACTGTTTATGCTAAGCATAAAACAATCATAGATCAAACTTTGTAAAGTTACGACTAGCTTTAAAGTGGAAATTTTTGAACAGTATAGATACTGTCCTTTATTTAATACAGTATCACTCACTGAGGTCTGTCCTTCACCATTGCAGTTGTCTGAGCTTTGTAATATCCTGATTTCTTCAGTGAAACCAGTCAAGCTTCCTTTGCAAAGTAGGTTTCTTTTGCCCCTTACTGCCTCTTCTAGGAACCTGCTGTTTTGTGATCTGAAATAGTGCAATATCAGAGTTGTTAGTGATCATGGTTATTGTCTCAGTCTTCATATTTCTAGCCTTCTGCCACACTGATCCTGATTGCCCTACTCCTGTTGTGGATGTCTTTATTCCCTTCACTGAGGTATCTGATTTTGCTGGAGGAGGGAGTGGTGCCCTCTTCTCGCCACTGCAAAGTGGTGAGGCTCCTCCTGTTCCCCAGGGCAGGGGCAGAAAAGGAAGCAAAGCTGCTGTTTGCACAAGGTAAGGAGGATGGGTAGGAGAGGATGTAAAGGGTTTACCTAGGGAAGATGTGCCACAGGGAGGGGAGAGCTGCCTGGGAAAGAAACAGGAGAGAGGAGAGATCTTTTCCCATGCTGAGCCTCCCCCAGACCTCACTGACACCGTGTCCAGCCATCCTGCCAGGGTTGGAGGTGTGTGGCCAGGACTCGGATTTCTGGTGCCAGGCAGAGGAATGCTCTTCCCTGGCCATGGCCCTGGTGTTAACCATGTTGCTTTGTTTACTCTAGATACACTTTATACTGCTGTTCAGTCGGCAGGGGAAGTTAAGGCTTCAGAAATGGTACACGACGCTACCAGATAAAGAGAAGAAAAAGATCATTCGAGAAATTATTCAGATTATTTTGTCTCGCAATCAAAAAACAAGTAGTTTTGTTGACTGGAAAGACCTCAAGCTTGTTTACAAAAGGTGTGAGTAATTTTGTAAGAACATATAATGACTATTCATATGAATAACACATGCTAGAAGAGGAAAAAGAAAGGCTCACGTAAGGAAAAGCAGCAAACAACACTTGTAGCACTGGGCTGAGTTAGGAGCCTGCCACTGGCAATCTGGGTATAACAAGGCAGTGTCCCTGGACAAACCAGCAGGGTAATTGTGGGGTGCAAAATACTTGCACAGTCTGTCAAATGAGAAAAACAGGAGTAACCTAATAGGTATTGGTATTATAGAAGGCATTAGACCTCACTGCCCCTTCAAATTCCCCAGGGTAGCCTGGCTGAGATGCATGTGCTGGGTTTTACCAGCTGTAGAGATTGGAGGAACTGTTCCAAGGCACTTTCATAATTCTGTCAAATGTTGGTTTTGAAATTTGTTGCTCTGGAAAGTGTTCATTCCCATTTTCTCTTCCAAAGAAATCACTGGTCCCCACTCACACAACACCTAATGTTAACTGCCTATTTGTTCTCCTAAAGTTGTAGCAAACAAATGTAGCCTTAATGTGTAGTACGCTGGGTAAATTAACCATCTCCCATTTAGCAAAAACTGAGTTCCATGCTGTGATGGGAGGGATATAGACCTCTGATCAGAAGCTGTGACAAGTTGGCCTCCAGCCACAGCATCAGCAAGCTGAATAGATCTTGGGTTGGTTTAAACATAAAATTTTGGTGCAAGTTAGTTATGAAGCTTCTTTGGTCTAAGCAGCTTCATGCATTCTGGCCCTCTGTAAGACACTGTCATTTGACAGCCAGCAGGCTTGCTGAGATGCAGCTTCTTTCACCTTTGCCTTATTTTTATTTTTTTAATTAAAAGTAGTAGCTTCTCCTGCTAATTAACCTCACTTACTGTAGTGCTATTGCAGCAGGAGGAGGAGACCTGAAGGAACTGCTTACTACTGATTTATTGCCTGTTTCAGTGTTACAGGTGTCTCACGTTACCAAGGGTGGAGTTGGTTCTTCTAGCTAAAATAATAATTTGTTTAAATCATCTGATCTTCAAAAGTGTTCTCTGGGACCTCTAAGAGTGAAAGAAGATGTTTATTTTAGAGACTAGATGAGAATTAACTGTCATATGAATGACCTGTAAGAGGTGAGCAGAGCACTGAGGTCCCAGCTGTTCACTGCCATGTTTCTCCTGTGTTTCCCCAGGTATGCTAGTTTGTATTTCTGCTGTGCAATAGAAGACCAGGATAACGAGCTGCTGACACTAGAGGTCGTTCATCGATATGTGGAGCTCCTGGATAGATACTTTGGAAACGTAGGTTTCACTTTCTCCCATGAACTCATTCCTGTCTGTCTGATAAACAAAATTATGTGGAGCTGATCTGCTTTGTGTTCCATCTGCTGCACTTGCCCTGCAGAAGCTTGTCAATCCAGAATGAAATTAATTATTAGAGTATTTTATAAAACAGTGCTGAAATGGTCATAAGATTGTTTTTCCATCCTTTGTCCACTTGTCCAGAATTAATCTTGATGCGTTGTATGTCTGTCTTGGTATAGAATTTAAAGGAAAAACTTCAGGAAGAAACTCAAAACAGGTTTGTTTTTGATTTGCTTTGTTTGTTTTGTTTGATTTATTTGTTTTAATTCTCTCTCCTGACATTTGCAGATATACTGGTTTTGTTTGTCTCATAATACTGTGTAACAATTAAGGACATAGAGGCAAAAGATAAAATCAGTGTGTTTTTAAAGAAAAGACTTAGAGAAAGTCCAAGTAAGAAAAGACTTTCAATAAGTCTTTAGAGACTCTTTTCCCTGAATGTTTTTGAAATGATCCTGCCTACCTTAATTCATACCTTAGTTAAATCAGTGTGCCATGACCTGTCTTTACTGCTTCAAAACTAAAAAGCAGTTGGTGGCTGTTGCTGGGCAGGGAATTGTCTTGCTCTGTGAAACTGAACCTAGGTAACCCATACTCCAAGGGCTGTGTAGGACCTGTGATGAGGTTAGTGGGCCAGGAAGTCAGCTTGGATCTCTGACAGCCAGCATGAACTTAATAATAAGTGGAGTATCTTTGCTCTAAGTCTCTATGTGTGGAGAGAACGTGTGCAGAAGCTTCAATATTACATAACATGCAGTTTGTTTCTTCGCCCTGCTACCTGCACAGGGGTGCTTATGCTGAGGATATTTGGTCATCACAACAGCTTTTGGCCTAGTAGTGCTTAGAATACTGTAAGAGTGGTTTAAATGTGGTTGTGGCCTCTTGTTCTGGCAGGT
The DNA here is from genome assembly GCF_017590055.1 of Onychostruthus taczanowskii. Lineage (NCBI taxonomy): Eukaryota > Metazoa > Chordata > Aves > Passeriformes > Passeridae > Onychostruthus > Onychostruthus taczanowskii. The sequence goes on from NW_024502014.1 coordinate 5,225,258, forward strand.
GTGCGAGCTGGATATTATCTTCAATTTTGAAAAAGCTTATTTTATTCTTGATGAGTTTATAATTGGTGGAGAAGTACAAGAGACTTCAAAGAAGACTGCAGTGAAAGCCATAGAAGACTCTGACATGTTGCAGGAGGTAAGGCAGAGGAGGACAAAAGGTGAACACCTCATCTTCCTAATCTTCCTTGTTTGACAGGAGATGAAAACACAGCTAAGCGCTTCTGGTACTTAATTATCCAAGTGTGTCTTACATTCAGTTTCAACAGGTTCAACAGTGCAGTTACATAAGCTTTCCATTCAACCCTTTTGGTATCATCGGGAGGGCCTTTATATAAAGCTGTTGCTCTCTTGCAGCTTAACTGCTAGAGTTTATTAAGATAGTTTAAGATGTATCTAAGATACTTCTTTAATATAAGAACATAATCTAAGGTTATATTTTATGTATGCATATGTATATATAAATACAGAAAAATCTCTTCTATTTCATATGTTTTTAAAGCAGAATTATTTCTGCACTTTAATCAATTTTATATAATTTCCTGCAAAACTACAGCTGTCCTCAAAGAGGATTTTCATGAATATTACTGTACCACTTCATAATGCATCAGTTGTTTCTTTGTTTTTGTTTCTAGACAGTGGAAGAATATATGAACAAGCCTGCATTTTAATGTTAAACTACCTGGAGAAAAAACTGCTGTATGCATCTCTAAAGTGCACTTCCTGAAATTCTTCCCAATGTGCCAGATACTCAGAGGAATACCAAAAACCAATAACTGAAAGGGTTTGTTTGTATAATGGTGAAGATGAAGGTCAGCTAATGTAGCAAAGGGTTTAACAATTCCGTGCTTTGCATTGCTCTGTACATGAGTTTCTCAGAGTTGTTATTGCCCCAGTCTAGTTTCTCTTCTTGTTGCTGGACTCAATTCTTGTTTTGTACCACGTCTTTTAGCTACGGGTTTTGTCATCACAAAATGCTCCTCTGACAATACTTTGAAGAGATATTTTTACTAGTTTTGTTCACTGCTGACTGTATGACTCTACTTTTGTACAAGTGTCCATTATTTTGAATGTAATGGTTATTCTGCTGTAATAATAATTTTTTTCTAAAAGCCAGATTGTTGTGTGTGGGCCCTGATTTCACAAACTTGTGTCAAGATTAACTGTTGAATTATATGAGGAAATACATGTCTCTTTGGGGTAGCTCCTTTCTTTCACTGTCTGCCTTCTCTTTTCTGCTCTAGTCTGCTAATAAGACTGCTCCAGCTGCTCCTAGAGTGCACTCCATGCCTCCTTTTAATCTGGAAGACTGTTTGAAGGTAGGCTTCTCCTAAGTTTAATGAATCCTCTTTTTGTTGCTGCATGCAGATGGCCTGTTTCTTTCTCCTCATTTTCCATATGCTTCCTAGATCCCTTGGACCTCTTCAAAGGCTCCAAACTTTGATATTGTGCTGCATGAGTGCAGGAGAAAATCTGAAGAGAAAAAAATCAGCCTCTGGAAGATAATCTTGTTTATCTTTTGGTATCCCAAACCTGTATTTCCCAGTAGAGTTTCCCAGTCTCAAATTCACGCACCTGTTGGGATGATCAGCTTTATAGTAGTTGAAGTTGCCCTGTTTTTTGAAGGTTGAGCAATTTAATCAGCTTTTTATAACTTTGCAAGCTGTGAAAAGGATAAAACAGAGGAGTCAGCTGGGCTGTGTGCCCTCCTGTGTGTTACAAACCATTGCAGCAGAATGTGTGTGGAGCCAGGTGTGCTAACTCACCTTTCAGTGCAATTTAGACTATAAACTGATTGAACTGGGTCCCTTAGAGAGATTGTCCTCCTTTAACAGAATCCAAAGCTCTGAGAAATTCTATTTATCTGAACCCATAACTCTCAGCTAGATGTTTTGTTTCTGTCCAATCATGAAATTACTCTACGCAAAAATTAGGGAAGTTATCAGACAAATATGCCACAATGATCCAAGCGTTGTTGCCTTTCCCTTCAATATGTACATTCCCCTTGATTTCTGGTGTGTACAATCAATATTTTCTTTCAGAGGTCTTTCTAATCTTTAAATGTCCTGAATGCTTATTCTGATTTTGTCACTGCTCCTTCCTTCCTCATCAGTTTGTATATTCCTACAGAAGGGACACTGGGGTTTTTTGGAGAGTGGGGGCACTTTCACACCACACAACTTTGCTGATTGTCAGCCCACTATTCTGCCTGTGCTTTCCAGCCTGTTAGTAAAACTGTGACAAACTGGTTCATAGCATCATGTTGCTCTTTTTTATAATTACTTTATCCATCTGTTTTCTCTGTATTGATGTCAAAGGAATACTTTCAGCCTGGAAAAGAGTGAAAATTGCTGAAGGGCCTTTAGTAGCTCTGAAGACATCAAATTTAATAGTAAATTAATGAAATTGTATGATTTGTATATTATTTTCTCATGGTTTGAAATGAAGTTTTTTAAAGTACAGTCTTTAATTGATTAAGAAATCATTAAGAAATCACTTCAGAATGTGCAAAGAGGCTCCTCCCGCTCTTTGCCTTTATAAGTGACTTCTACTGACTGAAATCATCAGTAGTTTGATTTTACTCTCTTTTGGAGCCATGCTGTGATTCTCTGACTCTTAAAACTGTCATGTTGGTTGAATTCTGAATTAGATCAAAATAGGAGTACCAAAAAGATTTCTTGGTACAAAAGTCTGTCTTTTCAGTCATGTTAAGAAGAGGTAGAAGGCTTCTTGCTGCATCATTTCAAGCTGAAGAGAATTCCTGATGGAAGAAAATAACGGACTGGGTAGAGGTACTTATACCAGCCATATCAGTGTAGCATGTGAAATAAGTAGCATTGCCAAACTGGTGTATCCAGTGTCAGCTTGAGAAGTGTGAAGGAATTAGTCTGGTAAGTGTGAAGGAGTTCGTCTGGTTTCCTTACCCTAGTGCAAAAATTCATTGGAATAGGTGTGCCTGTTGTGCCACCTGCCTCTGTGCTACAAAGATGAATGGAAAGCATGTTAAGTACTCTAAAAGAACTGCTGAATTATGTTCATGCTTCAGGAAACATCTACAGACTCCTGCTGCTTTTGTGTGTAGGAGAGCTGCACAAAGCAGGCAGGTGAGCCTTAGCTGATGTGGCTTTTTTGCCTGCATACTTAGAAACAGGTAGGTTTGAAACATAAAACTTGTATTTCAACTTCTTACAACCTTCAGTGAGAAAGGGATCACTCAGGTAAGTAATGTTGTAATGGAATTCAGTTCACCTCAGGTCTTTCTCCAAAGGGAGGAAGCCCAAATGAAACCCAGTTTTTGTCGGGTCACCTTTAGGTTGCTGTCAGACTGCACGTGTTCCCATCTTTGTGAACTTCATTGCCCTACAGAACCCTACACAGATTAGTGCACTGCAGTGCATAGCTCATCAGAAGATTTGTGTCTCCTGATGTCTTAGTTCCATGGTTTTTCTTGGAGCAGGAGGTAGGTGCATATGTCTTGTACATATTCACTAATCTCTGAAGCATTGCCATCTATATTTGCTGTTGATATTTCTCTTTCCAACTTGCCTGGCCATCCTAGGTAATGCTCAATATAAAGTTTCCTGAGAAACTTTATGAAATTATTAACCAAAAAACTATTATCAAGCTCCTTAAATATTCCCCATCTCATAATCTTTTGCTGTTACCTAAACTCTAACCTTGCTGACAAGCTTCCAGCACACGTCCTAGTTTGCAAAATTGCATTTACTAAAATAACCATTAATCAGAGTCATGGTGCTAGCCTAGATTCCCTTCCTTGCTCTCACCAGCTGCATGTAACAAAAAGCTGCTTGATTTTCATGTGAGCATCCCTGCCTGGAGGATTCTTTAGTGTGATCTTGTTGCTCACTTTAGTGTCATCTTGTTGCTCTCTTGTTGTCCTGGTTGGGACAGAGCTGCTTCTCTGTCGTGCAACTATTTGCATCACGAGTTGAGACACCTCTGAACACACCATGGCAGAAGAGGCAAACATTAGACTGGGATAAAAATAAGTGTAATAATGTCAGAAGTAATAGAAATGTGACAAATCATCTTGAGAGAGAGGCAAGAGCAGCAGGATCACACAGGATTCATGAATTTTTATAATTTTTGTTTCTTTTTTCATTGTGAATTTCTGAGTGTTCATTAAAAGGTGTCAGTTCTTTAAAATAATTTAAGAAAACTGACATTTAGGTTGCCTCCTATCAGCTTTTGTTTAACCAAGAACCACTGAAAGTCTCCAATGCCTTCCCCAGCTGCTCCTGCAACCCACCTGTGCTTTCAGAAACCCCAGTGGGAAAGTCAAGGTAAAGTTCAGGTGTGCTTCTGCATCTGAATTTTCCTTGGACAGAATAATGTACTTACAAAAGAGTGAATTACTCTTTTTTTCCTTTACTTCACTGTCCTTTCAATAGAGAACATATTTTTTATTCCTCTGCATTGGAGTAATGGAGCATGCGGAATGAATACATCAGGTGTTGGGCGGGGCTGGCTTATAAGGGAAGATCAGAGTGTAAGTGTGAGTGGGGCTTTCAAAGGTACCCAGAAGTGTTCAGTCCACAGTCCCCTCAAAATAACAAGGCAGTTCACAGAGAGCTGCCATCCCTGCCTGCCCGTGACGCTGTGTTGCACTGGAAGTGCGTGTGAAGGTATTTCTGTCAGCACAGCTCCTGTGAGGGGGATGTTGCTCTCCCCCTGCCTGAGATGACTAAACCCAAAGGTCTCTGTTCTGCAGCTGATCCCTATGGTGGGGTTTTCGTTACCTTTATCCAGTGTCTTTATGAGCATGGAGTCTGCATCATCCTCCTGCATCACTGGATTTCAGGTTTAGAGGGCTGGCAGAACTCTGAGCTCAGACCAGGTAACAGTGCATTCCTGCTGAATTCAGTTGTGTGCGTGTTCCTTGGCAGGATCACAGTACAAAGGAAATAGAGCTGTTGATTTAAATGTCTCTTAGCATATTTCAGGGATCTTTTTTCATGAAGGTAGCTGGGCTGGGTTACAGTATACTAGTGAAAGCTTTGTGTTTGTAGCAGAAATAACAGGCAGTGCTGCAAGAGAGTTAATGTTTGCTGTCATGGAAACCTGTTGCCTTGGAACATGATTAATAACACAGGCTAAGGGAAAGGAAGAAGCTATTCTTGAAATTAGTGTTCAGCAAACCCCCAGCAGTATACAATATTACGAATTTTAGTTATTTCAAATTCTGATGTCCAGTTCACTTAACCGTGTCTTTTAATTTACTTATTCAACACTTCTTATAACCACGTTTTTGTGCAAAGAAAGTAGTTTAATGCTAATCCTTTGGCTGACTAGAAAGAACTAGCATGTTACTTGCACTCCCAGTACACTACAAAATTTGTTCAACTTTTGTGGAAAGCACACACTGAAGACAAACCTGTGGCTGGAATGCCAGGGGACAGTAGCAGTTTGGCTGAGGATTTTTGCCTTTTGACTATAGTTGTGGGTTTCAGAGAGTTCAGGAATATGAGGTAGGGAACACTTCTGTGGACTTAGCCATTTGGAAAAGTCTGGTTACTCCTGTATATTGGTGTGGTAAGATTGCTATTCTCTAATGCTGAAAGGAAATGACAAGAGGAACATACAAAAGGTGTTTTTAAAGTTGGTGTCACCCTTCTGCCATCTCCTTTTAGAATTCCACTGAGGCTTCTTTCTTCTGGAGTCCCTGCTCCAAACCCAATTTGTATCATTACACACCAAATTCTGCCATGGGGAATAGAATGTTTTTCTCCTGCAGAGGTGAATTTGTGTATCTGTTGTAAAAACAGTGCTGAATGTAGAATAGTTTACACAGGGTGACAAATTCATTACTTGCCGCGAATTTCATCTGCCCTCTGGATGAAGATCTTGCATGAATAAATTACCAGCAGCTCTAAGTCTCCCTGCCTCGTGGAGATCCCACTTCAGGGCCCTCCTCCAAGCTCACAGTGAGGAGTCAGCCTTAGCTGGCTGAGCCAACAATGACAAGTCACAGGGGAGCATCTTCACAGAAGTTACAGGTGAAAGAATCTTTTTATTTCTCCAGAGGGCTTAAGGTGGGGTTCTAGGTGAGTATTATGCTGGATAACAGCTCTGATGGCACAATCTGACAATGTAGAAAGAAGGAAATATTCTGGGAAAATGAACAAGGAGCTGGCTGGGTTCGTAAACTGACAGCTACACTGGGGTGAAGGAGGGTTTTCTCTGGTGTCTGTTGTCAAGGACAAGGTGGTCCTTGCTTGTTCTCAGAGGGAAAACTGGCTTGGATAATGAGTTATTGCTTGGCAAAGGCTGACACAGGGTTATGTTGGCAATGACAAGAATGTTCTGCTGGCAAAAAGGTACCGCAGAGAGCAATGAAATATCATAAGTTATTTTAAAATACAGTAGTAAAACATTGATTCATTATGCTTGGGTTAATATCATAAGGAAACATCAACATTTAGTATGACAGTTCTGTCTGAATGATGATGAAAACAATTAATTGTCAAAAAGGTTATGTCCTGATGATATTCCCGTATTTATGCTTAAGTCTGCCACAAGAGTGGAAAGCCTAAGACCTCAAGAAATCTTGTTTATCCTTCAGTCCTGGGGTGGATCAGCTGCTCTTAAATTCTGAGTGATGCTTTTGTAACCTCTTCAAATCAGCCTGCAGCGGACATTTCAGAACATTCCTGAAGGATCTGCCCTGAAACTAAACTCCCCTTCTGAGATGAAATGCTTTTCCTAATGCCAGCTCCTTTGGTGCAGCATAAGCCCAGTACAACTTGTGATAGCAAGCAGAGATAAAGAAAAGCCTCTATTCCATTTGCCTGCAACAGCCTTTAAGGGGTTCTCTGTTCTGCTGCCCAGCTCCCAGGCAATGCTCAGGAGCAGGGAAGCTCAAGGCTGGCAGTGCCTTCACTATGGGCTCTTGGGTGGTGTTAACCTTGATTCTCTGGAACTGCATTCAGTGGTGCTGATGACCAGCTGGTCAGAAAATGTGTAAACAGCAACTAAACCAGTTAAAAGTAAGAGCAGAATTCCTTTCTCCTGTTTTCTCACACTCTAACTGCTCAAAACAGTTGAGCATGAGGCCTGGATTCAGCAAATACTTTGTTGACTAGCTGGTCAGAAAATGTGTAAATAGCAACTAAACCGGTTAAAAGTAAGAGCAGAATTCCTTCTGTTTTCTCACACTAACGGCTCAAAACAGTTGAGCATGAGGCCTGGATTCAGCAAATACTTTGTACCCTGTTACAAACACGGTAGAAAGCTCAGACTGCTTTAAAGGGGTACCTGCACTTTTGAGTTTAAATTACCCCCTGCCTGGCTGGCTCAGCACTGAGGGAACAGCTGTTTCTTTCCAGGTGTAGGAGAAGGAGAGTTCTTTTCACTGTTATAACTCTGGAGTCATGTTTTAAGATAAAATTAATGAGAAATGAAGCTTGTTTAAATTCTGACAGGTTCTGGCTGGGGGTGTGAGGTTCCCACGTGTAATTTTCCAGCTGGAGAGCAGCAGAAGAGCTCACCCCTAACAGGCAGGGCTTTTCTGGATAGCAGGAAACTTAAAATATGAAATGGGGTATGGTTGGAAGGCAGACAGTGAAGGAAGAAATTTCAGAAAGGATGATTTCTGGCTGCCTGGCTGCTCCTGTGGGGTGCTGGAGCACAGCTGCAGCCTGGTGCCTGTGGAGGGGAGGGCTAAGAGCACACATGGACAGCTGGTTTCTGACAGTGTGGTGGCCAGGTTAGTCCTGTTCAGGAGGTAAGTGTCCAAACACTGTCCCAAGGTGTGTTGGTTTGGAGAGGAAAAGGGAAATGAAATCCTTGGCAGCAGGACATAAGGGTTTGCTGTTGGTTGGCTTGTCCTGCCGTGCATTAACTGCCTGTGTGTCATGTGCAAAGAAGGTTGTCCTAATAGCCATGTTGGAGCATCCAGTTCTGTCCTGAAGGGGAAAAATCTGTGACCCTAAACATTTGCTGATTACTTTGGTAAAAGGAAAAACTAACAGAAAAGCAAATGGATTCTTAGAGAGAGAGAACCCCCATTTGCCTTCTGTTCCTTAATGAAAACACAAAATTTGTTTATAAATGGTTGTTGAGGGGTTTCCACTGTTTCTTCTAGTAATGACTTTGTACAGCTGCTGAGGGCTGTGTGTGTGTGAGGCCAAGCAGTAACTGTGTGGCACAAGTCAACAGGAGTGAAAATGCTTCCTGCTCCCCTTCTGCTCCGAGGTGATCCCAGCCAGGAGCAGGAGGGACGTCCCCAGGTCTCTGGCATGCAGCTTCCCCTTGGCACAGGTTGGGGAAGCAGGAAATCTCTTAGTCAGGGAGGGCAGCCAAGAGCATTAGAGAAGTGCCCAGTAGCAGCTGGTGGGAGCAGAGGCAGACTGCTCTGCTTCCAGCATCCCTGCAGGAGCAGGGCAATGAGGGCAAGCCACCCCACGGGAAGGAGAAGCTTTTGCAAGGGGGAGGGTTGAACAGGAGGCCTTCAGGTGCTGTCTCCCCACCATTTTGGTGGTGTAATCCACAGCTTTCACTCATCCTGCTCTCTTTCTGCATCGCTGCTGCCCCCATTCTCCTTACCACCTTTTTTTTGGTACATCTTCCATGTTTTCTCCAGCCTGGTTTTCCTTCCTTTCCTTTTCCTGTTGTCTAGTCTTGCATAAACTCTCCTTCCTCTCTCTACTCATTTTGAACTGACTTTCCTCAGAGGGAAGGCAAAGCTCTGTCTCTCCAGGGACAGCAGAGCAGTGGAGCCTGGGACCCGTGTTCTGCTCACCCTCAGCTCCTGCTGATGGCACTTCCACAACCTTCCTCTCTTGTCTCCTTTCTGTGTGAGCTTCTGCCAAGAATGCAAAGTCTGTTGGAAGGCCTTGCTTGAGGAATGACCACATTCGTGGTGTTGTATTTCCCATTTCTCCCCCTCAGTAACTGCAGAGCTCGGTCTAGCTCAGGTGGATTTTGCAGTTTGTGATGCTTTGCATAGGGTGTTTCTGCTACTAGATCAGAGGGCAGCTTGGTGCTTTTCCAAACTGGAATGTTATTTAGGGTCCAAATATGAGATTAAGAGCCATATGGAAAACTGTTAAGACTTCATTGCTAATCAGTTCTAGAAAGATGAGCAAGAAGAGTATTTGCACTCACATTTTAGGATGTTTGTTGTCTAGAGATAACTCAGACACCCAGAGGGCATTTTTGCTGTGAGCTTTCCACCTCTGTTGCAGATCTATTTGAGAAAACTGATTTGGAATGCAGGTAAACAGAGACCCCATGGAAAAGCAAGCAGTTAAACCAAGCCAAGGCTAAGAATGCTAACAGACCCAAAAGGTCAGACAGGAAATGCATTTCACACCAAAATGACAAAAAGACGGTGATGATTTTGTTGATTATTTTTAAATAGAAAAGTGTGTTGGTCAGAGGCCAGTGTCCTGGCAACTCTTGGCCTGTGTGTAACAGGTTTTTTCTGCACCTTTTCTGTTTCATATGTTTGGTCTACCATTTCAGTCATCCTTGCCTTTCAGACTGTGGCTGTAGCCTGAGCAGGCCTGGGGGAAAGGAGCTCAGGTGTGAGCACAGCCATACTCCAGCAGCCTTTTCCATGTCTGCCACGAAGCCCCTGTGTGTGGACAGCCCCACATCACCCCATGCCTTCCCAAACCTCCACTTTGCTCCCTAATTGACTGACTTTGGTGAAGAGATGGAGCTAACAGCAGTATTTCTGCTTCCAACACCGTGCTGGGGAGGTCGGGATTGGGGAGCTGTAAGTAATGCTGCCCTCCAGGCAGCCAGGATTGGAGCTAAATATATCCCCTGCCCTTCCCAGCTGAGGTGTGAGAGCTGCTGCCTGGGCTCACAGGAGCCTGGGGCTTGGCTGTGCTGCCTAAAGCTAGCAGAGAAAATATATATCACAGATGTTAGTAATTAATCCCATGTAAGAGCTAAATCTCAAGTCACCCAGCCTGTTCCCCTCTCCATCACTTTGCAGGTTTTCTGGGTAAAATGCCACGGTCCATCTAACAGGACTTGCAGTCTCAAGTAAAAAATTTGAGTTTTAACTACATCGAAATAGTCCCTTTCTAGGTTACTTCTTCTGCTTTTAACTTGTACGGCTCTCAGTCCTCGTTTGTTTCACAAATTCAGGGCTGTGTTCATGTATGATTTTTTCATGTCATCACATTTCACATGGCCTTAGCAAGGCACAGAGGACAGAGGGTCTGCAGCACCAGACTCGTTGCTGCTTCTCTTCCTGTCTGTTTGGACACCCTCATCAGGTGCTACTGGGCAGCATCACGGGGGATTTCGAGGGCTGATGAACAGCTGCTTTGGCTTGTGCCAGCATCTCCTGGAGGCCCTCCCACCTTGCCCTGAGCATGGGGAGGGCCAGGACAGGGCGTGCCCTCAGTCCTTGCCCAGCTCTGTTGAGCTGGGGGTGCACAAGCAGGGCTAACCAGAATGGGCTGGGAGGTTGGTTTTCATTTCTCAGTCAGTATCTGATAAATCAGAGTGCCTGAAGAAGTATGTTTATGGTCTCAACAGAAAAGTTTACACTTGGAAGGTGCTGTGGGTGCCTGCTCAGGCAGGAGCAGAGATGACCCCTGACCAAACCCCTGTGTTTGGGAGGAAGTTCAGGCTGTTATGTTGATACCTTTTTTTATCTTTTTAATGAAACCTCCTTCCTGCCATTTCAGAGGAGAGGAGGCTTTGACGTCATGTGCTGATGAGTCACTGCTGTTAACAGGCCAGCAAGCAGGGATTGAGAGTGCTGTCTGCAGCAGCTGCTCTGTTAATCATTCACAAAAAGCCCAGAGAAAGCTCAAGGGGAATGCTTGTGAATAATTAAATTTCTGTTTTCATTATGAAGACGCAGTTGATTTACCTGGATCTGCTAGAATCCAGGTACTGGGAAGTGAGGGAAGAGGACAATGATCTCACTGATTTGGTGATACCACTGTAAATAGCTTTTGGATAGTCATTGGTGTCAGTAAAGCATAGGCATGACTTAACAATTTAATGTAAAGCTTATGTAATATAAGTCTGACCATCATCTACATCTCACTTGCCACAATCACTTCAACCATATTTATGTTTTCTAGAAGAGAGTTCTTGGGGAAGCAAATGCCCTTGATAGGGCAAAACATGGATTTTACTGGAAGGCTGGATTTCTGTATGTATCTCATAGCCTGAAGTTGTGTATTCTCAAAGAAAGCAGAGTTGTGTTGTCATTGCAAATCCTCCGTACTTTCTCAGTGATTTCTTACGGACAGCTCCTCGCAGCACTGACTCCCTTTTCCTCACAGCACAGCCAACAAACTCCAGCTCCATCCTCGGCCAGCTAACCCACTCTTTTATAGCACTCATCCTCACTGGACACAGCTGTGGCTATTAAGGGCAGGCCTGTTCCTAATCTTTGGTAATTAGTACAGCTGTAACTCCTCAGGGGTGAGATTGCCTTCTGCACTGTCTCTGTTCTCTTACATTCCATCCCCCCACAGAATTGTCCAGGTTTGTTCACTGATAGTTCTTCTGTTCATAAACATCTTCTGGGGGTGACTGGATCATTTAGAGCTGCTGCTAAATTGGTATCATGACAAGAGGTGTTGCACTCGTTGTGATGAGCTTTAAACTTCAGCTGCCAACACGCCATGATCAAAGAATTCATTAGATCCTGTTTTGGGTGAGTAGGACTTTTATTTCAGACAAGGTCAAAACTGGATTAATTCCTAAATACTGAATTATTCTCTGCTGAACTTTTCCTCTCTAGTTTTAAATGTCTTGGATAAGAGCTGCTGCCTTTTACCAGAGGTAGAATAAGATGGGCAGTTTTATTCCCAAAGCAATCCCAATCCCTAAGTGGTCAGTTGAAGCTGCCTTAGCACAGAAGGATGATGCTTGGTCTTGACAAAATACCAGGTTTAGCTTTGCCTACACAGGTGGAGTGCTGGGACTGTGGGGAGTGTAGCAGTGCTTACAAACCCAGACTTTAATTATCTATACAATGTGATGAGGAAGTTGTTGCTCTGCCTGTCAGACAAATAACGAGAGAGCCAAAAACACAACAAATCCATTTGAGTCTGATGAACCTTTCTGTCTTGGGGCATTGTTTTCATGGGCCTGTGAAAGCCCAGGGATATGTAGGCAGAACCTAATTAACTACAGCTGTTGAAAGAGAAACTTTGAAATGATTTGTTGAAAACTGACTATGTTTTTCATCTTTCAGCACTGTGGCCAGTTTACTGTGGGTTTGCTTTCTGGAATTGATCGTGCAAAGTTTAACTGATCCTATCCCCAGTTTAACAGCTCCTCCATCCCCACATGAGCCCCAAATTCTACAGCTTCCTATCATCAGCTTCCTAAAAGGTGCTTATTCAATGGGCTGAGTTATTCTTGTTAAAAATTCCTGGCAGATGAAACCAGATACCATCCCTGTGGAAGAGAGCTGTCCTGGAACTGCAAGAGCTGATGATTTGCCATTTCTGTAATGAGATGAAATGATTTCCAGAGTTCTCAGTCTGCAGATACAATGGCCAGTCTGGACCCTTTCAGAAGAGCTGGCCTTGCTCCTTGAGCAGGGCCAGGCCTCCTCCTGGGGTGGGTATTTAGATATTTGGGGGTAACAGCAAAGGCCCATTAGAGATGATACATGAAATCTTATGGAGGGGTGCAGGGGGGTTCATTGGAATGGTGAAATCTGGGATGGGATGCCAGCAACAGGCTGACTGTCCTGTGTGGGGAAGCCAGAGCCAGAAGGATGGGGAGAGCAGTTCTAGTTATGAGGGTTGTAGCTTCCCAGAACATTGCCATGCTCTAGCGAGTGGGGAGCCTTGTCAAACCCCCGCAGAAGGTGTGATCAGAAGAAAATGAGGTTTGCATTTGGTAGAGGTAGAGCTCAATTTACAGATGTCAGCAGTGGACGGTTCTGTACATACCCTGTCACAAGCAGTTGGAAACCATGAACCAAGTGACCGTGTGCCCCACAGAATCAAAGCCTGAGAAAAAGGGTGTCTGAGGATGGGTGGTTTGTGACTTTGGTGCTGTGGCACATCCCTTCTGGAACTTTTCCTGTTTGCCTTCTGAGCCTTTGAGATTCCTATGTTCAAATTCCTATTAATTTCAGGCTCTGGAGAGACTTACATATTGAAAGATGTGATTCTAATAAGTAAATGACATTATAAATATACCTGGCTTTTCTAATAACTCCTGTTATTGTGAGATTTGGATTCTTCAGCATCACAAGACACTGAGCCTAGATAGATATCTCACTCCATCTTGTGGGATAGAGCCCAGTATGGATATCAGAGCTTAGGGTGGTTATTTATACAGAAGGGGAAAAGATGTCAGCAAAGCAGAGTGTTGCTTGCAGATGGAGCATACGTGCAATAATAATGAAGGTCTCACACCAGAGCTGCCAGAAAAAATTGAGGAATATTGAAAATAGGGGAAATCAAACAGGAATTTATGAAGTGTGGAAATAAAACAAAAGGAGTAAACCAGTTAAAATCTAAACCGAAGACCATTTCTGAGAATCGATATTTTTCCTCTCAAATGTTGGTTCTACAGAAGATGCTTTTTTGTAGTTGCTCATTAAAAAGGGTCCTCCTGAAGAGCTATTGTTCCCTGGGAAATCAGATGTGTTGTGTAGTCAAATATCATATTAAAAATAGAGAAGGATTTCTGGAAAGATGTGGATGCAAGAAAGCAAAAGATTCTGAAGAGGTTGTTAAAAACCACCCAGAGAAAATGGCCGTGTGAGGTGTATTGCAGCACTGAGCAGCCATGAGCAACAAGAAATCCTCTGGGACACCAAAGCCTGGGTCTGCCTTGTAATCCTGAGCACCTGGGAGCCCCTGAGCTCCCTCCCTGGAGTCCCTGCCTTGTGGATGAGGACAGCTGATGGCCTTTGCTCTGACATTTCTATTACTGGAAGCATTCTCTGTGGGAAGGGCTGGAAGGTTTAAAAACAAGTTTGAAATTTTCCCCTATTCTCCAGACACATTTTTTTTTCTCTTAATTGCAAAGCAAGTGTAGGCTTTTGGGGTTTTTTTAATGACTGATTCAGCCAGCCATTTAATCTTTTGCTCTCTGTACTCAGCAAAAATGTGAGTTTGTCTGGAAAAATAATAATTGGAGAAAGGTTAACCCAAAGGACCAAAACAAACTGGGATTAAAGGATGGGTTCAGGAATCTTTCCCCAGCCCAAATGAACAGTACCTAGAAATTGTCCAGCAGGTTTTGGCATAAATCAGTATCTTTGGCACAAACCAGTGTCCAAGCCCAGCCCGGTGGCATTGCAGGGTGGGTGTTCCTCCCTCAGGGCCTCTCAGCTGGGCACAGCCCTGGCTGCTCCCTGCCTTGGGGCTCATTACTGTTGTGCAGGAAAAGGCACAATGTTTGCTGGTCAAATCACCAGATTTCTTTGCTCACTTGTGGCCTCTCAGTTTGTGCCTGGGAGAGCTGATCAAGGCTGCTGGACCTGCCAGCCCCCCGGGGCTGCAGTCAGTGCCTCGCTCACACAGCAGAGCATTGGGGAGCTCCTGTAATGCCAGAGCTGGTTTCATTAGGTGTGCCATCATTAATTATTGACAGAGCACTCAGAGATGGGATTGTGATAGTTCTGTTCTTTGTTTCTTCTATAATAAAAAGAAGAGCTTCAAAAGTTAAATTTTAAAAGTTTAAAACTTTACAGAGGTGCCTATTCTCCCGTGCCTGAGGGGGATGTGTTTCTTTCCTTCTAAGGTCAGAAATGAGTTTCTCTTTCATCTTCCATCCTTGATCAGGCACTGTGGGATTTCCAGAGGGCTCGTCCCAGGGAAGCCAGCACATCAGATGACTCCAATGCATCAGCCAGGAGCTGTTCTCACAGGTACCAAAGGCAGATGAGTGGCTCAGACTCTGGGGCAGGGATTACTGCTCCCTGCTTCCCAGGAGACACGAGCAGGATGCTCAGGATCAGTCCTGCCTTCAGTCCATGCCCATGGAGATGGAAATGCCTGCTGCACCCCCTGCTCTTGCCCGTCACATCCTTCTGATCTTGCCCGTCACATCCTTCTGGACTTTGTGGCAGGATTCTGAGTGTCCCTGTGAAGCTGCTCTGAATTTTGAGAGCGTGGCACCTTATCTCCCCAGAGAGACAAAGACATGCCCTTCTTTTAGATCCAGCCTGCTGGAAAACAAGGTCAACCTGATTGTTGTGGAACAGATGGCTTCCTTCCATGTAGTGGCATTTCCCTGGCTAAATGGAGCCTGACTAGACATAAATATCAAATGTAGCTATATGTGGAGCTATAAGTATAGCGATGAATTGTAGGGTTACGAGAATTTAGAGCTGCTGAAGAAATTATTATTTTTTCCCAAAAAATCAGTCAGCACTTATTATAAGTAACTAGGTTTTTTTATCTTCAATAGTCATCCTTTAAAATAAGTTAAAATAAGAGGTGACAGGTTAGCCCAGTAGCCCCTGGGGAAGGTTTTCAGTGAAAGATGCCTGGGAGCAACTGCACGAGAGGAGTTTGATATATTCTGAACCATCTGCCCCAGTGGAGTGAGGGTTTGTTGAGTTCTGTGGAGATGTGAGCCAAACCAGACCTGATCTGGGTACTAACACAGGAGATTGATGGGGAAGCATGGGTTATGAGGCTGGAAAAAGTACAGGTGAATTAATGGCACACAGAAAGACTACCTTGCTGTTTCCAAATAAATGCATGCTGCTGTCAGTTTTGTTGGGTTTTTTTTCAAAATATAGGGAATAATTGTGCCCCAGATTCTTGTCTGACTGTATTGCAGCATGCCTGTGGGGGGGTAGGGGGAGTGCATGTCTTATTCATGCATTCGAGCACTACTTGAGATTTCCTGTTTTTTCAGTGTGTCTGTATGCATTTCCTGGTCCTATAGAAGTAATTTAGATAATATTAATTAATTGTTTCTAATACTGTTGTGCAGGAGGGAGCCTTCAGAGGCCCATTCCAGCTCTCTTTTCTTATTGCTACAAAAGCAGGCAGCCCCAGCAGTGAAGGTCCCTGCTGCAGGTGTTTCACTCCTGTGTGAGAGTGGCCTTGGTGGCATGGGGAGCTCTGCCTTTCCAAGAGGGGCATTCAGAACTCTCCTCTCCAGCTTTATCTCATTGCCTTTTTCAGAAAAAGAAGCAGAAATCTAATGTAATCTCGTTGGAGTTCAGAGGCCCTGGCTCAGCTGGGACACTGGCTCAGTAAGGGGAAATGCTGCTTTGTGACTCACTTCCACTTCTCTTCACTGAGTCACTGTCCATCCCTGCTGCTGGAATACCTGGAAGAGTCTGACTGCATTCCTGGGCACTTGGAGTCTACCTGGCTTCAGTGAACTGGAGGGAGTTCACTCAAAGCCAGGGGAGCTTGTTGTCCCTTCTGAAACACCACGAACTATAGAGATTCAGCAAGTGTGTTTGAAAGCCTGGCTTACAAATGTGCAGGTTTCCTTTGGCTGGTAGGTCATGGCTGAACAAGGACTGAAACACCCCGCGAGGACTTCAAAGGGGGTCACATCTGAGCTAGAGCTGAATTCCTCTTTCACAGCTTGGGCAAGTTTCCAGGGCAGAAACAAACTCAAATGAGGATTTTAAATGTCATCAGCCTTGCATGTCAGGAACCAAGCTCAAGTGCACGGTGAAGGAAGGACTTGACTGAGTGCCCAGCCCTATTTGTGTGCCTTTGAGCTCCTGTCTGAGCAGGAGGGGAATAACCATCAGGAACACCTCCACCCCACCTCAGCTTTCCTCTTCCCAGGTTCCTTCTGGCTCTTCGAGCTCTTTTTTTCATCTGCTGATTCTGCTTCCAGGAATGCTGCCAGCTCCCCACACTTTTGCCTTTCCAGTCAGGTTTCCCAGTGCCCGGGGTGACTGCATCCCACAAGTCTCCCTGGTCCAGCTGCAAGTCCAGAAGCTGATGTGGTCTTAGGCATGAGCCTGCTCAGCCTCTCCTCACGTAATCCATCCACACATGGCAAGAGATCAAGGTATTTTAAAAGCAAACCCAGTTCATTACAAAATAGAGAAATATCTGAAACAAGCATTTGTGTATATTTAAAGGATTTTTTTGCCTTTCTTCATGCAAAGGTTTTTTGATCTTCATCAATATTGAAGTCATCCTGTTTTAAGAAGTTTAGGTGAATAATAACTTAACACACTATACCCCAGCATTCTTAGAAAAAATGCTCACTTGTTTAAATGTCTTTACCAAATGTAGGGAACAAATACCAGCATCAGCATTGAGACTGAAGTAAAGCTAGATGCAACATTTATTTCTCAGTGAAGTTAGGCTACCCAGCACCACAAATCCCTAGGTTTTCATTCTTTTTTCTTGTGATTTGGTTGTCTAAGGCACTAATTATGTAGCAAGGCAATATTAATGTAACATCCTTCACACAGACCTTGTCTTTAATTTCAGTATTTCCAAAGGAAATCCCCCAGCCTGCTTGGAGCAACGTTCCAGAAGGCAAAGTCTCTATTCAGAGACCTGCTTTACAGAGACATCTTTTCTGCTCCCCAGTAAAAGTGTTCCTGCTCATGAGAGTCGTTGGCCCTCTCCAGATTCTTTCATCTATCAACCCAGCTGTTAGTCCAGAGCAGCTCTGGGGTTCTTTGCTTTGCTAAGACCTAGTGATCAGTGGAGTGACCTAAGGAGGGTGAGGGCACCTGCAGAGCTGCTGGCTGCCTTCCCAGCCCTGTGCTTGTGTCCGACTCCTGCACAGATCCCGTGGCAGTGGCTGAGGGCTTCCTTGCCCCGGTGAGGATACATCCCCTGTAGCAAACACACAGCACAATATAGGCAGGTCTCACTGTATTGTGTAAGGCAGTGGGGAAATTAGCAGGAAACAAAGCAAAACCTGGCTCCATTAAATCTGATTAGTAGTTTTTGCTAGTGAATGCTGGCAGCACAGAGATTTTGTGTTGTTTCACAGAGGTTGGCTGATAGTGAGTGACTGAGGCTGAGCAAGGAGTGCTTGATTTACATGAGCTATGCCCAAAACAATCTTGATGTTCGTGTGTGGATTTAAATGTTCCCCAAGTCTGTGCAGAAGTGAGTCCCTGAAAATTAACTTTCAAAGGCTGGAAATGTATTTCCCAGGTCCCTGTTTTTTTGGCCTTGCTCATTATAGGAGGCATCCTTCCCTCTGATTAAAGTCTTTATTAGCTATGTGTTGCCAGATGTACACAAATAAATAAGACTGATTCATCAGTTACCAGCCCTCAGTAGTTCTTGATGATTGATGCAGCCTTGGTGTGGTTTGGGTTGCACCTCCAGTGCAGCTGCTTGAAGCTGTCTGTACCCTCCTTTTGTACCCTGTCTGTACCTTCTCTTTTCCCTCTGGGAGGGAGAACAGACCATTCCTGAAGCCTGAAACTGGCTCTGAATTTCTGCAGTCTTTCAAGTTTGCTTTTGTTTGTTATATTTGACATGTCTCTTGAAGTAGCTTATTAGTAGGATATGAATATTGAGGAATATTGGGGCCTCTTTGTTCTTAGTTCTACAGCTGCATTTTAGTTAGACCTCTTTTCCATCATTTAACTCATATTAAAAAACAGTATGCTTTGGAACAGAAAATTAAATGCTATAAATCAATCTGAAAACTAATAGCTACCAGAAGCTAAATTTAAGTCTGTGAGCAGCCCAGGGGTTTGCTATTTGGGCAGGCAAGTTTTCAGCCAACTCTCTGGATAAGATGCAGAGAGGTTGCATCATTGCAAGGCTCTGGCTGGCAAAACATGCCATAAGAGCAGAACACTGTTGCTTAGCGACTCGTGAAGGATGATTAACCCTTTCCCAGAACTCCCCATGTTCCTGTGGAAGCCCGCCTGAGCCACCATTCTGGACAATAATTAAATATGAAGAAACTACTCTAATATCTTTAGCCATTAGATGTATTGATGTATTAATCATTAATGTTTAATGAAGGACTGTCTTAATCTTACCATTAGTTACTGAAGGAGATCACTAAATCAAAAGCCATCCGTCCATGGTATGACGTGTAATTATTGCAAAGGAGGGCTCATATAATTACAGTAAAGGTGGAGTAAAAAGTGATTAAAACTATTTTGGGACTGATGGTGGTCATTGCTACTGCTGCTATTTCTTCCTATGAACTCAGGTACTTCTAAAATTTCAGCTGAATTTAAAGGCTGAGCCCATGCATTGACATTACTCTTGCACGGGGGACCTTGAAGCAGAGTTTGGTACCAGCAGCAGTTAGGGAAGTTCCTCACCTCTCATCCCTTTCCAGTGCAACAGAGACATTATAAAGGCCATTTCAATCTGAAAGCAGTCATTTTAATTAAAAATATAATTAATCTTCGATGTTGATGAAAAAGATTCTGTTCTCTTGTTTGAATGGTGTCTGAAATTCAGCATGAGCTGATAAGCAGGAATGTGTGGGTGTGGTGGGCGGGCTGGGTTTTACCTGGTGTCACCTTCTGCAGATCCTACAGAGCAGAAATCTTCCACGCAGTGTCACTGATGTGTTCCAGGACTCGGGGCTGATTTCTTCAAAATGTGGTCACTTTGGATGGTGTTCACCTTATGCACGTTGAGCTCTCTTAATGTGCGATGTGGATTCAGTTTAGCTGTGGACAGCCAGAGCACCTCTCAAACTGCTCTTGGGTGGGCTGGGCTTGAAGCAGCCTGGAAAGACCATTGACTCCAGCCCCCAGAGAGGGCTGGGTGAGGGACCCCAGCCTGGAGAGTGTCCTGAGGAGTGTCATCTTCACAAGGATGGCTTCCCAGCTCAGTGTGCTGCTGAACAGCAGTGGCAGCGCACCATGGTGTTCCAGTGCAGCGGTGGGAAATCCCCCCATGGCAACAGAGGTTAAAGCATAGATAGAGGATTTAAAATAGCAGTGGTCACTCTCTGTAGTTTTAGTTGGTAATAAAGGCAAGAATTCCCCTGGAGCAAGAAACACTCTTGGTTTCACCTCTCCCCCCCCAACTCCGAGGAGCTCCAGCAGCAGCAATAAGTTTCTGTAACTATTGACCCTCAGCTCTGGCAACTTGAGAGGAGGGGGCTGAGAGCAGCTGCCAGGTACCTGGGCCTGTGTGCACTGCCAGCACCTGTGTGACTCAGCTTCATCGCAGGGGAAACCACCTGAGCTAGAAACATTTTGTACCTGGTAATGCTGAGATTGCGTTCCCTCTAGTTTGCAGATGGGTAACTCTGTGCCCTTAGCAGAGACTTACAAGACGTTAGAATCAATCCAGGTGACAAGCTGGCACAAAGATAACCTTTGCTGTGACATAGCCAAATGCACGCCCTGTGTTTCTTAATTTGTCCTCATTCTGTGTGCTGCTATCAGGCAGATGCAGAGACTGCTGCTGATCTTGTTTCCTGTCTTATCCTGATGCATTTCAGACTTTGGGCTCCAGAGAGCAGCCCGTGTGACAAACAAGCTGACTGTGTGCCATGTGGGGTTTTGCACTACTGCTTTTTGAGTGAGTCCATGCCACTGAAGGATCTCCAGGGAGATTAATGCTGTAACAGAGGCACAAAACAATGCAGATATTTCTGAATTGTTAGGCAGATTATTTACTGTTGTTTTGAACACGCTTTCTTAACTTGCCAACAGCAACAGGAAACTTGTGTGACTGATATCTGAGCTGTTTTCTTTCACTGTTGTCAGTAAGGAGATGGAGCTTCCGAGCTGGGATGTTTTGGTGTTTTGCTAGAATGGATGGATCTGACTCGTCTGAAATACGATTTCTGGTGGCGCCTGTCAGAGGCAGCAGCCATCTGTCTTGTGCTGTGCTGGCTGGCGTGTCACACAGTGGGGACAGCATGCATTATTAGCCTGCTCTGTCCCTC